>NW_025064016.1:2400000-3000000 GCF_018152265.1 Drosophila ficusphila
AGAGGGAAAAGAGGAGCACTCTAGATGGGTGAAGGAAAAGCGGTGGGGAAAATTGAGGTGGGCGGGTAAATGTGATGGGGCGAGAGAGGCAGGGAAAATACGTCGCCATGCTGGCCGCATATTCAAATGCAAATCACGCCATCAATATGCAGCACACACTGACATAGACATATATAAGAGACACCCACTATACCACATCCGCCCCCGTTTCTCCACCACTGCATTCCACTTTTCCCCCCTTTCACCCCCTTTAACCTTTCCCCAACGAGCTCTCCAATATCGAACGTTGCATTTTGACAAAATTATCCCTGGACGGGGTTAAATTTTGTGGTCATGCGATGCCGGCACTGGGAGCTCCACTGTTCCACTGATGATGATGAACTGGATGTCGATGACAAGGCAATCTTTTTGTCCCAGCCATCCTTTTGGCCCCTGGTAACCACTGAAGTCACCGCTTACACGTGTCAGTTGCCAGGCGGCATTAGGGCATCGCTGTAGTATTTATTCGATGCAACTAAAAACTTGTAGGTTTTTAATTATAGTGGCAAATGGGAAGGAATTAAGACTGCTGAAAGAGAGAAGAGGTTCAAAAGTTGAGACAATATTTTGAAAAAAATGGCAAAATATTTAAAATTTTAAATATCAATATCCCTAAGGTGCAATAAATGAAATAAGTAAACCAACTCCAAGTTCTATTACTCACCATTTATATTGATGACAATTAGATATGTTAATCGTTCTTATTTTCTTGCTTATTTTTTCTTAAGTTTTTAGAGGATTTTCGCAGGCTTCCCATTTTAATCAAGCCACCCTCGCTTAACTGCCTGCATTGGCCAGCTCAATTAAGTTAAGGCCTTGTGTTTGTTATGTCGGGGGCAACTATGCGACGGTCGGGGCGATGACGATGGCACTTTTCCCGGGCATCGATTTAAAAGTTTCGCATCTCGGGATCACCCGCAAATTCAGGGGGTGCCAAAAGGGTGCAAAAAATAAGTCACTCACTTAAAAGTTGGGCGCCTGCAACGTTGCAAAGTTTGCTCAGTGTCCATGTCCATGTCCGTGTCTGGAACCCATGTCCTTGCCCATCGCCGGTCAGTTAGTTTCAATTTTAGTTTTTCAGTTCGCAGTTTGCGTTCTTCTCTTGTTTTGTTTTTTTTGGCTACAGGGATCTGGACAAACTGGACACTGATTACATGTGACAAGTTAATGAGTTTGCGGCCAAACATGGCTTGTTGAGCAAATAAATTAATTAGCGCTCTAATTGAGTTTTTTCTGGCACTCTGCACTTTGCTTTAAATAATGCACATAAATCAAATTTCAATTACGCTTTCTGGCCTGATGAAATCCTTCTTGAGCAATTTAATTTATGTGCGAAACAATTTCAATTTCCCCTCCGCAGTAAATAAACACATAAATGCATTCAAGTTTCTGAGTTCGTTGAACCGAGATTCAAGAGTGGAGCAGTGCCAAAAAACTGAGAGTTGGAATGCTGAGCTCCCTCGCTCGCTTTCTGTTGCCATTGCACATCATTAAGCGATAATTATTTGGAGCGCATCGCAGATTCAAGGGGAGAAATTATTTCCAGGCCTGCCAGCGAATGATTAACAGAGGGTAAGATTTGCGGAGCCGAAAGCGAAGTGAATGAAATATACCCAGAATTGTGCAAATGCACTAATAGCTCCCCTTAAGTTCGTATCCTTTTTTAAGTTCAATAGAGCCAAACATTTCTTAGAATTTCTTTTTGGTTTCTTCGTATCGTTCTTCTATTTGGCTTTTCCGCCTATTATGCAAAATTAATTTTCCGAAACCCGAATCCCTGGAAAAATTCTCAGACAAAAGGAAAGCCCTCTGCCTATGCCTAAGCTGTGTTCAGTGCAACAACAATTGACTTTTCCCTGAAAAGTCCACAAGAACCGAAAGGCTATTTATTTGTCAATTTGGAAAAGGCAAGCCAGTACGAAACTAAGAAGCATATAAATATCTTATACAAAATAAAATGAAAAGCTGGACCCAACAAAGTAAGAACCGAAACTGAAATCGAAAAAGAAGAGGCAACAAAATCCCATAAACACGACATGTCACAAAGGAAAAGAAGCTGGAAATTGGGCTGCTTCGTCCTAATTTAAAGAAAAATCAAGCCAGGAAAATCGGAAAAAAAATAAAGCTGACAAAATATTGGACAGCAGCAGGGACTCTAACATATTGAAAAAATTGCCTGAACTGGATTTCCCCAATGACATTGTTGTTCCATTTGGTCTCTTTCCATTTGCATTTCGAATTCCATTTGAATGACTTTCCCTCTGGCAGTCGGCAGTTAATGTTTAGGTTGACAATAGCCCTGACCAGCTCGGCTAATCAGGATCGCCGAATCGGTCCTAATTAATTTGCTAATGCATATGCATGACCCGCACAATTGCTGAAGGGAAATGGAAATTTGGTTAATTGAAGGAAAGTCACATTTGTGTTTTGGCATAATAATTTCATTTATTTTTCTTTTTGGGTCAAGAAAAACAGAAGCCAAACAGGGCATAAAAGAAAACCGAAAAACAAGTCGGGGCGTAGTTTACAGGAAACCAAAATCTAATGATTGATTTGTGGGGCTTTAAACATTCTTTCAATCAATGTATTCCTTTATAATTCCTATTGCATACAAAAATGAATAAGAAATTTGCAGTGGGAACTGTTATTTATATGAAAATGTAATCTCTTAGGTATAAATTTAAGACAATTCATTTTTTCAATATGAAGGCTAAGTTTTTTTTTAAGTGTAGTTTTTTTAACGCCCTTTTTCGAGATGCGAAAATATGCAAAACAACATTTTGTGGCTGGCAGTAAACACACATTGCTCCTCTTTCTGTCGCACTCATTTACATAATTATAAGATAAATAAAAATTTTCCGGCAATAACAACCACTGAGGTTTTCCATCCTCGCCAGCTTTTGTTTCATTTTTGATTTCTCGCTGCCAAGGACGACGTCTAACAATTTATGCAAAGTTTTATGGGAGGGAAAATGCGGAAAAACAAGGGATATATGAAGGCGTGGCTGGCACATGGAAATCATAAACAAAAGTTGGCCGACTCAGAGCTAAAGTGTGTGACAAGCGGATGGAACAAGAGTGCCAAACAGGAAACAAACACGGACAGTGAAAATGCCTCTGAAATTTATTGCAAACCGAAGAATGAGAGTACCACAGTTGCATTTTATTCCATTTGGCAGCTTAAGTGGTCATCGTGTCGAAATCCATCGCAGGCGGAATCTGCATTAACTTTTGACACTTTGATTGGTTGGCCAACAACTTCGGTTGTCCGTTCTTTTAATTGAAATCAGTAAAGTGCAAAAAAAAAATTACTTTTACTCAGTTTTGCCCTCGTTCTCTGGGTTTGTTGCATAATTAAGTTCATTACAATTTGAATGACGAACGTTAAATGTCTTTCCCTTGTTTCATTTACCTTATGAATTTATGAATTTATGCAACTTATGAATATTTCATGATCACAAAATGCTCTACACAGTTTTCATTTTTCGGTCAAGTCAACTTTTGCTTGGTTTTCCTGAGGTTTCGAACACAAGAGCAGGAAAACTTTATTTTCAAAAATGTAGGTCAGCTGTCTGTGTGCCAGCTACTGTGGTTTCCACACTTAATTGAGCTAATTGGGGGTTGAGAAGTTTCCGATTTTAAAATGTTAGTTGTTGTGACAGGGAGGAAGACACTTGAAATTACATTTTATGTGAATAGAGCCTTTTCAGTATTTTTGTGGTTAAGGCGGTATACTTCAACTTCCTCAAAACCTCTGAGAGGTTAAACTTATGTTCTTAACGTTATGAAAGCAGTGTGAATACTCTCGAACCCAGTCTCTTCTTTGAGATCCAGACCGCACTTTGCAAAGAGCAGCTCAAAAGATAAATTCCCCGGCGTAACAAAGGACTTAAAATTCATTAATAAACACCTGAAAGTCCCCGACCCGCGAAACACCCCAAAAATCTCTTGAATACCCTTCCGCCTTGCTCCTTAATTAATCAGTTGATACTATTGCCATTCCCCATATTTTCCGCCCCCATTCCTCGCTTTTAAGGATGCTCGATTGGGCGGACAACAGAGCAAACAAGTTAAGCTGATATGAAAATTATTTCGCTCTTGTGTCAACAATTAAATGCCACGCCCAGTGCATGTTGTGCCGCCCCCGAAAAAAGTACATAATTAAAAACAGAATGGGGGCGGAGCAGGTTGAAAAATCTGTGCATTTAATTGAAAGCCGCTAGAGAAGGACAGACCGCAATCAGCTTGGTCCTTGGTCCTTGGCCGCGGCGTCTTCTCATAAATAAAATACGCCGAAGTGAGCCGCCAAAGAGTTTGTCTTAATGCCCTGCCATGGTCGTCGTGGTCCTGACCCCTTCACTTCCCCTCCTCTGTCAATCAGGCTTTTCATCAGCTGCTGTCGCTGTTTGGTTTTCCGTGAAAAGTCCGTGTTGCTGCTGTTGCTTTTGATTACTGGGAGCGGAGGCCATTTAGCAGACAGCCGGGTTTTTTCGGTCCTGGCCACAGAAACTCTGACATATTAATGAAGTTCGGGGCGACCAAGTTGGCGCAGCAACAAGCTTTTTAAATCAATTCGCGAAAACAATTAAAAACTTGACTTTCGCTGCCACGCCCCCTTCGTTTCACTCCGCCTCCTTGTGGGGGTAATGCTGACATCGCGCATACGACATGTGGTTCAAGCAGAAAGAGCTGCGAGCTTGCTCAAAGTTTTCCGGGTTTCTCGATGCCATTGTCTCAGACACTCAACAAAATGTTTAGACTTTAACAAGCCATAACATATATGTATAATTTTATTTCTTTCCATTTTAATTAAAAAGCTTTTGCAATAAAGAAAACTCTACTTAAAGTTTGAAAAGGCATAACTATCAAGCAGTTTTAGTGTCTTTAACATTTAGTTACCGCCTTTTAAATCGAAATATCGTTTGCACAGTGCACTTTCACACAGAAAACGAAACGAAGTTAACGAAATTGTAAATGGATGTTGGGTGAAGAGGAACAACCGAGTAGAAAACTCTTCTAACAGCGAGTACAATTCAACGAAAAAGTTTCGCTGCGCTTTGCATAATTAATGTTTTAATGTCAATCATACGCACTGTTTGCCATAAAATATATGCAAACTGATTTTCGCGTTTTCCAATCTACCTCTGCTTTTGTCTGTCGTCGAAAGTTTTGCTGGTAATTAAATTTGTAAATTTCCATTTACAATGCTAACTGTCTGGGAAGCTTTCGTGCATAAATTTTAAGTAACACGAAACTTTAAACCCAATGTATTCTTGAAGGGGAAAAAGAGAAAACTGAAAAGCGAAAGCACTCAACGGCAGAATCCTTTAGACACCTGCTGCCAGGGAAAGGAAAATTGATTACACATGACACGCCCACACTAATGTGCAAAAAGCAAACTATAGTGAGATGAAAAATCACAACAAATATTCGACAACAAACAAAACACCGACAATGGCAAATAGTAATGGCATTGCCTTTGGCAACAACTATGGCCCAGAAAACAACATCAAGTGCCAGGGGAGAAAGGATCTTAGATCCCGCGGCGAACAATGTGACAAACGATGTGTGAAGGAGTCGTTGTTGCTGCTGCTGCTGCTGCTGCTCAGAAATCCAGAAGCGTTAAGATAGGCGAACAAAAAATCTAACCACACAATTGTCACGGGGGTTGATGGGTTAAGGGGGTGAGTTCGAGGGCGGGCAAGGGCATTACGTATACGCAGCGTAGGATTCGGTCATTTTTCATGGCTGGCAAGGACATGGAATGAGCAGAAGACGATGACTACAAATCGTGACAAATTCTTGATGCGGGTTAAGTTAAACATTTTTTTTTTCGCCTTAACTTTCGGTGATTTTTTGCTGCTGCGTCAACTTTTTGGCTTCGGAATACATTCTAAAATATTTCTGACGTCTGGTGGACATGCAGGGATTGCCTAGGCTTTGCTTCCTTATCCCTTCATTCAATTCGGGACGCCATAAAAATCGAGTCTGAGACCAAGGCGACAATAAAATAAAAGGCGGCTCCCGGGTAAAATGAATTTTAAATATTTTACGGATGAATGTGCCGCGTTTCCGCTGTCAACGCTGATGGGTTTTTGCCCTACTATATACACGATTTTGCATTTAAATTTTTGGCCATAAATTACACTGGCCAAAGAGAGCGGTTAGAGCGGGTTTTTTTTTCGCTGTTTTACTGTAGCCCCACCACCTGACCATTACGCAAAAGCATATTCAATGACAGCATTTTTAATGCAATTTATGGTCGTTAAGGCGACAAAATATAATAAAAATGAATAATATGCCAACTGCTGTGCGGGTGATGCAACACGTGACAGGGTCCTGCCACAGGACACAGAATCCTGAGTGCGGCATACAGGACCCACATATTACCTCCGCCACACCACACCCTCGAAATTTATGGGCGCCGTAAATAAATCGACGCGCCAAATGTGCGAAACAATACATAACTCAAAACGAACGCGAAATGAAACGAGGACAGCTCGAAAGAACAGGGGAAAATATTGAAATATTTATGGAATGTTGTCCGTGGTTTTCCCTACCGCGAAATTAAAACATCTATATATAATCATTAAATCTGTTTAAAAAATATACAAATCAACCAACAAAATAATACGGGGTGCTTTTATTTTAAAGAACATTAATAGTACCTATGGTACTTTCCAATCAAGGGCATTAAATCAACACTTTTAAACATGATCAACTGATGACACATTTTATAAAGACTTAAAATTTAAAGGCCCCAAAAATATGGTTTCATTGTAGATTAATTTAAGCATCCCTTTATCTAAACCTTTTCCTCATAAAACTCTCTTCCGATTAAAGAGAAAGCACTCAAACTCCCACCCAATCATTATCCCTCACACACCTGAGCATGTATAAACATTTATATCAATATACACGAAAAAGCATTATGACCAAAGGGAAGCGCTCATAAAAAATTCAAAACGCCTTAAGTAGCTTCAAAGTAGCGCCAGAAAAACAACAAAACAACACGCCTCGAAAGTGAAAAGTACACAAAACAGGGCCGGCGGAGAATCCTGGAAGGGGGGCCTCTAACTGGTGGGGGGCTGCAGCTTGTTCTTCACTGACCCGGAACCTTAACCAGACCCCAAAAAAAAAAAAAATGAAAAAAAAACCGACCCAACTCTACACGCATGTTTATGTGCTTTTTACAGCTGCTCCTGGCTTATCTTTGGCCCAAAGTTTTTCCATGTGAGCGTGTGCTCGCTCGGAAATGATTTTAAAAATAACTTTTGCGGTCATTTCACTAAATGTTGAGCGGACGGGGTCCTCCTGGGTGAGCCTGCGTGGATAAGGGTTAAAAATACTCTGGAGACGAAGGTGAAATCTGCTCGCTTGGGGTGGTTATTAGGTGTTGTTTGCTTTTAAACTTGAACTGTATTTCTGCTCTCACGCGTCTGGCTTTTCATAAATAGGTCTATTTTTAAAAGCGTTAATTATTAAGAGTGTGAAATAAACTAAAGAGAAAGCTTTAAGGCACAAATGATACAAAAAGGGAATTGTTAAAACTAAAAAGTATTTGCAGAGCATTCTAAGAATTTCTTAAAGTTTATTTTGAATGCGTGTTTATTTTGGAAATAATTTTTTTAACTACATAAAAGTTTGTTTTTTCCTGTGTTCATTCTCGGACTAATAAAATGTATGCGGGGCGTTAAGGAATTGGCAAAAAGTTTTTGCGTGTTGGCTGGTTACCATTTCCAACTGCCAAACAGATAAAAACGCACTTTCCAGGTAACAGTTGCCCGAATCGGTATGGTGGGAAAACTGAAGGAAAACACATGCAAGGTTTTTCTTTCCCATACTTTCGTGTGCGTGTTTTTTATTATTGTTGAACTTTAGCACAGCAACAATATAAATTAAAATGGCAGGCACTCTACCGGAGTCTGGGAAACGGCTTGGGGCTTGGCCAATGAAGTTTATGTGCGGCGCACTTTACGCGAAATCACCCCAGACTCCCACCTTTCACATATCTTTCCCCGTGCATTTTGGCCTCTGGTGGCTCACATGTGAAATTTTGTATCTACATGTAAAGCTGGAGTTGAAAAACATAGTTACAAAATCTTAAAAATCAATTTTTGAAAATTTAATAATATTAACTTTAATACTTGCATCTTGTCAATCAATTCTATTTTACTTTGAAATTTTTTTAAAAACTAGTTTTCACTTTTGAAATAACGACCACCACTACTTTTTGAACACGGCTGTATATACCATGTGAAATACTTGTATAAAAATGTAGAGCCTACGGAAAGTGAGACAGAAACAAGGACAGCGAGACAAAAAGAGATGGCAGAGTGGCAGGATGCTGAAACAGATTCGACTCTTAATAATTTCCGCACTCGAGTTGATCGAAATCATAAAATTTTATGAGCCTGCCAAGAGGCGGGTAAGTGGAGCCCGTATCTCTCGCTCCTTCTCCCCGCCACTCTTCGTCCTTTTCCACTTTTCCAGTCTGTGTGTTGGCAAAATGGCTGCCACATTCAGTCAGTCAGGAAAAGTCGGGAAAAAGGCCAACAGTGCGACAGATAGACAGTCGGACATGAAGAACGGGGGAGCGGGTAACCAAAGGAGGCTGTCAGAGAACCTTTTTTAAAGCCTCCGGCTAAATGAGCGTTAAAGTTATACTCGTTTTTTTTTCACCACATGCTCGCTGCTCGGAAAGAACGAATATGATAGATGGATATAAAAGTCTGAGGGGAATAGGAAAAACTGTGAAGAGGGGAAAATAAAAGATTGGTCTGTCTAAGAAAGTTGTATCGATTTTCTAAATCGTAACTAAACTTAAAGTTACTTAGTATAAATATAAGAAAATATTATGCTAAAACAAAGATTTATAAAAAAATCGAAGAAAACTTTATACATTTAAGAAGTTCACTTTTTTTTAATTCATTTTTTTCCGGCGGATTTCTTACTAATGTTCATCCAAATTTTCTGAGATTCGATATTCGTTAACCATAAAAATCACTTATTGAACATTTTTGGCTTTCTGAAGTCCCCGAATATTCCGACATTCCCGGCTGGCTTTCGTTTTTCATCATACTCGTATTATGTTGCGACCTCACCTTCTTTCTTTCTGCTGGCTACAATTTGCCATTACGTCGATTTATTCGCTGCTGGGACCGGAGAAAATTCCCCACCGCCCCCGCTAAATAATGCACTTGGGAAATTAATTTTCCAGCTCTGGCTCTGCAATGGGCACGCAGAACTTCTTCGACTGCATTAAGTCATAATTTCGGTGGAAGGAAATTGCGGGGCGAATTGATTGAAGTTTTTCCAGTCTGGATAAATTAATTCGATTGTGCAGTACAAGCTGCTCAATTAGCAGAGGAACCTTTGAAGACCTGGAAAATCCCCGGGAGTCGCCCCTGAAGCTCTCCACTAATTATGTTGTTTGTGCATTGCTTTCGATAGCTTCTTGAGCGAGGCCAAAAGGCTACAAGTTTTTGCCATTTCCCTACATGTTTTTCACGTTTCCCAAGGCTGTCGGTTCTTTGGGTGAAACGTGGAGGAGGCGGAGCGGAAGAGGAGACCATGTTAACCATCCAAATGAAAGCAGGAAGGCAGCCAAGGAGAACCACCAGCAATAAACAACAACAGTGGCAGCGACAGTAAAGTAAACATAAAGCCGACGCTAGGGCGAAATATAAAAAGGGCTCAGGACTATTAACTACCCCATAAACACATTTATTTGTTTATACACTTGTCCTCAAGATGCGTGACTTAATTACAGAAAAACAAAAGTGAACAGAATGATTAACACATTTAACACATTTCAAAAACAAAAATAAAATGTAATGATAATAATAAAATTTAGGACGAACATTAAAGTTAAAAACTTTTTTTATTATTTAATACTGGTTGCTTTAGTTTCGATGTGTCTACACACTCTTCGATCACAATCACTGGGTATTGGCATCGAAAACAAAAGCCAAGGCTGAAGCTGTTATGTTTATTATGCCAAGCATGTGAGTTAATTCTTTGAACTGCTGTGGTTGTTGTTGCTACAACTGTTGTTTTTATTTCACGTTAGTAGAAGGAAAGCCACGAATATGCCATCCTTTTCCCCTCTCCTCTTTATACTTGCCATGATCATTATTTTTATTTCAGTCGCGTGCATGTAACACAAAAATGTTTGATAAAGATGTTATTTGATAGCACGAGCACACAACCTCTAATAGATAAGGCGCCAGCACGAGAACACCGGAAAACTAAAGGAAACGCGGGAAAACTCCGACCAAAAGTGTTGCATACTTAGAAGGGCAATCATAAAGTATGAAAAGATGGAGGGTGGCGCTCCTAGATAAAGTGAAAAATAAGTAGTAGCAGTAAAATGGCAACTAAAACTATTTGCATAACTTTGTAGAAGTACATAAATAGTAATTTAGTTTATGGACCTTGGATGAGCGGTAGAAATTCAAATGGATAAAAGAAAAACGGGGGCTGAAAGTTTCTAAGAAGATAAGTCTTTGAACTTTAGGCTAGGCTATTAAATATGTTGCAATTAAAATTTACAAAATATATAAATATGTTTTATGATTATTATATTTATTATTTTTATTCTTATTTAAAAATAATTTAGATTTTATCCAAAAATGCAGGTTCTTACATCTTACATGTTTTCACCCTTTATTTTCTGGTTACATCTTTAAGACATCACAACTTAATAAATCCGCACCTAAATCACCGTTGGCGAGGAGTATTCCACTTAGTTATGCCCAAAAACCTAATTACAGCTACGGTCATAAGACATTATTTCTCATCCACGGAGATTTCCGTTCGGGAAACTCGAACCCTTGAGCTGAAGCCTCCACACTAACGACTGCATCATTAACCCAAGTAGAGCTTCTCCACGCAAAGCAGCCAGTCGACACACCCCTTAATCTCATTATCCCGAAAACCAAGTAGAATCATCGACGGCGAATCCCTTTCTGGATGCCGAACCAAAAATTCAACTTAACTGATACATTTAATTTTATTTATAACGCACGCATGGCCAGAAAACAAGAAGTCCTGAGTGTTGTATAAGCATAAATATTAATGCACTCGCCAAGGTTAGGGGATAAGGATAAGGATGTCTTGAGCTGTGCCCGGGATACCTGAAAGCAAACTTATTGGCTTATTAAAGTCTAATGCTACACGGGACTGTGTGTGTTTGTGATAATGGAGCCGAACAACACCTTCGACAGGATATGAACCCATAAGGGCGTCTACATTGAGAGAAATAAATGCAACCAATTTCTGTGTCATACAAATCATTTACGTTAAAAAAGGACAACAAGATCATAAGATACTTAAATACTTCAATCGACTTTGATAGAACGACAAATAACTCCAAAATAACAACAACAAAATTACTTTAACACATTATTCATCATTTTTGATTTGGTTATTATCTACAGTGCATTTCCCTACCTCTCTAATTGTCTTACCTCGCCATTGAAGTCGAGTTCAACGCTGAATATTAATGCCTAAATTTTCTTCTGCCCGCCGCCATTTAATATCAATGTGGATTCCCCACCGGCAGCCTTATAAATATCCCAAAAAAAAAAACGTACAAGAAGAAAAAACTTTGGACCGACAAAGTTGAGCTCATGAAATGGTCAAAACTGTTTAAGCCATGGCCAATATTGGGCATTAAGTAGGCTTTGATGAGCCGTACCCATGAATAAGAAAGAAGCTGGCCAAGTTGCTGTCCTTCCTGCCTTTTATGACGTTCGAAAAATCAAGCCAATAAAGTTTCACAGATGGAACATGTGCCCCTGCCACCCAAGCCAAACTTTTCAACTCAATTTCGCCCTGCCACATTTTTGTTCTCCGGTTTTTGGCATTTTTTAAATATTTATGTTATTACGCTATGCTTAAATTTATGAATTTGCCAAAGTATTTAGTCAATAGCTCAAACCAACAAAAGCCAACGGGAAAACAACTTTTCGATGCTGCATATTTTATGCTGGCTCCTATCGAAGTAAATGGGTAATATTTATGGTGGTAAGGGCTTGAATTTATGTCCAAAGTTTCGGGTGCTTAACGTGCGGACAGTTGAACAAAAGTCTGGACCACACTTCGAATTCTTGCCGAGCTGTGGAAAACTATAATATTTAATTTGTCGATTGGATAAACTGAAACTGAAATTGGATAAACTGAAAGAAATATTGAAATTCTTTATCTAAAAATTAAAATGTAATTGGAATCTCAATGACAAATGAAACTATATTACAAAGTACTTGCATATGATTATGTTTCCTTTATCACTTTTAAAACAACTTAAGACTTAATTCAATCGATATCAGATGACGAAACCAATTGAACAAAAATCCATTAACGTAATAACCAATATTAATCAAAGCAGACTGAAAGCAAATAATTAAATTTATGTGCCAAATGTCAAGAGCGACCAACATAACACGTAATACAAACAAGTAAATTCAATTCAAAGCGAGCGGGCAAGTACATTAATTTAATGAACATTTTAATGCTGACGCTAACAAACAAATGCGATTGGGAATCGGGCGACTCTTGTTTTTCCCTCCAGCGAATTTTCTTCGGGCGCATTTGGAACTGAAATAATTCGGTGAGGTATTTCCTGAGTGCAGCTCTGCATCTGACCATTGTTTTCAAGGCCCCAAACGACCCGGCCCCGAAAGTCGAGCAGCGGCAATTTCCGCTCCAAATGCTCCACTCGGCAGGGGAAATTATTAAAAGCGAAACCGGGCGCGCTATTATTTTTTGACACTGATAAATTTACAGAGCAAGACTGAGAAAATAGAGCAGTGAAGCAGCGAAGACCTTGTAGCACTAACCTCCTCTAGAAAAAGTAAGGATTTTATGGCTAACGGGAAAGTAATATAAATCGGTCCTCGGGGATAAATAACTCTGTATTAGTTATGACAGTGTGTGTTTGGCAACTGCATTCGGCTTGTTTTTCCCGATGCCTGAGTGTGTGCTTGTGGCTTTCCTAATTGTTAGCCAGCGTTGCTTCATGGCCAACACAATTATGCAAATGAATATGCAACGACCCAGTTAAAAGAAACACTGACCAAAGCGCTAACAAAAATGTTTAAATTATTAACTTAAATGCTCACTAACTATTTATCCTTTGTTTTATACATATTTTTATAAATTTTAATATTACCCACTAATCAAGCAAATCGACTTTATTATATGAAACTTCTAAGTTAAAGAAAATTATTTTCCATTTCATAACTGTCTCGTAAATCCTAAAAGTCCAGTACAACTAATTTTACAGTCAAAAGACAAAAGATGAGAAACGATTTTGAGGTACATTTAGTAAATAAGTCAGAGTGCACTCAAATAGTGCATTTGGCAATAAATGAAAATAATAACAAAGGACCAGAGACCTCTAAGCTCCGGCCACAAAAGATGACAAAGACAAAAAACAGAGAGAAGTTAAGCTCTAAACTTTCAGGGTTGACTTTCAGAAATAAAGAGAAAGAGAAGGGACTTCGAATTTTTAGGATTTTGGGCTGCTGAAAAATGCAAAACTCTGGCCAAGACTGCGATGCCCCGCCCACTTAGAGCTAACAGAAAAAAGGGGCGGATACCCATGTTAAACTCTTTGAGAAAATGTCGCGCATTGTTTAACTGGAACTATGCTGTAAGTTATTTCTTTATTTTAAGTCACGCTCGCCATTGTGAGATTCTTTTTTATTTAGGATCCGCCAAACTCACACACATACGCACAATTTCCAAGCGCGACATTTTGCAAATTTTTCGGGAAAAGCAGGAAACCCTTTCTTTGCGACATGCTTAAGCACAAGCTTTATGAGGCCACTAAAAAGGGGAAGTGAATGCGCAGGAAAAGGGGAAACAATATTTTACCGAAGTGTGTGAGCTGTTGAGGACACCAACAAAAATAAATAAGTTTGGTCATGGGACTTTAAAGGAACTTGTTTGTAAAATCCGTTTGTACAACCAGTTTAAAAAAGTGTATTAAATAGTTTTGGTTGGCTTAAAGGTGACCAGAATAAGAATGATGCTTTTTAGAAATGGTCAAAACATATTGAAATTAATGTTTAGTGCCTAAATACATAATCTGTAACATACTTTAATAAAATCTTTTACTTCTATTAAAATAAATACCATTTTATAAATATACTTGAAATAATCCCTTGGAATTTTTCTGTGTGGATCTGAGAATGTTTGCTGGTGTTAAGTCAGCTAAAAGCCTTTGGTCCAACCACTTGAATTTTCGGGAGCAGCGTAACTTTTTAGGAACGGATGCAAGCTGAATTACACGAGATAGAAAAGAGAGGGAGCTCGGGGCTTAGAAGGCGGGATTCACAAAGCCAGATGACTATTTGTGGGGTGGCGAAAAGACGGGATGTTTCGGGGGGTCAGTGAGCCCGAAAAAGTTTTATGCGAGCGCCAAAAGTGCAGTCAACGCACTTAGGGGCAAAGTCTAAAAATATGAGTTGCGAATGGGATTGCTAAATGCGCAGAAAGTGGACCAAATGGGGAGAGCTGAAGGGGGAATCCCACGCTGGAACTGCGAAAGTTTTCGTTTAAATAAATGTGGCAGCTTAGCCAAAGGCATCTGGCTTTGGAAATAAATTTGGTAATGAGGCGAAATGCGGCGGGAATTTGTTGAAATTGATTAGAGGCTACCCGAAAGACGTCCTTGAGTATTTTAGAATACTTTGAAGATTTGATTTTAATTTGTTTTTCTTTACTGTTTAAATACAAGTCAAACTTATATTATACACAAAATGTTTAATATAAGAAGAACTTTTTAAATAACTTTTATCTTGATGATTCTGTTTCAGTAAATCAAAAAATTAGGTGTAAATTAAGAATTAAATGGCACCTTTAAATGTTTTCTCACCTAAGTACATAAACTAAACATTCAAGCCTAAATTGTAAAATTATGCATTGTTCTTTTTTACAAAAATATAGTAATTAAAGAGCTTTTATGATATTTAAACAATAGCTGTCATAAAATAATTTAATGAAATGCAATTTAACGCCCAGCTGCAAACACTTGATTTTTTATATCACAATGTTGATACTTTTTTTCTGACGCATTGTTGCAACATTTGGTTAACTTTACAGCCTTTTGAACCATGCTTTTATTTGCTTAACACATTTCCTAGTGTTTCCCTCTCGTTCTGACTTTTCTCTATCTATCTCTTTCTAAGTACATTTTTGCCGTTTTCTCTGGTGAAATGATTTATTGCGTAAATTTCATTAATTTGCTGCGCTGTCATAAAAACGACAGCAACGCAGAAAGCGAAGAAAAAAAGTGGAATAAAATAAATTTGATTTGCTCCTGTATGCATAAGCTTATGAGTGTGTGTGTGTGTGTGTGTGTGCGGGTGCGAGTTGTACGTGTGCGTGTTGAACAAATTTTTATGGCCCACCTATGGGCGCTGCATACACTCCAAATGGTATTTATGGCCCGCCGCCAGAGAACTCATTATACGATCCCTCTTCTCGCCACTCGAAATCGGAATTTTAAAATACTTGTACATTTTACGCTCGTGGATTTTATTTTTTTTTTTTTACAATGTCAAGAACACATGTTTGGTCCTCTTGGCTAAGACTACGTGTCAAAAATTAAAAATGACACTCGCGCGTTTTTAGCCAAGTTTATCAAGTTATAAGGAGCATATCTCCCTATTTCTGGGCTGTTGTTCCTAACTCCTCATGCATATAAATCCGTCCGTAATAGATCGTGTCTAATTTATGAGTTACGCGAGCGTTACAACAACTTATTACATCACACCCGTACACATACACATGCGTGATTACGTGGGCGCTGCGGGAATTTCCGATTTTTTGTATACTCTTACAGAGAGTTACATAACCACATTGCACCCATATGAAAAATCTAGGAGTTCCAATAATTCATAAAACGAAAAAACCGTAACTACTTGAGTTGCTAAACCAATTCATTTGAACTAAATCTACAAAATCTTTAAATATCAATTTTTTATATAATATCTTATTATTAAAAAGCTATTAATAATCTGGTTCGATTTATATTAATTTAATCTCTAATTTAAGTCGAGCATATTTCAAATTCGGTTTTATGAAATTAATTTTCGTTGTCGTTCTTTTCTGCATTCTTCTAATTTACGCCTTGCGTGCTCTTGGCCAAAAACTCTTGGCCCGGCTCGAGCATTTTCCATTAAGTCTGCAGCTGCTTGGCTCATAATTCATGCCACCCACACACTTACACACACACTCACACACGGGCAGAGACAGTCACAGATTGGGGCATGTTAATTTGTAGGCCAGTGCAGGCGGAAGTCCTTTTTGAGGTCTTTAAACGCAAATGAAAGGCAGGCCGAAGCTTTTACTGCCTGCCATGAACCCATGTATCACTTGAGTTTCCCTCTCTTTCCCTTTTCCTCTTCTCTCTCTTTCACACTCGCACTTACAGTGCGTGCTGCTCTAAATTAGATTTTCATTTGCGTTGCCGTTGTCCTTTCGGGTTTCTCCCACTCCAATTCCCATGCTAGTTATCGGGCAAAGGACCTAGCACTTTACGACCTGAACGTAAAACCCTTTTACATATATGCACCACAAAAGCGGGGAACCAAATCAATTCGGGAATTAATTAATCCAGCCAAGTAGGAGCTTACTAAACCAAGTAGTAAATGTGTCATATGAGGTTACACCTTCAACACATAACCGGAAAAAAAAATAAGAAAATTCCCCACTTTATGAAACACCGAACCTGTTTGGAACTGCGAAACAATGTGAAACAATTAACTCATTACGGGCGCTCATTAAGTGCCACAAGTTGATTAAAGCCTTCAAAACTTTTGCAGAAAAGAATGTTGGCGATGGGATCCCTTCCCCAAACAAAACGAAAATCCCAAACAATTTGCTCCCTGGCGAGACTTGTGACAAGTGAAGTGCCTCTCGAAATATGCCCAAGATAAAAATGTTTGCTGGTGTTGGGTGTTTGGTTGTTGCTTGTTGGTTGTTCGGTTCTTGCTGTTGCCGTTGCCTGTCGACAAAACTTGGCAATGGCAAACTTCTTAAAAATACTTAAGAAGCGATAAATATCGCAAGTACATACATACAACATATATACGCACACGAAGGGTGGCCCTTGTGACTCTTGAAAGTTAGCTCAAGTTGCCTATTTGTTTCCCTTCATCCATGTGCCTCCCTTTGATCCCCCGATTTATATATATATATAAATATATATCGGTAAAATTTGCGCTGCCAACCCACTTGTTGTTGCTGTTTAGCCTGTTCTCATTATCTTTTAACGTTATTATTACGTTGCATACTTTTTGGGGAGCTTAGCTGTCATGCCATTCCATTATTTTGCCTCTGGAACAAATTTCTTTTGCCTTTCCCGCCTGTTTGCTTGATTATTATATTTGTTTTGGCTTTTGTTTTCGTTTCGCCGGCTTTTGCTTATTAAAAAGTTGCCATCGATTATGCGAAAAGTTTGACATCAAAATATTAGAAAGAGGTGGGGTAGGATGTTGTTGCCTAGCATAAGGCATTTCAATTTGAGCTAAAATTACAAGAATTGCGCATAAAAAAACTTCAATCGACTCGCAGATCAGAAATTTAAACTTTTTCCGAACACGCGCCGCAGAAATCAATAAACCAAATGACAGCTAATTGGCAAGTTAAATGTGAAGTAAATCAAAATATGATTTAATGTACATGTTCTTTAATTTATATTATTGTTACATTAAATCTAATTGCAATAAGCGGAAATACTTCTATTCTCGATCTCTTTCAACTTGTATAACAGTTTTTTTAGCCAGTTAAAATGTGATATATCCTTCGTCGTAATTGGGTCAGTTCTTCATAAAACCAATTTTGATTGATGCCTTAAAATGATTTCCAAGCATTCTTCGCACAGTTTCTATCGGAAAATTCCTTGATAGAAAAGTAAATACCTCCCCATAAAATATTTGTACATATTTACAAGCACACACTCCTTGTGATACTCTGGCAAACAATGAAATCAATTTAGAATAGACTTTTCAGCACACATATCGCCTAAGCCTAATCTCATCTCTCACTCTTTGGCTGTCTCTTTGCAGTTATTATAGACAAACAACCGGCGGCGACTAAGCCAAGTCTATTAACAGGGCAAACAAAGCCAGGCCGCCAAAGGAAGCTGAGTCTCTCAAAAAAGAAACCAAAAATAAAAAAAAAGCCAGAGGAAAGCCAAAGAATGTAAGCGTAAGTGTGCTAAAGTAGAATTTCGGAAAAGCTGGCAATGAGAGGGCCAAGACGACAAGGGGCGAGGGCCAGAATTGAAACAGTTAGCTGGCAAATCGGATTGCGAATCTGCTGTATTGACACAAGGAAATCGTTAGCCGGCTTAGCCAGCAAGAGGGCAAATTTAAAATTAAGAATATAGCAAGCCCGCCATTGGAATCAAAGTGATATGCTAATGCCGTCGCCGTGGAGTGCGGCATGAATATTTCATGAGCAGTGTGATGACAATAAGTCGGCTCCGGGAATAAAAGTGAGTGAAATCGGGACGATGACGGAGCTAAGACGTGCTAATGGCCTGCACAAGCAGCACTCGCTGAGAGATCAGAGACAGGTGCACCCGATGCTGCACCAGCTGGCGGATCACGGTTGCAACTTGAGCAGCGGTGGCAACAGTGCGGCCAGCACCACCAGCAGCAGCACCGCCACCGCAACCACGGCCCTTGGCGGTGGCTTGAGTGGCGGTGCAGCAGTAACCACTCAGCGGAGCATCGAGTTCGATGAGCACGACATCTTCTACGTCTCGCCCTCAAAGCGAAAAGGAGCCACAACAGGTGGGTTGCTAATCGGGTTACCGCCTAATTAACTCGAATCGATGTCAAT
This sequence comes from Drosophila ficusphila, assembly GCF_018152265.1. NCBI lineage: Eukaryota > Metazoa > Arthropoda > Insecta > Diptera > Drosophilidae > Drosophila > Drosophila ficusphila. The sequence goes on from NW_025064016.1 coordinate 2,418,901, forward strand.
TACAATTTAAATAGGGTTATTAAACGAGCTTATGACTTCATTTTAAAAGAAAACTGCACAAAGAATGGAGTTTCTTCCATTTTTCCATTAGAAGTTCTTAGCTGTTAAAACTTTAAGCAGAAAACTCATGTTGAGCAGTTTACAAAACTTATAAAAAAATCTTTACTCTTTGAGTCTTGCCCTTATAACTTTACATTTTACAGAATTTATTTGTTAAAACGATTAAAAAAGCAAAAGGCACTTTTATTAGTTTTACAAAAAATTTGCAAAAAACTTTGTTCTTGAGTTTGTTTACTTTTGCTAAAACTGAATGAATATTGAAGTGATTGCAAAACTAATATTTTTCGCTTTGTATTGTAATTTTGAAGATTTTGTAGTAAATTAATTACATACGCGGTTATTAAATTTCAATTCCTTTTTACTATTGTGGTTTTCTGATTTTAAGTCTTCAAACTTTTTCTGCAAATTCTGCTTTTCAGGATCCTCTGGCAACGTGGTGACCTTTTCGAACTTCGTGAGTGAGCAGCGGGTGACGCCCTCGTCGTCGAATCGAGGCTCCCTGAAGCGGAGCAAGGGCCGCTCCAATCAGTCGCTGTGCAGCTGCGATGCCGGCGATGAGGCTCAGCTGGATTTGCAACCGAATGCGGCGAGGCCGTTGTACGAGTACAGTCTGGAACGCAAGCGTAAGACGCACACCTACTCCTGCGAACAGAACGCTCAGATACTCATGAGACTGGAGCGCGAGCGTAATCGTAAATTATCGCTGACTGGCATGGAAACGGGAATGGGAATCGGATTGGGATTGGGATTGGGAGCAGGAACGGTGATGGGAATGGGAATGGGATCTGCCGGAGGAGGAGGAACAGGTGCGGCAGGAGCGGACCCCCAGGTGAGTAAAATCCCGCTCCACTTTGTGTAATTGTAATTGTAATCATGAGCAGCCAGCGGCACGTGCCTCCACCTGAGTTTTGGGCTCCTGCAACAGGCAAATGCGATAAGCAAACAGAGCGTGGCACGTAGTAGGTTGATGTTGTAGTCTAAGCACCGACTGACTGACACCTGCCACACCCACCGACCCCGGGGCGCAGTTCGCCTCCGAGCTGTTTCCCAATTCCAAGGGGAGTGGCGCCTGAGAGTCAAGCGTTGAAGTTCACTGAGCATTAAGGCACATATGAATTTTGATTGTTGTGGCGAGAACTGCCATGGAAGTACTCGAAACCGATAAAATATTTAGCGGAATGCAAAGTGGATTTCAGAGATTCTGTTTTGACTTTCCTAATATTCCCAGAGGTAGATAAAAATTTAAACCTAAAGTGGTTTGACTTGTTCAAAGTAGAAGTTTTTATTTTTAGTCCACTAAGTGTTAAGTTTTTTCTCAATGAATATCAAATAAAATACCTTTAAAACTTGACGATAATATTTACAATCGAAAACTTATCGTAATCGAGTAGGTCGATCTCTAAACTGTCGCCTAGTTTGAACTGCCCGCCCGATTTACAAACAGTATACGTTCACACTCAGAGCATTGATCTTGATATTCGATATTCGTTTCCGAACTAAAACTTTAGTAGCTTTTTAAATACAACAAAAGAAACAGTGTATCATCATGGCGAGCAAGCGATTGGCCAGCGTGATGTCCACCGCCAGTGTGATGCAATCGTCGGCATCGATCTCCAGCAAGGCGAAGCGGGTCAAAAAGGCAAGGCTGCCGACCTTTGACCTCTCGCTAAGCCAGAAGGTAGATATTAAGAAGGCCTTCGATTTATTCGATACCCAGTGCACGGGGTTTATCGAAGTGAAGGAGCTTCGCGTGGCCATTCGCGCTCTGGGATTCGAACCGAAAAAGGAGGAGATCAAGCGCATGATGGATGAAATCGACAAAGATAAGACCGGAAGGATTGCCTTCAATGATTTTCTGTATTTAATGCGCCTGAAAATGGCCGAGAAGGACTCTAAACAGGACATGATGAAGGCCTTCTCCTTTTTCGATGACGATCGCACAGGGAAAATCTCCTTCGCCAATTTGAAACGCGTGGCCAAGGAACTCGGGGAAAATCTAACCGATGAAGAACTTCAGGAAATGATCGATGAAGCCGATATGGATGGTGATGGCGAGGTGAACAGGGAGGAGTTCCTCAACCTCATCAAGAAGACCAATTTAATCTAGTCACTTTTCGTTTAAATTTATTTTCCACATCTTTTGTGTTGCGGGGAAACGACGTTGTTTTTAATCATATTGATTTACACATTTCAGGCTGACGATTATACAAAAGTTTCTTGAAGAAGTTTGGATATGCTTCGGTTCAATAAAGCAACGCACTGCAAATGCATTCCGAGAACCTTTCTCCTTCGACACATCCAATTATTTCCAGTATGTGCCACACTTACTGGGTGCCACCTGTTCATCCCCTTTAATTGCAAAAATGTACTCACAAAATCTCGTTGCATTAAACACATGGGTGCAGGTAGAATGCAACACTCGCTAAAATACCCTCTAAATTATAATTAAGATATAATAGTATATTGGAATTTAATAGACAACCAAATGCATTTTTTTTAACAAGCAATAAATTTCAAGCACAAAAGCCTTTCAAAGATTTCATATTAAAAAAAAATTTCACACTTTAAATTATTGAACTTTCAGATGGCGAGGTATCTGAAAGTTCGCCCTTTATGCCTCAGCTGCTGCTGTTATTTTTTGCGACTTTTCTGGCAGAGGCCCCTGTCATGCATAACAAATCTCTTTGACACATTTGATGTATGCCTTTCCATGGGCCTGCTCCACTTTCGGTTTTCAGTTGAGTTTGTTGCAGCAAATTGTGGCTGCAATTTGGTGGCATGCGTGGGCGCTTTCCCAACTGCCGGAAGAGCTTTCCCATTTCCCATCTCTGGGCATCTCTTTCTCCTTTCCCTTATTCACTCTTCAACTCAGTGTCTCCGTTCCGCTGTTCAAACGGCAAACATAATTTAGTAGCAACGTTTTTGGGTTTTTATTTACGCCATGCGTTACATTTAGCTCCATATAGTTGTTAGTCGCTCTTGGGCTTTAAATTTATCAACTTCTAGTTGAAGGAATGGATGGGAAGATTGACGGATGGACTGATGTATGGATGACTGACTGAGTGAGTGATCAGAATAACAATTTATGGGTTCCAGCAGGGTTCATGTGCAGGCAACATATTAATTTCAACAAAAAAAATTGCTAATTCTACATTGCTTATGTACTCAAAACGTTTTAAAGGAAAAACGCTTTAAGCAAATATATAAAAACTTCGATTTTAAAAGGGTTTTAAACGGATATGCTAGCAGTCAGTATAAATAAAAAATTAGCGCAGAACTTTTATAAGCGCTTAAGCCAAAAACAAATTGATATATTTATAATAAAGTGTGGTGAGAGAAGAACATAAATTGCCGGCAATATGTGTATCCTACTCACACGCAGCTTTTATGGCCAAACTTGCCACGTCTAGAGCCCTAATAATTAGCCAGTTTTTCTTTTTTGGCCAGCTGGCCTTAAAAGCCAAAACAAAAGCCGAAATGGCCCTTGATAAAGTCGTAAAGTTAAAAGCTCTGATGGATAATTACAAATTGGCAGGGAGAGTCCTCGGACTTCAGGAAAAACTAAAACAAACTTGAGTATTTATAAAAGTTTTTTGCTTATTGCTTTTGCCAAATCGATTAAAGGCGATTGTATTGTCGAGGGTGAGGGATGGACCGCCAGCTCAGAGACAGCCAAAGTTCCCAGTAAAATATAACCAACACTCAATTTTACGAACATTTAACTAAATACCCGAACAGAGGGAAAAAGTGAGACAGAGAGATGTTCGTAAAAAAGTTTTTCGCAAACTACAAAACTGCCATAACTCAACATTACGCCCGACACACAATCCCCTTGCTTTCACCATTTTTCCATGGCGAAATCGTTGTAACTGTGGCAAGAAAGTTGAGAGAAGGGTGCACACACATACACACATACTCACATAGATTCATAAATTATAGTAAAAAAATTGCACAAAATTGCAGCAAAGTAGACGAAAAATTATTATAAAATGTGCATTATGAAATTTAAAACGAGACAAAGACGCAAAGCATAATTCAAGAGAACAAGAAGATGAGACGCGAGAAAAGGGAGCCTGAGGAAAAAAAAAATGTTCATGCTAAAAAGTGGCTAGGAAAAGCGGGGATAAAAATCGCGAGGAAAAAGTAAGGCGATATATCAAGCAATTTTATGCTTAAAAACGCAACGAGATGCGGTTCACCACAACCCTTTAGTTTTGCCCCCTTAACTTTTCAAGCCCTTTCCCAACCCCATAAACTTTGCGTCAAATTTGCGGCGTAAACGCCAAATAACCGTATACTGTTGCATACATTTTTGCGAATTTGTTCGCTATATAAGTGTGTGTGTAGCCAAGGATAAATGAAGTAAAAAAGTCCTCGCGAAAATAGAGAAAGCGAGCGTTTAATTAGAGAGTGATTTGTCGTCTCAGCAGCTGCAAGTAACTTGTGAAAAGCTCGAGGGAAAAGGAGTGAGTACTTTCAACAACTAAAGCAATGATGCAAAAAGAGTTGAAAGAGACATATAAATACTTTCAATTATTCAGGATATTAATTAAAAAGTTTTCACAAGACGATTGAAGCCATTTCAAGCTTTAAAAGAAGATAAGTCCTTTATTGTTTAAGCGTTTAGAATAAGTAACACAAAGCAATCAACTTAAATTGTTTTTATTATATAAAGATAATGGTTAATTTTCCAATAAAAAAATTGATCTGATTCAACAGACAAAACCAATTAACCTTGCCACCAAAAAAATCCAAGCTGTAAGAAAAAAAAAATAGAAAAAAATTCAAAGCAAGACGACCGTTTACAAATTGGCCAGTCTTAAAATATGCAGCACACGCCACCGCTAAATATTTGCATAAATTATTTGGGCTGTCGTCGGACGGAGGGCAAAAGAATAAATAAATTACCAAATGAAAATATGAAAATTTCAATTTCCACTTAAGCGGCGGACAGGATGCGACAGGACACGACACCGCCATTGAAAAGGACAAGACAAAGTAAATAAAAATAATCAACAAAAAGACACAGACAACAATAACGAGCCGAGGGGCAAGGTGTGGCACATTCCATTGGACTGGGCATAAAGCAATCAAAATTCAAAGGAAATTTTTATTAATGGCAATGCGTTTCGTTTCGCCCAGACGCATAAAAATAATTCTACCCCAAAAAAAAAAGGAAAAAAAAAATGTGGAGGAAGGCAAATCAATGCAAATGTATTTCCCGTAACTGAAATTCAATTTCAAGTCCCTAAGCATCTCCTCTCGATGATTATGAGGCCGACGATGAAGATGATGATGATGACTGTAATGCTGATGCTGACCGTAGCAAATTCAATTAGGGCACTTGGCATGGCCTCGACTCCGGGAAACTTTGTGAGAATTCGGGGGATAAACCTTTTTCTTGGCCTTTTTCGCACGTCTTTTATAGCCCTCTGTGTGTGTGTGTGGGAGTCTTTCCCGGAGTCTGCCCCGGTGTCTATGGCATAATTAAATTTTATGTAGCCGGGGGGTCAAAGGAACGCCTTCACCCTTCCACACTTTCGCTCCATCATTGTAAATCACTGGCTCCTTCTGGCAAATTTTCGCCAAGTAACGTCAAAAGAAGTGCGTTGCATATTTTTCTGGGCTCGTTATAAGTGAAGCGAAAGTTTTTACGGCATTGAGGGGCTGTTTTTATTTCATATTCTTCCAGAGAAGACTTTAATGTTTGCGGATAGTTTGCGTTGTTTACTCTATAAACAAATACGTGTATATAAAGATAATTTTCTCAAAAGTTCAAGAGGATTAAAACCAAATACGAAAAATGGTTAAGCTAAAGTAAAGTAGTAGTAGTGAATATCTTCATCGTAGAGCATTTAACAGTTTCGATAGGCTCACAGTAATCGGATCCCGTGTTCAATCCTTTACGAGTGCACGATGTGGGGTTACATCCGCCGGAAGCTGCTCATGTCCATATTGATTTAATGCGATTTCCCCTTTGTCAACAGCTTGATACTGACTTCCTTTCCCCCTTTTCTCTCACTTTTTCCAGAGTGACACGCCCAGCTTGTCGGATGTGGATGTTATACCGCCCGTGCCGCCTCCTCCGTCGATGAAACGCAACGGCAGCATGCGCAGCCTGCGATTGTTGCAACATCTGCAGCAGCAGCAGCAGCAGCAACAGCAACAGCACAGCAGCAACAACAACAACTTGTCGCAGCTGTGCAGCAGTGATCTGCTGCAGGAGTGCACCAAATCGGCACTGGATGAATGCACTGCCACATTGCTCAAGTGCACCACAACCAGCAATCTGAGCAGCAGCAACAGCAACACCAACAGCAACTGCAACAGCAACAGCAATGCGAGCAACAATTGCAACAACACGAGCAACATTAGCCACAACAACAACAATCAGGTGACGCCAGACCTTTGCCAGCCCCATGGCCACGCCCACAATCATAGGCACAAGCTGCCAAACAATGCCACGCCCACCAACCAGCACCAGCACCCACACCCACACCAACCACCGCCCCCGCCCCCTTTGCCGCACACGAGGAGGACGAAATATTCTCGCCGCACTCGAAGAAATCGGATCCGAGCTTGTGCTTCCTGCCAGGCGGCGGCGGCGGTGGCAACGTATCCTCGAAATACAATACCATTGGGCCGAGCAGCGATTATGCCAGACACTTGGCGCACTACAGTCGCTACCTGCAGAAGCAGCACCACCAGCAGCAAATGGCGCACTTTCAGCAGCAGCGATGCCGCTGCTTCTCGCAATCGCTGTTGAGTTTCCCCCAGCAACATTTATTGCAGCAGCAACCACAACAACAGCAGCAGCAGCAACAGCAACAGCAGCAGCAACCGGCAATCTTTCACACCAGCAGCATGGACTGGTCGCTGCCAATTAACAGTCGCAGCTTTGGCAATTTGGTGAACATCGATGGCTCCGGTGGCAACGGTGGTTGCCGTGTGCCATATCAGAAAATGTCTGCGAATGCCGTTTCGAGTGGTGGTGGAGTTGGCATTGGTGGTGCAATGGGAAATGGTAACTTGGGCCCGGCAGCCTCATCCACCTTTACGCTCACCTCCTTCGACAGCGATATCGGACATGGGCTCAAAGAACGCGAATCGCAGACATCGCTCCATCATCCGCATTCACATCCGCATCCGCACACGCACTCGCATCCGCATCATTATCACGCCCATGTGGGCGGTGGCGCGGTGGGCGTGGCTGGTTCGGGATCGGGTTCGGTTACACCGCAGAAGCACCACCAACTCCACTCGAGCGTCACGAGCATCATGCCGTGGAAGCACCGCCAGTGTCCCAGTAGGGGATCCTCCAGCTCCGGCACGAACTCTTTCCGTAAGTACGGGGGATTTTCGGATTTGGAATTCGGGTTGTGGTCGCGGGAGGGATTACTGTACCGGAGAAGGGGTTCGTTGGAATTTCAGTTGATTTTTAGACAAAGGGGTAATCATATCAAATTTAAAGGAGCGACAAGTAAACTAAAAAAGATATCAAAAACAAACAGTAAGGCAAAAAAGAAAAATTAAATAAGGTTCAGCAAAGAGAATATCCAAACTTATATGCAGACATACTTATTCGTTCTCCGATAAAAGGCAATCTTAAACAACACTTACACAAATTGATTAAAGTATTCTTTTTAAGTGAGGTATGCATATTTTGTTTTTACTTCTCTCAAGTTTTAAAGTTTTTCTTAAGATTTCCGATCTGTTTCAATGTCAAAAGTCACCTAGCATTTTGAAACCTTAACAAGCCTTAAAAATCAGTTGATTTGCAATACCTATTTAAGATCGTTCATTATTAAGTTTGGCTGTCTCTTTGGGAGCTGGATGCATCGGTATTTACCCGGCGTTTCTGCCAGACGTTGTACATGACATTGCACTTAATATTCCGCTACCCGTTCGCTTCTGTGCCACGCCCCCTTGGGGACATTGCCATTTAGTCGTTAGCCGTTTGATTGCGCTTCATGTAACATGGCTGCTAAATGTTAAACGCTGCCAATGCCCGCGTGACTTTGGTCTCATCATCATCAGGAGGAACATCGGCAGTGGCAACGTTGTCATCCTCCATCTGCCATCCAACATCCAACAGCCACCATCTCCATCCCCATCCATATCCTCATCCCCATGCCCATCCCCATCGTCATCATCATCAGTCTCCAGCTCATTCCAATCCTCGTCATGTCTCCTGGCAACTGCAATTCGTTAGCAGTCAAAAACTGCGTAACTGCGGACGATGTCCTGTCCCCTTAAATTTATGCAAATCGCTGGTGCGGCCGCTGCCAACTGGACTCTTTACACTGCCAGAAAAAACGATTGCATAGTTTCATTACTAATTTGCATTCTTTATTATAAATCAAAAGATTTACTGATCGAATAACAAAATAATAAAAAGGATTTGTATATTTTTTTGCCATTAATCCAAACACGAATTACTAAATGGTATAATCAAATAGTTGATGAAAAGATAATCTGATAAGCTGCTGATCCGCAAGTCGCCTTAATTTCAGAAATTCAATAAGGCTCAAAATCTTTTATAGCTACCAAAAAAGCACTTTAATTCAATAAATCAATCTTAATTTTTAGCCTCAGTGCCAACATTTCTAGTTCACGTAACAGCACACCTCACCACCCGATTCTCGTTGGGTTGCACATTGCCTTTCATTTGCCACTTGCTTATCAGTAATTCACTTTGGAGTCGCCCAAGTGCTGGCCACTGTAATCAAATGGATACATTGCATCCATCGCTCTTCCTGCTGGCTGAGTCCAAGTCCGAATTCTGACCCGAACCCAAAGGGCAGCAGCTAGTTTTTCGCCTCACTTGGCTTATTTGCTTAGCTCGAGCTTTAGTTACACATCTACAATCGCCTTTATCAATTGGATTTAGTTGCATAATCAAATTTGGCTTGCAATTACACATTACCAGACGTCATTGATAGTCGGCATAAGTGGAATCGTATAATGAGATTTGCATTTCCATCGAAACGCTCTGATTTAGTTTCATGTGGCTCAGATTTCAATTGAACAAGGAGTGGGGGATATTTATTCGACCAGAAAGCCTTCGATGTAAGAAGTAATTAGTAGCAATGAGGACTTTGTCAAGTTTATACTATACAGCTTTTGTGCCGAAACACGAGCATATGTTATAATTTAAGTTTAAGTTTTATAACTAGTGAGTACAGAACAGATCATCTCTCTCAATATTTAGTTACCAAAAATTGTGTTACTGCTAACAAAATATTCCCGGAGCTAAACGAACGCTTCTTGAATTACAAAATAGGAATCCTCGTTGTGAGCTAATTTCAGCACACATCCAACAAGTTGTTCCGGTTGATCGAACTCGATTTACTTTCTTGGGAAGTCGAGAGGGGGAGAAAAAACAACTTCAAGATGGTTTTTCTAGCCCTTTTCAATCTTTTTGCAACCGAAAACCAACTCAGCAACTCAATTTTAAACGTTTAACTAACCATATTTCCTTATTATCCTTTCTTTTTTGCTTCCTCCTCGACGGCCGCAACTTGATGCTGATGTGGATGATGCCACTGTGCTTTCCTGCACCGATGTCTTTTTTCTTCTTATTTTCCTGATTTTCCTGATGCTTTTCTCTGTCATTGTTGTTGCTGTTGCTGCTGTAATCAATGCCACTGTCACGGCAATTTGCACACACACAAAATGCAACACAACAACGAACATCGAACAATGAACAATGAACCACCATGTCCACAATGATGATACCGATGATGATGATGACGATGTCGATGACGATAACGATAATGATGATGATGACAACGATGCTGCAAACGACTTGGCATTGAACTGCCAATAACAACGACAACAATCGATGTGGAACCCTCGGTCATCGTGAATGCTGATGACGCCACCTCCCATAATATCATCTTGTGCTGGGGAAACTTGCAGGATTCGATGCAGCCAAGCACTGGCTGGCTGTGAGCTCCATCCTCCTGATAATTGGCGCTGCCAGTGTGGCCGTGCCACTGGCTCTACGTGTGGCAGCAAGTGAGTATCGCATCCAATCGATGTGAAACGGGTGAACTGGGGAACCAAGAGAGCAGAGGGAGGACCAGAGGAAGCCCCCGACACATCCCATCACAGATCCAAAACTGAGACACCGACACGGACACTCCATAGACAATAAATCAATTACCATAACGCATTCGACACGTTGCCCAGCCCAGGAATCAAGTGTTGCAAGGGGCGTTGTAAGTGGCAGGGCCTACAAGTTAGTTAGCAAGTGTTGCGTAAGTGCGGAAAAAATATGCAAAAGACAAGTTAAATTACTAATGGCTATGTGGGATGTTTATAAAGGATACAATATATAAGATTCGAAATGGTTAATATTAATGCTAATATCAAATCACAATAAACTAATAAAATTGCAACAAAAATTAAAAAGTTTCACACATTAAATTAAACTCGGCTTATGTTTAATATTAATTCTATTGCAATATTGCAAAACAGTTTTAGTGCTTCTATTCAATTCATACAACTTTTGAAAAACAACTTATAATGGAGAAAAGATAATATTAATTAAGGTATTATTCTAATTTGCCACCCCACAATTCATTTTTCAGGTGCGCCTTTCGAGGAGCGTTTACGGGTGGCCGTTCAGCTGCTGGATCAAGTGCCTTTAATCGACGGGCATAACGACTTACCCTGGAATATCCGCAAGTTCCTGCACAACAAACTCAACGACTTCAAGTGAGCATCTATCACATAGAAATGCAATTAAAATTTAATACCAATTTGCGTTATTATCCCCACCCAATGCCCAACGACCAACGACCAACGTCCGCCGTCCGCAGTTTTGATGAGGATTTGCGCAATGTAATGCCCTGGGGCCGCAGCCATTGGAGTCACACGGACCTCACGCGACTGAAGAAGGGACGCATATCAGCACAGGTAAGTGAGGAGGCCAAGGCGTCGCACTTCCTTTCAGGAATCCTTTGGTCGCTCAGGTAGGATTATTAGTGCGCGTAGCTTAAACTTGGCAGCTTAATACTCTCTGCTCATTGGGGTAGTTTAGTTTATTGGTTAGCAGAGATTTTAGTAGAGGTTCAAAAGAGTTTTCAACCATGAATATTGTACATTCAATATCAACCATTATTATTTTTGAACTTAAAGAAACATGTATAAAAAAACAAGCACATATAATATTATCCTTATTCATTAAACCATTTTCTTACAATATTTAATTCCTCCTCCTCACATGGTCTAAAAACATCATTACTCTCATATCACTCAATAAGAGCATTCAATCTTCTCGGTTTAGTCACGCCCAAAAATATATTTTAATATTTCATCCGCCTTGAAGTCGTTGCCCAGGCAACAGGCGACTTTTGCACTCAGTCTGCGGAATGAGGGAAGAAAAATATTAATTATGGGCCACTCACGGAGCTCAGGAGCAGGATGCTCCTGAAGCTGCTCCTTCTGCTGCCGATGATGAGGTTCTTAATTATTTTTTGCCAGGATACCGGCCAGGAGTGGTCGGATATCCACTTGGCGTCGTTATTGATTCGTTTATGGTTCGATTTCAAGCCAGAGAAATTCGTGAGCCTTATTTAAAGTGTCATTGAGGAGAATGGGTAAACAAATCGAATGATATGCCTCGCATTTAAACTGCTAAAATTGCTCAACTAATTGGGAATGAAGAGGGAATTTGTAATGATTGACGTGGCCAGCGCAACCAAGATTAATGAGGCAAACTGGCCAGAAAATACCGAAAGTAGGAAACGATTAACCTGGACGAAGTTCATAAATCAATGGGAAACCGAAAACCACTTGAATATTTCAAATTGTCCAGAGAATTTCCCTCCGTCCTTTTTCCCGTTTGCATTTTCCCTAACCCAACCGCAAAGACGATTTTTCACGTTTTCCGCGAGAGAAAAAGAGAAATGCACGAGCGAAAGGTAATGGAGGAAAAGCGAAAGCGGAGTTTCCACCTGCTTAGGTTATAATGAAAATTAACTTTTCCATTGCAGTTTACTTTGGCTCCCAGCAGAACCATAAATTCGGATGCATTTTGTGTTTGTGTTGAGGGCTAACAGGTAATTGCAGTTGGCCAACTACAAGCAAAGTTGCCAGCCGCAAAGTAAAATTATGCAGCACTCAATTTAATTACCCAGCCAAATGGCTCCGTTCCTGACTCATGTAATCGCAGAAATAGCGAGTGTATAGTAAAATGGTGCACTGATAAAAAAAAGTGTACATCGAATAAATTAGAACCATAAATGAGATTATGAACTTTAAAAGTCTTTCAATACTTAGCCATGCTGGACAAACTTTTACTTTATAAAATGCGGGACAGGAAAACCTTCTATATATTATATAATGTTGAATTATTTAGTCGTATATATGTATTTCTAAAGGCAAGGAATTAAAGAAAACGACTCTCATATATAATATATAAATAGTCAGCAAACAAATATTATTTCTCTGTAAATCCTAAGGACTGAGTTTTACGGTGCACTTAACGCGATGCTTATTAAAACTTAACACTTTCAACAGCCGCGATTCGACTTGAAACGTTGGTGGGCCACACACTCCCCATTTCCCATACATTTTCCAACTGGGAAAACCCATGAAGACACCCTCACACTACCGAGCAAGGAAACTTCTTGATTTCTTGTTCGATGGGCGTGGCAAGTTATTGCGGCAATTTCTGGTTTCTGCAGTTAGCTAATTGAACTTGTTGACGGGGCTTCCTTTTAGCAACTCCAACACGCTTCCGCACTAAAAATATTGTGCAACTTGTCAAGGTGCACTTAATTGGCAGGCAGAGTGGGCAAATTGGCTTCTCGGATGCATATAATTGAAGTATAAAGTACTTCAAGTTTCCAACAAAGAACCAAGAGTAGTTTGTATATATATATTATGTATTTACTTTGCAATGAATTTTAATAAATAAAATTTAAATATTTAATTTCATAAAGAAACGTAACTTTTGATAATTAGAGCGATGTTTGTGTAAAGTTTACTCATAAAAACGCCCACTGCCTGTCAGCTGAATAGTTTTTTATTGCTTCTGCTTAATGTGTTGCTCAACTGCGATTTGAGAACTTTAGCAACACTCGATTCCCGGCCAAACATGTTAACTCAATAAACTCGCTCTCCACTGACTAACAACGAAAAAACTGGAATGAGGCAAACAGCCAAACAGCCATAACAGAAAGTCAACAACGTGGCGACTAACTAGTTGACAACATGTTTCAACAATTGTTGCCCAAAATGCCAAACGTGCAGGGAATGCGCCTGGGAAGCCCATAGGGAAAATACCCAAAAGCTGAACATAGAGATATGGGAAAAACCCGTTTAATAGACTAGCTGGAAAATCACGTTTAAACCATCAAGCTCTCAAAATCTTGTAGGTTGCAAACCCTTTCCAGCGGCTCAGGCTTTTTTCCTCCAAGAGCCAACATCTGTGCCCAAGGCGACGCCTTGATGAGAAATAGAGAACATCAGGATAAATACACTGAGAGAAAAACAGCCGGAAAACAGTTTACTGATCGTCCTATGGTATTTATTATTCGCATGTAAGATTAGTTAAGAGTAACCAAAATTTTAGAAAATAAACAGATTTTTTTATTTTTTAAAGAGTAGTTCTTTGAGAAAATACTTTTGTATTTTTGATAATACTCTTTATAATATTTGTATTATCTACTGTGTAAAGAAAGAGAAGACCAGAAACAGGTAGCAACAATGTTGAAACATCATGGAGCTCCAAAAAGTTGGCTACTGTTTTTGGGGCCAGGACACGGAAACGTCGTGTTACGCTTGTCCGGTGGCATGGCCGCCTGCATTCTTCCTTTCCTTCTTGTATCCTCTTTGCTTCTCGTCCTTACACACCCACACACAGCACTCGCACACATACACACACAGATCGGGTGAGAGTCAGCCTAATGGAAAGTGCACACACATCGAAACAGTAGCTGGAAACAGGGACGAAGGACGCGCTTGGAGCGGATGTGGCCGCAACGAAGAGTCGTCGACGACGAGGCTGTAATCTGGGCCAGGACATCCAGGACATTCAGGGCATGCAGGACATGGAGGACACGCCATCGTTATGCGAGCAAAACTCGCCGCTCGATTGCAGTCCGCCTCTGTTTTTAGTACCCTTGAAGTGGCTAAAAGTTTCAAAGGGTTTTGATAAGTTTAGAAGAAAGCTCGAAATATATTAACGAATATAAAAGCTAGACTTTAAATTTTGTTTTTTACATTCACATTTTCTGATCCAGCTTGGTAAAAACAAATTTTAAAATCACTTAAATATTCTTTCCTCAGAAGCACTCAGTTAGTTTTTCAGTTTACTTCTCGTAGATCATAAATCACAAAATTTATAAGATTCAATTTTGTTTGAAAACTCTGTTCACTTCATTGAAGGGTGTTCACAAATTCTCTTCCGGTTCTAAGTTTATTTAAGAATTCTTCTTGTTGAACAACGCTTATCTTGTTGCAACGTTGGCCTCCAATTTATATTTACTTTCAGAAAGTATTTAGTGTTGTTCGGACTACCGGCTCAGAGGTAGACTCGGAAGTAGCCACTGACCCCAGACTGAAATGAAGACCGAGAACTCCACACAAATTTTTTTGTCTTGCCGGAATGATTCGGGGTTTTTGGGGGATTTGTTTTGCGGACTTGCTGCATTCTTGTGGGATTGTAAAGGTGTTGGTCTTGCGGTTTTTGCTGCCCACCACAAGCTGCAGATCCTGGGAATCCCTTTCAGTCCATTTCCCTCGCCATTGTCCCTATTCTCTGTAATTATGGTATGCATTGCAATGCCACAAGGCAATCAAATGCAGAGCCGCCCGGGGCGGAAATAATTTTAAATGCATAACGAACACATTCATGGCTTTGTGCTGGTCACAAAAGTGACACCAAAAGGCCTCGAATTCCGGCTCAGAAATGCTGATTAAATGCTTTTACAAATATGAATATATTTATTAAATTGTACTGGTAAATTCTTATTAAGAGACCGGCTAGAACCTATAAATGCAAGGCAAACAAATTAATTATTTAATTCCGGTTAGCAATTGAAATTCGTCCGCTATAAAGCAGGACCTTGAATATGAATATATATGTGGTTATAAGTATGCACACATAAATCTGGTCGCTTGGGGCAACCTCGGTCCCAGCTGCCGCTGCATTTGTTATTGTGTATTCTGCTGAGTTTAATATATGAATGCTCTAACAATAAGAGCGAGGTTGCACAAGCAACCGCAGAGAGTTGCACAAATTGCACAGAGAAAAATCAGTAAAACTATCTATCTATAACTATAAGTATTAAAATGTAATTCCTAAAGATGCCAGAATCTTTAAAGGTTTTTTATCGGCTCTTATAAATTTTACCTTTAACGTTTTTTTTATGTGGTTTAAAAATAAAAAAAGGTGGAGTTAATAGCTTATCCTCGAATATGTCCTTTGAGCGTATTTTTAGACCCGGTTTGTTTCTCCAGCTTAAGCCCACACACACACACGGAGATTCAGCCTCATTAGACAAACACATTCACACGTGCCGCCCATCGACAACAAATCACGCATATGGCCACCGCCACCGCAGCAGCAACAACATTGTCGGGATCACAATTAACTTGAAGCCAAAATGTTGTCCTTAAGGGAGTTGCCGCTGTTGTTCTTGCTGCCGCCGCCAAACAAGTTTAAATATTAATATGCCCTGTGCCAAGGATGCTGGGGGTGAAAATGGGTCTGGGAACTGGGGATCGGGGAGCTAAGAGCTGCGAGCCGAGAGCTGGGAGCTGAGAGGGGATGTGGCAAGATGATGAGGCTGATGATGACGATGGTTGCGAGGACAGCAAAACACCAAAGGCGACGACATCGAGACGCTGACGACACTTTGGCCACGATGATGACGCTAACGTTGGCACTGCTGGGACAACAAACAGGTGTATTTCGACGTGGGCGTGGCACTTGGCTAATGGCAAAGTGCCGTGCTTAAACACACTTGGCGGCGCCCCAGAAAGCCAAGCACACAAAAGGCCACCCCGAATTCCACTTTTGAACCAAAAGCATCCAGCGTCGCCGCCCGACAAACAATGGTACTTGGCCATTGTAAAGTCATATATGTGAAAAATGAACGAAGGATGTGGGCCAAAATGGCATAATGCCACCATCAACAGGTGCCGCAGAAGACCAAAACACAAATGAAATACTTTTCCTTGGATAAAAGAACAAAAATGCCAACATGCATTGAATACGCCAGCTGGCAAGTGCTGAATACAGGTGGGAATTGAAAGAAAAATAAGGAGAAAAATTGCGTGAAAACAAGGATTATAACGGTGGGAAAAATAAAGCAGGCACCGACAACGAAGATTATTTCAGAACAAAAATATCTGTATATCAAAAAACACCGATAGTAAACCAAACGTTGAGACCAAAATATTACCTGATAACTATGTTTTAAAGTAAATGTTAAAGGTTCTTAAAACCTATTTTTTCTAAAAAGGCATCTTCCCACAGTAAAGAATTTTAAAAGAAATATAGAAGCCGCAGCACCACAATCATCTTTTGAGAAAAGCAGACTTGTTGACTTCAATCATGAACTCAGACAGACATTTCACACCATCTCAGTCCTAAAAACCCGTTTAAGCGCCCACGAAAATTCTTTAAGAAGCTTTGCCTTGAAAAAATTAAGCAAAACGGGCCCGTCAAAAAAAAGGGACACATGCCGGGAAAGGAAATTCAAAGTAAGCGTAGAAAATGCCACGAACAAAGCGGGAGAACGGATAAAAAAATGAGTTTTAACCCCACACTTCTGAGTTCTTTGTCTGCGGTAATGTCGGCGCATTTTTCTTATCTACCTGGAAATGTTCAACGGGAAGCCGCAAAAAAAGCATTTAATGTAAATTGCTTTATTTGGCTTTTAATGCGAAAAAATGGAAAAAAGGTCTTACTTAATCGATAAAAAGGGAGAAAAGGAGGGAGATATATATGATTTGTATGCATAAAAGCTGGGAAGGGACTTAAAAACTTAAACACTTAGGCAACCATATTTCCATACTCATTTTAACAGAGTTGTTAATAATAAATAGCTCGATTACCCTACGCTAAAGTAAAAACAATGATAGATTTGTATTTAAATAATTTACAGTAAATAATAAAATTGTTCTGTTTTTTAAATCCCTGCTTTTTCTCTACAACAAATAGAGGTCCGGGTTAGGTAAAGATTTATACCTTTTAATTAACGAAATTACCAACTGCAGATGAATGTGCTACATATGTATTCCACGCAATCATGTTTTCCACAGATTTTTAAAGCCGGAACCCAGACACAGCCATTAGCACTGTTATCATTTATCCGAGCGCTTCATTATTTCACCCGGAAAACATAAGCAAAGAGGCACCTCGAATTCCGAGTCCTAGGTCCACGCTCACAAATGAACGCAAATGGTAATGAACAGAGTTAGTGCTGCACGGTCCATACAATTAACCCGAATTGAACTAATGCCCTGTAGTCTGCCCACCTGATAAGCCCTCATTCCGGGGAGCATTTCTCCCATTTTTGGGTGTTTTTTGGGACCGGGGTATGCAGAAGTGAGCTGCCCGGGGAAGCACAACTAAAAATCAACAGTGGGAAAATGTGTGTGTTTGGGAAAGGGTTTTGCCAGGTTCAAGTGGATAAACTTTATGCCTCCCAAACGGAATTTTCAGCTGTCCCTGTTATTGTTCAGTGTTTATTCGGCAGAGTGGGAAAGGGAAAATGCAGAGCAGGTGCTGGGAAATCCACAAATTTCCTCGTCTGTTGTGCAATTAAAATTGCACAAATGCAGAGCCAACAACCGAGTTGACCCAAGTCCCTCGAGTCCGAGAGCACAAATCCAATTGCACAACTAACACCGCACAGGGCAGTCCATCTCTGGCCGTAATTGTTTTTCTGTGACTCGTTTATTGAAAAGTTTTACATATTTCATATGCACGTTGGCCAACCTGGGAGCAACTCGAATTTAGCTCCATGAATTATGCCAAACTTTATCATCGTCCCTCATCATCATCATCGTCATCATCATCAGTATTTCCAGAAACAGAAACAGAACAAATGAAAATTTAGAGTTTCAGCTTGTTTTGGTTTTAATTTACTGCCTTGGCCCAGAAAAATGGTTTAAAACTACGTGCTTGGCGCGGAGGAAAAAAAAAGTTGGGGAGAAATAGGGTATGTTTTCCTGGTTCCTTCTTCCGGGTTTCTGGTTCAGGCCTCTCACGAATTTATATTAAAAATTATTTATTACGAGACTTCCTCAGTTTTCGCTTTTGTGCGAGTGTGCCGAGCAAAAAGCCAAAACTTTTTAATTGCTCTTTTTCCCGAATCGCTTTTTGCCACTTTCCAGCTCGTTCCTCATTCTGGTTTCTGTTCCAGGGAGACACGTACGTGCTTTTATTTTCCTTTAATGATATAACGTGATGAAACTGTTTTGCTCACTTTTTCTTGTCTGCTCCTTTTCGTGAACTCTCTCGAGGAGTTGCTGTTTATAGGAGGTTGTATATCACACTGCGTAATAATGTGCAATTAACAAAAAACTTTCAGATGCCGGAAAAAAATGACAATAAATCGTTATGGCATAAGGCGAAAACTTTGGAAAGAAATGGTTTGCTTTGGAAACAGAGCAGACAGCTATAGCATAGTAGTTTAAAGCTTCTGTGCATGTCGAAAATTTCCAAGTTTCCCAAAACAACATTTTCACATGCTATAAGTTTGCCAATTTAAGTCCCGTTTCAAAGTGGCATACCTCTTAATTTTGGTAAAACAAACTATTTTTAAATATTTTCTCGAGGTTCGATTTTTGACCCCTGTTCATGCCGAAAATGTCAAATTTTTCAGGAGACCCAAAAATTTTTTAATTTCGTAAGGGTTACATGTTTTCCCATTTTTATATCAAATTCAAAATAAACTGTTTCATTACAATTCTTTAAGGGATTTCAAAAAAAGCCTTCATATTAAAGTTTAAATATATGTAAGACTGTCGTTGATTTAATTCGATTTTGTATTTTTCAGTTCTGGGCCGCCTATGTCCCCTGTGAGGCGCAACACCGCGATGCAGTGCAACTCACTCTGGAGCAGATCGATGTGATCAAGCGGCTGACGGACCGCTACTCACCGCAGTTAACCACTTGCACCTCCGCCCAGGGTAAGTTTACCGAAATATCGCACATACGCCGCGTGGGCCAGCAGCATTCCTGTGCCGGGCAAATAACTCAAAGTATTCCGGGAACTGCGAAAATGCCAGCCAGGCATTCGGCTGTTCCTTGCCTTTTTCCACTATTTTTTTTCGGTGGGCTATTTTTTGTGTTCCGCTTGCGCCGGAAAACTTTGACTCGCGAGTCTTGGGCAAAAGTTGTTGAAAAGTATCTTGGCCGGCTACCAAAAAGCAGTTCGCCGGAGTAGATGGCGGCCCTTGAGGCGGCTTTTGGGGCGGCTGCTTACCGCGTGCCATATTTTTGCACCATTTCCTTTGATACGCTGCTCACTCACCTAGTTGCCAGCCGGAGAGGAGGCCTCGTTTAAGCGAAAGGAAAACAGTTCATATTTCTTTGTGTAAGCAGGAATTGTGGGTCTCGGGGAAGGGGCAAAAGGCGTGGCAGTTGCAAGACTTCCACTTGCCAAATAGCAAAAAAATCACTTAGAGAAATAAATCTATTTGAAGGAATTTATGGTTCTTATGTCACCGTACTTATAACTAAACGAAAACAAAATAAAATAGTTTTGTTATTATTTAGGTAACTTATTTTCAATACCTGCAAAGGCTTAAAAATCATTTAATTTAATGTGTAACAACACTTAAAATTATCTACAAAAAAATTTAAAAAATTAAAACTCGATTGATATTTTTAAAAATGTTAACAAATATTTCGATTTAAGTGTAGGAAAACAGCCAAGAGCAAAAAACAGAGACCCGCAGAGCAGCGTTGCAAGTAGCAACTTTTGACTTATGCTTCGACTCCCCGGCCAGCATTTGAGTTTCCTTGTTGGTTTTCCGTTTTGCATTTTGATTTGCACTCACTTGGTTCTAAGGTCTTCGCAATATTTTAGTGCTGCATCTCAGACTACAACTGCATACACACACGCATTTGAGAAATGGTACTGGAAAAAATGCTGGAAAAACCAACAAATCGCTTCCGGCATTTGCGTTGAAACATTTATGTAGCCGTAAATGGAAATGTCAATAAATCATGACTAAGAAAAATCATCCGCAAAATAACAAGAAATATCAAACAGGAAAACTTTTAGCAAAGAAATTTTGCTGCACAATTGCATGCACTCAATGGGTGAGGAATGGATTAATTTTTTTTTTTCAAAAGCCCATGCATATTTTTTGACAGGTGAATAGCAAAAAAAAAAAACAAAACCAATGAATAGTAGCACATATGAACAGCTGTGTGAAAATCAAACGGAAACATCGGACTGAGCAATTTGCCAATCTCCTTGATGGCTTCAGTTTTTTTCATCTTTCTGTTCGAGTCAGCAGAAAATGTTTGCTCTTAATTGATGTTGTTTTCTTTCTTTTTTTGTGCCAAGAAAATTGGATTGAGTGAAGCGAGTGAAGTGGCAAATTGAGCAATAAATTTGAGTAAAATTGGAACAGAATGGGAAAATGGACACAACAAATTTAAAGAGGGGAAAGGAACTGCAACAAATTATAATAGATATTATATAAAACCGCAATCAGTAAGCATCAGACTATTTATTATCTTTAAATAAAAACTTTTCTGAATAGGTTTGAATTCGTAAAGCCCATAATTCTTAAAACACTCTGCTATTAAAAATAATAATATGCAAACTGATTCCTACCCAAAAAAAAGTTCCCAATTACTTGGCAAGCACAAATCCCTGCCACATTTTCATATAATCGAACGAAATCCCTTTGAGCTGGTTGTAAACAAGCTGCGAATCAAAGGCCCAAGCGCAGAAATCAAACCGAAACCCCGGGAAGCAAAAAAAACTGACCTACCTTGCCACACTGCAAAGTACCCAAATAAAAAGGGAATCAAAATAAACAACCTCGCCTCCCCTTTTTGCCCTACAACCCTTAGTTTTTTTGTTGTGAAATCCCAGCTGCCGCTGCATAAAATAAAACCGAGCATTTTATTTTAACTACTGCAAATAAATTCAGTCGAAATTGTTGTCCGCTCTCGCTCACATGTCGTGTAAATAAAATGCGAATCCAAGTGACTATTGAGCAAGTGCAGCGGGGCGTGCTTGTCCCACTCCGATCTCCAGGACTTGCTCCTCGGTTCCTTGCTTCCAAAGTGATTGTAAAAAATGCAAACCTAACGAACCGAAACACAACGCGTCGAGTGACGGGCCACGTCACTCAGTCCGCTCCGGAATTCGAGACCAAATCCAAGTCCAAGTCCATGTCAGCGTACGAGTAGTGCAGTTTGAAGTCCTGGTCAAAGTAGAAGTGCTGCACTGGAAAACCATGCAAAAAAATTAAGTATACGTAAAAGTGCATTCTTAAAAAAAACAAGTAATTGAAAAACAAAACTTAAAAATAGTTCTTAAATTCAAAAATGTAGGCCTAATGTAAATAATAATTACCTAGAAAATATACACATCGTATATTTATATTTAAAAATCAAGGGTGAATAATACCTTCATTATTCATTGTATAGCAAACTAATTTTTTCCTTAACAAATGTGATTAAATTCCTCGTAGTGTTAATCCAATTTTTGTACTAGTGCCTGTCCCGTTGCCAACTAAACAAATGAGCGCTGCATAAACACAACAGTCACACACAAAGAGCGCTGGGGATATATGTATATATATATCCCGGTATATCCTTGTGGCAGTTTCCTTCTCGCCTGTCACCTGCCAGTAGCCAGCTACTTTACATTTGGATCTCCCATGTGCGAATCGTTTTTATTTGCAGTTTTCAATTTTCACCTTCAAAAGTGTAAACTTCAATTTGCACTGCTGCAGCACCACAATCCGAGCTGCAGGATTGGAGCACCAGCTCCTGGAAAGGATATTGGGAAAATGGCATTCTGCAGCAGCAGAAAGAAGAATAAGAAGCGAGTGGAGTATTTGGCATCGACCTAAGCCCCCCTATCGTTTTTGTAGAATAAAGGGTATATTCCCTAGAAAAGGCAAAACAATATAGAAAAGCATTATATAAAGTATAAAAGCTACAAAACGAAAATAAATGTAGTAAGACTCACAAAGAAATTCTAGAAAGATTATTTAACATATTCTGAAAAGTAGAGTATTCTATGAGAATCTTTCCTTTGGTTCCCTTTTTTTAATTTTCCCACAAAAAGCACTTGCAGCTCAACTTTTCCAAAGTAGACCCTTCAGGGTATCTAATCTTTCACCAGCTCCCCTTTAGCAACTTTCGTTGTTCCCCTTTTTTGTGGAGCTGCCGTTGCCATTGCTTTTGGTTTATTGCGTCAAGTGGCATTTGGTTGGGATTTTCATTTTGTAATGTATTGTAGCATTTCCCGTGTGCAGGGGAGAGAGTGCCTCACGACCAGTGCCTCAATTCGCATCCGATACGGGGGGCCATCTATTATACATTACGGCCCTGGTCACCAGAAATCGAAAACAGTGGAAGTAACAGTCACAATCCCAGTCACAGACAATTACTTGCAGCCTCGAAGAAGAACGAACTCCAAGTCCTGGTCCTGGCTACAAAATTGAACTTCAGCTCACGTGGCGCATTTTAGTGCCTCGCCGTCCGGAGAAGGATTCGCCAGTATTGGTTTTGGTATTGGCCCCTGTACATTTGTTTATTTGCTCCATATTTTAGGGTTTTACGACGTTTCCGACATCGACCAGGTTCTTGTGGCAGGTATTTTGGCTTTTCCCAACAATGCGAAGGGAAAAGCGGAGGGAAATATAGGGGACAATCCAAAGAAACCACACAGAAAATAAATTTATTTATTTGTCTACTCTTGCAATAAAATATCCTTTATTTTATAGTTTCCAGATCTTTTTATTTGCTTCCAAAATGTTATTCATTCATTAAACCAAAATTTCACTTAATAAAATGGGTAAATAGTAATATAGTTTTGTTATTTTAAGTTCGAGTGACTTAATTATACCTCGGTAGCAAACTAATTACAGTAATTTTAATCATTTTGAAAACAGTTTTGTGTTGAAATTAATAAATATATTTTCCCCCAGTGCACGCAATAGAAAACAGCATCGAGAACGATTCCCATTTTCTTCCACCTGCCGTTGCTTTTGATTTTGCAGAGCTTATTTGCTTATAGCCATGAAAACTTCGCCAGTCCTGTGTCTTGAGTCCTTTTCCTGTTGCCAGCTTCCCCGCCCTGGCAGGCAAATAATGCCTTTTGGCCTTCGTTATGTGGCAAAATTTATTAACCCGCTTTCCGTTTGCCTTTTCTGTACTTGTGAATGTGGGCGATACATTCGAAATGTTATCAAAATTGGGCACACAAAGGCTTGATTTGAATAGCTGGCAACCACAAAATTTCAGGGTCCAAATGCTAAAGGTATCGAGAACATGTTCCCCCAATTAGTTGCAGATAAATCGAAAGGGCCGTTTATTGATTGACAAATCCATTAAAATGGAAATGTTTTCCATATCAATCAATGACACATTTTAACCTTCTAGAGAAAGGCAAAACTTTGTTTGTTATTTATATAATAAGGGACTTGAAGATAAACATTATATATTAAATTAACTCAACCGTTTTCTGAAAAATGGTAAATCCATACAAAAATCTTTGACAAAACCTGTGATTTATTTCGTTTCAACCTCTTGAAAAGTTTAAGTCAATAACCCATACTTTTAAGTCCTTGAAATCTTTCACAAATTTGATGATTTTAAATTACATAAACTTTCCAACTGACCATTGAGACAAGATTTTTGGCAAAACTCTACTTGACGCCACTCCAGAAAAGCTGCACTTACGCACAAACAATGTAAACTTGGCCAAGAACTTTAAGCAAACATGGCTCAAGCTTGGTTGGCCTAAAACAATGGTAATGAATGAATGAGCAAAGTGCACAAGTATTTTGACAAGTGCTCGTTGGCAGCAAAATAAAATGTCAAGAAACAGATCAAAGCTACCCGAGCCAAGACAAGCGTGAACATTGCATGGCCCAGCGAAATGTTTTGTTGGCCAGGGATAAACTGGCATTTTAAGGAGAGAAGGGGGAAGGAGGGAGAGGGACGTAGTCCCAGGACCCAGAATTTAGAATCCAGGACCGACCACAATGCACTGAGTGCTCAATGGGGGCAGCCGAGCAAATGACAGGCCACAGAACAACAAATGTTACTCATGCCCAAAAAACAATGCCGAGCCAAGTTTGAAGTTTAAGTTGCGTTTCGCCACAAAAACCCCTAAAACATTTCGGCCACACATCCGTTTGGTTGCACAGAGGGGAAAGTTTCAAGGGACATGAATTAAGAAATTTTTAATTTTCATTTATTACTCAGAGAGCTGTTAAAGTGGTTACATAAATGGGTTAACAAATATAATTTAGTGGCTTGTCAATTACCATTAGAAAACAAAACATTTGCAAATAAATTGAAAGTAATGCAGCTCAAATTCACTTTACCTTTATTTAGCAAGATAACTTTTGTGTATTTTTCAATTAAAATAAGATATGATCGTTCTCCCCTTAAAAATCCTCTGTACTTATCTGCATATTCTAATCGCATTTTAGAAATTATCGACGCCCACAAAAACCAGCAGTTGTGCTCCTTGACCGGCGTGGAGGGCGGCCACTCATTGGGCGGATCCTTGGCGGTTCTAAGGACCCTGTACGCCATCGGGGTGCGCTACATGACACTGACCTCCACCTGCCACACCCCCTGGGCGGACTCGAGTTATGCGGACGCGCCGACCTTCAACATGAAACACGGCGGCCTCACAATATTCGGCAAGGTAAGTCCACGTCCTTCCTCCTATTCTGCTGTTACAGCTGATTTAATGCTAATTAGTTGAACGCTCCTTGGTCCCCGATTGTGGGTTGCTGTCCTTTGTGCAGCTTACATGGGGATTTGGTCGCTGATGAGGCGTCCTTTCTGTCCGTCCCGCTTTCCCCTTCCCTTTTCCTTTCCCTTTGCTTGACTTTTCCCCGCCGCCCAACCTCATTGTTCGTGTTACGGGGGTCAACCGCAGTCAACGCTTTGTTGGCTTAGCCATAAACATGTGCAGTGGCAGGATGGGCGGGGAAAAGGAGCACTGACAAAAAATCTACTTAAGAAACCAGCCTCAGAAAGTTATTTCAATGCAACTACTAACTCGATTTCATTGTATCAGTGAACGAAGTAATATTTATAAATTATAATTTAGTATTTTATATTTTACCATTATTATTCTTTTCATTTTGTAAACATTGATATTATCTCTAGCCCAGCAAACTATCTCAACATTGTAAAAATATTTTTATAATGCCAAATAATAATTGTGGAATAAAGTTAAAAAACGTATTACCTCAAGACTTAGTAATAGCTTATAAATATTCAAATTTCAATCCTATTTCTTTGTGTGTAGGGGAACCTGAGCAGGTTCAGCGAGGGTAGTTCCGTACTTAAGTGCCCTTTCTGCAAGGGGGGCTCTTAGGGTCCGTTGGAAAAGGGAAGGGGGAGGGATCTGCTGGCACCTTGTGCCCTCTAATGGCTCAACAGTTCGCAAATTAGGTGCCTACTACAGTTTACAATTGGCAAGCGGCTTAGCTGCGGGATTTTCGTGTGACCCGGCCAACCGGATCATATATATTAAATTAGGTCCACGGACTGAGGTCTCCGCCTCAGTTGAGTTCCGAAACCGAATGCGAATCCTGCGGCCGTCTTCAGAACTTAATGGGGCATAAGCGGCTGCGGCAGCTCGAATACCTGAATCTATTATGGATTTCCGCCGAAAGGAGTTCAGCAGTGGGGGGGCATCGATTTCATGGTTAGCTGCTAATTGGGTATATGCAAATAAGCTTGCTAAATAATCCGCGCAAGATGGAAACAGCTGGCTGAGTGTTCACGCTTGGCCAGCGACAATCTCACACGAAATCAGTGAACTTTAAGGGGTTTTAAGGTGTACGCTTAAGTAAAATTAAATTCACACGGCATAAGAAAATATCTCGTTTAAGTTTCCATTTGTTTTCAATTTATTTCTTGGAAAACATTTTACTTTATATGCATAAAGCACCTTCATGAATAATTCCAACAAATAAAGCTTGACCTATTTATTTTGGCTGTGCAATTTCCAATGAAACAATTCCAATCAAAATTTCCGATGAAAAGCCATCTGAACTTGAAATTCCATCGGCATTTCTGGGCTCTCAATCACGTTGAGGTCATCAAACTTAATGCTGTCAAGCATCAAGGCCAGATGGCAATCATATTTTAATCAAAATTCACCTTCTTCAGTCAGTCAGTGCGCACAGTCACTCACATAAATACGCAACCCTTGCGTTTTACTTGTGTTTATTTTGACTGTTTAGCACTCGTGTCGGATTCGCATGTAATTATTCTGAAATGCGAATTTGCCTCGAGCACCTCGAACCCCAATGATGAGGTTCAAACACGATTACAGCGAAATTGCAATTTGTTGGCGCTGTTTGTTCTTGACGGGCCTCCGCTTCCTCTTTTTCCGTGGGCTAGTGCCAAATGCTATTTGCAGTGGTTTCGCCGGGACAGACAAAGTGCATGCGGAAATAAAATGTGCAAGAATGTTCACCCAAACAAACCGAACAAGAAAAAACAAAAAAAAAAATAAAATAAAGAAAATAGGAATAGCAACAATAACAATGGCAGCGTAAATATCAACAAACCATCACAGCTGGCTGCCTGCGAACAGGAAATGTAAATTACTGAGGACGCAACATGCTCTCGAATTATTTATGCTTACAAAAGATATATTTCTGCGTGTTTGCTTTCGATTTTCCACCGACCAGCGCCCTGCCAATTAAATGTGGAAAACAAAATGCCAACGAATACACGAGCGTCACTTCCTCATTTAACCTGCGGAATTTTCAATTACACATCTGAAAACAATAGACAACGAACAAAATACGAAAATGAAAAGTGAAAAACTGGCTCAGGGCGCAGGCGCCAAGAGAGTTTCCCAGCGAGAGCGAAGGAAATCGGAAAATAGCCAAAAAGAGCGAAAGCTTGCCGTGGTGTTGGTAAATGGAAAATTTTAGACGATGCTGAAATGAGCAGGCAATGGGAAAATCGAAATTTTCATTCATACTATAAGGTGAATTGCACAGTGATGAAAATCAGCTAAGAATTAAAAAAAATATTTAAAAAAAAATTGGTATTATATTAAAATAGTAATTACCTTGTTTTATTTTTAAAAACTTTTCAAGATATTTTCCTTGAAATGCTATAGGAAATAGCATTAGCTAAACCAAGGGAAACTTTTTAAATCCTTTTATTTTAAATTGTCATTTTGGAAAAGTTCAAATGCTGATAAAAATCTGTAACAAACTTTTTATAATACGAGTACAAACTGCATATTTTATTAATTTCCTCTATGAAAACATCCAGTTATACTCCCTTTTTAACTAAAGGAGAAGGTAACCTGCATAAAAAATATAAGACATATTACCTTAAACATTTATTTATTTTAATTTAATGGACACGGTGGCCACTTAGCGCTGTCCGCCCGCGCTGTCTAAAAATACCCGTCCCACCGCCGCTGCTGCCACCCATCAAGTGGCGCCAGTCACATGGGCCATGGTGAAAACGGGCTCTCCGCTCGGCATTTTCCGCTCGGGGGCTCTCCGGCTGGCTTTTCCTCGCTCTCGCAACTCTCGCAACGAATTTGGCTCGGTGCTTTGTGGTAGGAAGTGGCCCGTTTTCGATGCGAATCGGCTCTTTGGGGCGCCGCGGTTTCAGTCGCCGAACGATTTTCGCCCCAACAACGAGGAGGCAGCTGCTAAAAATCGACTCGTCGCGTTCTGTGAAGTGAATGGAATCGAGGGAACGAGACGGAGGAAGGAAAAGCAAGAAAATACGAAGATACACAAAATATACACGAAATTCTTTTTATAACAAACCAAACGCGCAACGCAACAACGCACATAGAAAAAGGTGAACAAATTAGCTAATAAATTCGAGTACTAACCCTCCAATGTTTCTGGAATGCAATATGTACTAACCCGAAAGTAAAAAATATAAAACTAAGATAAGAGAAAATCGAAGAAAAGCGATGAAAATGCAGAGGCAAGTGGACTAATCGACTACTTCCTCCTCCCATACGAAATCGAAACGAAAACCCAACAACGACGACGACGACGACAACACTTTCTGGCATCGTGATTTGATGATGACAACGCAGCAGCAGCAGCTTTTGGGAAAGCCAGCGAAGTCAGGGGCAGCGGAAAACGAGGAAAAACCACCAGCAGCAGAAGGAGCAGGAGGAGAGATGACGGCGGCCACGGGGGGTGGGAGTGCGGGGGCGGGCGGAAAGGCTGGAAAGCACAGGTCGAGGTCATCCGCCCGCTACGACGATGTGGAAAAGCAGCAGCGGAAAAGCCGAGCCATCGTCTCCATACCAAACACCATCAAGCTGAGCATGCTGAACAGCGGACTGCTCTCGTTCGAGCGGATAAAGCTGGAGGCGCGGGATGAGAACAACTCGCTGTCGAAGACGATACCGAACGGACCCATCGACATTCGCCACTTCCTGAAGCTCTGCGATCTGCGCCGGAAGTTCCCGGTGCTCTACAAGCTGGAGTTCCAAACCGCCGCCAAGGTGGAGAGCAACACCTGTCGGCACGCGCTCAAAAAGAACAACGTGGAGAAGAACCAGAATCCCAAGTGCATTCCCTATGACTACAATCGCGTCGTCCTCGAGAAAGTCGGCGGGCTGCAGGACTCGGACTACGTGAATGCCTCCTACGTGGATAGTCTGCTCAAACCGAATGCGTATATTGTGACCCAGGGTCCGGTGGAGGAAACGGTGCAGGCCTACTGGCGAATGGTCTGGCAGGAGAACATCAGCGCCATCGTGATGCTAACCAAGACCTTTGACTTCGCCAAGGTCATGTGCCACCAGTACTGGCCGCCCAACATGGAGGTGCACGAGCAGTACGGCGACATCTTAATCAACATCGTGAGGGAGGAGCAGCTGGCCAACTTCCACATCCGCACCTTCAGGCTCTACAAGAAGAACGAAAAGGAGGAGGTCACCGATGAGCGGTTGATCCTGCAGTTCCACTACACCGAGTGGTACAGCCACTCGTGTCCCTTCTCGAATGCCTTGCTCGAGTTCCGGAGGAGGGTCCGTCTGGTGGTGGGCAACATCATCAAGGACGAGGACGATATGAGGGGACCCATCCTAGTGCACTGCAGCGATGGCGGCGGCAGATCGGGCGTCTATATGTCCATCGATGCCAATTTGGAGCTGGCGGAGGAGGAGGAGTGCTTCAATGTCTTTGGCTACCTCAAGAAGCTGAGGCAATCCCGCAAAGGACTGGTGGAGAATGTGGAGCAGTACAAGTTCATATACGACACCCTGGAGGAGCACATCATCTGCGGCAAGACCTGGTTTCCCGTCTCGGAGCTCTCGGATCGCCTGAAGGCCAAGGCCAGACGGAACTCGGGGACCAAGATGAACGAGTACCAGGCGGAGTACGACCAGATATGCAAGCAGACCCCCCGGTTCACCATTGGAGATTGTGCCGGTGGTCATCGGGCGGATAATCGAGAGAAGAACCGCGATGTCCTGTGTGTTCCCCCCGACAATTTCCGACCCTACCTGACCTCCTTCCAGGGCAACGCCTTCACGGACTACATCAACTCGGTGTTCGTGGATGGTTACACCAAGCCCAGGGAGTACATAGTGACCGAGTGGCCGATGAAGCACACGCTGGGTGAGTTCTGGTCACTGGTCTACGACCAGGAGTGCTCCGCCGTGGTGGTTCTGTGCCAGCCGCCCTCGCAATCGCAGCAGTATCCCTCGTTCTGGCCGAACAAGTCCAAGATGGAGAAGTACGGACCGGTGTTCTCCGTGCACTATGTGATGTCCAAGAGCTACACGAACATCAAGCAGTGGGAGTTCAAGATCAACAAGAAGATCGTCTCCCTCACCGAAATGATGGCCGGCGTGAAGGCGCCAACGCGAACCGTCCAACTCTTTCAGCTGACCTGCTGGCCGATGGGCCACAAGGTGCCCAGCTCGACCAACTCGCTGGTGTATCTGATGAACATGGTGGAGATCTGGCGCAACAAGGTCGACTACGGACCCGTGTGCGTTGTCTCGCCCGATGGTCGCAGTCGGGCCGGTGTTTACTGTGCCGCGAATGCGTGCATCGAGCAGGTCATCCAGCACGGCGAGGTCGATGTTTTCCAGGCAGTGAAGACTGTACGCCGGCATCGTCCTCAGCTAGTGGAGAATATGACCGAGTACAAGTACTGCTACGACCTGGTGCTCCACTACGTCCTCCACTTTCTCAACAAAAAGGAGTGAGCAGTGGGAAGCATCGCATCGCATCCTCCAGGAGAATATTTCAAATTTGTTTTTTTAATTCGGCACCGGCTCGTCGGGCTGCCGCGCTTCGATGGTTAACAATGAAATCCGAAATACTTGTGGTCCACATTTGATGATGCCTGGTTTTCCTTTTTACAATTCCGGGCACCGCCTTAAAGCAATAATACTGAGTATTTTTGTTGTCCACAGAAGAGAAGCCAGCGAAGATGAAGGAAGATGTTTATTTGTTACGAGCGTCGAAATGAAATTTCACGCCATTAAAGAGATACTTTTTACTTGTTTTTTCGAGCGAAAAAAACAATGAAACTATTATATTGTATAAGCTTTTTGATCTGAAATGTATGTGCCATTTGTAACCCTAGTTGTTGTTGTTATAAACAGAAGGATACGAACAGTGTGATGGGGAATTTGGGTATAGAATGAAGTAACGAAATGATAGGAACAGAGAACTATTACCATTAAAATTTATATTTATATCTGTAGTTATTATTACGTTTACTCTTAAAACTTGCTACCTGGGCAATTGTTGATATATATCTAAAACTACATATACCTATTATGAATCTATTTATACATAAATATATATATATATATATAAATGTTATGTACTGTTGTAAATGGAAAATCGCTGCGTTTTTTCCATAACTGTTGACAGAACTTTATTTTTTATTCATGTTAAAGAAGAAATATTTATTGAGCCACACGAACACAAAAACTTCAAGGTGTTGAAGTAAACAAACGTTATACATATTGTTTATTTGTGAGGAACACACACAACAGGCGGAACACTCAAAGAAAACTAAATAGTTTTATGATTGCATCATGATTTTCCTGTACTTTCGCATTTATGCATTCAACACACGAACCTACCTACATATATTGTCGTAACTCTAATTAACTTATCTTTTTAATTGTGTATAAATGTGCGTATGTCCATTTTATCCTTTGTATAAGCCAATCTACATGTGTAAACACTTAGCACAAAAATCGTATTGGATTAGGCTAACGAAATGAAACTGAAGCCAAGAAAAAATGAAACGAATCGAACTTCAAATGTGTGTTCTTTATTTACGCTGGATTGGGAGGGTAATAAATTCTAACTTGAAGTTTGTGGAATATTTCCAGACTATCAAACAATTCACAGTAATACGTACACATTTTTTTTTTTGCTTTGGTAAATTCAATTTTTATTTAAACCAGTGCCCTACTTTTGCGAAACGAATCCATCTGAATTCACCGATGATCTTGCCCCTCCACAATTTTGCATTCCTGAGCTGAGTCATAAAATCGAAATATCAATCAAAATGTTCGCCGTTCGCCTTTTAGGCTGAGATCATTCCCGAGTAGAGTGGTTCCAGATGAATTGGCAAATGGATATAAACAAAACATTTAGCGATCCCAGCGGGCGAACAAAAACAACAACCCATATAAACCTTGACCAGATTACAGTTTAATGCGTGCAAATCAAACAGAGGCGTTGTCCATATAGATATGGCCCCTCGATAGGGCACCGAACACATCGGGTAAGCGATGAGGTAAGGGGTGATGGGGGAACCGTGTGCGGTTGCTATAAAATCGATAAATGACAACACACTTTGCTTTAGTCGGCAATAAAACCAACGGCAATAATAGTTAAACTTCGTGGCGCACAATGACATCAGCGGAAAATCGGGAAACGAGAAAAGTCCGCAATATGAAATTGAAAAATTGTGTAAAAATCGAAACGGAGCGATTAAAGCCAAAACGTAAATCAACCTGACTGGCAGAAAGTTTTCCGCTTTATTTATACGGCTCTCCTTAATTCTGGATGGATTTTTGGCATTGTTTTCGCCGCTTTAATTGTGGCACTCACGCTGCGCGGAAATTGTTGCCATGGCTGAGGCCAAAATTCATGCCAGACAAATAAACCAATTAGGTTTTTGGAAATTTATCTTTACGAGCTATTAATACAAAAGGCATGCGCGTGGCCAAACAAATTGCAGGCGGTGTTCGGAGGGGGGGGATGGAATTTAGTTTTAGTTAATTAAAAAGTCAGTGGCAATTAATTTAGGGGCTCTGCGCGGAAATTTATGGCGCGCACATAAAGTTATGAAAGTGAATCAAAGTGGATTGGCAAAATTGGAATTTTTATGGGGGAAGTTGCTACAAACTTTATTGGGATAACCAACCTCCACAGTAGAAATTTTGTTAAATTTTATTAATTGGCATAAAGCATCGCCTAACTTTTCCAGCACTTTAAATTTGTATTTATTGTAAAACAATTATACACATTTTTTAGGCCACGCAACTATTTTGCGGAGTGTTGAAAAGTTAATAGTCCTACAAGTTGATTGATTAGTTTTCTAGTTGAAAAATTGTTTAAAGCTTGCGGTGTGTGACCAGATACTGGGTTGGGGGCTTTCTGGTTGGTCACACTTTAACTTGGCCATAGTAAATCAAAGTTTTAATGGCTGCCAGCGGGTGGGCGTCTGTGTGTGTGTGTGTGTGTTATTGTGCTAAACATCCCGAGTTGTTAGCACACATGTTTACAATAAGCCCGGCCAGTCAACTTGAGTGCCAACAAACCAAATGGCAGCTGCAAGGACCAGACAAGACAAGCTCCTCACCCACACAGGATCTTTGGTATGTTCAGGACAATGAGTATTAAGCAAATGCAACACACACGCGCACACACACACACACACATACTCCCTTTCCGGTTGTATATACCCACGCATATAGCTTCATATTCTGAGGCAAAGTCAGTCACTTAGGCGGCCAGGAGCGACCATTTCAATTTGTCAGTCATCAACAGGACCAAGTGCAGTCTCCTTGCATCCGTGTGTGTGTGTGCGTGTGTGGTTGTGTGTATCCTTGTGAGTATCCGTGTGGGCCTCCAACTATTTGTATTGTGTGCCTGTCAAAGTCGTCGTGTTAACATTAATTAAATCCATTGCCTGACATGCACAATACTGCACTTCCCATCGCCATTGTATTTGGCCCGAACCATTGAGTTATTGGTTTTGATTCGACATTTTTCATTAACCAGGGAATTCCTCGGCCAACACATATTTGTCGCAGCTATTTAAATATTGAACAGCGCATTACGTAAACACGCATTTCTGTGCTTTTGTTAAATTGCAAATTGTCACCGAGCCACTGGCACGCTGAAAAGTATGCTAAGCCCCCAATGGGAAAATAATCGCAAACAACTGTTTTATTATTCGCATAATTGTTTTCAATTCGCTCACCCACATGTGTGTCTTTATTTGTATTCATTTAAATGAAGTGAGCTGAATTGCCTCGAGGAGTGTGCATTTCTGAGTTTGTTTAAAAGAGCTTATTAAATTAAAGGATAAAAACACTAGATTTCACAACCAGAAGCATTTACCTAACTGGATTCCCAGGTCTTTAAAACGAAGGTATACCTATATATTTTTAAGCTGATAAGCAATCTTCAATTCGTATTTAAAGCTCCGAAATTCATATTTTAAGTTTTAAATCAACTGCAAATCAATTTAATTCTCTCTCTTTAATATTAAATGCTCCTTCATAGGATTTCGATGCATAATTATGATTTTATTAATGTTTCCCCCTGGCCAATCAATGTCTTTTGTTCGGTGCATAAAACCCACCCAGAGCTGGCTTATTTCAAATTAATTGAAAACGAGTCGGGGCGATGAAAAAGGAAGCCCGGGGCAGTAAGTAGATGCACAAAAGGCATTTGTTTAATTATTTAAATTTAATTTCATGTCACTTCAAATTAGTGCCACTCGTTTTCACTCCGAGCACGTGGAACGTATAAAGAGCCACCTTTTTTACCCCACATTGCCTGCAGATGTGAAAGGCTAAAGGCCAACACTTTTTAACTCATTTCCATTACGTGCCCGACTTCGCCGGCTTCTCCTCCCTTTCGGATGGCGTAAATAAATGGCAAAATGTTTTTGCATTATGCTGCCAACATATTATTATTATTCTTATTATAAGCTCGTTTCGTCGGCGCGGTGGCATGCGTGACTGAGTGCCGAGAAGTGTGTGCATACAGGTGTGTAATAGGCATCACTGCAATTGCTCTCCAGGTAAGGGAAGCAAAGCAAATACACGTAGACGGTGCATAATTGAATTAGGCCCAACGGGGCCCAGGACCAGAAATGCCTCAAACAATGGCTAATAATGCAAGCTGCAATTGCCGCGCGACGGGAAACTCAAAGTGGCTGCTGCGGAAATTGCCAGAAAACATTGGGGAATAGACGGCGGAACGAATAGGGTAAAATTATTGTGCGATACGCCAGACTCTTAGCAAAGAACGACACTCCATTGGGAATGGTAGAACAAATAAATATAGTTCAAGGCTCCAAGGGAAATTATGTTGGCAAAATGAAGCTGCGCACTCAAAAATTAAAGCTTAAAACATCTATTTAATTTGTTTATCAACGATATCAATACATAAAAAGAACAAATTTTCACATTGAAAAAGAAAACGCAATGTCATTTTAAATGCAAAACCACGACAGAATTCCTCCATTAATCAATCAATGATTTAGGGTTTGTCAACTGAGCCGCAATCAAAAAAGAATGCGGAGCAAATAAACCATTTAAAACGTTTAATTTCACAATCGAAACCCAAATTTATTTTGTACATATTTCATTTTAAACTTATTTTCCGTTTCTGGTTGAACGAATTGATTGGCGATTGGTAAATTATTCATTACATTCAACCAAATAATTGCAACTCAACAAATATAATCAAATATTTATTGATTTGCCTAATGGCATATGCCATATCCCCATCAATAATAGAATTTATACCAGCATATATTCATTGCTCGTTACTAATTATGTAATGAGCAAGCCGCAAAATATATTTTTAACGATAGCAAAGAGCTATTTCCAAATTGCATTCACAACCAAGAGTGCACAATTTAATTATAATTGCTTTGTTCTTTTTTCAGATTTGTTATTCGGTAGAGAATAATGTAGAGTTTATAGTTTAGCTTTGATCAATTTTTTTGGTGACAATTTTCGTGATTGCATTGTTTGAACGGAAATAATAATTTAGATAATAATTTTAGGTCTGTTTTAATATATTTAAATATTATTTAGTTTAAAATATTGAAAAACCATACAAAACTTAATCACCAAATATTTTTGTCTGCCCAACTTGAACTATAAGTCCTTTTTAATTTTGCTTTTCTGCAGACTAAGCTTCAAAATATTTAATTAAATAATAAACTATAATTTAATTATTTTACACGTAAAGTTTTCAAGTTGTCAGGGCGTTGCAAAAATTGTTAATGACATTTAGGCAGACAAAGGGCGAGGGGGCGTGGCATGAGAACTTTTTCCTGCCCTAGCCAAACTTTTTGCGGCTTAGTGAATGCATGTGTGAGTGTGTGTGTGTGTGTTGTAGAATGCACAAGAGCGTAATTAAATACATAATGAACAAGAGCCGAACAAAATATAAACAGCGGGCTGAGTTTTGAGTCGGGCAGAGTTCGCTGCATATCAAATGTGTCTCATATGGGTGGCTTATTCACATACAGGACTCACAAAAACGCTCCACGAAATTTGTTCAACAACCGAGCTGCGGAAGCTCATTATGAGTGAACAACAAAGGCGGTGGCTGTTCATTTTAGCTGCCGTGCTGCTGTGGAAATGCATCCCAAATTTGCACTTTGCTGCTCGAAATTAACTGCAAAACAAAGGATTCTTTGTTTGGTGTCAGTAGAAGTTTCGACTGCACTACGCCTTTTAGGCTTTTAATTAATTTAAATAGGAGCTGAAAATGATAGGGTTACAAATTGTAGGATTTAATATTCGAAAACGAATTGATTTCACAATTGAGAATTACTTGATCTGCAAACAATACACTTTCGGATGTGTGGAACTTAATATTACTGCAGCACTTTCGGCTTTTGCTAATTAATTGTTTGAACATCAAGTGGAAATTATTTTTGAGCTGTAACTCAGCTGAGAAATCTCCACTTATCACACTGCCCACAAATCCTGGCTTCCGTGTCAGATTCTGCTATCCATCATCATCAGCCAGCTGGCCGGCTGCATGAATATTTAAGCCGGGTTCCCAAGGAGCTGGGCGATTCGGTTGGCCCTCTTAATTAAAATTACAAAGCCCTGGCCACAAGGCAGCTGCTGTCAGAAGGCGAGTTGTGTTCTAAATTGCCAACATGCCAGTGCCACTTATTGTTATTGCTGCCTGTTAGTTGCGGATGAGGGAAACACTTTGCGACTCTCAATGAAAATCGTTGCATTTGCATTTGGCTATAATACTCTGACCTAGCATCGATTACTAAGCAGTTGTTTGGACAATAGTCCCCAGTCGCTCTTAGTTCCTTGTAAATCAAATCAAAGGTTTGTAGTTTGGGCTCCCAATAATAAGCTGAAATGTATTAAATTATGTTTACCCTCTGGCATTGTTACTATTTGTTATTATTGGGTTCGAAGCTTTCAGCATGTTCGACTTATTC
Organism: Drosophila ficusphila; assembly: GCF_018152265.1. Lineage (NCBI taxonomy): Eukaryota > Metazoa > Arthropoda > Insecta > Diptera > Drosophilidae > Drosophila > Drosophila ficusphila. Next base: position 2,455,865 of record NW_025064016.1, read on the forward strand.
TTGAGCTTGAAGGAAATTCGAGAATCAAGAACTGATTAGACCAAGTGAACAGGAGGAAATTAAGGCAACAATTTATAAACATCACATTAAATTGGCACATCTTGTGCAATATATTAAAACGACAAGAACAAAGAGAAGGCGATCAAGTTTCAGACGCCTTGCAAATTTATAGAATGTTAGATAACTGATAATAATGGATCTATAAACTGATTTAAAAAAACTTTATTTCGAGAAAAAATCTTCATCAAGGGTTACCACATCAAATGGAACCAGTTCCCTTTGCAAATACCGCCAGCTCCTCTACATAAACCCCTAAAAAAGGGGGTTTCTAAGCTCCCCTTCTAACCTGATTTTACTTTAATGGGAATTACAAACCGCGACTAAAAACGTCAAAGGTGGAGCGGCAGAGAGTTTTGCGGGGAAAATGTAAATGAAACATATCGTGGATCAAAAAACCAACTGTGAAAAACCAGATGGAAAAGCTCCGAACGCGCACGCATACATAAGCAAACACACGTATGCATAAATTTCACGCACAACTGAATTACGATGCGAATAATGACGAGGCTGCCTTGTATGTAATGTAATATGTTCCGCGATGGATGCGGAAATCTGCACAAAGGAGCGCTCAAAAACAACAGTGCGGGGAATAGCAAAGGTACACCGAAACAAAAAATAAAGTATTTTTAACTGCATTCAGTATTAAAAAAAAAGAATTGTTTTTATATGCAGACAAGAACATTTCAAAATTTGTTATTTACATATCTTTTTTGTTTGTTATTATAGGAAACATTTATTTTGTCCTGTTTTTCTATTTCTCTTGGTGTATTTACAGATTCGGTTGGGTTAGACAGTTAAATAGACAGGACTGACAGGTTGCTTGGGGCGTGCAAAAATTCAGCAGCGCCATCATTAATCTTTATTTGCTTCCCGACCGCATTTCCCCACATCCCCTTTTTCCCTTTTGCCCATCGAAAACCAGGCGCGTGAATAATTTAGCTACCTAATAATAAATCATTGCAGCCTGTGCATTAGTTGTCTGTCTCCTCTGTCTCGCTCTATCACACCCATACGCACACACACACTGGCACACACACAGTGAAACCGGAAGTGCAGAGTTATATGCTTAAATGCTTATCAAATTTTATGCGTCCTGCCTTTGTGCCTGTGACTGTATCTGTGTTACTCTCGTCCTGTCAGGGACTCTGCTCCCCCACTAATGAGCATTAATTAATTGCCGAGTCTGCGAGCGATGGGCGTACAGGATGTGCCACACCCACCTTAAAGGTCTGATGAGCGGAAGCCGTTTTTGTGGGCTTTTAGGCGCCTTTATTTTTAGCAAAAGGATAAATATAGCATTCATGGAATTTTATCTGATGGTTCCTCATGTGAAAAAAAATAATGAACTTACCTGAAAAAATACAAATATCAACTGTATTAAAAATATCGTATTTCTTTGTCCTTTTTGAAATACAATTAAGTTAATTTGTTCCCGAGCACTTTAAATTCCTCAAAATATGGTATTTGAAACCGTTAATAATTAACCTGCAAATAAATATGAAAAGAGCTATTTAATATTCATGGATCATAGCTTCGGTTTTTGCATAAAAAATATTACGTATACAACATGTGGGACGAACTTCACAACGCACTTTACTTAACTTTTAGCATTATTAACATTTTTCATTGAAGCATTTAGTGCATTTTGTTGGCTTTTCTTTGCATTTTATCTCTTAAAAGGAATTCGAGACAATAAAAACAATTTGCTGAATTTTGCATGCAGCATAATTTGATTACTTTGGCAAATAAAACACGATGAAGCTGACAAAAATGTTCAGCAAGTGTGGGCTAGGTGAATAGGAATTTTAATTAAACCAGGCACACACATCTACACGGATAAAAGCCAACAAATTATTGCTTCAAAATTCTGGCACTGTCCACTTTATATATTCAAGAAAAGCGGGTTGGGTGGGAATGCTATAAAATATGGTAAAATATTTGGGCATCTATTTTCAACTTAGCTTGCGGTTTTATGTAGAATGCAATAAAATATTTAAATGTACAATCAATAAACTGAGTGTCAGCTCCCCAAAGAAATTCGGCTCTGCATTTATTTTGTCTGAATGGCATTTCTTTGCCCTTTTTTTGTGTTGCTTAAATTGATATTTTGGGACAGGGCCCTGCGGTTGATGGCAGTGTCAAATGGAGAAATATTTTCAATTAAAAATGTGTTTCGTACTTTGCCAACGATCCCTTGGGTTGATTTAATTGTTGTCCAACACAGGTGGGCTTGAACCTTCGTGACCTATGCAAATTGCTGCATAATCGGGTGCAATTCGAAATTTTACTACAGAAGACTCAAAAAATGTGAAAAATATTCTTATTTACTGGCTTAAACACCCTTGGCTATATGACATTTTATTGTTGGTCATCAAACTGTCAGTTTGGAGAATCAATTTGTAAATTATTCCACAGTCTGTTGGCACTGCAATCTGTCAAATAATCTCCAATTTTAAATTGCTTAACCCACCCCTTTAATTTGTATTTATATCACAAACACTTTTTGTGCCTTGGCCTGGAAATTCCCAACAAGCCAAAGGAGAACAAATACCAGAAAAAGAGTGGAGTATACCTGGGATTTAAATGCTATTTACACAGCTTTCGCCCGGCCAATAACATGCGCTCAAATCTGAGTCGGAGTTAAGGGAGTGGAGTGGTGGAAAAGTGGGAAAATGCGAAAAGGGAAACCCCACAGGAGGTGCGGAGTCCCGAAATAGTGTTGACCCTTTTGCCATTGTCTGGGCACGTATGAAAGGGCTAAAAATGTGACACTCTGGGAATAGGGAATGGGGAATGGGGAATGGGCAGCCTGGGCTTAGTTGTCTCCCTCTGGTTCTCCGCAGCCCAGCCAACATGGCCCATTTCAGCCCACTTTCAGCCCAATCCGGCAATTCCAAAGCTGGCCGAGATTCAACTGAAAATTTTGCACACCTGTCGACAGACAAAGATGGCGATGGCACAACTGTGAGGGCAAAAATAGGACTCTGTCTTGGTTTTAAAAAATGTGGAAGAAAATATATGTTCATAAGTAGTTGTACTTTGTTGTTAATTTTTTGGATTAAAAAACATTTTTGTTGTACCAAGAAATCATATTTATTTTATTTATAAAGAATCTATAAATAATTTTTAATTTTAAAACAAAAGGATCCTTAAAAGTATTTACCTCGATCATACTTAAAATTATATTTTTTGGGACTTTAGACACAAAATATAATATAAATACGTTTTAAGGAACAGCTCCTATTATTATGAACTCGCCTATAAGATAGCTGTGGGAATAATCGGAGTGGATGGGTAGAATTTCTTTACCCCTCAACAATTCCCGGTTGTGGCTCAGGGAACGTTATTACCTTGACACATGTGTAACGGCTTTGTCTTTTTTCCTGCGTTCTTTCACCATTCTTCCTCGCTCGTTTTTTTGTTGCTGAATTCAACTGTAAGAACAACTGCAAAAGCTGCTTTTGTTTGGCTCGTCGGCAGGCTGAGCAACCTTTAACCCCTCGCCTGCCATCCGGCACCCTTTGACCCCCTCGTCGTTAACACGGCGAGGGCCTAGCGTGCTGCTAATGCATGTTGAGTCGAGCTTAAGACACAATTTCAGTCTGCTGGAAAAGATTTGTGCGCCCCCTTTGATGTGAGCCCAAAAAAGGCGGCCTAGAGCAGCCGAAATCCATTTAGCAATTTCCTCATTTTCAATCAGCTGGGCGGGGAATCCCCGGTTGGGATGGAGGCAATCTCCTCCGGGCCAAAATGATTAAGTATGGTACACGTTATACCCTGGAGATGAAAAAGGTGTGACAATTTCCGATGGAAAAATATGAGAAAAACTACTGAGCAACCCAAAGGTTCAGATGAAAAAAACAAATTTAAAACTTGCTATGAATATTGATTGTTAACTATTTATTTTTGTTAGTAAGTGTGTGACCCCTTAATATAAAATTCTTGAAAAAGAATCCATTAAAAACCTTTTACACAGAAATATTCTTTACGAAAGTAATTTAAATTTATTTTATTTCTTCTACATCGCTTCATTTCGATTCGCTTAAAATTATTTCTGTCACTTTTCCAGTTCGATAATCGCTCACATAAATCGCTGTTGACTGTCATTAAAGTTCCCGTAACCCAATCCATTCACACTTTACAGCTCAAACGATTTGATGCCATTTTAAGAGAAGAAACGAAGCAACTTTATAGTCGCCCACTTGCAAGGTTTTCTTTAGAGCGAAAAGCTGGGGAAAATTGATGAAATTGATTTCCACATTGGCAATTTTGTAAGCGGACTCACGTTTGCACCTGACAACTGCAACCGGCTGACCTCCCAAGTTGCGACCTGGCCAAGTAAATGCTTTGGCCAAACATTTTGTCATCCATCTTGGGCCAAGATCCCAAACAGCCACGTCGCTGTCTATTAGTTGCCGTTGATGTTGCAGCTCCTTCCTCATCCTGCCCCATGTTCGTGCTCCTGTTTCTTCTTCTTCTACTGCCTCTGATGCTTTTCCTGCTCCCAATTTTCCCTGCGGGTTCAGACGTCGCCATCAACAGGAGCATCCATTTCCCAGTCTCAATCTTGGGCAACTGCAGCTCCTAGATTTTTTATTTTTTTCCCCGGTTGCAGCGCACGTTTAGCCAGTTGTTTTTTCCTCGATTTTTGCTCGCTTGCTACAAATTGTGTGCTCTGCTTTGGGGAAAAAGATTGGAGAAGTGGAGAAAGGCGGGCTTTCACTAACGACACTTTATAAAATATTCAACCCGCCTGCCAGAGTCGGCTGCTAGTTGAATGTGTTGCCGCTGCCTTGGCAGCTAAAAGTTTTTAATGAATTTTTTAGCAAGCTAATCGAAGTCAATGTTAGTTGAAAAATGCATTAAATAACGTGGCACGTGTGTTCAACGCGTCGTATGCGCAATGTCGACAGCCAAATGTTGACATATCCCTTACAAAATAAATTCCGTGTTTCCTTTGGTTTTTTTCGCGTGCAAAGTCTGAGCTGCCACTTTTGACTTTTAATGTCAGCATTCGCAAAAGGTCAGACAGTCGGCAAAATAGGAGGTGGAAAAGTTAACCAGGCGAATGAAGAGTCTTCTTTTTTCCGTCCAGAGGAGAGGATATAACGTGCTTATCAAATTTGCAATGCAAATTTGGAATTTTCTGCTGGCTGCATATGGGGAAAAAGGGTAAAGTGAAAGGTTGTGTTAAAGGGTGGAGCTGGCCGAATAATAAGATAAATATTTTATTGTAAGTGCAACTCAACTGCAGGGGAATACTTTTATCTTCGGTGTTTTTCTCTGAACCAAATTGATTCCCATCAGACATACAAAAAGCGGATATTTACAATGGCCAAACTTTGCAAACTTTTCATCATTTAAATTTTACAAATTTGAATTAACCAAACCAAATTTTAAGCCAAAAGTTTGTTGATATTCAAACACAAATTAAGACCACGTTCAGCTTTCAAGTCAAAGCTAGCGATTCACCTGATTTAAACTGCAACCGAAAGGGAAAACTCATTTAAAAACTCAGCTGAACTTGTAATTAACTTTCTCTGCTTCGGTTGGGGCGTGTGGCATTACCAAAATATTTATCCAATTAATTTCTGCCTTGGTTGCCAAGCAATTTATTGCAACATTTTCATTACGCTTTTCGCATATTTCCACTAACTTAGTGTTTGCTTTGGCTCATCGCACCTTCTACATCTCATTTTGCCTGCTTATCCTGCCGGATTCCTGGTGCTTCTGTTTTGGACCATTTGCTATGTGCACCTTTTGCCCCCGGCTGTTATTTCAGTTGCAATTTTTCCCCAGCTCGCTTTCCACGCTCTTTGATTGCTCGCCACCGTTTTTCCCCGCCGCTCGACTCCTAAGAAAGCTCCTCAATTATAGACTCAGACAGAAAGATAGACAGCCAGACTGGGAAATGCGAACAAAACGCATCTGACGAAAGAGGCAAGCGTTTTTGTGCTATTTCAGGCGTGGTGAAATATGTGAAAAGCGAGGCGAAAGGTGAAGCTGGAAATTTTCCAAAGCAGCTCAAAAGTAGGGATCTAAGTATCCCCAGGCATGATTGGCTGTATGACCTGCAATTGAGCTCTGTATAAATAGTTTGGTTCGCTGCAGCTCGGCGATTGATTGGTAATCAATGCCAATATTCCTGCAGGGATTAAAAATAGCTGAAACAGAAAAAATAACTGGCAAAACCAATTTTAAATTCCTTCTATTATTTCAGATTGCCAATTCAATAAACATGTAGAGTTCTCTCTTCAATAAACATTTCTCTTTAAGGGGTAATTTCCATATATCAGTGGCCTTTAATGCTTCTCGTTGTTTCCTTTTCAATTTGCAAATAACTAGTTCACTGTCAGCAGAAACTTGCTTGGCATTTTCCAAAAATTATTAGCCAAAAGAATGGGACTCCGCTCCCTGAAAACCAGTGGCATGTCCACTCTTCATATTCCAGGGCTTGGCTTTCCCGTTCCATCCGCTTTCCAGCGCTTTTCCTCTCCTCACTCCTCGAATTTCCGGAGCCCTGACAACCAGAACCAGCAATGACCTAATAAATCCGTTTTATGTCTTGGTCCTGGCGCCGCCTTCATTCAACGACTCCAATCGCTTGGACGGAAATGCCAGCGGCGTCTGTTTGTGGTAAGCCCCTCAGACAGGCCCGCTTTTCCCCTTCCGAATTTCCATACACTTAGATGGAACACTCTAAAAAAATAAATATACTCACAACATTTGAGGGGAAAAAAAGGAATACAATTCTTTATAAATTTAGCCAACGTTCAATTGAATAGAAGAAATATTTGGCATTTCTCTTTTAGGCTTTATAATTTAATTAAGTTTTTATCACATTTAAATTAGTTCCAACACTTGTTAAATCAAATGCCCTGAATTTAATTTTGACACCCCAAACTCCTTACTTTATTTAATATTGCTCAGTGTACTTTGTGCCCTTTTCAATTCATATTCAAATTCAAATTGTAGGCGTGGCCGCGCCATTTATTGTCTGCGCCATTAGCTGCACTAATGATCCATTCAGCAGGAGCCAAATCAGTGTGGAGGGGAAAGGAACCAACTCTCGGAAAGGGAAAAGAAAAATCTGAAAGGGAAAAGGAGGAAAACCCTAAGGCGGTTATATTTAAATAAGAGCCGGGATGCAGACTCCCACACACACACACACAAACAAACCCAGTGCCCATGCCAATACCAAATACAGACAGACAGACACATCGGCATTGTCAATATGCTTAATGGATTTTCAAATATTTAAACAACCCCGAGAACCCAAGACGACGGCGGTTTTCCCCTCCGCTTCCAACTCCCAGCCATTTTCCTAGCCCTCTGTTTGTCCTGAATGCATTTGCACACATTTACGCATTCACACATATAAATCAAATGTTATGGGTCCCGGGCTAATGGAATTACAAATTGGTATTTTCTTCTAATTGCCGTGCATAAACGATAATTGATAATTGATAACTGGGTCAGGAGAGTCCGCATTATGCCGATGAAAGGGAAAACACGCTAAAGTGCAATTTCCCAAGGCAGCCATAAAACTGTTAGAGTCGGAAAACATTTAATTGGATTTGAAAAGAAAGGTTGCTTATGCCACATTCAGTTGATGGGATTTAATATAACAAGCAAAGATCAGTATGTATAAACCTTACTCTTAAGTTTTCCACTCCGTATTTTTTCTGGTTGAGAAATGCACTTACACGAAGGCAAACAAACGTACCTCTTCGTTTATTCATACGAGTTATGTGGGCATGCATTTATTTTATTTCAATTTAAAGTTTTAATGAGTTTTTGCATTGTAGCCTAATGCCCCTGTGAAAAGGGCCAACAACTTGCCGGGATTTATTCCGTGTCGAGTTTATTTATTTACCCTTCGCAGCGATTATTACGAGTAGAGTTTTTCCTGTACTCTGCCATGTGCAGATTTAACTTTGTTGTTTTCCCAGATTTGAGGAAAAATTTTAAATTAATTTGAAAATAAATTCAATTTAGAGGCGGCTTGTTTGTTGTTGCCCTGCTGGCTTAAACTAATTGCCCCTGCAATTGGTAAAGCTCTGTGCAATGTGAATTGCAATTTTTATGCCTGCTTCGTGGTTATCGGAACTCACAAATTGCATATTAAATATTTTTGCAGATGATATTCCAGATCGATGCAAAAAATTTCAATTTAATTGACGGCGGGTCAAAATATAGCTGTCGAAAAATAGAAATTCCACAAAGCCTCGGGGCTAATCTACACAAAAATTATTTAAAGCATAAAAGCAATTGATACAATATTAATAACATTCGGAACGATATTTCTGCCCGTGTCAAACTGTCAGAGACTCGGCATTGTTGTGAAAACATATCCAAATAATAACAAATAAAACAACCACGCCTGAAATGCTGACATTAATGAGTGAATGTGAAAAGTTTCCATAGAAATTGACCGACAGAAAAATGCCTGAGTGTCATTGTTAAATATTGTCCACTACGTGGCGTTGTTGGTCAACAGGCTTTGTTCGAGGAATGTCCTTTTTTACAGGACAACATGCCTCAAGCTGAAATGTATCAAAGCGAAAGCAGAAGTTGAAATATTTCTTAAAGTTATTTGCGCAAAAAAATATTAAAATTTCTGTTTGCCGATGGAGACATAAATTTTGTGCTAAACGCAACAAAGTTTCTTTGATTAAATTTGCCAAAAGCAAACGAAAACCGACTAATTTAAAATTCAACTAAATGTGACTCTGGGCATGATTGAAATCGAGAAAAAGACGTATTTCAATTGAATTGATTAAAATTGTGTACATTTTATAACTGGCAAATGGTTGCTCGATTTGGGATTCATGCAACTAATCAGCATAAATATCAATAAATATGTGCCTATGTACTCGTACATCAGTAAATAGTACCCGACAAATTATTTGTTTCCGCTTGCCTGGCCATGTAATTAATCACCGAATAATTTGGTAATTTTAATTTACTGCCACGCCCCCTTTCCTCCGTTTCCCTTTGTGCCCATACAGACAAGTGCATAAAACCAATTTGTGCCTATGCACCGTTAATTAAGATTTAATGCCCTACTAGCACTCAAAATCGAATCCTGCCACGCCCCCTTATCCCATTTCTATTTGCCATTTTGTGTGCGTAATTAAGCGACAATAAGCATTTAATACACATTTTCGCTCACACACACACTCAAAGTTGCAATTAGTTTTTGGCACGAGTGTGTGTCGGTGTTTGCCTTCGCCCTTAATGCCACGCCCATTAAGTACACACTCCGCCCAATTGCACACACACCCACACAAACAGGCAGCAAACAACAACAAATTGTTGGCTAATTTGAGAGGCACCGAAATGCCGCCGCCTCCAATTGACATGGCTATACGGCGCTTATATAAATATATATGCGCATATATGTGGGCTTATATATATATTTGTCGGCCTGCTGATATGGCGCACACATATGCCTGCAATTAAAAATTATCTGCGAGGCGGCATCGGATATAAAATACACTGGAAAATTAACAGGAAGTTGAGGATAAAAAGTGGAAGGGATTTTTAAGTGGGAAATTAATTTTGTTTTCCAGAGGAAATAACAATACCTATTACACATTTTTAAATAAAATCTTAAATATTGTAAGTTAAAGATCAAATAAATCTGAAGCTCCCACTGTAACGCTAACCGCATAAATAAATCTAAAAATCTATTCCAAGATAAAGGAGGAACAAAAACTTATATTCGGGGTAATTCCTTCGCCATTGTAATGTTTAATCACAGCTCCCTAATTTAACGGCTAACAGTGTAATAAATTTAGCCGACATAATTTGTGCGTCTCCTTGGGTTAATGGAACAAAGGAGAGAGGGGGTAAGAGGAAACTTGCATCAGATTAGTAATTATGTAAGGAGGCCACATACACGACCACGAACTCGCCCAATGAATCCCCATAAATCCGCGCATAAATACAAATTACGCAAGCAGCGCCAGCGGTATCAATTTACTTGGGCGGCAGCGGGTTAAGAGGTCAAGTGGCAGTCAAAGGTTAAACAAAATCCCATGCATAATGAAAACCGTTCGGAACTGTCCTTCGCCCTCGTGGTCATTACTTATGTTTTATGACATGCGGCTTAGGTTTTTATGCCCCCGGCATCTTTATCTCTCTCGTGGCAAAGCCAACATAAGTATATTAAAATAGGGGATAAGGAAGCGCCATCTTAGCACTAATCACAGAACAGGAAGTCTAATGCACACCTCTGATTAATCCACTTACTTCTATACTTCTATCTATATTTTGCAGACAATCATCCGCGAAATGAATCGCCTGGGGATGATGGTCGACCTGTCGCACGTCTCCAAGGGAACGATGAGGGACGCCCTGGAGGTCAGCGAGGCACCTGTGATATTCTCGCACTCCTCCGCCTACGAACTCTGCAACACGAGCCGCAACGTCCAGGACGACATCCTGCAGGCCCTGGCCAAGAACGGCGGCCTCGTCATGGTCAACTTCTACTCGAAGTTCCTCTCCTGCAGCGACAACTCCACCGTGCACGATGCAGTCGGTAAGTCGATGATTTATAGATATTTAATGAAATAAAGAATAATCTTGAAAATATTTATATTCCTTATTTGAAAGCTTATCCTAATTTTACCCACAAAATTTAAAGGAAAATTATACTTTAAATTTTTACATTATACAAAAGTCCAGACTTAAATGAAAATTGTTTACACTTCTTTCCGAGCAAATCAAATTTTATTCCTCCAAATGCAATCCCTTTCAAGCGACTTTTACTCACCAGGGATTTTAATTTATATCCCTAAAATATGACATCAAAAAAAAATGAGTATAATTCCTTTTATACCTTGCTAAACGCCTTTGGGGAACTTCGCCCCATCCGAAATCAATCAAAACCAGTGACTTGGTCGCGGTTGCCTTTGTTGTACGGAGTCCTGATTGTCAGGCTATTGTTTCAGTTAGTTCATTATTGCCTCCGTTCTCCCTTTTCATTCACTTTAACCCCCTTTGGCAATGCCGCCCCCCCCTCGTCCCAGTTTCTATTCTGATTTTTGTGGCTTTGCTTTTGACGCGCCATCAAAATGGCTCTCGTAATCACTTCCTGGATTCGTTGTCTTTCGTTTGAGGCACCTCAAATCTCTCCCCCATTTTTTTTTTTTTGGTATACACAGATAAAAAATATGGATAATGTTTTATATTGAATTGCTTTGTAATAATACTAAGCGTTTTAATTTTTATGGAAATCCTGATGGTGTATTCTATAATTATATTTTAAAATCTTTAGCACGCAAAATGTCGAAGCAGTTCGTTACATGTGAAATTCAGCCCTCTAATATTTTTCATTTCACTTTCTTTTCATGACTTTTTTTCGACTGCTGTGGACACATTTCAAATTCGCGAAATTTTAATAACGCTGACTTATGACGGCAAATACAAAAACAATGGCGGCGGACCCCCGACAATGGCCCTTAATGAACTTGACAACAAATGGCAACCCTGCCACCGGATATCCTTCCGCTGACCAACACACTCGCAACTCTCTTACACACACACACACACACTTGGCCACACAGCGCATATTAATCACATTAAGCGAGTCGCTGGTATCGATCACGTTGGACTGGGCGCCGGCTACGACGGCATTAATTAGTAAGTAAAAGTCATTTATTTCACTTAAATTCACATTTTTCCCCCTTATCCCCCCCGAACTCGATATCGTCTATATAGCATGTATATGCACGGTGTCCTCCAGGTGGTTTTTCATTCCTCTCTTTTTCCCCTCTAGCCTGTTTTCTTTTCCGTTCTTTATTTTTTTTTTTTTTTTTTTGAGTTATTAATTGATTATGTTTAAGGCGGGGGACTTAACATTGGCATATTGCCATCGTACAGCGGTACGATGGATGTGGGTATAGCCTTATTATTTTACCGCTCATTACGGGCACTTTTCAGCCATTGCTGTTTGCTCAGCACTTTTCGCGAAAAACTCTTGTGCAATCTGTTTACGAGATTTTTAAGGTAATTTTATGAGCTCTCATCAGGCAAACGGGTGGCGAGCGATAAAAGATTATCGTCCAACGTTTTGCGATTGAGAACTGAAAGTTATGTTGGTCGTAAAGGGATTGAATAAATGCATTCACTTTGCGGGAATAAAATTTCGTAAGTTGCAAGCAATATAACTTTACTGGGACACCATGAATATTAACTGAGCCATTGAAATAATTTTGGTTGTTCAACATGAGAGGAAACTTTAAATATTCCACCAATTGGTGAATTTTTCTGCTGCACTTGAAGCCAAAAAGTATTAAAAGCCTGTTCCCATTAGCAGAACCGAGTGTTCATTACCTCAATGGGTGTCCTAGTGTCCGGAATGTCCTTTTTGCATCGCACTCGTCGCCATGGTCGCCGTCAACATCATTCGTCTTCATTATCGTTGTAATTATTCCCGTGGTGCTGGGGAGAATGCATTTGCATAGATTTCCATTTCATTGCATCACGGACACAATGCGAAAACAAACAAAATGTTCAAGCCGAAAATTTTGATAAACCTACCTGTCGCCCCAATCTGCTGTTCCCCCAGCTGTTTTGAATTAAATATTTTGAGTACATGGCCAAAAATCAGCACATGAGCTGGATTCCCTCACAAAAATAACAAGAGGGATAACAACAACAAAAAATGTCCATGTAAATCAATTTTATACCGAAATGAACTTCATTTTGTTTTGGTTTTTGGGCAACGCGACCACAGAAATGTTTATTAGGGTCTGGGGTTCCAATAAAAACAAGCAATTTGAAATTGGTATATATGAATATTTATGGGGCAATTGCCTCAGCCCAAAATGCGAAACAAACATGAGCATGCATGACACAATAAATAATCTAAAATTCTATGAAATTACTATATGTCAAATGGCCTTGTTTCCGGTTCGCGTTGAACCGCATAGTGGATTCGCCAGGGAAAATACCTAATTAAACCAGTTTCCACATTAAAGGTTGGTTTGTGCTCCCCGTTTACCAGCTGACCATATTTTTGGGGTTTGTTTATTAATTAAATTGTCATTACTTGGGCTGCTAATTTTATCAAAATATTGGAAATAGAAATTTAAGTTTCTGCAATCGAAAGCCACAAATGAGTGCTATTAATTTGCCAACACAAACATTTGCACTCGAATACCATTCAGGCAGAGAAATTGAAAATGGCAAATCGAAAAGAAAAGGGCATAAATTGTTTTGTTATGGCTTATTTTTCGAGAATACTTCAAATGTTTTATATTGAACTATCAGGAGTTAACAGGGTGCGCAAAAACCTTTAAGATAGTAAGTTAACGTTTTTAGTTAAAGATTAGATTAGTCAAAAAGGTTTTTATACAAAATTAAAAAAATTTTTTTTTTTTTTTTATGTTTACTACATACTTTTAAGTATTTAGCAATAAAATCCAATTAAACGACACCTCACCCTATATTATTTATCCTTTTCCAAACAAAGTCCCGCATTTTTGCTGTTTGTGTCATTTAAATTGTGTTTGGTCTAAGCGCCTGCATATTTATATAATAAATTATAATTTATTTGTACGAATGCCTGTTCATAAAATATGATTACCGAGCACTTGAGCGTTCGGCCAGCAAAATGTTTATTTATTATTTATTTCCCTTTGTGTGCTATTCATTATTTATTTGCTTTTCTGTGTTGCTTGACTCGATGCGACTTTATTAGGTTCAGAATGTCCTGCACACGAACTGTTTTGCCTTTGGCTCTGCCTTTGGATTGTTTATTCAATTTATTTCCCATGTAGTGTAGGAAAATTAAATTTAATTGTGCGGAGAGATTTTTTGAAATATATGTGTTTGTGGAGAGAGCACCAAACAATATTAGAATTATTTATGGCCCAAGAATTGTAGCTAATATTTTGGCTCTGGTTTTTAGTACACCCAAAGGACTGGAGGATGTATCTTCATATCCGACTCTATTTGCTGAACTTCTTGGAGGCGGATGGACCATCGATGAACTGACGAAATTAGCTGGAGGGAATTTTCTGAGAGTTATGCAGCAGGTGGAAAAGCTGAGGGACGACAAAAAGGCAGCGGGCATGAAACCCTTTGAGGATCATCCCAACTTCCGCACTGACGATCCCTACAATTGTACATCCAGCTAATTGAGCACTGGACCCAAAAACACTGAGGTTGTACCAGAAATGCCGGGGAAGTCCCCAAAATCATAAGCAAAATCGATTGAACTCCTGCTTCACATGTAAAATGGATAAAGTTATGTAGCAAATTTATAAATATGAATTTAACTAAACTACAGCATAGTCGTGTACGATTTGTATAAGCTTTAGGTACATAACTTTAGGATATAACGATATTTAAAAGCCTGAATATTTGGCCGAAGAAATTATTTCGTCTTTTCTCCCTGGTAATCGAATCGAATTTCTTTTAATTTTTGTGACAATCTACAGACTGCCAAACAAGAAAAAACTTAACTATAAACAGCACAAGAAACCCACACAAATTTTCTGTACAATTTTTTTTCCACCCCAAATCAATATAAATCCCAGACTTGGTTTAATCATCTCCAACTGGACCAACAAACACTAATTTCTGCCTCTCCGATTTTTTAAATTATTACACTAATTTACACGAAAACTACATATCAAGTATGTAATAAACTAAGATACAAAAATATTATAATGAATTATATAAAGGTATTTAATTTTTTGCATTTAAATTTAATGCAAATACTTGTGAGTGGGAAAGCATACACTTAAAAATAAATGAGTAAAATTAAATAAATATTACATGATTAATTCCAGCTAATGGCGGACATAAATTAAATGTTTAGTTCAATTTTTAAGCAGTTTGAAGCCGTGAAAACTGAAAGAATGAATAGCGTAATATATACTAAATTAGCTCGTAAGCAAAGTGTGGGCGTGGCACCGCCTGCCACACGATAAATTGTACATAGATTTCGAGCGGAATAAGCATAGGAATAATTTATAACAATATATATGAACATATAGAAGTCACGATTTTTCCAACAAATTTCCCCACACACACACAAATAGATCACGTCGCTCTGTCAGTCAGTCTCTCTGTACCTTCTAAACAAAAACAAAATGAAACACAAGAAGAAAAACCTAGTAAAATTGCGTCTAGCCTAAGTAAAGAAATTATACATACTAAACCAATTATTGCAAGCCGAAAACAAAAAACCCAAGACAAACTCAATAATTGTACATTTTTCTAAACCGAAACCCAATAACAAATGATGAAACTCTCTACAAATATTATACATTAAATATATATATGAGAATCTATTGTTACGTTTTGTACGATTTTGTATGTGTATATAGCATTTTTACCTATGCTCTTATTTGTATGGTCATTATATAGTTTTCTAGCAAACAATTCAAGCGTATTATTGTACTGGGTCTGATGAGCAGAGTTGTTGGTAATCACATAGTTTTTAGTCTGGCCTGGAAGGTCGAAAATAAATATCTGTAAAGTTTATACAAATACGAATATGGCTAGATATAGAGAATAAGCCGAACTAACATAGAAAGACATGCATATATACACAGAAACTCGATTCTCCAAATGTCTTATTATTTATTTGATCTCCTCTTTGGTTGGAAATTAAACAGAAACAAAAAACAATCTCACACACGCATATGTAAAACCAAATTGTAGTTAAAAACTTGAAAATGGTAAAATGTTTAGCGAATAAATCTCAAAAGGCAAGCAAATTGCAGTAAATATAAAAACAATTAACGAAAATCCATCGGTTGTTTTATTGCTAGTTGACCATTCTAATTTGAATTTTCGCGCCATGGTTGAAAACGCGTTAGTATCAACGTTGGAGTGCTTTGTTATTTTTGGTATATATCCGTTATGTGTAAAAATATCGATGATTGTAGAGTAGCGATGATTGCAGAAATCGATTTAATACTAAGACCATTTTCTAGAGATGGTCACACCATCGAATCGACAAAAATAAAGAACTTTTGGAATTTCTAAAAACTTAAAAAAAAACAACAGCCGGTGCATGTGTGAGGATCTGGGGAAATCAGAGACCCACTGCCACATCGAATGGCGTCAGAGGATCGGGATGGGGATAATGTTCTCCAGCTGCAACCCGAGGCAACCGGGAAAACTGACCAACAGCTGCTGCCCGAAGAAATCGAGCGGTGCACTGGTCTGAATTATAACGATTTTTACTGGCGGTACATGCACAAGAACTTCCCGGTTATCATAACCGACGTCTCCAACGATTGGGAGTGCCAAAATTGGACCGTGGTCCAGGATTCCACGGATCTCAACTCCAATCCCGGTCCACCTTCCATTAACTTCGACTACCTCAAATCCAGGATAACCAATTGCACGGTTCCAGTCGCCGATTGCAATTCATCGTATTTTAATAGTCACACAAAACTCGAGCTGAACTTCCACGATTACCTGGAGAAATGGCGGAGTGGCATCGAAAACCAATCATCATCAGCATCAACGCAGGAAGTCAATAGTAACGTGAATCCCACGACCAGGGATAATCTCTACCTCAAGGACTGGCATCTGGCTGCCCAAATGCCGGGCTATAACTTTTACAAGGTGCCTAAATACTTTGCCTCCGATTGGCTCAACGAACAACTGATTGATGAGAAGAAGGACGATTATAGATTTGTGTACATGGGACCCAAGGACTCGTGGTATTTCTTTATAATTTAATAGCATTAATTTACATTTATTCAGTAAATTAACTTATCATTTTAGGACCTCCTACCATTCGGATGTGTTTGGCTCATTCAGCTGGTCCACCAATATAGTTGGCCTTAAGAAATGGTTAATTATGCCTCCGGGAGAGGAACTAAAACTGAACGATCGTCTGGGAAATCCGCCCTTCAGCATAGACGAGAAAATGCTCGACGAACACAATGTGCGATACTACACCATCAATCAGCGGGCCAACGAAGCTGTTTTTGTGCCCAGTGGCTGGTTCCATCAGGTGTGGAATCTGACGGACACCATTTCCATCAATCACAACTGGTTCAATGCCTGTAATATATCGATGGTCTGGCAAAACCTGAAGAATAACTTGAAGGCCGTTTGCAAGGAGATCTCCGACTGCCAGCAGATGGATAATTTTGAGGCGCACTGCCAGACAATGCTGAGGGCCAGCTTTGGCATCAACTACCTCGATTTTATAGAACTCCTCGAGTTCATTGCCGCTCGCCGATTGGCCGAGGATACCGCAGCCACCAAATTTTTACTATTCAATAGGTATAAAATGAACGATTATCATGTGCAATACGATCTCGAGTGCTTGAGGAAGATAACGAGAACACTGACCGAGGATTCGACCATCCAGCGAAGTCCCCTTGAATTAGGAAGTCGCTGCCAGCAATTGCTCGCCCGTTTAGAGTTTTAGTCGTAGTACACGAAAAAGGCCTTGGCATATTTTTATACCAAACTTGTATTCATATACAACCGATAGTCGTAATATTTTAATATAAACATTTAAACACCAACTACTCGCCTTCGGGCCAAGTGAACTCTCCATTTGTGGGTTCTGTTCTCAGCCACAAGCATTGATCGATGACCTGGAAGCCCAGCTTGCTGAACATTCCCGAGGAGGGTTTATTCGAATGGCCCACTAGGGCCATTACATCGTGACCTTGAGCAGCAAGGCGATAGGAAATCTCCCTCGTTACCACACTGCCAAATCCCCGACGTTTGTGGGAGTCTCTCACTTGAAGGGCTCCCAAGTAGCCGCCCTGTAATCTGATAAATATTTGAATTAGACAATAAGATAATAGGTGGGATTAGAGTCTTGAATCATACGCACCTGATGCACCAGGCCACCAGTTGTTGAGTGTCTTCCTGATACAATCCCACACTGACACACATCTGTATCTGTCGTTCTATGAAGTATAGAGATCCCAGGTGATGATTGGGCCACTCTTCGTTAACCAGAGGAGCGTCTGATACACTCAACGATCTTAGAACAAATCCAACTGGTGCTCTAGAAAGCGTAATCATTTGTAGATGCTTCTTTAAGTTATAAATCAACTATTTCTTACTCCACTTTCAATTTAAGAGCCTCTTTCGCCTTCATGTAGAACAAATCCGTGGGATCCCTGAACAGCAATTTCAACTTTTTCGACTCAACAACGCTATCCAGAGCCTCAATATGTCTGGAGGGTATAGAACTGCATTTCAACCCTTTGGACCAGTCCACCAAATCCAACGCCTTTTGTACCAGACCGTTTGTGTTGTTTAAACAGCCAACAAACAGTTGATAGCGATCCTAAGAGTTTATAGCCTCTCTTAGAACTTGTTTACTCGCAGATAAAACACTGAAAAGTATTACTCACCACAATAACAAAAAGGCCCTCATCTCTGGCTTGTTTAATGGGCAACGTATATATTTGCAGGTGCTTAATGAGGGGATTCTTAATCAAAAACCCTATAAAGTTATCCAGGCAGTAGTATTCCTGGCAATATTTGGGCCAGTCTTGTTTGTAGAGCCCTTGAATCTCCTGGAGATCCGACAATCCAATAATCTGCAACTGGTTGCACATTCTTCCGCGCGAAACAACCTTCCTCAACAAACAACTCAGCTGAAATGGATTAGATTAAAAAACTTAGCTTGTTTTTGAATTTCTCTTCTGATAATTCTCTTGCTATCAATATTTTCTCTTCACGGTCGCTCTTAGCACAAACAGTAATAAAAACGTCTAAGCCTTTTTGATTTACATGCATAGAAACAAGTATCAGTAGCCGCTTATCTGACTAACCCCCTTGGATCTTTAGTTAATAGAAACAAGTATCAGTAGATTTTTTATCTTATTAATCGCCTTGGATCTTTAGTTAATAGAAAGTTATATCATAAGATACATTATCTTATTATTCTACTGGGATCTTCAGTCAATAGCCAACGACACTCATCGTTGATTTTAAAGCCCAGTTTTTTGAAAAGAGCTAACGATGCTATGTTTTCACGGGCAACTTCGGTGATAGTATCCCTTTCCTGCAGAGCTTCTCGCTTGGAAAACTCCTTTACAACTAGAGCTCCAAGTCCTCTTCGTTTGTAGGAAGGTTTCACTTGCAGAACTGACAGTAAACCATCCTGGGCTCTGTAAAGAAAGGATTGTACTATTTTATATGAATTAAGGGTTTGGTTTTCACATATTTACCTAATGCACCAGGCCACCAGTTCATTGTCTTCGTCTTTGAACAATCCCACACTGGTGTTACAGGAAATGTGGCGTTCATTGAAATAAAGAGTTCCCTGATCTGTCCACTCCCATTGGGAATCAACAAATGGAGCATTCTCCACATGTAGAGACCTTAAAGAAAATCCCACTGGTGGTCTAACGAAGTGTTGATAATTAGTATTGAAATATAAATATTTTTTGTTTACTCACTCCACTTGAAATTTCTTAGCATCTTCTTTGTCTAAAATCAAAAAATCGGTAACAGAATCAACCACAATCTTTAGTTTTTTTGTTTGAGCCAAATCGTAGGCCGCTTTGACACATCTCTTTGGCATGGAAGAAAACTGCTCGCCTCCAAAAAAGTCCAGTTGAAGTAAAGATTTATTCAGAAGGCTTTCGGATCCTTCAGTTTCCAAAAATCCGAGAAAAATGTGATAGCCATCCTTTACGATTCGTAAAGCAAACCCAAAAATATAAAAGTAATCGCGACCATTTAAGAATAACTTATGAAACTCCTACCACAATCACAAATATTCCAAGTTCTAGTTTGGGAAGAGCGTAGATTTTAACATCCTCCAGTTGAGGAATCTTTCTATGCAGATCCAGAAAAGTATCGATGCAGTAATACTCCTTGCAGTATTTGGGCCAATCTTGGGTGTATAGAGTTTTCAGATTCTCCATTTGCTGGACACCGATTTGCTGCAGATGCTCCATTTTACAGCCAGAATCTTAGTGATACAATTTAATTCACCTCACTTAGTTTTTAGTGATTAAGATTACCTAAAGAAAACTTACTTGTCTTTTTCGCTGAACGGTGAAAGCGTTTCTAACCATGATTCCCATGCAAGTCTGCTTGTAATTGAAAAACCATCACTACTGACAATAACTAGTTTGACGTAATTACAATCTGCCTTTTTCCCATTGATGCAGTGGGTGGCTGTGACCACAAAATACACGGAGGGCTCTGCTTACCAATCGCTAAACAGTCTTTCACTATCACTGGGAAATTTGTATATTGGCCGGCTGAAGCCGCAGTGTCCAGATTTAAAGCAACGCCACTAAATCGATTTGAGCACATGAAATCAATTAGGTCCACTTTTAACCAGTTATAGTGCTCTCCCCGGATCAATTTGAAATTCAGTTTCTCGAAGACCCGACAGGCCGCATTATTGTTCATATTAACCAGGGCAGTTATATCTTGCTTCAGATCGGTGGCAATAGCCTTGGAAATAGCGGCAGCTACTACTAATCCGAACCCCCGACGTTGATGGCTTTGGATTACTTCCAAAGCTCCGAGAAAGCCACTTTGTAGTCTGTGTAACAATTTGATAAGAAAATGATTTAGAGTTCTATAATACCAGATTCCATATCCTACCTCAAGCACCAAGCACACAATAAACCCGATTCCTTTTCGTATAAACCCACATTGGTATTATAGGTGATTAGCATTTCGACTAGTTTTAGGGATCCGGGATGCCGAGCTGACCACAGATTGTTTATGAGATCAGCGTGTTCCTGTCGCACTTTATCAAGATAATAACCCTCCGGACAAATGATCTCCAATTTTTCAGCCTCCTCGCATGTTAAACTATACATAATGGTGCTCATTTCACGATCCATTTGAAGGTTGAGTTCCGCCACCAGATCTTTGTAGATATAATGATGGGTCTCGTGAATCGCACTGACCTTAAAACCCTTGGACCAATCTAAGAGTTTTAAAGCCAACTCCAGTTCGGTTTTTTGTTTGCTTAAATTGCTGAAGAATAACTGATACCGATGCTGAAAGTAGCAAAAATAATATGCAAGTCTGCTTGTAATTGAAAAACCATCACTACTGACAATAACTAGTTTGACGTAATTACAATCTGCCTTTTTCCCATTGATGCAGTGGGTGGCTGTGACCACAAAATACACGGAGGGCTCTGCTTACCAATCGCTAAACAGTCTTTCACTATCACTGGGAAATTTGTATATTGGCCGGCTGAAGCCGCAGTGTCCAGATTTAAAGCAACGCCACTAAATCGATTTGAGCACATGAAATCAATTAGGTCCACTTTTAACCAATCTCAATCTACTCAATCTCTCGGAGTAAATGCCTCGAAATAAGAACACTTACGTGGTTGAGTTTTTGTAGGAAACTCAATTTATTTAGTTTTGTGTTCGACTTATATAGGTAATATTTCTATGAATCTATGGCCTACGCAGAGGCCGCGTTTACTGTCAAAGCGGGAGGGTTACCTTTGACCCCCGCACAACAACCTTTTGGTGTGTCCAAATCTTACAAGTGATAAATATATTTTTAGACTAAAATATCCTGTACTTAAAGCTATGAGTGTCAGCAGCACTCACTTATCGATACTTATTTATGGCTTAGGCCTGATGCACACGCGCATAGGTCTCAATAGTGTTCGTCTGAACACTCGGTCATAGATATTTTCGTAAGATGTTAAGATATCCCAAACTACTTTTATTTATTTACATGATGATCAGGTACAGGAACTATTGTATTTTATAACTCTACTTGGGTCCTCCGTAAATAGCCAATGGCACTGATCGTTGACCTTAAAGCCCAACTTGGTGAAGAGACCAAAAGATGCCTTGTTTTCAAGGGTAACTTCGGTGATGATATCTCTTCCCTGAAGCGCCTCGCGTCTGGAAAATTCCTTCACTACCAGAGCCCCAAATCCTCTCCTCTTGTAAGAGGGTTTCACCTGCAGAGCTGCCAGTAAACCATCTTGAGCTCTGCAAAGAAATGATTGTACTATTTTGTTTATGGTTCGGGATTTTGTTTTAATATATTTACCTAACGCACCAGGCCACCAGTTCGTTATCTTCGTCGTTGAACAGTCCCACACTGGTGTTGCAGAAAATGTGGCGTTGGAGGAAATATAGAGTACCCTGGTCAGACCAATCCCATTGCGAATCAATAAATGGGGCATCATCCACACTGAGCGACTTTAGAGAAAATCCCTCTGGTGGTCTAAAAAAATGTTGTAAGTAAGTTTTCAATCACTTCTATTTTATATTCACTCACTCCACTTGAAACTTGCGAGCATCTTCTTTGGCCAAAACCAGTGAATAGGTTTTGGAATCAATCTCTGTCTTTAGATTTTTAGCTTGAAGTACATCGTTGGCCACTTTGAAATATCTCTTTGGCATGGAGGAAAATTGTTCGCCCCCAAGTAAGTCCAATTGAAGAAGCGCCTTTTCCAGAAGGCTTTCGGATCTTTCACTTTCCAAGTAACCCACGAAAATCTGACAACGATCCTTCACGGTTCACACAATACAAAAATAAGTAAAAAGAGATCGCACGCATTTAAAAATAATATCCTACCACAATCACAAATAATCCGAGTTCTAGATCGGTAAGAGCGTAGACCTTGACATCTTCCTGCTGAGGAATCTTTCTGTGGAGATCCACGAAAGTGTCCAGGCAATAATACTCCTTGCAGTATTTTGGCCATTCCCGGGAGTAGACCTGCTTTAGATCTTCCAGCTGCTGGGCACCGATTTGCTGAAGGTAATGCATTTTGGAGACTGATTCCCAGAAACCCGCCAGTGAAGCAATTTATAGGGAGAAAATTATCTAATATCTTGGTAGACGCTTGATCTTGTTGTTTTGAACGTTTAGCCCTTGTAAACACTTGAATATCTTTATTAACTGTCTGGTACTGTTCATTGTAGGTATTATTCGTTGTTGGGCCAAGATATCTGGCCACCTGCCTTTGGCTTGATCATGCTCCAGTTATAGTGCTCTCCCCGGATCAATTTGAAATCCAGTTTCTCGAAGACCCGACAGGCTGCATTATTGTTCATATTAACCAGGGCAGTTATATCTTGCTTCAGATCGGTGGCAATAGCCTTGGAAATAGCGGCAGCTACTACTAATCCGAACCCCCGACGTTGATGGCTTTGGATTACTTCCAAAGCTCCGAGAAAGCCACTTTGTAGTCTGTGTAACAATTTGATAAGAAAATGATTTAGAGTTCTATAATACCAGATTCCATATCCTACCTCAAGCACCAAGCACATAATAAACCGGATTCCTTTTCGTATAAACCCACATTGGTATTATAGGTGATTAGCATTTCGACTAGTTTTAGGGATCCGGGATGCCGAGCTGACCACAGATTGTTTATGAGATCAGCGTGTTCCAGTCGCACTTTATCAAGATAATAACCCTCCGGACAATTGATCTCCAATTTTTCAGCCTCCTCGCATGTTAAACTATACATAATGGTGCTCATTTCACGATCCATTTGAAGGTTGACTTCCGCCACCAGATCTTTGTAGATATAATGATGGGTCTCGTGAATCGCACTGACCTTAAAACCCTTGGACCAATCTAAGAGTTTTAAAGCCAACTCCAGTTCGGTTTTTTGTTTGCTTAAATTGCTGAAGAATAACTGATACCTATGCTGAAAGTAGCAAAAATGTTAAAAATATTTCTTAAAACTTATTTAAAAGTGTCTTACCACCAATATAAACAATCCATCGCTTTGCCAATCATTATCCAAAGTATAAAAGTTGAGGTAGCCTAAACTCGGATTCTTTTGCAGCCATCTCAAGTAATTATCTAGCCAGAAGTATCCAACGCAATTACTGGGCCAATCCTTCAGATACAATTTCTGCAGATTCTTCAGATCGGCGGTGTCTGTGATCTTTGTCAGCTGTTTTACTGTTGCCATGTCGGGGGGTAATACTATACTGTTTTGTTGTGACGTCCCTCCTCATTTGTTTTTTCCTTTCGGGCTTTTTGATAAGATGTGAGAGTTATTTTATAACCTTGCAAGGTATTATAATTCATACGATTAGGGCAGTAATCAGTTTGTCTACAAACTATTAGTTTAAAATCTAAGAGGCATTAAGCCGTTAGATTTCTTAAGTCTCGAAAATTTTTTAAATCATGTACATATCTGCCGCAAAACTAGTTTGTTTATTTACTTTTACCTCACGTGTTGTGGGGCCTAATTGTGGAAATGTAAAAATGCCGGTTGATTTAATTAATAAGAAATCCTTTGAAAATAGTTTTCAAAATTTCTATAATCCAAATTTTCATATTTGCCAGGCCAAATCATTTTTTATTTAATTTTTATATTTTTAAATAAAGTTTTTAATAAATGCTATAAAAACGTGTAACTAATAGTTTAGAATCGAGCTTCACTGTACTTTACTAGAAATATGTTGGCTTGAGTCCGAGATGAATAGTGAGTAACAGTACCTTGGAACCCCGCTAGATATCTATCCGATTTTCACACCAGGTATCGAAACATTGCTTTCGGTATTTTGCTGGCTGAGCAATGTATTTTTAGGGGTCAAAGTATATCCCTTGGTTCCGAAAGCAGTCACACTGTAGAAACGGAACGAAGAAGACACGGGCGAAAAATACAGATACTTTTCGGGGAGGAGATACTTCTTCGTATTCGTGCGTGCTTTCGTCGAGTGAAATTGCACAAATTGACGGAATTGCACACTATCGAGCGGACAATCCGTTGAGTGCCATCGCAGATCGAAAAGTGCAATTACTGAGAGCGTGTGTGCGATTTAGTGAGTGTGTGTTAGTGTCACCTAAACCACAAAAAAGAGATAACGGAGAAAAAAAGCAAAATACTGTGAAAGCAAACTACAAAATATGCTTAAACTACGGTTTAGCCAAACTGCCAACTAGCCAAAAGTAACCAGCACATCGAAAATAGCCAACAGCAGCAAATCAAGCAAGAGGTAAATAATTGCCATGGGCAAAAAAGGAACAAATAACTGATGAAATATTTAGGGCCCTGTTTGACGACTTTCTGGTAATTGGAATTCCCTGAAACGTTTCGCTTGGTGTTTGCATAAATTACAAAGGGAAAATAGTTGCAAATGCCATTGATAAATTCATTGGGGAAAGGCATATTATTCCGAGAATCGAGCATAAGGGGAATCGGCTATACAGTAATAATATATATTTACAATATATATATATTTATATACGTTCGCCGCTCTGTGGGCCCAAAAGAGCGATACGAAATTCCCAGAAACGCATTTTCTAATTTAGACCGATTTCTGAGAAGTGACAGACAGCCCAAGCGAACCAGCAGATACAAAGATACTCGAACTCTCACAGATACACAAGCGCGCACAAACACACACACACAGCGAGTGGTTCGTGCGCCTGTGTGTGTGTTTCAGTGCTGGTGATGTTGGCAGCTGCCGTTGTTGTTTTTGTTGCTTTTGTTGGCGGTTCGGGCTATTGAATGAAAAATGCTGCTGCAAACATTTAACACCGCAAGCCAAGCTGAAGCTGGCCCTCACACAGGCTCGCCCAAACACACACAGACACAGATGCGAGCGCACGAGCAGATGCGGATACAGTGGAGCCCCGCTTTTGTTTGTTTTCCAAAAAAAATAAATAAATAAAAAACAATGATTGAGTCACATTCCACTCTCTGTTTTCTCACGCCAAACATAATCATATCAAATATCTCTTATAACATGAGCTGTCAAAACTTAATTTTATTAACCCTTGCTTGGGGTCTTAATGTATGTTTTGATTTTTGAAAGTTTTTAATAAAGTTTAAAATTGATGAAAAATGAACTTAGTTTGTTATCAATGTTTAGCGCATAATGTTTACAAGCGCAATAAATACTGAAAAACAAAAGTTATAATATTTAAATAAATTAAAGTAAAGTAAATTTTTAACATATGTACAAATATGATCAGTAGTTTGGAAATATTTACACCTAGGATATATCGAGTCTTCACCGTACTTGCACTACTGCTCTCCCATCCGCACCACTACCAACATCGAGACCCGGTTGCTGCTGTTATAGCCACATTGTTGTTGTTGTTGGTCCTCTGTTGTTGGCCATGGCTTCTTGCTAAAGGTGTATGAATGTAAAGGTGTAGCCGCTGAATTCGGCCGAAGCCGTACAACAACAATGGCCAATGAAAGGGGGAAGGGGTGGAAGTATTGGTAGGAGAACATGGGAACATCGCCGTTGTACCCTTCATAAGAAAAGGTGTTATTAACTTCGTTTGTAATGCGTCAAATTGTTGTTGCCCCTGTCTGTGTGTGCACTTTTTTTTTGATTCTTGGTAAAAAAAAAAACCCGCTTTTACCATCTTCTTCCGCTCATTTCCTTGAATTTTCGTATTAAACTTGAGAGCGTTTTCAATTTTTTTTTTTTTAATAGCTTTTCACGTGAAACGGTTTCGAACACAGGATAAGTGCACTCTGAGTGTTGGAGCGAGATGGCAGCTGCAGTCTAGAGAGAAGGAGAGCAAGCGAGAAAGAGCGATCTTGCCAAATGCCAAATTGTCTGCCCAGCAACAAAATTGCTACACCTCTCTCTGTCTCTGTCTCTCCTAACTCACCTAATCATAGGTAGACTATTGCCCTCCTGCTTTTACCTCCACCCCCTCTCGCCTATTTCATCCCATTGTTGTTTTTTTTCCTTTATTTTTCGGATGAGATTTTTCGTTGGAAATTTGATTTTGTTCGTTTATTGTTAATTGTTCGCGTGAATTTGTTCAATTGAAACGCAATGCCAAAAGTGAAATGTGGGCAAAACACTCAATTGAGAGTGTGTGAGTGGATCTCGAGTGGGTTTACTAGGGAAACCAAAGGGGGCGAAATATAAAGATGTTTTATAGAGAATTGCCATTAACGGAAAAACACAAGCGCACATGTTTCTGTTTACAGTTGTAAAGCCACAAAAGTGCTTCCATAAGTTACACTTACGACCGGATTCCCCAGAAATTATTCCATATATAAACACATTAAAATTCAACTAAAAATACTTATTAAATTTTTTTTTTGACTTAACTGATTCTATAGAAAATCAGTTGATTAGAATCTACTGAAATTACTTTGTAATTTGGCATATGTAGTTATACAGAAAGTTGTAAGGTTTTTCCGCTATACAGTCCAGAGGTATTTCCTGTAATTAGATGAGGAAAAATTCTATAATCTGCATTTAATTTAGTTGCTCGTGAGATCTTTTCAAGATCGTAACATCTAATTTGTATAAATTTTTGTAACAAGCTACATATGTAGAAAGGCAAGCCAGATCTTTTTAATATTTCATGAATTTTACCTATAATGCTTAAAATATTTATAAGAAAAGCAACTTCATAACGAAAACCAGTTCAAGTGTGGCTTATGTAAATTTTCTTTATTTGTGCTCGCGTTTCGAAATCCAAAATCCCTGGGCGCTGACACAAGCCATAAGTTTGTTTGTTATGACCAATAGTTACATATATCTCTCTGCTTGACCTTACCCCCTCCCTTTCCCCCATATCTCCTTATCGTTATCTCTGCCGCATGTCAGGCAGCCCACCCCCCTCGAAAACCGCCCGCATTACCCCATTAAACCCATGGTTACGTACATATTTGCTTTTCCCTGGAAAAGCCAACGAAATGCTTTTGATTGTTCTTAGAATTTTGTTTCGTTTGAACTTTGCAAACGTTTCTGTTGATAAGCGAGTGTGTTTGCGATTGTACTGAATGGGGAGGGGGCGGTGGGTGGTGGGGTGTCTAGTGTTGATTTTGTGGTTCGTAGTAATTTATCAATGAATTTTTATAGAGGCTTGTGCAATCTCTTTTGAAGATCGTGTGCCTGAATTACGTACGTATTCGCAAGGGACGCTTTAGTTCTTTAGCTATTCGATTCCGTAATCGCTATATTTAAAACTATTTAATCAATCACGTTTACGACCCATTGTTAGCTGCCGTATCGGTGAATAAAATGGCAGGTTTCTGCCCAATGGCGTTCAGTTAAGAACTCAGCCCGAAGCTAAAGGCAGGTAAATTGAACACTTTAATTTAAATTGCTTGTTTGCGAGTAATGGTAGAAATGCAGTCACGTTCCTTGCGATAAACCTACCTCAATAATGGTTTTAGAAAGTTCAGAACAAGTGATAAGTGTGGGTTTAAACACTACAATAAGTGGATTTGAAACTATAATACCTAGAAATTTAAAGAAGAGCTTGATAAACTTGTTTTTCCACAAAAGTCAATAGAAATACATTTTGATTATAACACCTTTCTTGTTCTTAATCCCATAAAATCTGCATGACTTATAGATAAATTATAACATTTACTTTGTTCTATATCTATACACACCTTTCACGATAATCTCTTTTGAATAGGCCTTGAGATAGGTTCAAAAACCTCTGGCCACATATGTAAGTTATTCATGAAATCAGCGCATCCGCGAGTGACCTTATCGTTCTGAGAGCCATCATTCAAGATAATACGATTATGATATCAGAAAGCTACCAAAACAAATCTGACACACACGCCACACAGCCATAGTTCGCGTTCCGTTCGTGGCCATAACTTCAGCTCAGACCAAACAAAAGGAGCCCGTCGGGCACAAAAGTATCTAGGGAAACCATCTTTTTATTTTGGCCAGGCCAGAATAAAAAAGAAAACAACATTCGGGCCTAACCCGGACCCGGAGCGAATTAAGTTGAATTTTTGTTAGTGCTTTCGTTTAATCAGAAAACCGCACACAGACACACCGACACACACAGATACACAGACAGAACTCCATGACTTCACCGGCATGTGAGTACCGTGTGCATATTTTCCAGGAATTTTTCCTCCAGTGTGAGAGTGCGATGGATTTATCATGGAGAGACGGTTCGCTGTGTGCGAATTTCCAAGAAATCGCCTCTTTTCACATTAAATGTTAATATTATTATTTTCGTTATTATCGTTTTTGGGCCTAGATAATCAGCACCTCTCTTTCTCTATCTTCCACCTCCTCGTGATAACAAAAAAAGAAGAGAGGGCAAGGCGAGATAAAAATTCGAGCGCAAAGCGTAATATAAACAGAATGATTCCTACGTCAATGGAAATATTGTATCTTAAGAGCCAGCCGAACATAATCAGTCACGAACTTTGTTCGTATAGATACATTAAGCTCGTGCCCCGTGCGATTTTACTGGAAATACTAATTAAAGTTCCATATACTCGTAAGTTCGGATGCCGAATCGCCACAATGAGAAGCGTTTGTTTGTTTATCACTTTTCTCCCGTAGCGCAATGAATGGGCAAGTTTGCGAATCCGAGAGCCCAAAGCGTAATAAATAAATCTCATTTCAATTTTCCTGCGAAAAAATACAAATATCAAAATGAAATACACTTTCTCAGGATCCCCGTTCCATACCCCCGATCCCCAATCCCCATTCCAGTTTCTCTTTGGCACTTTACTGCTCCGCTTTGCATGTGATTTTATTTTCAAGCGAACTTCATTTGCGAATTCCCAGTAAATGCAAAACAAAATGGAAACAAAAAGAAAAAAAAAACCCAAAAAAAAGAAGCGATGTCGGCAGCTACAAAAAGTAATTGAATTCGCTTTAAAATCCTACGCCTCTGCCCCTCAAGTTCTTCGCTTCTGAGTCGCTGGCTTTTTCATCGCTGTTGTCGACTTTTGTTGAGGTTTCTTCTCATCGGGAGTTTCCTCGACTTGGCAACAGGGTTCATCGAATTTTTCACAAGTTTTGCAATATAATAAAATATTTATGACATCTTCGTGACCGTGTTGTTAACATGACTCGTGGTTGTTGGTCCTAATAAACAATAAACTTCTGTTCTTTAAGATTTATATAAATATTTTACTGATAAATTTCTTTGGAATTGCAAAATTCATTTAATAAATAAGTTCCACCAATTCAATTTCCTAAAATTTAAATGTATCTGAAAGTAACCAACCTCTATGATACTTTTTGTAAGATATCAAATTTATTTCATAGAGTATTTAAATGTTCGTTTTACCTCTGATTTGTGCTCCTTTGCGGGTTTCGCTTTTTATTTTTTGCACTAGCCCACATTCCGTCCCCCATTCGCCCCGTTGACCGCAATTCATGCTGCTTTTTGCTTTTGCTGCTTTGTTGTGACAATTTCTGCGTAAAACATAATACATACAGTGGGCCAGGCAGCTATAAGCCATGACTAAGTTGTTGGCCAAGTGGCTGGGAAGGTTACAAAAAGTCATTGCGAGTGGCCGGCTTCAAATGGTTTTTTAATAACGGGCCTTGAAGGGGCGCGGTCCATGTACAAAAATTATTCACTCACAGATAATGAGATTGGATTCGGATTGTTTCGGCTTGTGGAAAAAAAAAGCTTAAACATACAAATTGGCAATTCCTATATGAGCTCATTATTGTAACCCAACCCTCATACCTGTAGTTACCTATCTAAATATTTATTTATAAGGCTGTGAACCTATTGGAAATACACGTTTTTGTGTCAAATTATCTGGTCAATCCACTTAATTTTTCTGTTTATAATGAAATATTAATTCAAAGTATAACGAAACCTATTTTGGAATTAAATTAAGTTTGCCTACTTTTGGATTCACACTTTGCATATAAATGTTAAATAAATGCAAATAAAATTCACTTTTCCTGCTCCAAATTTGTATACATTGTTTCTGTTAATTTTTTAAAATATATTTTGGATATATTTCACTGAGTTTTTAGGGGGTGAATCCCCCCATTCATTAGAGAGGTGGAGTCCCTTATTAGCCATTCAAACCACTTCGTGTTGTTGGCTTTCTTCTCGCCCATCCGTCTGTGCCCGGCAACATTTATCAACATTTTTACCCCGAACAAGTTATGTATTAGATCATTATCCGCATTTGGATTTCTGACGAAATTTCGCATTGTCTGCAACGGCGCAGAAAAACTTCAGCTGCTCGTTGGCTCCGCGTGGCAACTCAAAGAAAACAAAAAACAACAACAAATATAAAAGAAAAGAGCGGAGAGCGGACAAAAAGTTCAGCTCGACGAGCCCTCGAAAATGCTCGAGCGATAAAAATGCACGCGGCAGTCAGTCAGTATGTAGTTTACCCGGAGTTTCGATCCCTCAGACAGCCTGCTGCTGCTCATTGTTTGAGTGACTCATGGAACGCCTTGTCCTACCTACAGATACTCCTGATGCACTAAGCGAAAAAAGTGGTGTTAGGTTGAGATAAAAAGATTGTTGAATGTGAATTGATGAATTTTTTATCATTATGAATTATACGATTTTTTCACTTTATCTTATAATTCCCAAGTAGTTTTTCAGTACTCGTTTTAACTCGTTTTTAAATTTCAAAGTTTTTTGTTATAAATATTTAACGCCCTTTTCTTTTAATTTACACTTTAAACTAAGACACATTTTTTTTTTAATTTAAAGACGCTCTCCTATTTTCCCAGTGTTTTTACCCAAGCGGATCCAATCCCTCTTGTACGTCCCGAGCTCGGTTTATCTGCCGTTTCAGTTTTGTATTTCCATTGAAAAATTTTGTTAGCAGGCTGCCGTCTCATGCGGGTCTCTTGGAATCTGAAGTTGAATCTCGAGTTCAAGTCACTCTTTTTGTATTTCATCATAGTCGTAAATACACAACAAAGGTTGCGGAGTGTCTGACTCTCTCTCGTTTAGAGGAAAAATAATAATTATCAGCGGTTAAATGCGAACGATCATGTCATACAAAACGTTAGCCAGAATGTATTGATTACTCACCGGATTGAATCGTACGATTCGAATGCGATAAATTGCCTGTAGCACGTGCGGCACGGAGTCGTGTTTTTTTTTTTTTCGAAAAAGTATCTTTATCTATAAGTGTTGGCAAATTACCGTTAGACGGCCGGTGTTCGGGCCAACGGTGAATACAAATTGAACGACTGGGGGGCCCCATTATCCATCGGCCACTCTATAATTTGACTAAAAGTGCCCCCACACACATATCTTTTTCCAGCTAAAACACTTAATTTATGAAATTTTTCAATTCTCATTAAAAAGCTGCAAATTTTGACGGTTTACCATTTACGGGCCGCATTTCCGGGAAGTTACCTTAATATTTTCCCTTCGATTTTTGGGAAAAAGTTGTGAAAACATATGCACTGTTAATTGCTTGGATTGTTCGACAAGGTCCGCTGTTTGATTAGGTCCAAACATACTGGCATACAACTCGCTAAGTGATTAACACAAGGGAATTCCATGGAAATCGTTCAGGGCTGATAGCTGAGGTCGAACACTCGACCGATAACTAACGCCTCTTTCCCCCTTATAAAGTGATATATGTTTGTATGTCCGTCTGCAATCATTGTTCCAGCGAAATCTCTATGCCCACCCCAAATCGAATCTCTATGGGCTTGGAAATTCTGCAAAATTTTCTACTGCAATTGCCGCAGGATTCCCGGAACTGATAAACAATATTTCTGTTTAAGCCAACCCCTCGATGTACGCGTTGATTACATTTCGCGGCCTCGTTCTTGGTAATTCCTAATTAATCGCCCCAATAAACAGTCTTGATTAAATTAGTGCGAATACTGTATTTGTAGTGAGGGGTAAACATTTTAAAGAACTTTAAGGGGCTACTTAAGTTTGGGTTTAAATGGAATCAGAAAGTGATAAGAAAAATTGTCGAATTAGTTCTGGAAACTACACCAATTACATTGCATGTTTTTTTTTTAAATTCCACGAATGATCGAAAAATACAACTGTCACAATTTGAACTGAACCCTGTTGTTTATTTTAAAAAAATTTAGTTTTCTTCGAAATCCAAATCAGGGATTTTTTGGGGTAAAATATTTAATAGAAATAAATGTTAGTCATGCGTGGCATTAACCCCAAAAAACGCAGTTCATTACTGGAATCATTATAACCACACGATGACTGATCACAAACGATTAATCAGAGGCCTTTTTCGCCAATCAGTGATCTAATTATTTCGTCATTCAAGGAAATAGCCACCTGCAGTGCAGAATTCGTATAGAAAACCACAATGACATTGCTCATAGCTTTTACAATTTTTTTTTACCCCGATTTCGGGTAACTACCAAGAATTTTATAACTATCAGAGGGATGAGTCAGTTGCTCTTGCCTTTTTTGTACTTTAGCTCCTTCCAACTTCGCAACTAGATGACGCACTGCGGTGTTGTAGGTGCGATAAGGATTTGTCCGCGTGGAATTCAATTACTCAACGGAAAAAAGGAACTTTCCTGGTAGACAAAATGACGAGCCCACCAATAAAAGGCGAATTTATTCGTTGATAATAACAGATTTTCTGCGAATTAAGCTTTACTGTTGGCGCCGGTCTCCGTTTTCCGAGATAAGCCAACTTGACCCAGAAGACAGTCAGTCACATGAGTTTGGGGGCCTACGTGCATGACGCGTTGTGTACTTGCCTTCCACATTGATTTCGTTCAACTCTCCATGGGCGAGAGTCTCTATAAATAGGATGATCCCATTACAATTCGGTGTGTTTTTCTGTGTACTTGCTCTTCTGGGGATAAACGATGCGTGGGATTGGAATGCCATTGTGTATCGTCCTCATCTGCATGATGAGATCCCTCGATGAGTCAGTTCGTGGGGGATACTATATATGTTTATACATATCTCTCCACGGAAGATCTGCGGGGGAATAGCAATTAATCAGTAGTTAGACAAGGGAGCGGTTAATTGCCCATTTGACCGGCGATCGAGTCCCTTGGCCACTGGAACTTCTCCGTCTAAGTGGTTAATTAAAGCACTGGTGAAGCCCCCGCCAAGTGGCTCTTTGCTGTAGGTCAAGACATTTCACACGCCGCTGGGGAAACCGAATAAAACTCGTTCCACTTGGTTCCCAGTTTCCAGCTATTGAGCTCCCGGCTATTTCTGGATGTTGCGAAATGCCCGGAGAGCAAATATTAATCACAAAACATGCTAACTTAGCTAGTAAATAATTTAGTTAAAATATACGGAGTGTAATTATTAAATAGTAAATACAATAAAAGAAGGTGTATCTATTGATATAAACCAGAATGGTTGATTTTTTAGATTAAATATTAATATATTCTCTAAAAATATATTTTCTTTTTTAATAAAAAACTCCCAATTTATTTACCTTTACAGAAAAAGCAACCAGTACAAAATAAAAACCCCTCCCACCCGAAACAGATAATGGGTCATCACTTCAGCAAGCCGACTGTACGCAAGGATAAAAGTGATCTACCCCCAAGTGCGATCCCCCGGGAATCCCCCGCAGCAATAGTAGAGACAATCAGCCTGGTCGAGGAGCAGTTGCAGGTGGAAGAGATCCTCGCGGAGGCCACAACCACCACAACCACCGCAGCCAGCACATTGCCAACGGAAGTGCGACAGATAATAATTAAAATTCAACTGGCCAAAATGGAGAACGGCAACGCGATTGTTGGCCAGGTGGAAAGTCTGGAGGAGAGGAGGCAGGAGGAGGAGGAGGTGGAGGTGGAGCGATTGGAGGGTGCGAACGCCTCGTTGTCTGCGGACACGCTAAATGCAAATGGCCAGATTGTGAATGTGACGCTCGAGGGCGGCAATGGGGAAGTGGGCGTGGTGACAAATCGAACTGCTGGCAGTTCAACGGAAGCGCCAAAAACCGAAAGACATACCGTGAATAACAACAATTTAGCGGGAAGCGTCGGCGCTGCGATAAGTACGTTACAATTGCACGACGGTAACAGCAACACCAACAGCAATAGCAACAGCAACAGCAACAGCAACAGCAACAGCAACCCGAGTCCCAGCAGCAACATCAAGTCCAACAGCAACATCAGGCCTGGTAGTTATACCAACTACCCCGCAAACGAAGAAGACGACGACGAAGTGGATGAGTCGCTGCTGCGTTGGCGTCGCAGTAACAGCAACAGCAGCAGAGGCAGCAACAGCAACCGCAACAGCACCAGCAACAACATCCAGAGCCACGAGGCCGAAGTCGTCGAGTATTGCGAGGTGCTCGAGTCGCTGCCAGTCAGCAATATGTTGTCGGCGGGAACGCAACACACCAGCAAGCAAGGTGGGCGAAAAAGTCGAAAAATACACGCGAGTTTCTCTTTGAATTGAAAACTGCACAGCGAAAAATCATAAATCATAATCATAAATAATTTTACAAAATTAAAACCAATTGCCAAATGTTTAGTGGAATATCCAACTATTTTTTATAGCAATTTTCAAGAAAACAGCACATTTTAGTGTGAAAATCATTTGACTAGTGATTGATTTATTTGTGTTTTAAAAACATTTATGTAGTAGTAAATAAAAAGCTATTCATAGTTTTTTTAATTTCAAACGTTTTAGTTTGATATTTTTAATTGTTTTAGTGGTTCAATAATTCTTGTGTGTATTAAAAAAAAAAAAGCAAATGAAAGTGAAATCATAAACAACACAATGTAAAGTGCGCTGTTTCATGTTATCAGAATAATGAAAATTAGAAACCCAAAAAAAAACAATAACAACCAAACACAGAGCAATCGTTGAGTTAAATTATCAGATGAAAGTGAAATATTGAATCAACAAAAACCCAATTATTTTGAATCCTAAACATTTGATTAGAGATTTTACTAAGAACAAGCCCCCTATTTTTGCTGTGCACGGCAGACAAAAAATTAAAGAGAATCAAACGTAATCTCATCAAATTTAAAGTGAACCAAATTACTCATGAATTGTTTTCCCAAATTCAGTTTCCAGAAGCAATAACAGCAACAGTTGCTGCCGCAGTCGCAGCAGTAAGACATTATCCATGGGCGCGTCAATATCCTCGTACGCAGGACTCACCTCCACATCCTCCAAAAGGCGCTGCTGCAAGTGCAAGTGCCGCGATGCCTTCCGCGGGTTGAGGGACATGCTGCCCACATCCAGCAGCAGTTCGTCGAGCAACAAAAAGGATTCCAATGCGTCGACGGCATCGGTTCCCCGGAAATCCCGGACAGCGGATCGCCGCTCCACGCCGCCCACTTTGGGTTCGGCGAGTGGGAGTGGCCAGCATCGAGCGCAGGGCCAAAGGAAGCGCAATTCGGTGGCCGTTCCGGATGCGAGTCACCACCAGGTGGTCATCAGGATTACGTCGCCGGGATTCGTCGTGGAATCGCCCAGTGGCCGGTTCACTGTGGTCGCCGAATCATCCGCCGCTGTCGCTCCCCAACCGCCCCAGGCTCCCTCCCAGCCACGCCCCCTTTCGGTAGCCGCCTCCGCCGGAGTTCACGGAGGTCGCAACGTGACCGTTCACTCGCAAATCGACTTCATGCACTGCCTAGTTCCCGATCTCGAGAAGATCACGAATAGCACATTCTACTGGGGCAAAATGGACCGCTACGAGGCGGAGCATCTGCTCGAGGGCAAGCCGGAGGGCACCTTCCTGCTCCGCGACTCCGCCCAGGAGGAGTTCCTCTTCTCAGTCACATTCCGGAAGTACGGCAGATCCCTGCACGCCCGCATCGAGCAGAGCGGTCACAAGTTCAGGTGAGCAATCGTCTTTATCGGGGGTTCACATTTCCAAAATATTAGCATTTCCTAAACAGATTAGTGGTTCAACAAATTGAGGTCTAAATACAATGCAAATTAATTAAAAGAGTCATTAAAACTGGGAATTATTTGACGTTATGAAGTTGATAAGGAATGGATGAACAAAAATATAATGTTAAGATTGTAGAACATATTTTGCATACTTTAAATTAACTTTTTAAAGCTGATTGTAAAGAGAATTTATTTTATCAAAAATTAGGTCTAGCATTGTTACAGATAATTTAGAATTTTCTTGTTAAACTGAGAAATAAATTTGCAAATTAAAATGTTTACAATAACTAAAAATAGTTAGCTTACACTACAAATTAAAAATTACAAACTTTGATTAATAGAAAGAAAGAAATTAGTAACAAACCTATAATTATAAGCAATTAAAACATCTAACTAATGATACCCAATCCTCTTTACAGCTTCGACTGCCACGATCCATCGGTGTTCACCGCACCCACGGTGACGGGACTGCTGGAGCACTACAAGGACCCCGCCTGCGTGATGTTCTTCGAGCCCTGCCTGATGATGCCCCTCCACCGGCGGCAGACCTTCTCCCTGCAGCAGCTGGCCAGAGCTACGATCGTATCGAACACCAGCTACGATGGGATCAACCAGCTGGAGCTGCCGGGGCGGCTGAAGAGCTACCTCAAGGAGTACCACTACAAGAAGAAGCTGCGCGTGAAGCCCATCGACCAGAACACCCCGGTGCAGCTGTACGGCGATGCATAGCGGGAGGAGCAGCAGGTGGGCTTCACCTACTACGAGGACGTGGAGGAGAGCGGCAGCGAGGAGGACGAGGACGACGAGGCGGTGAACATCCGGGTGTCCTACGTCCAGCATGCCGAGGTGGTGGCCCAACTGCAGCAGGTCACCGCTGGAACTACAGCGAGCAGGTCCTCCAATCTGCAGGAGCAACTCAGCCGGTTGCCCAATCGCATGGCAGCCGCTTTTGGCCGGATGTCGGCCAATCTGAATTGTTACCACAAAGTCTCGACGCCGGAGCGCCGCTCCTCCTGATGGCCAACAGGCATCGGCCGAAGAACCCGAAACCAAAACTCAACCTGAGACAATCCCAGTGCAGCGTTTGCCGCCACCATAAGTTTAAAGATCAAACGGAAACCATACAAGCTATGAAGCTATAAAGCCACAAAACAAAAGTACCTCACTTGCTAACAACACTTGCAAATCAATGAAACTTATGAGAACTAATGAAAAGAATAATATCTCATCTAATGGAAGTAGATTCTACAGATTTCTTTGATTTGTTAGTAAAGCAGCGAAGTGTAGATTCATAAACGCATCTAGCTAATTGTACTATAAACATAGTATTATTAATTAAAGCAAAAACCCCTCTCCTACAATGTTAAGTATTGCAAAAAGGAAAGCTTTTTGGTTTCACAAGTATTTTTGTAATATTTCGTTGTATTTATTTTAAAGTATGGAATCTAAATTATGTGTAAATATGTTCTAGTTAGTGTAAAACTCTCATTAGCCAAATTTCCAAATGTAATTTTCACCTATTTATAAATATACCTTATTTATTTATTCGAAGTGATTTCGTTTCCCAGCGAGTGCTTTGTTTTTTACAAAAATTATCAGTTGTACACGTGTAGAGCATTTGTAAATATTATCCACTTCCGCATAAGCTACTAGCTGTATTAAATATAATGAATTATAAATCATGTATTCCTACCTAGGTGGTTGCTGTTATTCGTAAACATTCAATAAGCAGTTGTTTCCAAGACCTATTTAATGTATTTTACATATCCAAATGTTGATGAGCATGAGTATCAATATTCACAAAACAAAAAATTGAAAAAAGAAAGCCAAACAAATAAAGTTGATCAAGATATTAGCAAGAGATTATGTGTGTTATTAATTTAAGTTGTGGCATTGGGATCAGGAACTCGAAATTATTTCTAACAATTTTTAAATAATTGCTAAGAGTTCTTATATTTTTTTAATCAACCTGTAATAGCGATCCCATTTAATTTTGATATTCATTCACGAGTTGGTCCTTATCTTATGTACTTATACAGTTTGAATTTCCAACTATTCGTTTTTCAGTTATTTATCGATTTAAAACATCGATTAAGCAATATTTTTTAATCAACTGCATATCGATACGTGGGTCTTAATCGATTCTTTCTCCCACCACCAGTGGTAATGCACAGCTAACCGACATCTGGCCACACTCAATCAGCTCGCGTCCAAAAGTGTACTCACTTGGTTTGTTTTTTTCTCGGCTAAGCACCACCGACATATTCGAGAGCTATTGTCTGATCCGATCTGATCCGTTTTCGGATGATAGCTCTGAGCGCGCTGTTGACCAAATACACGATCGGTATTATGAGCAATCTAAGCAATGGCAGCAACAACAACCAGCAGCAGCAACAGCAGAACGGGCAGCCACAACAAATACAAGGAAATGAGGGGGGAGCGGGGGCGGAGTTTGTGGCACCACCGCCCGGATTAGGTGCTGCTGTGGGCGTGGCAGCCATGCAACAGCGACAGCGACTGCTGCAGCAACAACAGCAGCAGCAGCAACACCAGAATCCTGCCGCCGAAGGAAGTGGACTGGAACGGGGCAGCTGTCTTCTGCGATACGCCAGTCAGAACTCCTTGGACGAGAGCTCACAGAAGCACGTTCAACGGCCAAATGGCAAGGAGCGCGGCACAGTGGGTCAGTACAGCAACGATCAGCACACAACGCGGTCCTTCGACGCCATGAACGAGTTGAGAAAGTAAGAAACAGTGATTATTTTGTATGAAATACTAATTGGAATTCTAATATTCAATTGTCTTGATTTTCAAAAGTAGGTCTAGATAAGACCTTTCGAAATTTAAATTGTTAAGAACTGAAGAACTAACATAAAAGGGCTGGTTAGTGAATCTTTGACGGCTTCAACGTCCTACGTTATATTATTAATATTAAACAAATTCTACCCAACCGAGATAGTTAAGGATACTAAACATAAGGAGGTTCTTAAAAAGTTTATATCCAAATAGAATGTATATTCTCAAGTCGATTGTTTTTCACGTTCTGTTCCAAACAAGTTGAATTCGAAAAAAGATTCTGTTGCTATTTACCAACCTCGTTGCGTCATAAATTCATGATACATCTCATTTAAATGCCAAAATGTTTACCCACTCGTTTTATAACTGGTTTATAAAACCAATCAAAGGATTTTCCCACACTCTCTCTCTCATTTAAAAACATGAATTCGAAATTAACTTTTTGACCTACCTTAAAGTAAAATAAATAGAACTCTGATCATAGGTTCTATAATTAAAACACCTCCCTTTGTTCCCGAACAAAGGGGCCACGATTAAGTCCCTACAGTGGACAGGGACAGGTGGACCGTCTGCCTGTTGAGTTCTCTGATTTGGGCCAAGATGCGAAAATATAATCGCTGAAAATGTCGGACGATCGTCACTCACATATTTGCGCAGTTCGCTTTGTTTATCTGCCCGTTGCTAATATTTGTGTTTGCACACAATATTTGCCGACGCTTTTGTCGTGGGGCCATTCGCATTAATTATTGTCTAGTTTTTATTATGATGAGTCTTATACGCCTTCGGGTTTCGCATTAGGCCACGACCTTGAACTTGGTGGTGGGGCCAAAATTATTTTTTGGTTTCGAATCGTATTTTGATTCCGCTTCCGCGTCGCCGCTTTTGGTTATTTGGAAAACTACTGGCATCGTGGAAACTTTATTGGCAGCTTACATAAAACGAGTTTCTTCAACCCAATCGAAATCGGCGTCAAAAGTGAATGTGGTGTAACCCAAAAAGTAAACCGTGCGTTACAAACTGGATTCATGTTTATTGTTTGGGATTGCACTTAAACAAAGAACTCGGGAAATGCCTATTTATAGATTCGAATGAGATCTCTTTATGTTTGTCATCAAATTTTGCAGTTTACTCACAGCAAACAATATCTTCCTATTTCAGAAACAAAAGATCTTAAAATTTTGATCACTTTTTTTGATTTTGCCGCGCAAAACTGTGCAAACAAAGCAAAATAATTCTGATTTCATGAACACACATTCAATTAAAAACGTTTCCAGCCTTGAAGATATTTGGCACGCTTTTAAACTGTTTGTTTGCCAATCAAAACTGGCCATTACTATTGAACTTTAAATGTAGTCGACGCAGAAGTAATTAATATTGTTGATGAACGTAGTTTGTTTCAAGGCAGTAATTTTAAAGTTTGAAGATAATATGGTTATAAATAATTACTACAAATATCTTTATTTATTTTTCCCTTTAAATTTGCAGACAAAAACAGCTCTGTGATGTGATATTAGTGGCCGATGATGTGGAGATCCACGCCCACCGAATGGTGCTGGCATCCTGCAGCCCGTACTTCTATGCGATGTTCACCAGCTTCGAGGAGTCGCGGCAGGCGAGGATCACGCTCCAGAGTGTCGATGCCAGGGCTTTGGAGCTGCTCATTGATTACGTTTACACATCCACCGTGGAGGTGAACGAGGATAATGTGCAGGTTCTTCTCACGGCCGCCAATCTTCTACAGCTCACGGATGTTCGCGACGCCTGCTGCGACTTCCTGCAAACCCAGTTGGATGCCAGTAATTGCCTGGGCATCCGGGAGTTCGCCGATCTTCATGCCTGCGTGGAGCTCCTCAATTACGCAGAGACCTACATCGAACAGCATTTCAAGTGAGTGGCATGAGCTGGTTGCGATGACGCACTGTTGTCGGACGGATATAGACTTGTTATGATTTGTTTGCTAACAGATCGGAATCAATTACAGCATCTGTTTACTTTCAAAGTATACGTGTGTGGTGGGAAAGGAAATCTTTTTTAGTTCTAAAACGTAATTCCGATTGACTACTGAATCAATTTGCATTTGATTGAGAGGTGATTGCAAGGGAAAATTAGTAGCTCAGATAATAAAAAAACAAGATTATAAAAAATTGATTACCCAATATTAAGATTGCTAGGGCGTCAAATTAGAAAGCCATTTAAGCAGTCTATAATTTATTACGCTTTTAATAACTACTAATTTAATACAGTATTTATTATTTGTTTCACACGTAAAGTAAAATACTTTACTATCAAAGTTTTTTTAGTCAGTCATTCAAAAAATAGAAAGATTTTTATTTATAAGACAAGCACGTAATGCTGTCTACGAGAAGCTATGTATTTATTGACGCAGTTGTGGGTGCGATATATTCTATAAGATCACGTTTTATTTTGGGGAAACACTCTGATTGTTGTTGAAAAAAAGGTATCTAAATTACAACACCTACTGTTAAAAGAACTTTAGTCAACGATTTTCATTTCTTTAACTTTGTTTTTATATAAGTAACTTAGACTTTGGTCTGTTTAAACGCGGATGGGATCTTAAAATTAAGATAAAGCTTAAAAAAGTCACCGAATCGAAAGCAAATGAGCAATTAAAACATTAAACCAGTTTGCCGACGATTAAGTGAATTTCGGCTTGCTCCAATCCCCTCATTACTTGTGCCCCATTACTGACTGCCTGTCTTCGGTTTATTTCCAGCGAGGTGATCCAGTTCGATGAGTTTCTGAATCTCTCGCACGAGCAGGTCATCAGCCTGATTGCCAACGACCGGATTTCGGTGCCGAATGAGGAGCGCGTCTACGAGTGCGTGATCGCCTGGCTGCGCTACGATGTCCCCATGCGGGAGCAGTTCACCTCGGTGCTCATGGAGCACGTCCGCCTGCCCTTCCTGTCCAAGGAGTATATCACCCAGCGCGTGGACAAGGAGCTCCTCCTCGAGGGCAACATCGTGTGCAAGAATCTCATCATCGAGGCATTGACTTACCATCTGCTGCCCACTGAAACGAAATCCGCTAGAACGGTGCCCAGAAAACCCGTGGGAATGCCCAAGATCCTGCTCGTTATTGGCGGACAAGCACCCAAGGCTATACGCTCCGTGGAATGGTACGATCTGCGCGAGGAGAAATGGTACCAGGCCGCCGAAATGCCCAACCGCAGATGCCGCTCCGGTTTGAGTGTCCTGGGCGATAAGGTCTATGCCGTTGGAGGCTTCAATGGCTCGCTGCGAGTGCGCACTGTGGATGTCTATGATCCCGCCACGGATCAGTGGGCCAACTGCAGCAACATGGAGGCCAGGCGATCCACCCTGGGCGTAGCTGTCCTCAATGGCTGCATCTACGCAGTGGGAGGATTCGATGGCACAACGGGTCTGTCGAGTGCCGAGATGTATGATCCCAAGACTGACATCTGGCGGTTTATCGCCTCCATGTCCACGCGTCGCAGTTCCGTTGGTGTGGGTGTGGTTCATGGACTTCTATACGCTGTTGGTGGCTACGATGGCTTCACGCGTCAGTGTTTATCATCAGTGGAGCGCTACAATCCGGATACGGACACCTGGGTGGCGGTGGCGGAGATGTCTTCGCGGAGGAGCGGCGCTGGGGTTGGAGTACTGAATAATATCCTGTACGCTGTGGGTGGACACGATGGTCCCTTGGTCAGGAGATCCGTAGAGGCGTACGATTGCGAAACGAATTCGTGGCGTTCGGTGGCTGATATGTCCTACTGCCGGCGAAATGCGGGAGTGGTGGCCCACGATGGCCTGCTCTATGTGGTCGGTGGCGATGATGGCACCTCGAATCTCGCCTCCGTGGAGGTCTACTGTCCGGACTCGGACAGCTGGAGGATACTGCCTGCGTTCATGACCATCGGTCGCAGCTACGCGGGCGTGTGTATGATCGATAAGCCCATGTGAATGGAAGAGCAGGGTGCATTGGCCCGGTTAGTAAAATTACTATTTATGTTTCCTATATAAAAACTGATTTAATATTATTTTTCGTAACCAGACAAGCGGCTTCGCTGGCCATCGCACTGCTGGATGATGAGAACAGCCAGGCGGAGGGCACGATGGAGGGCGCCATTGGTGGTGCCATCTACGGCAATCTGGCGCCGGTTGGAGCGGCTGCAGCGGTTGCAGCCCCAGCTGCGCCGGCTCAAGCTCCCCAGCCGAATCATCCGCATTACGAGAACATCTATGCGCCCATTGGCCAGCCAAGCAATAACAATAACAACAACAATAGCGGTAGCAACAGCAATCAAGTTGCAGCCGTCGCCAATGTCAATGTCAATGCCAATGCCCCTGCAAATGCCGAAGAAGTTCAGCAGCAACAGCCACCAGCGCCAACTGAAGCCAATGCCAACAACAATCCACAACCACCAACAGCACCAGCACCAGCACCACCATCACAACAACAACAGCAACAACAACAAGCACAGCAACAACAACAACAGCCACAACAGCAACAACAACCACAACGCATACTGCCCATGAATAACTATAGAAACGATTTATACGATCGATCTGCAGCGAGTGGAATCCTTGGATCGAGTTCTGCCGCCGCCTACGATGTTCCGAGAGCCGTGAGATCTGGCCTTGGATATAGACGCAACTTTCGCATAGATATGCAGAATGGTAAGAATAAGTGACCCATTTACTAAAATTATTTTACTAAGCCGGCGAAGCATGTTAATTGCGTCTAATTAACAGTGATTAGTTACTTTTTAAAGCTTGATTTAAAGTCTTTATTAGTTTTACTATCAAACAAAAAAGAGGAATTTAAAATGGTATTGGTTCATGGTTTGTTTACCTTAGCAGATGTTAGTTTGACGCAAATAAACTTATCGGCATCAGCTTTCCTTGGTTTCTGTGAATTTAATATGCAAACTTTTTATTATGACGTTGTGAAAAGGCAAGCAGCGTACCATAGTAAAATATTAGTTACCAATGGCAAACGATGTTTAA
Organism: Drosophila ficusphila; assembly: GCF_018152265.1. Classification (NCBI taxonomy): domain Eukaryota; kingdom Metazoa; phylum Arthropoda; class Insecta; order Diptera; family Drosophilidae; genus Drosophila; species Drosophila ficusphila. The sequence goes on from NW_025064016.1 coordinate 2,500,204, forward strand.
ATTAATTCATGATCTTTAATCAAATATTAAAGCAAACCTTGTGTGTTAAATGTGTTAATTTATTTTCCGCAGGAAGTCGCTGTGGAAATGGACTACGCTGCACTCCGCTCTACACAAACAGTCGCTCTACCAATTGCCAACGTCAGCGCAGCTTCGACGACACGGAATCCACGGATGGCTATAATCTGCCTTACGCCGGAGCAGGAACCATGCGGTACGAGAACATCTATGAGCAGATTCGGGATGAGCCGCTCTACCGCACATCTGCTGCCAATCGAGTGCCGCTCTACACACGTCTCGATGTCTTGGGTCACGGGATCGGAAGGATTGAGAGGCATCTAAGCTCCTCCTGCGGAAACATCGATCATTACAATCTGGGAGGACACTACGCTGTTCTGGGACACTCGCACTTCGGAACAGTGGGACACATTCGACTGAATGCCAATGGTTCTGGAGCAGGATCAGCCGGCGGAGCGGGAAGTACCACCTGCAATGTTCCCAATTGCCAGGCTTACATGGGAGGAGCCAGTTCTGCTGTTCCCGTGGAGTACGCCAACGTAAAGGTTCCTGTGAAGAACAGTGCCTCCAGTTTCTTCAGCTGCCTGCATGGCGAAAACTCGCAGAGTATGACGAATATCTACAAAACATCTGGAGCAGCAGCTGCTGCCATGGCTGCCCATAATTCCCCATTAACCCCAAATGTCTCCATGGAGCGGGCATCCCGTTCCGCTTCGGCTGGCGCAGCTGGAGTTGCAGCATCTGTGGAAGATCATTCCCAGGCGGATAATATTCCAAGCTCATCGAGTAGCAATACCAATCGAACAACGGGTGCCATTCCAAAGGTCAAAACGGCCAGCAAGGCGGCCAAAGAGTCTGGCGCATCCTCCACAGCTGCATCGCCAGTTTTGGACAAAACCATATCCACGGGAACTGGAAAGAGTGTTACTTTGGCCAAGAAAACTTCCACGGCACCAACACGTTCGAGTTCTTCCGGAGATGCCAATGGAAATGGAACTTTGAATCGCATCTCGAAATCCAGTTTGCAATGGCTTTTAGTCAACAAATGGCTGCCACTTTGGATTGGCCAAGGACCCGATTGCAAGGTAGGTCATTGTTTTTCTTATCATTGCGTTTACTCAACTATCCATCTTTGCTTTAGGTGATCGACTTCAACTTTATGTTTTCCCGAGACTGCGTAAGTTGCGACACAGCTTCAGTGGCTTCTCAGATGTCGAATCCGTATGGAACTCCCCGTCTGAGTGGTCTTCCCCAGGACATGGTGCGATTCCAGAGTTCCTGCGCTGGAGCTTGTGCGGCAGCTGGAGCTGCTTCAACTATGCGAAGGGACACCGCTTCGTCATCTCGCCCACTGCACAGCACTTTGAGTCGCCTGAGAAACGGAGCGGAGAAAAGGAACCCAAATAGAGTGGCTGGAAACTATCAGTATGAGGATCCCTCGTACGAAAACGTTCACGTTCAGTGGCAGAACGGTTTTGAGTTCGGCAGATCCCGTGACTACGATCCAAACTCCGCATATCACCAGCAGCGTCCCATGTTGCAAAGGGCCAGATCGGAGAGTCCCACATTCAGCAATCAGCAGAGGCGTATTCAGCGTCAGGCGGCCCAAGCTCAACAACAGTCGCAGCAGGCGAAGCCTCCAGGATCCCCGGATCCCTACAAGAACTACAAACTGAATGCGGATAACAACAGCTTCAAACCAAAACCATCGCCCGCCGAGGAACTCGAGGGAGCTGTTGGTGGTGCAGTGGCTGAGATTGCTCCTCTGGAAATGGAAGCCGAAGCCGCAGATCCCGTGAACTTGAGTGATAATGAGACTGAGACAAACAGCAGTCAAAACAACCCTCCTGGGACTTCAAGCAGCAGCAATGTCACCGAGCATAATGATTAGAAATGGGCAAAATAAGTTGGTTCTGGCAGAGCAGCGTTTAAAATGTTAGTCTATCTCTGATGTGAAAAATACCATTTACAATTTTGTACGATTTTATACGGAAACCTAACTGGGTTTTGTGTTTGTTTAATGAAAAGTGATACCAGTTTATAGCTTTTATAGTAAACACGTTTGTTTTTACTTAGGTGTTCAGTTAGAAATTCGCAATGTTCAAATATTTTTCACTCAGAGAGGCTTGCCAGTTTTTTGTGTTTTCCAAAAACAATATTCGACCAACGCTGCTCTTCAAAATTAGATCTCAGAAAACAATAACAACAAAATAGGATCGACCAAAAAAAATCGAGCAAATTAAAATTACATTTTTAAAATCAAAAACAAAACACTTAAACATTGTAGAATTTGATATTAACATAGAAACGGGCGACTTTGTATAACCAGCCAAAGCTCAAGATTGAATATTATGTTGCAAACTGTAGTCGTAGTTGGAACAAGAATTTTTGTGTGTCATGTGAAGTTATAGTTAAACCTAAGAGCCATATCATATCACGTTCTCCGTAACCATTTTAATAAGCAATATGCATTTTATATGCTAGTTCCGTTTCATTATCCACTGCCTACTCCAATTTCCAATACACATTGGCATTTACAACTCGCACCTGCTTCGTTTGAGTATGTTAAGTTATGGCTTTAAATCGAAACAATAATATTTAGCTAACTACTGTACAAGTTCTCCATTAGAAATCTATTGTTTAAGTCAATTAGAGTTACAGGTATTATTTACATGCATATATATACAAGCGCATATACAATACTCCAAGATCGGTACATAATTAATATAATCATACTTACATGTGTATTGAGTTTAACTAATTCATAATAAAATAGTTCAACGAAACGAAAAGCGATCGGTGTGGTTTTTCTGAAAGGTTTTTGTTTTTATTTTAACAAACTATTATAAAATTGGATGCTTCGTTCTCATTGCTTTTGTTTTGTTCATATACACAGATACATTAAATATCAATACCGTTAAATTAAAAAATACAATATCTGTTCGTAATATACTCGTATTTATAGATATATCTTGCCTCGATCCCGTCCGCTACGAATGCCCTCCAGGGAATTTACTCCGAGTTTTAAATTTCGAACGCTCGAGTTCCGATCCGCCGATTTAGCCGATATGTTTTCGCTATGCTCCCTCACATGGATAGACTCAAAAAAGCATAAACACTGATGAGCGCTAATTGAATTTGCATAGTATACGTATATGTTTATATTTTTTCTTGAAATTTCGCTTCTAATTTGAATATTACGGGAATGCATTACTCCTTACTCGTTACTCATTGAATATTTGTAGTAATTTGTGTTTTTTTGGCTGCAATTTCTCGCTATGTCTACAAGCTTTGTCTAAATCGCTGATAAGTTCTTTAGGATTAGGTTTATATATTTGTTGCTGTCGCTGTTGCTGCTTTTGCTGCTGCCGTTGCTGCTGCTGCTGCTGCTCTTGATGTCGATTTTGTAATAGTATACTTCGTTTCACCGCCTCGTTCAATGCTAAACTTAAAATATACACGAACAACTAAGAACTAAACTAGAGAAATGCTTTAAAAAATTAGCCCAGAACTATACAAAAACGCTTTTAGCGCCTCGCCTCCCTTTCTCAATGCTTCCATCTAACCCAGATCAAGTGGAAAAAAATTATACACATATCGTTAGTTAATTGCCAAAATAAAATAAGCGACGAAAACATAATCTTGAAAACATTTGAAAGATGTACCCCATTTTGTTCTTTGAAAAAACTGACTTCTTAAATCATTGAATGTTAAAGCACTTGAGTAAAAAAGTAAAAACCAGTAAATGGATGTTTTTGTAATAGTTGCAAGAAAGTGCCGCCTATGTTATTTTCGCATTTACATCCAAGATACATATTTTTCGAAATAAAGCCACCCATCAAGATCTCTACTTGGGCAACTCGTAGATCTGGACGGGCAGCGCCTTGGGCGTGATGATCTCATCCTCGAAGTCCTCGTCATCCCCGTGGATGGCATAGCCCCCGCCATTGTGCTCCCCCTCGAACTCGTTGGGAACGATCTCCACGTCACTGGGTCGCGAGGTGCTCCGTGATCCTCCGCCGGAATCGCTGCCGTGCCGATTGGATCTCGTCTTGGTCGATTTGCTCACAAAATCGCGCAGCATGTGCGCGTACAGGATGTCGTCCAGATAGTACATTGTGCCCAAGTTGTACACGAACACCTCGCTCTCCGTAATCTGGGCATTGTTCACGCTGGTATAATTGCTTCCAGGATTGCGGGTGATCTTTATGTGGCCACCGCCGATCGTCTCGAATACCTCGTTATCGCGCAAATCCCGGTTGTAGAGCCTTCCCTTGACGAAATGGTTTAGGAGCATTTTAACTCCGCGTTGGGAGGCCTTAATGACATGGTTTTTTATGAATATATTTTTGAATGTAAAAAAAAAATATGAAATACTTACCATCACCTCATCGGATAACTTATCATATCCCAGCTTCTCAAAGGCCCGGTCCTCTGGCACAAAGAACGTGTAGTTGGCTCCGGAAATGTGGGGAGCGATTTCAGCACTGTTTAGGTATCTTTGGGATGAGTAAAAATATTTTTTAATTTTGTTGTTGTATTTTTTATAATAACTATATTCTTACCTGGTTATCTGTGTGAATCGGGGATCCCTCTCCAAAGCCAAAAAGGAATGGGAGAGGAACTGAGCTCCAAACCAAGGGAAGGCCAACAATGGTGGTGTCTCCTTATCCTTGTGCATCTATCGAAAAATGTATTATAATAATTTACTTAAAAATGTAACAAATTATAAATAAATTCTATTAAATTCCAATTTCTTTTATTCTAGAAGGACTCCCCATTCTCACCCAAAAATTCTTTTTGTGAATACACCAACTTTCCCCACAGTGGATGAGGCATAAATCAGCTTACCTGATGCAATTTGGAGACCACCGCTTCGGTGACGAAGAGCACCTCGGAGATAATGAACACCTGATTGCCATTGGAGAGGTTGTAGTCGGACATAATGCTCACATTATTCACCGTGGGGGTGGCTATATAAAGGGAGAAAGGAAGGAAGGCGCCACATGCCGTTGTCATAAATTGAATTGGGGTACGTTATTTATGGGAGCCACTTACGTTGGCCGTGGAAGACGACATCCTCGCCACCCATGGTGGTCACGACGACCTCGTCCATGTTGCGGACATCGGAGAGCCTCAGGGGTCGCTGCATCGGCAGGAAGTGGTTCCTCAGCACCGACTCGGTGAATTCCGGCACGGAAAACGGATAGAATCCCCAGTCGATGGGATGCCAGCGTTGAAAGGCGTTGTCCGAGGGAATCAGCACCGTGTACGCGTTGTCGTCCATAATGCGGGTCAGATTGCTCTTGGAGAGGAAGTGCTGGAACACCTTGGTGCCCGTCTTCATGTTGCCCAGAAAGGACATCAGCGGACTGGCCTTCGACTCCTTGATAACGGGCTCCACCTTTGCATGTGCATTCGTAATGTTCGGCTGCTCCAGCGGTTGGGGGTCGTTGTAGCGGCTGTAAAATGCACACAGAAAAATATTAGAGCACCGCTTACTGTAATTTTAAACCTTATTTTAATATAGAAAAATCCTTTCTATAATCCAAAAGCTAGAGCACGCTCCAACTTTTAATTATTGCTACTTAACTACGTGGTCTCGAGATAAAGTACTTAACGTAAGTAAATAAACCCATTAAATGATTTATTTTCCTCTGTGAAATAAATGTGCTAAAGACGATTATGGCAATGTGGTTGGACTGGGTCCACAGATTGAGATTGAGATGCGTCCGACGGCCTCGGTCAGGAGTGCGGAAGAGGAAAACCCTTCAAAGTTTGAGAGTGTGTGTGCGAAAAGTTGGACCAGCAAAAACTTTGTTTGCCGCCTGATAAATTTCGCATGAGTGCACTTTTGACCGCAAACAAACTAGGACTAGGAACTTGGCAAAAGTCCTGTACAGTGGTCACACCAAAACCAGAACCACTGCACTTGTATTTAAAAATATTATATATTTCTTTAATCCAATTTGTAACCCATTTAATTTTAGATATTTTACTTTAATTTTACTCCATTTATTAAGAGAACTCTTTTATATAAAAACCTAAAAATTTTGTTCATGGTTTACTCTATTTTTGCTCCACTGTGTGGGAATGGGTGGTAGTGGTGGGTGGTACTCACTTGTTCGTTTCCTGAATATTGCGCTTGGAGTAGGGCGACTTCCTATCGCCCAAATAACCATCAATTGCAATGGCCATCAGGTTCTCATTGATACGCAGCTTGTGGAGTATTTGCTGGCCATTGAGTAGCCAAACATTGTTGTGGGATTTTTCCAATTTACGGAAAACGATTTTGTGTCCGTTCCCATTGCCGAAGGACTCCTCCTCCTCCTTGCTATTACCATTGCCATTCCCATTGGCCACGGCGCTGTAGCTGTCGAAGATTTTACCGGGCACCACATGCTCCAACATGAACTCCTTCAGTCGCGGCTTCTCAATGCTCCGCACATCGATTTTGGGCACAATCAACGTGTACGGCAGGTCTGCCGGAATGTCCACCGGAATCGCAACGGACATGCAAAGAGATACGGATAGAAGGCAACGAGTTACCCAGGGAATTGCTCACTTAAAAATGTAAACTGTTTTCGTTTCATTTACGGCTAAGTGCTGCGCTCAGCTCAGCGCACCTGAATCCCCAACCTGTCTGCATGCTAATCAAGTAATTAACTTCGGCCCCAGCCGCGGGGATGCGTCATTTTTTATTTGTGGGTGTGTACTGTAGTCTGCGGAAATTCGTGGCTTAATTAGCTTAAATTATTATGGGCTGCGCGTCTTGGATTCTTGTGTCGGGAGGTGTGTCTGCAACTATTTCCAATGATTTGTAATTAATTCATGTCTTGTGCCTACTGTTTAGCAGCTTTTATCTATTTTTAAAAGTCTCGTAAATCAAATATTCATATTTTGGGCAACTTGTGTTCTGAATTCCTATTGTTATTAAAAAATTATTGATACAACTTCGCTTTGTTCACTATTAATTTAGCATTCTTTTGTCCGGTAATAAAGTAAATAATGTATAAATAAACATGAAGATTGTTCAATACCCTATTCAGAAAATTCATAATTTCATTGAAGCTCAATAAAAAAAAATTTTATACACAAAGAACACTGTTTTGTTTCAACCCATTTTCATACTGGAAATTCTTATTTATTCTTTGGCTTTCTTTTTTTTAGTCTCCTCTCGACTATCTCCACCCAATGGTAATGGGTAAACTCAGTATTTTTGTTTATGATCAACATTTGGACAGTTGAACGAATCCATTTGTCAACGTCACACATTTCCAATTTCCCATTTTGGGAGTTTCCCGGCTGTCTCGAGCTGTTTTTTCGGGGAGTCAGTTGCGCCATGTCCTGTCTAACGAGCATTCTGCAGCTGCTGCAAGTGCTGACAACGCTCACGGGTTGCAACATATACAGATATGTCGAAGACAGGCAAGTTTTCAGGCTCAACCCGAAGATTAATTTTCTGGTGGGGGCCATGCACAGATTTTGGTTTCGACCCTGGCTGCTGATGATATTTCTCATGTACTCGATTTGCTGGGTGATGGAGTTCCTAATGGGAGAGGCGGATCTAACTCCCGGCAGCGAAAGACCCTTACACTTACTCTACTGGATAGGATTGACCATCGGATCGTGCCAGAACTTTATCATCAGCGTAGGAGTTGCCTATCACTACAGGTACTAGAAATCTAATTAATTATTTTGCAATTTTGCAATTTTTATATTTTTGATTGAGGTATCATCGAAAGCTTATGCGACAGGTTTTGAATGGCTTCGTAAGGATCTATTTTGGTTACGAAAGAGTCTGTGGAAGGCCGCCGAGAATAAACTGGTGGATTTTCATTATACAAGCTTACAGAATATTTATAGCTTCTTCAATCCCTGTGAAAACCACTTCGGCTGTAGTTCTCGGTTTCGGATCAAAGATCGACGTTCATCTGCGCCGATTTGGATTTATGTTCATATGCGTTCAGCCATTCCTATTGTCATTTGCAGTTCATTTGGGCGTTTTGATCCTATACGCCTGCTATGACATTCAGGAGCAATCCAAACAAAGTCGCAAATCATTTAGGCTTTATGCTTTTTATAAAGCCCTTATCAAACTAAGGCTTAAGTTTGACCTCCTGATTAGGCCCTTTGTGTGGACGGCTCTTTTGGAAGTCATCATACTCTTCATTGGATACTTTCATTTGATTCTGTACGATCAGCAATCGTTAAAGAGACTAGTAATGACTTTGATTCCCAGCCTTGCATTCCCGCTTTCCTTTCTTCATATTACTGCGGGAATTAGAGCCGCGGAGAAAGAGTTTGGAGAATTTAAAGCTAACTTTGGGCCACAACGACAGGTGAGCAAGGAAGAAAGAAAATTTGACTAAATGATTTTTCAATTATATACCTAAATCTGAAATATTTTTTCTAGACGCAAATGCTTTGGCTTTACAAGCTTGTTATTTCTGAGACAGCTGATAGAAGTGAAATAAATGTCTTTCGCCTGGATCGGGGATTTATTTTGGAAATCCTGAGACTTGGTTGGGTAGTCGCAATGTTTTCAAATAGTTAGCTACTCAATAGTAACGCCAGTTTAAAGCACTTTGAGATTGTCAATTATAAAAAGTTTTTGTAAGTTTGGTTCTATAAATCATTTGTTTGAGAAAACTTTCAATGAATTTATGAAAATTGAGATAAGAAACACTATCTTGTATAAGAATATTTCTAAGAAAATGAATTGATTTTCCCAAGTTTTCCTCAGTCACTCACCCGATTTCGGTTTGTAGCCGTACAACTCGAGGACGGGAAAGCCATCGTCGATGAACCGGTAGACCTGCTGCCACTTTTCGTCTTCCTGGTTGACGCGTTGCAAGGCGGCCAAATCGGGCAGCACTTTGCCCTCAATCAGCTTGGCATTCTTCAGGCTGGCATCGATTCCGGTTGTCGTTGTGGATGTGGATGTTGATGTTGCAGTTGCCGTTGCTGTTGCTGCTGCTGCATCTGCGACAGCGGCAACATCGGCAATCTGCAGCAGCGACAGCAACACGAGTGTTGCCACCGGCACTTGCAACATTTTGCGCGACATTCAAAATACGGTTTCTGTTTTACTATATTTTGTATTCCGCTGTTCTTGTTCGTTAGCAAACTGCGAAATTATTTTTAATTGCAAGCACTTTTTCGAGGGTTTTTCGTTAGTTGTGTTCTCTCTGAGTTGTTGCCACTTGTTCCTTAGTTTTTGATAGCTTTACGGTACCACGAGTTTATTCATTTTTCGTTGTTTGCAAACTTGTTTTTTCGGGCGAGAGGAGCTTTACATAATTGTCAAGTGCTGGAAGAAGAAGGGGTGATTTTGATTACTTTGCAAACTCCTAACTTATTGAAATTCCAGGCGTTGTCTATGCGACTTAATGCGGCTATTCAAGTGTTTTGTATGCAAATCGTATCGCGCTTTTAGTCCCTCTATAAATACGAATATCTGAGTGGTTATATATATATGGTATATAGAAAAAAAGTAAGAATAGTTCGCTTGAGTTCATCACGCTGCGATTTGCATTCGGTGATTGCGAATGCAGTTGGGGGAAAACCCGAAAAGGGCGGCACTTTTACGATGGCTATCAGGAATTGTTGAATTTGCACACTTCTAGTCGTGATGGGCCCTCTCGCATTTTATTCTCATTTTGCATATGAATCGTGGCTGTATAACAAACCATAATGTGCGATAATTTGTTTATTTGCTGACCTCTGCGCTCAAATCTGATCGCATACAAGGCTGTTCACTCAGCGGCATGTGCACACAGATACAGATACAAATACAGACACAAGTATCTCACAGATAATATGTGAAGAAAGTAAATTAATTTCAATTAAAGTTGACAAAACTAGACGGCAAACTACGGCGTAAATAAACCGCAGAGGAAAAGAACTGCGACAAACACCAATCAGTTCGAGTGAAAGAAAAACTCTCAATCAAATTTAATTCTCCACAGAATCCGGATGTTTTGGGTTTCAGGTGAACTCTTCAATATGGAATTATATTTTATTTTTCTTAGCTTGAACTTAGCACCTTTGGCGCGCATTTGCGAACTGAACCGCACCGATTCCCGATCCGAACTATACTGTGAACCTCTGGGGTGGTCAAGTCGCCCTACTGGAAGACCAGAGCAAAAACCTGAGCCTACACACAAGTGTTCGAGGAGCCGAGGAAAGCAGTCTCAGCGGCTGCCCGGTGGGAAATTGGGTGACTCCGTGGCATTTTGAGGCTCCAGCAGAAACTGGTTACTCTTGAACCGCTTTAAAGCATTTTAAAAAATCCTTTTTATTATTGTCTTAAATTAAAAATCAAACTGAAATGATTTCAAACTAACTGAAATATAAAAAATGGATAGTTTTTCAATGTACAACAAGTATGGATTCTTTAAATTTTGTATTTAATAAATCCATTTATCCTTTGGTAAATATTAAAATATTAAAAATAATATCGATCCAAAGTTTCCCATGCGGTCACAACGAAAACAATTTCCTTCTTATTTAAATTCCCTGTGCATTTGCCACCGGGCATTTATCACTTATCACAAACGCTCATTATTCATGATTATGCTTTGGCTTTTGTGCAAAATTGTGCAACTACCGCCGCAGTCCCGGCTCACATGGACTACTGGCTGTCTGGTCTGTCAGAGGTTTCCCATTATTGCGGAACTCCCCTCCGAATCTCCCAGTCTCAGCCAAGAACCCAATCCCATTCCCGTTCCCATTTCCATTTACGAAGCGAACAAAAAAAACTTTATATGATATACACTGCCAAAATGACAATACGATATACTTAGCCAAATTTGTAAAATTCAAGATTGGTTCAGAAAAGTAAAAAATATTACAAATTACTTGATCATCTTATGTTCAAAAATAACTTAGTTTCAAAAAACAAAATAATTTGTTGAGTGAGACTATCTTATTTGTCTGCAGCGACAAACAAAAAATTAAATTATGTTCGTAAAATATTTATTAATTTTCTTATGAATTTTCTTTTTGAGGTATTTTGTATTTCTCTTAAATTTCTTGCAATATTTTTTTCAGTGCAATCTCCAGTCTGGAGACTGGCAGCAATTGCTGTGATTGTGCTGACGAGGTTTTGTGGCCGAGCTTTAGCATCAACCGACTGACTGCTGCACTATATAAATGTTGTCTTGCCTTGTTACAACTTTGTATTTTTGGCTTCTTTTCGAACGGCTTTTGTGTGTGCGAGTGCTTGTGTGGTTTTTAATGAGAGTCTCGTGCAGGTCTTTCCCATTGTTGGAAACTGACTCTGCCGGTCGACGATATCGTAATTGATATTATTGTCAACCAGAGGGTTTATTTATACTTTAAGTCGGCTCTTAATAAGCGACATTTAAGCTGCATTTCGTATGCAAAGGGAGCACTTCGTTTTTATCTTGATTAAAGTTTTCCATTTTATTGAACTGCTTCTGGCTTTTTTTTATGAGTCTGTGTATCTTGGGTCAACAGTTTCTCAGACTGCAGAGGAAGTAAAAGTTGCAAATATGTTGGTACCTATCCTGTAAAGGACTTTTTATAGCTACTATTATTGTTACTTTTTATAGAAAAAGATAAAAACAAACTGATTTTACGCTCGAATTGGTTTTATTTTACTGGTCAATGGAAATGACAAAAAAATTTAAAAATATTCAAGTCGTTAAATCCTCTTTTATGAGCTTTCAACTGCTTTAATTATTTAAAGTGCTGCATCAATCACCATCAATTTGAGGAACTGCAGTGACAATTAAATTAACAGTCGAACATTTCCCAGTGCTGAACTGTCTGACTGAACTTTCAATCCAGTTGGGTGAACTATAAAATAAAATTACCCACTTAAATGTGAACTTAAACGATTTGTAATTGGCATCTTTGGGATCATTTCCGGGTACTCTCTTCGCCATAAACACAAGCTTTCTTTGGCTCGCCTTTTAATTACTTTTCCACGTAAAGCTTGCCAACTTTGCTCGTCCTTTTTTGTTGCACGTTACACTCTCGTATGATTAAAAAATTCTTGGGAAACCATTTTCATAGTTTTCATAGTTTTAACCGGAGAAAAGCCGCTAAATAAAGCCAGGGACGCACACACTTGTTATTTGAGAAAACGGATATGAAAATGGGAGGGCAAGAGGAGTAGTGGGGCCGGGAAAACTCCGTTGCCGAATTTGTGTATACGAAAACAGGAAGGTTGTGGACTGTAGTTTGTAGTAGTGATAGTGACAGTGATAGTAGTAGTAGTACTACGACAACTACAACACAATACTACAGCGACCAAGAGCAACAGTAAAAAAAAAAAAAAAAAAACAGAAGAAGAGCAGCAGCAGCAGGAGGAAAAGCAGCAACAATAAACAGTGCCGCAGAGTCCAGAGTGCAAACCAATTGAAATTAATTTGCATAATATAAATCTGGACATTCAGCAATAGAATGGAACCGAATCCACTTTCCCCCCAACTTTCCCCTCGATGCACAGGCCGCTAATTCTGGGATTATTCACAGTTTATTGCACTTAGTTTTCTTGCACAAATGTTCTTCTTCCCCGACAGTTTTTCCTCGTTCGGCTCCACATTTGGTTTATTGCCTCAGTTCATTCGGTTCACATTTTCATTGAGCACTTGTTTTTAATTGGATTGGTTCGGGTTTCAGGCGATTGTTTAATTTTCATTGCAATTTTTGACAGGTTTCACTGGGCTTTACTTTCCGCTCTACGCAGCTCGCGCGTTGCTCTTCGGCAAATGTTGCGTCTGTTGTGCCGGAAAATTGACGACAAATTGAGAGCTTTCGCTTCGGTTGCGTCGCTTGTCGGTGCTTTTTGGGCTCCTTGGTTATGCGCCAGGGTTGCCAAGATCCTAAAATATTTTTAAACTTGAATAAACTTCGGGAAAATCAGTTGGGGCTCAACAAAATTATCTTAATTTCTATACAAAAATGTATAGTACCCTAACCATTTATTTAAACAAAATATTTAAGGTTAGTTGCCTAGACAAAAAATTGCGTATACGTTTAACTGACATAAGCTTAGCAAGTTAAAGCTTAAGAATAAAGTTCCTACTTTCAGCTAAGACACAAACCAGGCAAGTAAAATTCAAATATTACGTATACGAACTGTAAACATGTTTTCTGTACGGAAATATTTAAGTTGTCAAAAAAAACATAAATTAAAAGAAAATTCCTTCCAACATTTCTTATAACCCTACTTTGTAACAAGTGAAGAAAATACGACTTGTTATTTTTTATGTCATCCCCTTTCTAAAAGCTTTATTTCGAAGATTTTTATTTGTGTCCTTATTTTTGTTCGCATTTTTATTTTTAATTTTTTCCACTATTTCTTCTTAATAAGAAATTAATCAAGCAACCGCCACGCACACTCACCACACATACAAACACTGGCAAGAAAACAAGACATTAACACATTGAACAGCACTTGGCCGGCAATTATTAACACATTAACAGGTCGCTACTTGCCTGATTTATTTGCACAATTCATAATTATAATATGCAGGCATCAGTGGTAGGCGACACGTGACAATAAAAACAATATAAAAAGTATGCGCCAGCAATTTGTTTGTGTTTCGTAAACATAAAATCAATGAATGTGTAATAAGGAAAAAATACTTATGGCGCCTCATACAACAACCGTATTAAATGTCAAATTAATTTTCATGCCATTAAATGCAGCAAGTGCTACCGAAAGCAAATATAAACAAAACAAATATAGAACAATCAAACGCAAGGACGTCCAATCAATGCGACCGTTTCAAGGTTTTCCAAACAAAAAACAGAATGAACTGAAAATAGAGAGAAAAAAAAAGTGGAGAAATGAAAGCAAAATACGGACCGAAAAAATGTGCATAAATATGCCGCAGAGCTTAGGGAGCCAGTGGCTTAAAGTATTAGGATTCGTCTGAAAAGTGCACACATGGGCAGCGAATAAATAGGGCTATGCCATTTATCCAGACGAGAGTTTCCACTTCGGTCCATGGGAGCCGAGAGTTGTTCTTTTATTTGGCAACATGTATTTACATAGATTTACATTGAAAACACTTTAAATGCCTGGCAATCAACACCGGCCTGCGTAGAGATCCTGGAGCCCAGGATCTGGGCCCAATTGTCCTGGCCGAAACATGGTTAAATGACATGAAAGACCGATGCCCCTTGGCCAACAACAAAAGTGCAACGAGGTCGACCGAATGTACACACACAGTAAAGCAAACTTTGTGGTTAAAACTAAAGTGGCCTTTTTAGCATTCAACAAATATAAAAAAGGGAAATAAAAGTGGCAAAGAAGGGACTTCGAAAAGTGTCCAAAAAAGTTGAATGGAGAAAGGAATTTTTGTGCCCGCCCCGCTCATCTGCATTTGGCCACAGTTTTCGTTTTGGCCTCTTTTTTAATATTTCAACACAATTTTTGCATTGCATGGCAATGGCAATGGCTTTGGCCACCAGGAGCTGAATCCGGAGGACTTTGGTCTTCGTGTCGCTCTGCGGTAATTTATGCATGCTGTTTGCCTCCTCTTGACTGTTGGCTTTGTTGGTTATAAAATAAATAAAAGATGTCACAAAAATGCTTTGACATGCTCGTTACTCTGCCGAATACATTTAAGCACAATATATACAAATTTACTTGACTTAGGAGCTGCTGCAGGGAAGTGTAAGCATAACACACTTAGATAAATGTTTACCTATATAATTAGAGAAATCTTATGTCTTAAGATTGTTTTATTTTAAATCAGAAATTTCTTTTTCTTTTTGTACAAAAAATTATAAATACAAATAAAATGAACAAATTGTTTTGAAATAGTTAAAGCTTTTTGTGGGAGGTCACACTTCTACCAGTACATTTTTGATCCTCGGGGAAAACTACTCAACGCGTTGAGTGGAATCCTTTTCGGTATTAACAGAAATTATCACCAGTAGGCCGTGTTCCAAGGCCACTCGACAAGGACTTAAAGTTGGCTTTATTTTGGGGTGGGATCGCCCTCAAAGAGGGTCTTATCACTGAATTGGCAGTTAGACTTAATTGAATATTCAAATTGGTGCTGGCTTGCCAATGAAAGAGCTCATTGGGCCTGATGAACCGCCACGCAACTTTCGCTTTAAATTAAAACAAAGAGCTTTCCATTGCTTTCAGTTAAATAAACCTTTAACGCGCTTTAAATACGAAATCCGAAAAAATATTTGTTTCAATAAGCATTGCTGAAATTTTAATTAATGCGGTCGCACTTTATAGTCTTGCCGTAATTAAATTATACATTGTGCAAACGAAAAAACAGGTCGCTTAAGTATGGAAAATTTACATAAATAATTAACATAAAATAACCATGTATTGTGGGCTTTGTGAGTGTTCGGCTGAAAAAGTGCTTTTTAATAGCAAAATCTATGGTAAATTCTGAACGAATGTTCCAAATTAAGTGTTGAATTATGCAACACTTTCGCCAATACTTGAACTCAGTGTTTTAAATTTAAATTGTGAATTATATCTAGTATTTTTGTCTATCCTTTCTTTTGATTTATGAATAAAATGCACAGAGGGCAAATTCATACATACATGGGAATTTTATTTTGTTCAACTCGATTTCCCTTTTGCCATCCTGCCCTTTCGTCCTTGCTGAGTGGCCTAATGAAAAGCGTTCAAGTGAGATTTACTTAAACAAATTCTAAGACACATTTCCCCAGGCAGTGGCAAAAATGGCAACGGAGTCAGATGTCTTGGCTCCCCAGTGCAGCTTAGAGTTTTTTGTTGCAGCCAAACAATTTATTTGCATTTCCACAGTTGTCCTTCACTGGCTTTGCAATTGAGTTTCTCATTTGTGTCCTTTTTCGCCGGCTTGTTCAAACTCGGGATAGTGGAGGTTGTACTTGGCTTGTGCAAAATTCTCTGGTTTTTAAATATTTAAAAAGTGAGAGGAATAAAATGGAAGACAGCTTTTGTTTGAATGCTTTTTATGTGCGGTATTGAGCCAGCAGGCAATCAAGCAATAAATCAATGCAAAATAATGCATGTGCATATCGAATTTTTTTGTCAAAGCCTCAAGGTTGTTGGTATCCTGAACTGAAAGAGATATTAAAACTTAAATTTGGTGGAGTCGTATAAAAATGATTTCAACGCAGGCACGAGCCTTTAATTAAGGTTTTTTTCTTTTATGTTTCTCTTACATCGTCAGCGTTATGGCAATCGTTTTAAAGTCTTAGGAAGTTCCAGACGTAATGATACCTTTATTTAAAATAACTAATAATTTTTTAACTAATTATTTCAATTTAAATATGTTTTAACTTCCTTTTTGTGGCCACACCCAATATCATATATGTTTAATTATAAGCTCAAAACCTTTCTTCGTTTTTCGAGGGTATCTTTCTCCGAGTCACTGCATTTATTATGGCCCAGAACAAAGTGTTGCCTGCCCAGTTTTGGCCATGGTCTCCAGTGGTCTGCGACCGGAAATGGCATTAATGCCTAAGCCCAGCTCCCTTCGCGCCATTATAATTAAATGCGCTGGCGACGTTCCCTTTCCGCCTTCGTCTGGTTGGCAAAATAGTGCACCCTGCAAATAATTAGCATGGCTGGGAATCCTGTGAGTAATTAAGGTAAGTCAGCTGTTGCCCCGTCTCGAGTGCTAGAAAAAACCGGAACGAGCAAAAAGTGTCGTCCATTGTCAACGGAAATTAAAGTTTAATGGGACGACGCGTTGAGTTTTTTTTTTGTTAGAATTTTCAAGTGCAAAATGAGCTTGTCCGGCTGTTTTTACGCTGACCAAATGTTTGTAACATTTCAAGCTATTAAACTAAAATTTTACCAAACTTGATGGCACACAAGCTGTGCGAAAAAAATTGTCTGCAAAAACATTGGAAATTTTGAGGTTCTGGGAAAAGGGGGTCAGAAATTTTCACCAGAGGCAAGAGAAAAGCAATTACAGAAGTGATTTAGAAATATGTACATGTGAAAATAGTTAGAAAAACAATTGTATGGGGAAGCTGAACAGTTGTTTGCTTTAACATATGTGAAAGCGAGAGTAAAATCAATTTTGTTTGGCAAACACAGGGAACCAGATGATACCAAAACACAAATATTATGTTTTGGTTGGCACTTTTCAAAAGAGAGAATTTGCCTCAAATAAATATAACATAATTTGTGTTTGCAGTAAGTAAACTATTTATTTTTTATCTAATTGCCAGGCTGGGCTTTAAAAGTGATTAATTTATTTTATATGCTCTGTAAATCTTTTTAAATAATATTGAATTCATTAATTTGTCACTTTAATAGAATGGTTGTCCTCCCACATTGCCGCAAAAACTTGTATTTATTTTGCAGTTAAATGGCTCAAATTGTTGCCAACAATTTATTGTTGTTCCATTAACTTTTGTTTGCTTATCTCTCTCGCCACTTCAATGGCACAAAGCCCTTTATCTGGCCAACTGTTTTTGCTCTCTAGATTACGTTCATTTATGGGTTGTAAATAATTAGTTGATTAAACGAAAAAATATCTCGGAATGTTATAAGCTCTGTCTAGTCACCGATGAAAAACACACATTTTAAGGATTTTTTCTCTCTTTATTTTGAACTTATTTTAAATCGTGGGGTTTTGGTTCTTAGCTCATAATCAGTAAAGTCGTTTCCTTTTAGTTAAGCCATCAATTTGTTTGCACAACACAGTTCGATTGCCGCCGTTGAAAAATAGCTCAGCATTTTTAAGCGATAACGCAGAAAGTTAGTCACTGAATTCGTTATTTCACCGCACTTTTATGGACTGCACCTCCAGCCAGATCATAACGGCAGCTATAGCCACATATATGGCCACGATCATTAGGATCTGCAGGGGACTGGCGGTGAAAACCTGGACCACCAGCATCACAGTTCCCAGAAGGAAAACGGCGGCCAGGAAAACTATCATCAGGATGGTCGACCAGTTGCGATACCAGGCGTGTTTTTTATCCGGTGGCGGTACGTAGATCGGTTTTAGGGGCTATACTCCTTTCGATATTGGGTTTCGTAACCGCTGGTGAAGTCGACTTCGTCGTGAAAGGTCCCCGGACCCGAGGTGCCCGCCTTTTTCTCATCCGTGTCCATTTCGAATCGCGTTCTTCGCTCGACTGAAGAGCGATTCGCTGTTCTCGGGGTATTTTCACCGACTTTTTCCCTCCAACGTTTTCTTGATTACCAATCATTTCGGGGTCTGCGTTATTATCGCCACGGCAAAAGGTGTTAATTGAGACAACAACAAGGCAAACAGAGAGAAGCGTCAAGTGCTGACAATATTTGTGTGTTCTTTGTGACTCAGATAAGATATCTATAGAAGTCTGAGGGAACCCGTCAAAAAAGCTGAGAAAAAGAGACCCAGATTGACAAGAAAATCGCTTGGAAATAAGAGATTGCAAAGAGAGATCTGCTCCAAAGAACTTGGTCTTTTTATCACGTTTTCTGAAGTCTATGATTTCTGATAAAAAATCATTTGAGTGTGTGATCTATAAAGTCTACGATTAAAGTGTCATTTATTTTTACAGTAATGGTAAATTTTTATAGAGTTTCTTTGTTGTTTTTTCTGTTGTTGAGTTGACTTAAAGCTCTCTTAAATTTGTTCTCTTAAATTTAAGTTCTCAGCTCTGATGGTTTCTTTTTGTTTTTCCAAATACACTCAAAAAAAGAGTGCTTTAAATTTCACTGAGGTAAGATAATATTTTTTAAAGCTTGAATTTTTATTTGGAAGAATCATCCAACAGTCAAGGTAATACATTTTACATTTTTTTCAAACATCTCTAAATTTGGTAAGAAAAAAAAAAACTTGTAAATAACTTAAAGTTTTAAATAATAAAATAACAACTGTAGTTAAGGCATATGTTTCTAGTTATTTTTTATTTAAATGTCACCAAATAATCCGAAAACAAAACAAACTCAAATATAAATTCTTTTTGATGGAAGATATTTGATACGTCTTGAATCTCGTGTAGAACGTGCGCTTTTTCAAATTCTCAGTTTATCCAGAGCCTTCATACTGAGCAGATCAAACTGAATTCAAAAAAAATGAGGTACATTTAAAATAAATATTTCAAATAACATCGAATGTAAAAACCTTAAAATGTTGAAGTGAGGACAAAGATATTCTATTGGACAACACGATCATCGAAGTAGAGCTTTCAAATGAAGAGGAACACATTGTGCCGATTGATAATATCTGCAATTCGGAAATCAATTTGGAAGATGGACCGCGACCATATAAATTTTTACAAAGCTGCAACTCTGTTGGGTTATGGACTTGTATTCTTTATAATGTGTGCCTAATTTTTCTAATAGTGCTTGTGTATCTCTATAAACGATGGAAATAAAAATCTTAACTTTACAACCTAAAATGTGTTCAAAATTAACTAACTTATCAAACCTAGATCAATGCGCCTGCAGATTGAACTCGGATAACTTTGTGAACGTCAAAAGAATGTAAAACGGCTTACTGTCCTAAATGTACTTAAACTTTTCCTCCTCTTTAGTGCCGCCAAACAATTTAAGTTGTTGACAAAGTCATCAGCATGCAGCAGGCAAGCGGCTTTCAAACAAATTGCAGCATCAGCTAAAAAATCCAACGAACTTGCTACTGTTGCATTTTTATTTCTTTGTTGCGCATCGGCAAAACTTTTTATTTGTTGCTCCATCTACACTGTATTTTGATGCTTAGCAATTAGGCAAATCATGCGGAGTTAATTTGCTTGATTTTCTGTTTATATTTTCTGCACTCAGTATTGATAAAAATAAGGAATTTTATGACGTAATAAAGATAAGTTTTATCCAAGTAATACTTAATCCAATAAATTTCATGCCAATTTTATGTCAACAGTTTCCTGCATTTGATACATTTCCGTTTATGGAAACTTTAAATCGACACAGCTAATCTGATTGAAGAAAGCCGTCGTTTATGTTTAAGCCTCGCACGATTGTGTCCCAGTTTTGTGCACCTTGGCCAGGAATCATTATTCAAACCTAAGACGGAGATTAAAGTGAACGCGATGGAAGGACTTGCCGAGTGAAAAATGCAAAGAAATAATCAAAATTCATGAGGCGGTTCGCGCGAATTATAGCGACTAACTTGATGGTTTTAAAGGCGCTCTTACCACGGCCATTCGACTCCGCTGTTTTTGCCCTCCAACATGCGTTTGTTGTTGCAAACTTTTTCCATCAAAAGTTTCGGTTTTCGATACGCCTGCTGCTGGCAGCTCCCGTTCTCGCTCCTGTTCCCGTTACCGCTCCTCCCGCTCCCCATCCCGCTCCAATTCCAGTTCCCGCTCCAACTGGAATTCCGCTCGAGGTTCAGGGAAGCTGGGGAAAAGTGCCACTTCCGCTTTGCGTCAGTGCACACGGCTGCCGAGCACAAAAGTGTGACTGAAGTGGCTGCCGCCCCTCCCCGCTTTCCCACCTCGATTTCCTGCCCGCTTTTCCACCCACTTTTGCGGACGGTGGCAAGGCTCAGGTGTTAATTAACTGGGGGCCGGCCCACTAAATTGTAAAACTGCAACTTGCCAAAAATTAATGAGACTGACGTTTGTGCGAATTACGCAAGCGGTGGATTTAGAATTTTTGGCTTGTCGGGCAAACTGCAGAGAAAGCCAACTTTGAAGTGGTTAAAAGGGAGGTTTATGAATATTCATCTTGGCCTGCAGTCGAGTCAAGTATAAGGCCATCAAAGTATAGCCCTTTGCTGTCAGTTCTATAAGATATATACAATATTTTCATTGCTTTCTTGAAGACACTTAATATTTGTTTAAAATTTCAAAGAAATAATTGTGTTCCATTAAGACAAATATGTTTGTAAAATAATTGATATTTTAAAGTGATAATTGGGCTTTATGATGATTAAGCCATTTAGCTAACTGAATTGAAATTCAAGAAAGTACTCTTAGAATTATCATATTAAGAATTTTCTATTTTATTTGCCTGATTGACTTCCATGTCTGATTTGGCTGGGTGTAAGATTAATCAAGCTCCTGGCTAATTAAGTCAGTGTTAGAAATTCACTTGCCGGTGACTACTGCAGCCATCGATCTTTGGACGGAGTGTGTCAACAGGGAATGTTGGCCAACAACTCCTCAGTCGAGGACGAAGACAAGGACGAGTATTAGCTGCCAAACGGCAGACGGCAAGTGAACTGTTGAGCTCAGTGCATGACACTAAATCAATTGGGCCAAGTGTCTGTTGTGACATATTCAACTAATGATGACGGATCAGGCAGGCGGGGCACTAAGTCACTCACACATGGCTCCCATTCGAAGGACGAATAACTGAGTCCTGCGTCCTGAGTCCTGACTTCTGGTCTTGTCCTCGTGCGACACCGTAACTAATTTCCCTGCCGGTCACTTGTTGTCTCATCGCAATGCCTGCTAAGGACATTAAGTTAAGCTTGCAGGACAACTTGTCAAGGACACTGGGCCATCTTTGCCCAGTTTACACGCCATGTCGGTGTCCTCATTATTTATTAATTGCATTTACTGCCGTTGCAAATTGTGGACAACTCTGCAACACGATTGCAGGGGGACTGGTTTAACTGGTATTTTAATCGCTTCCCTGCTGCCGGTTTTTCTAAACACTTACTCGACTAATTGAATTTGTCCGAATCGTTTTATCTCATAAATTAGGCAAATAATTTCTACATCATTTTCATTAAAGCAAATAAATAATGCAGCGGGCAACGTGTGGTTTCATTTTTTTTCCTATAAAATGTTATATTTTAATTAATGAAATTGGAAAAGGGGGAGCCTAAAATGTATAATATTCGTACATAGTTGCGAATAAATCACGAACTGCACAAATAAAATAATTGTAAATTAGTAATGGATTTTTTATTTAATTGAATTTGTGCGTTTAGCTTATTGATTGATAGAACCAATTCAGCAGCCGCAGGGTGACAAAGTAAATTAGTTCACAATGTACATATTTGCATTTATCAAAATACACTTATTAAAAGTGTTCATATAAATCTAAAAAAAAGTGGCCCGTGGTGAAATGCAAAATATTTGATTTGTTTGACACAACAATGTTTTTTTAATATTGCACCGATTGAATTGAATATATTTCTGGTCTAATTGCAGTTATGCGTTCTATTTAATTGCAAATTACATTTGCTCTTTGCAGCATCCACAATCCGCTTACCCTCTAATGCTCATTAAATGCAATTAACTTTCCACTCATTATCGGTTTGCTTTCCCGTAAAAAATGGCCACATTTGGAAAATTTTAAAACAAGTATGTTTTTTTCTTTTTCAATTTTAAATGGTGACAAATTGAGCATGAAGCTCGAAATTAATTTAAAAGCGATTTTGACAGTTAATGTTTTCTCTTTGGATTGTTAGTTTATTAAATTAAGCGGGCATTAAGCGTGTCTGCGACGTGTATTTGGGTCATCAGTGCGAAATAGCAGCGAAAGGGTTGGAATTTAATTAAATGCGCGCATAAATTATGCAATATAATGGCAAATGTACTTGCACACTTGCATATGCAATCGCTGCCTTGGGCGGCATTACGCATACGCACCCAGCCACTCGCATAATTATATCCAAATATTAAATTCAGCCCCCGAAAAGTATGCAGCCGAAAGTGCCGGTCGTCGCTGTTGTTCTCGTTCGTTCACTCATTCCATCCTGCGGCATTATTAATGCAATTTCCCCGGCAGATCGTGGGCTCCTTTGGGCCATCAAAGCTGTAAGCCAACGCAGCGTTCCACCAGACAGCAGCGGGTTAACTCCTGTTAACTATTTCTCTTGAGGTTGATAAAAAAGTTATGGAAACATTTTAAAGAAATTCACAGAAAGTTACCTCAAGCATTGTGAAAGGGAAAAATCAAACTGATAAGATTAATAAAAAAAAGCAAAAGCATACAATATACCTGCGTAACAAATTTGCAAAATTAATTTTATATAAAATCCATAAACGATTTTCAATTGAAATTGATGCTATTTGTTTTGTCTGTTTTTTTTTCCGTGACCAAAAGAAATGTTTATCTGGAACTGCCGACTGTCAACTGGCGAGACAACCGCACCGTTTATTTGGTTGTCTGTGTGAAAAGTGGGCGGCTGGATGCGTTGGTAGTGGAAAGGGGCGTGTCACGGTTTCAATTTACAAGCCTGTAGTTCACACGCATGTCCATAATTCGCACAAGAGCAACAAAATTGCCATTGCGGCTGGTTGTTATTAGTGTTGTTGTTGGCCGGCTGGCACTTTCCGCTTCTCGTTTGTTGCAAAACAGTTTGCACATTGTTGTCATTAAGGACAATCGCTGTTGTTGCCGCTCATCTGGGGGTAATAATGCCATTGTTTATGTTGTTCCTGGCCTGGCATTAATATCACAGTAATTTCAATATTTAGTCAACCACTTCATAATGTGCGGCTTACTAATGATTATTAATTATTGTTGAATGTTTGCCATTATTCCGGCGCAGCTTATCCCTAGTGCGGTTTTGTTGGAAGTCGGTTAGCCACACACTAGGTGGTAATTATAGGGATACACCACTGTGAATCAGGTGAAATTAAGCCACTCACTAAAAACCCGACTTAAAGGGTTCCTGCTGTGTTTTGTTGTTATTCATCACCTGCTGGAATTGCCAAACTTATACCACGCCGAATGGGTTAATTCGGCATCCGCACGTTTTCAGCACATTATGCACTCCATTACCAGATATTCGATAAGATGGTGGTGCGCTCATTTATTACGTGGCTCAATCCCATGGCCCACTAATTACGAGTATGGTCAACAATTAAAAGTCATTTATTATCTTGGCCGCGTCCTTGGCAATAACAATGAGTTATGGCCACTAATTAAATCAGCAAATTACAAGCACGCACATTGCATAAATTGTGAATTGCAAATAAACCCCAAAGGAGAGAATATCTGTCTCTTCAAGTGAATTCTTAAATTGTGAATAAATGTACAAAAGGATTGTTCGTCAACAAATTATGCAATTATTTATAAATAAGCCATTTAATTTCCCACTTTCTTTGACAGCATTTCTGTCAATCGACACACAATCTTTGGCACACATTTAAGACAAAAACGGTATTCCTGGATCTCGACAAGGGTAAACTTTGACCCAAATTTGAACTTGAGCTCCTAATACTTTCGTTTGACATTTTGAGGCTATTTAAGTTTACCCCCTTTGTTTTTCCCTCACTGGTAAGTGGCCTTTTCTTATATCATGGCCTTATATGTGACCCTGCATTCGGATTAAATTTGCATATAAGCATTGTGTCCCCACATCCAGCTGGCTGCCAAACCCCAAACGACACCCCAAGGCGAACTAGGGAGTCGAGTAAGCTGCTCCGAGCTGAGATCCTGTCGCTCCTGCAGCTCCTGATGCTGTCAACACTCGACTCTCAGGACTGTCTATCACCAGGATATTCGAAGAGGAGCGACCTGTCTGCCCTGCCAACTGGATGCCCTAAGTCAGATCCACAGGTAGGTATGTGCATTTTGGAATTTGCACTCGGAAAAATTAGGCTAATATGCACTACACTTGGCATGATTATATAAAGGTTTCATTTATAATATATTTTCTCTTCAGAGAATCTAATAAGTGTATATGTATTTAATTGGATTAGCTAATATGAAATAAATATTTTTTAAATACCACATTACTTTCTCTGAATTAGGATCATAGTTTAGTTGAATCGTTTTCTTTCTGTTTTCTGCGACAGCTGAAGGTGGCCCCAACATTTCACTCACTTTCCGTTGGACTTTAAAAACAATTTATGCAGCATGCTCTGCGGCAAAGTGTGGCAAGTGCATGTGGCGGGTATAGTGGAACTACAGTGCCACGTATGGTTGGCAAGCAACTCTGGCAGAGTTGCCGAAAAATCCAACCGCGCTGCAGGAAAGCCGCTCCGTTGGTTTGGTCTGGTTTCCAAAAATGGCTAAAACCAGTGACAGCAGCCAGTGCAAAATACGCGTTAAATGCGCAAAGCGTGCGGCACGCGCTGAGATTGCCAGGAAAATGGGATGGATACGTACATATATGCCGCAATGGGCGGGGCCAGTTGTGCGAATATGTTGTCAAATTCTCGTAAGGACCTCGGCTTTTAGTTGTTGCCTTCTGTCTTCTCTGCTGCTTTTGGTTTCCCCTTCTTTTTTTGTTGTTTTTGTTGCTGTTGTTGTTGTTGTTGCTTTCTGTGAAAGGCAGTCAGCCAAGAGCCGTCAAGCATATTTCAAAAACTCAACTCCTGAGTGTGCTAAGTGCCTGCTTACAAATACATTTGCGTAACGTCTTCTACCCGCGTTTTGGGCCCTCTTGTATATCACTTTTATTTGAGTTTGCGTTTTGCATTAGGCATATTACGCATACGCCAGCGTGCCGCACGTCCTGTGCATTATCCTAGAGGACCCACCCCCATTCTTGTTGGCGAAGTGAAATTAGGAGATTATGATTTTTGCCCTGCTGCTAAGCCCGGCTAATGGCTTAAGCTTATGTTTTTCAGCACTTTACCTCCTAAGCTGCCTTAAAGATTTTCTCAAATTTTACCAACTAATTTCCTGTTAAATTGGAAGACTTAAACACACTTCCGGAAATTGTGCAGCTCGGTCAAGGGATTTATGTTGTGAGCAGAATTCAATAAGAAAAATTCCAAATTAAGCAAAATTCAAAATTGAATATTTTAATAACGAGAATCGTTTAAGTAAAGGATAAGGACAATAAAACGATTCTTTTTATATTCCATCTCATAGAATTTTATTTAATAATCTACCTTGCTTACAAAAAGCTGCTTTTTGTAAAAATATGAAAATTACTTGCAAGAAATCCGAGATTTAAGCAGAGCAGTCGTGAAAAGAAGGGATTATTATAAAATAGCAGTAAGCAACCTTTGTGCTTTTTGCGTTGGAATCTGCATTTCCACATTTTCATCTGCATTATTTATATGCAGTCTTGGCAACAAAGAAATATGCGAACAACTCACTTAAATATGGATTTTTCTGCATAAAATCTTTTGTTTCTTTTTGCCACTTTGCTGCTGTCAGGCGGCTTTGCGTTTTCCCCGGATTTTCCCATTTCAAAACATTATTAGCCCCCAAAATATATAGTTTATCGAACTCTTCCGCGAAAAGAGTTCTTGTTGCCGGCGGGCGATGCATCACTTATGGCATACAAACAAAATCGAGAAAATGCTTTTTCCTGTTGCTGCCTCCACACTTGATTTACTTGCACATATATGCAGAGTGTGGGAAAATTCATGCACATGCACACTTAAGCACCAATGTCAATGTTTATTGATGCAAAACAAGTTTTCCCGCTGACTGCAGAGAAAAATTGCGAAGGCAAGGTTTCCGTTCAGTCGTGACGTATTTTAATCGGTTTATTTTTACTTTGTCAGATTTCCAAAGCAAAAAGGTCAATGTATTACTTTGCCACAATTTAAAATCATAAATAATATACGCATGCTTTTAAATCCATTGCAGGGTAAAGAAATTTAAGCTTCAATGAAAATTCCTTAATGACAAAGCTAAAGCAAAAATAAATAAATTGTTTTCTAAAGAAAATCCAAAGTCAACAATAATTTTGCCTAAATATACAAAGCAAAATATTTTCAGTAGAATTTAAACCTTTTTCATTATTTCACTGTGCAAAAAAAAATCATGCTTTCTTGATTTCCTGAATACGGAGGGAAATCATTTGTGCCGAGGCAAAGGACTCAGGTTTACGTTGGTTAATAGACTTAAAATAGTTTCCGACTTACCTGCAGTTCAACAGGTAAATGTACCACGTTCTATTACAATTTTCTTACCCCATGCCGCAAATTGCATTTGATGCCTGCAGCTGCAACACGAAATCAACACAATTAACAAACTTTACAAATAAACAGCCACAGCGAGTGAGACTTTCATTTGCACTTCAGGAAGACAAAGTAATCATGCTGAAAACACCGCAGTGTTTGATGCAAACTAACCTCATACAGAGAGGAAAATGTTTATCTTCTGGGTAAAGAATAAACAAAATTATATCTCGTTTCATCTAACTTAAGTTCTTAATAAACCAGCAGCTTCATAGGATTAAAAAAATAGTACAAAACAAATTAAAAATATTAATTCTTTTGCAAACTTAATTTAGCTAATGGTATACAAATGTGGAAGTGTTTTCCGTGTACACACTTGCAGTGAGGTGCTGAATAGTGCGGCAGGAAGACAGCTTTTAATTGCGAGCGCTTTGGCAAATGCACTGCGGGTTGCAGGTGGTAGGTGGCAGGTTGCAGGTTGCAGGTTGCAGGTTGAGTGTTGCAGGTTGCCGGTTGCCGGTTGGCGGATACCCAGCGAAACCCGGTGACTGATTCAAACTTTTATTCGGCAGCAAGTTCTGTGCTCAACCGAACCGAAAGCAAACCCCAGCCAGCGGTGCCGAGCATTAAAGCCAAGTGCAAACATGACAATGACAGGCAACAGGCGACGCTATCCTGCAAGGATGCGAGGGGGGGATCGAGGAGTCCAGAGGGGACGGAAAGGGGGAGGGCGACAGGCGGCAACAGCCAAAGATTATTCCTGCTGCTTAGCTTAAATTTGAGCGTGAGGCTGACTGGATGGCGACGTGAGTGAGGTGCGTGTCATGCT
This sequence comes from Drosophila ficusphila, assembly GCF_018152265.1. Taxonomy (NCBI): domain Eukaryota; kingdom Metazoa; phylum Arthropoda; class Insecta; order Diptera; family Drosophilidae; genus Drosophila; species Drosophila ficusphila. The sequence continues at coordinate 2,527,790 of NW_025064016.1, forward strand.
CTAATGCTCATTGCGCAATCAGTTGGTCTTAACTTGGCTTGGAGCGGTGCGAGCGTGACACACAAATACGGCTTGATTCGTGGCTATTGATTTAGGGAAAATCTGTTGATTGCAGGGGGTGGGAAAAATGCCGTTCCTGAAGTGATTTCGTGAAGATTATGTATATATATACATCAAATTAAAATAAATTCGTAATTCGTAATTCAGAAAAGTATCTCTGATTTTAAATTCTCTCCAAAAATTCTTCTGCCGTATTCAGGGCATTCCTGGTTCTCTTCCCAAAAAAATTCAAAATCATTCTAACGATGATGATTATCAAGCCAAAGTTCTCAGTTTTCCAACTCCTGCCTAACGAGCAATCATTAAAGTGCCTTCTTAATTGAAAAACAGGTGTAAGTGGGCGAGCATGTTGTCCAAAAGTAATCTGATTACAACCGAGAACTTTGTTGCGATTAAAGACATGGGGGAAACCACAGCTTTAAGCCAGTTTCGCAATCAATCATGGCACACAAATTCAATGCCACGTGCAACATTTTGCATGCGATGGAGGTGTGTTTGAAATTATTTGTGGTAATTTCGGCAATGTGGGTGGGAGAAGGTAAAAAGAGTTTCGCCAGGTTTTCTGGCAACATTAATGCGCATTTAGCATTCGTTTTGGCCCGGCATAAATGTTGATTTTTTGGCACCGGGGGCGGTAAAGTCGCTGATGCTCGTCTAACGTGCCTGGAAATTTAAATGAGCAAAGCAAATAAATATTTGAAGCGGCATTGAAAATCAGTTTCGTGTTCTACTTATGTTAAGAATATTAAGGCGTAGGGCAAACTGAAAATAAAATTTATATTTGTTGTGGGAAAAATGTTGCAGCTGATGATTTTTGCCAATATTATTAAAAGCTTATGAAATTGGGAGCTTTGTTCAGTCCAGGGAAAAATTAAATATTTATATTTTTTTTTTGTGTAAGTGGCATTAGAAAACAAGCGAGGTAAATTTTAATAAATAATAAAAATGCAATGTTGTTCTATAAATCTTCATTGTTAATTGGCAATATTTACTGAACGGACTTAACAGTTTGGAATCAATCTGACTGATCCGACATGTCCAACACTTTATCCCGAATCACACACGGCGATAACGAGGCTTACAACTGGGCTTATTATTAGCATGAAAATGTATCCAAATGGCACTTGATTATTATTCATTGTCTGCTCATTTTGGCCAACTTTATTCCCTTTATTCCCCTTATACTTTCGGATTTTTTCCCCTGGCTGGCGAACGCGGGGCGTCAATTATGCTAACAACCTCAAACACTCATAATCACTCCACAGGCAATCGTTTAGATAAGAGCGCGCCCGTCGCGTTAAGTAAACGCTGCGGGATATGCGATGGCATTAGAGGAAACTCCGGTCGGAAAAGTCTAGGCGCAGCATTGGGAAACAAAAGCACGATAAATGCCATAAACAAGACCGAAACTTTCGCTGGCAAAGGGAAAAGAGGCGAAAGTCCAATAAAAGTCACGCAGAACCACGACGATACAGAAGACTCAGCAGAAAAGTCGGACAAGTCCGAGTGTATAAAATAAAAGGCGACCGAACTGCGTGATACAATAATTGCTTTAAGGAAACCCTTGCGTACAATTTGCAACTAGGTGGCAACACCAAGTCGACTTTTCCGCTTTTCCCGCTTTGTTGAACCGGTAACAACTCTCCGAGGACGAGATTTATGCGATTGCCGATAAGGACACTCGGCCAAGGAGTCGTCGAGTCAAGTCCTTTGTCGTGTAATGGTGTTCGTAAGCGTTCCCAGCGGCATCTCCTCGAGGCAATCACACTGTCCTTATTACTCCTTGTTTTTCCATTTCCCCTCCATGGCTAGTTGCTGAATTTCCATCTCCACAACGAGTTTTCCTCGAATTTATGGTTCTTTAAAAGCTGATTTCAATTAGCATCGAAAGGCAAACAAAAACTTGTATCCATATTAATTATTCATTTGCGATCCCGGGTGACCAGGCCTTTACAACACATTTTTTGTTTACTCTCTCAGAGAGTGGCATTTTAATTGGCCTATTTCGATTGTTTTTCCCAGTAACATATTTATGATAATGTCTTCAGTTGCTCACCGAAAAAAGGGGGCACAAATAGAAGGGCGTGAGAAGTTGTCGTTGCGCAGTGGAAATACATATTTATGAAAGTTTAAGTTTACGAGTTGCCATAATATTGGCTTTTATCAAAAAAGTTATTCTTGACAATGTCTAGACACGAACATTTTTGCATCGATTTGCATTTTATTAATTTAAGGAAAATGATTTTGGCAAAGCTTTTTAAAGTGTGTTTGTACCAGATCACTTTTAACTTTAATGATAAAAGAGATTTCTTTAGAAAAATTGTATAAATTTATCTGGGTCGATGAGAGTGTATTTTTCATCATTTATAATAGAGTGAAAAATCGAGCAAAAGAAGCAAGTGGTGAAAAAGTTTCTCGCATAATTTACTACTATGCTCTACTTAGCATTCCCATTAAGATTTCGCAGCGAACCTGTGTTGACCTTTGGGTCCCAGCCGGGAAACTTCACGGTGGCCAAGTTAATGCGGCTACAAATTCGCGCTATCATCGCGGAACGCTATCGGCGTCATTCATCATGCGCTGCCAAACAATTGACAACAAGGACGAGGAAGGACAAGGAGGACGACGAGGCGCCAGGACACTAAAATCCACCGAGTAAATCCGGCATTTACCTGCAAATGAAACTTTTGAATTTTGATTGCGTTCCCGTTCGTTTCGCGTTGGTGTTCGTGGAGTTCATTGTTATGTTAAAGTGCTTTCTTTTTATCTGCTCCTCTGTTATGGTAACTCGAACTGGGTCGTCAGCGGTGATGGTAGAATATATATTTAATGCTTTTTGTGGAATCTATTCTTTAATTTATAACTGTATTTTAAAAACTTTGTTTGCAAACAAGTTGGTTTATAATATATATTCTTAAGTATTAATAAATAAACTTTCAAGTGTTAATAAATTTAACTTAACATTTATTTACTTGGAAAATAAAATAAAATAGTAAAATAACTAAAACCAGCATCATTCAATTTATAAAAACATTTATCCTATTTTTTTAGCACCAGAAGCTTTACATTTTTTAGAATTGCCATTAATTGAACTGTAAGAGAAGAATTTCCATCTCTAATAGTTGCTAAGTCGGTGGGTGAGTTGTCAGTTTGGGCACTTCATATGCAAAGTATGATCCACTTAATGCGATTTATAACGCTACTCCTCGGTTTTCGGTGGATGAGAAAATAGGAGGTGGGGTAAATATATATTGGGCAAAGAGTGCTGAGCAAACTAGGTGGGAGTGGGTTTGCAACAGCTGTACTCCGGGAATTTCTCTCCATATACGCCGGGCTCGTTTGTTCCGCCTGTCATGCCCATCATCTCCGGGATTCCCTTCCCTTTCCCCTCCTCCATTCCCGCAATCCTGCAATCCTGCCATCCTGTCACCCGTCAGCGCTGTCGCCTTCGTCCTTTCGCCTTCGATGATGCTGCGCTTTCCGTCGGTTCAGTCGGCGATTATGCCGAGTATGCCATTGTTGCCTCAGCCTTAGGAAATCCATTTGAAATCCCCAGTTTAGTGTGAATTTATACGGAGAAGGTCCGCTTTTCTCCGTCTCTCTGGCTCTGCTTTACTATCTGATTCTGCTGGCCTTTATGCTCGTGCTTACCTCATAAACTCGCTATATTTCGTTGTTTTAATTTAACGCCAAAAGAAAAGAGCTGCATAAAAAAAGGACATCACCTTCTTCGAATATTCCCCATCCCATTCCGCCGCTGATGTAACATAATTGTGCGCGAACGCTTTCATTTAACGGAGATTTTGCTTTTTGGACCTCGATTCGTTGGAGGGAGCGCTCGACGGGGGACAAAAGTAAACTCGGGCACCCGCGTCGTATGCGTAATGTTGTTAGCCATTGTTCTTCGCCCCGACTTTCCCCAATTCCCCGGAGAATTTCGACTGCCGTGTGTACTTCGTCCGGAGGATGGGAAAGAGGATGAAGGATGAAGGATGGCTGCGTTATGCAAGCATATATTTTAACACGAACGCCGGCAATTGCAAGCAGATGTCTCCACGTTGTTTCAGTTCGAGCAAGGGATTAAAATGTTGCAAAGTAGTTAAGGAGCAGTCTTTAAAACGAATTTCAACAGTTCATAGTTTGCCATTAAGAATTAAAGAGTAAGAAATAACTGGTGAATATGTTTATATTAAAAACAAAATGAAATCTAATTCAGTATTTAAATTAAAGGAGTGCCAGGCGAACAGAAACTTTTGATTGAAATATCTAGCCATTCCAAGAAAATGAAGTATGAACTTATGTAGTGCCGTAAGGAAATGTTCTCTTGAAAGTTGTCCGCCTGCCAGTTGGCGACTCATTAGCAGCTACTTAAAAACTACTCGAGCAACAGCTGTCAGCGGTACTCGTACTCACATTCGCACTCAACTCTTGCCACTCAGCCCGAGCAAATTGCCTGCCAGGCCATATTCAAAATGTCGCATGATGGTGGCAAATGTCAACAGAACTCCACATCCAGGTATAAACTGACAGCCGTGTCTCCGGTGGCCAACAAGTCGGGTTTCCCGGGTCCTCTGGTGGTTAATTAAAAAATGGAATACTGCCAGAGGGCCACAAAATACAGAAAAAGTGTTGAGGTCTCGCTGCTGGGAATAGCGAGAATTTTTGGTTTGAGCTGATGATTAATATGGCATCTGCTTTACGGGAGAGTTACACTTCATTAAGTCCTGGTTCACTCCACTTTTTTTCCCTCTCCTCACCTGTCAATGAGCTCATTAAATTGCCATTTGGTAGATTGCTTAGAGGAAATGGAGCTTGTGCTTCACTGATTACCAGCAAGTTATCCGTGTCCAAGTTCCACATTCTCTTATTTTTCTCTCGCTTTCTCGGAAAAGTTAAACGCATTTATAATTAAATATGTCTGGAGTTTTACTTACTTCACAGTTTTGTACTATTTTTCTCTCTTTGGAGTTGCGGAATTATTTCAGTAAGACTGCAAAATTATTATGCTGATAGAAGTGTGGCCAGTGAGGAGATAAAAAGTTTGCAAAGTTATCCTACTCTTATTTATAATTCAATTAGGGATTGGTCTGTAAAAGGTGTTTGATAAACTTTGCAGAAGTTATGCGGACTTAAAGAGTTAACGATTGCCTTCTTGAAATGTAAACTACTTGATTACTTTTAGGTTACCTTTAAGATTGTTAGTTTTAAGCCTTTAAGATAAACCAAAATTAATCTTTCGCTTGAATAAACCACTTTAGTAAACTGCTTTAAAATAATGCAAAGTGTAATCTTGCAATTTAAGAACCATTCACCCATGAATGCGTTTCAATTTCTGATATGTATAATGCCCCGACAGACCAATAAAATTGTCACATTTTGCAGCGTGCTCCTGACAGTTGTTTGTGGCCAACAGCTGCTTCTCCTTCTTCTGAGCCCGGCTCAAACTGGTTGTGTTGTTGGTCCAGTTTATTGCCAGTTGGGAGGAGCGGGAACCGCCCGGCCAATGTTGTTTTTGGGGTGCATGCATCATTGAAATATGTTTTTCGCTTACAGCTGCTGCAGAACAGAACCGAGGCCGAGTGCAAAAATTTTATAGCATCAGGGGAAAGGGGCAAGGGGGCAAAGGGGACAGAGGGGGATCATGCTGTGGTCCAACCACGATACCGCAGCAGGCGGCCGACCCGAAGCCAAACATAAAAAAAGGCGAAGCAGCAGAAGCAAACCCTTCATTAATCTTATTCAATGTCCGGCACATACTTTAACCCATCCCATCCCATTGCACATATGTTTGTGTTTGCCCGCAGAGAGGAGGGGTCGCAGTATAAACAATTTGCACATTTTAAGTTGATTTCTTTGGCATTGCTCTCGGATCCTCGAAGCCTCGAATCCTCGGATCCTTGGCAGCAGTCACGCATTGCATACGTGTGTATTAAGTATACGCCGTGTGCCGTCCTGCGAATTGGCTTTACGGCTTCTGTGGCCACGGAGGAGGAACTTTATGTGCACTACGTGCACCCAAAAAAAGTATAAAAACGCAAACCCAGCGATATCGAGTATCTGCAGCACATCATTCGAAAAAGTAATTTAAAATTATCGTGGTCAGTTCTGAGCCATTTTCAATGTGGGCTGAATAAACAATCGAAGAATTTTGTGAAAATCAATTAGCCATGACATCTGCATAGGTAAATATGAATTAAAATCCTTTCGGATTGGCACACTGCCTCAAGGAGTCAACACTGACTGCAGTTGCTGCAGATGAATTAGCATAGGTGGCCTCAATCTACATGCAAAGTATTTTGCCAATATTGGCATGCATACATTGCGCATACGACGTGTGGACCTCTTGAATTGCGTTCATATTAATACATATAAAATACAAGCAACTATTTGTTTTTGACTAGGGGCTAAGCAATTTCTGCCTGTATTCTAATAAGCAAGATTGTGATTAATGAGACAATCCACTTGTTAATTTTGTTTAAATTTTAATCGCCTTATCCCTAAAGCCAATTTATACTTTAAATTTATATACTTTCATGTGAAATTATTGAATTTTAATGACTCATGTTTCCTTCTCTTATTCAACCTTCATTTAATGTTATTTCCTTTAAATATAAATTGTAAGAAATAATTCACAAAAACATATATAATCACATTTGATTAATCCAGTGAGTACTTTCCCAAACTGGCCACATCGGCACTTGAAACGCTTGGCGATATTGTTGTAGAGCTCTTATTGCACGATATGGAATCGAGGTTGTAGGATTGCAATTTACGTGATGGTGGTCGACTTGACATTCCCTCTGCAATTTGTTCCACAATCCATTTGGCTAGTTTTATTAGAGCCACGTGGGCTACGAATTGCATTATCATTGCACCGAAACCTTTGTAAAGTCCACTAAATCCCTCCGACAAAACTGTTTCTCGATAGCAGTCGAACACTCCGCGATAGTTAGTCAGAATCGGAACAACTGTATAGCCGTTATCGAGATTATCGATAATGGTTCGAGTGCCCTGCAGTTGTAATCGATGCAAAATTGTTTCGAATGGAAAGAAAATCACTTCGGTGGTCAGCATAGCAATAAGTCCCGCATATATGTCCGAATTTTGCTGATCTAGAGTTTTGTCGCTAAACTTTTGTCCTCGTTTTCCCTTCAAATACATAATTCGCCTTCGCATCATGCGAGTGGAAACCCCATGTATTAGCAAGTTGAAAAGATACTTCGTGATGCCAATGGAAACGCAGGGACATATTAAAGCCCAGGCAGGTAGCATTCGTCCTTTTTGTGGGGAACTCCAGTGGAAAAGTCGCAGTCCTCCCTCCCTCAGCACATTAAACAATCCTGTTTTTTCGCTGGCAATGTCACTCTGCACTGTTTTCACCAAGGATGCGGCATGGAATGGAACTACCAAGCCAATGGTTATACATTTGAGGAGAACATGCTGTCCAAATCGCTTTAAGGGAGTTCGACTGTCCGGTTCTTTCGGCCAGCTGGTGAGTTTCGATATGAAATCCTCAATGGCCCAGGACATTCCGCGCACAAGGAGACAGCTGCCCATTCCCTTCCAAAGCGTCATTAGTCCTTGACGTCGGTGGAGATGCACAATACTGGGCAGAAGCGTAAAGGGATGCAAATGATAGTGTTTCGAGGCATTGTGAACTTGGCACTGCCATCGCAACACTACAAACGGATGACTTAACACGTTTTCACTGAGCAGAGCGACCCAATGAACTCCAACAACGAGATACTTGCGGAGTGAGGTATCCTGTTCCTCGTTATCCAAATATTTATCCATCATCGCATGCTCTGAACTGAGATATTTGATTTTGGTTACAGCAGCTTGGTCTGCATTTATGTTTTCCACAATCGACTTCTCGCGGCAATCAATGCTGTCTTTCAAGGTTTTTCTAGACTCATCCAGCCCTGATTCTTGTTCTTCATCTGTTTTGGATTTCAGAATATAGTTGTTATCGCCACCCTCCATCATATTAATGAGTTATTCCTTATGTGTAATAAATATTTTGGGTGGGAAGTGTTAAACAAATATCTATTTGTTTTGTTGTAGTTAACACTATGAAAATCAAAAAAGGAAACTAACAAAACAAAGTGACAAAAAATAATGAGATGACTTGTTACATCATATTTTAATGGTCCTTCACTTTGTGAGCGACACAGGCAAATCCTTTACAGATATTCTCTCTCCAAGTCTCATCATCATTTTTCTCCCTTTTGTGAGGCTCCTCCGAGGACTTTGAAACATGTTTTCCCTTAAAGCAGTGTGTATTGCTTTCAAATCATCCTCAATCTTGCGGCTTGCGGTTGGCTTTTAGTCGGCGGAAATCAAAAGACATATTGTGCGCCGCAGGGCATGAAGTGCATCATGTGGCAAGAGGAGCCGGCAACAATGTCATTGTCTCCGTCAGAAATCGAGGATCGGGGGATCGGACGAAGGGTGCGGAGATTGTCATGCACATTATGCGGGTGGAGGACATTTCAGGAGGAACAGGATCTGTCTCTCTGCCCGAGTCACCGAGTCAATTCATAGCCCCTGCAGCCGACGCACATAAATAAGCCCGGCAAAGTTGGCCACAGTAAAGGGCTTTGATGGATGGGCGGCTGGAAAAAGTGGTTTTCTGGTGGCAAAGTCCGCTAGTTGATTGCGCATTAATTTGTGTGTGCCACTCTTCCCGGCCAAATCCCTTAACCATTACCTCAAGGCTGTCTGAATAATTATTTGCTTTAAGTTTTTCTCACCCAACAATAAAACCCAGCAAAGCAGAGACTTTGGGTTGCACAGAAAGAGAATGAAAAGTTTGAAAAGTAATAACAATGGCCAACTGACTGAAAGTTTATTACTATGATGATGTTGATGGCCAGAATGCATTAAATTAAATACCAACGAAAAGAAAGCAATTCAAATCTGCAACGAGCTTTGCTTTCGTCTGCCGTATTTACATGCAGTTTCCAGTTTGTTTTCCGGCTCTTGTCAACATCATCTAGCCAAAGGAAAACAGACGAAAGTGTTCTCAAATTCTGATTTTCAATGTTGTAAAATCAAAAGGGAATTTCTATAGAAACAAAAGCACCAGAAAACTCCCTTTTTAATTTCAATAGAAAAGGTGAGAATACTAAGATGTTTAAATCGATGTTAAACACGTTAAAGTCCCCCGCATTTAAATACAAATTGTGGAAGTCAGAGGGGCAAGTTCAAGTTCACAGGGCATCGCATCCCATAAAGTATGCAACATAAATTACCACGACCCGAAATCCCTTCCGAGAACGTATCCTTCCGTTTGTTTGTTGCTCTCTTAATGCGATTGCATTTAAATTTATAGCGCCGCCAGCAAAAGTGCTGCATATTCTTGCATATTTTTTTGGTTGTTTTTTTTTTTTTTTTTTTTGGCACTGCAATCAGAAGTGTTTGAGTGCCGGAAACAACTCGTTTTTCTTGACGGCAGCAGGGAGCAACACGTCGCTGTTCGCTATTTCGCTGCCTATCTGCGCTGTTTGCCGCCGGTTGTTGCAATTGTTGTTGCTGCTGCTGCCGCTGTTGCAAGTTGCATGCATTTGCACTTGATAAGCAAACACGAAGGAAGGCTGGCAAGAAAAATCAACACGAGCCGGGAAATATGCATGTTCTTGTTACCGGTAGATTTCCATTTTAGATGGCAAAGTCGTCGCCGTCGCGTTGTTTATATTTATGATTGGGGCGTTGCCACGCCCTTCTCGGGGATGAGGAGCTGCCGTGCAATCTGCGCCTTATGCAAACCAATCGAATCTCACCTAATTGGCTTTTTATATGCGACACATTTTTGGCCGCCCAGCAGCTGCTGCCTTTTCCACTAAACTTCGATCAAGCGGTGGCACAAAAAACTGCAAATGCCATTTGGAGTGGCAAGGACATTGTCATACCATTTTTATGGCACTCCTATTAAACTAAAAACTCAGCTGCAATAAAAGTATTCAAGAAGTTGCTGAGCAATAAGTTTTTAACAATCGACTACACGGGGGATATTTTTACTTTCTACTACTACTAAATAAAGAGAATAATAAAAATAATAAATAAATCCCTAAGGGAAAATGAAAATTCAACAGCATGTAACATTTTAAATATATGCTTATTTATTCGGAATTTGTATTTTATGACCTTTTAGGTGAATTTTCTCTATATTTTCCTTACCTTCATGGCTTTGACGTTCAGCACTTGCAGTTTAATGTCGTTTTCGTTGGTTTTGAACCCACTCCGGCATTTTCGCATATACTCGTGTCTTGGGGCAGAACAAAACAAGTTGTTGATCACATAAAGCTGACTCGAGCCGAGAACAGAGGACGAACCGAGAACGGAGAACAGAGAGCCGGGCCAAAAGCCTCGACCCAAACTCAAACCAGAACTGAACGGGCGTCGCTTCTTGTTTTTGTTCAAAGGGGGTTCAAAGGTAACGCAAATGGGCACGACATGCAACCGGGGGGCGGGTCTCGGGTCGAAGGTGGCCAAGTCTGCCGCCAACAACTAAAACAAAACATTGACATAAATACGTGAGCGCTGCTGTGGCTGCGGTTACAACAACAAAAAAGTTTTCTGATTTTTTTCGTGCTCTTATTTTTTGGCTTGCGAAATGCCCTTGGAAAGTAGGTATTACAAATTGCTGATGAAGTCTGCCGGGAATATATGGCTGAGTGGGTGTGCCGGATTGGAGTGAAGTTTTTCTGGTGTCCTCGGTTTTGGTTGTAAAACTTATTTAAGTGCTTCTGGGCTGAATGATGATGAGTGAGAGTCACTGGGTATTCATGAAAGTGTTTTCACTAAATGATTTACTTTGCGTTTATAATGTTACTATATTTATTGTAACTACTTAAATTAACTTGCAACTTATTTAAATTTAATAAATAGAAACTATATACATTTTAAGCACAATGAATTGTCTTTTTTAAAGGATATCTTCTTACAGTCAAGCTACATCAAAATTATACTTTTTTATTAAAACATTTTTTTTGCCAAAATAATAATTCCCATTTAAAGTTTAAGAGCATTTCTTGTTCCTTCAACGACTCCGATAATTTTTGCCTTTTACATTTCCCATTTCCCTTTCTGCTAACGACGTTAGTTTGTTCATTTTTTCCACCTTGTTTTTGCTTATTAGTACATAGTTTTCATTTTTATGCGACGGCTGCACGAGCTCTTTTTGTACTCCTCGCTTTACCTATATAAATATGTATTTTTTTTGAAGGTTTCTTGCCGACTGGCTTTGTTTTTTAACTGGGCTTGTACTTGGGCCATAAATTTTTAAAACTTGAACGCAAATGTGTGCCGTGGTGTGCATTGTTGATGTCCTGGCCGCACTTGCTGGCCTGAAAATGCAAAGCTGGAAATTCGCTGTGAACATTTCCCCGCTGGTTTATGATGTTTTTTTGTCGCTGTTGATATGTTAATCGCGCTGGGCATGCTATTTTAGTATTATTTGGTCGTTTGTTTAATTTTAACGCCACCTCGGCAGTATTTTTCGTCACATGGTATGCGTTTAACATTAAATTTAATAGATGCGGCAGGGAGCTTTTAATTTTAATTACAACGCGGTGGAAAAAAAATGGTAACCTATGCCACAAAATATTATGTAAATTTGTGATGAGAGAGGGGGATACCTGACACATGGCATACACTCCCACTCCACGCAGCTTTTCAAACACAATCAAAGGTATGCCCATATAAATGCCTCAAATTTTATTGTTTTACGTGAGCAAGGTCCCTTCCATTGTGTGTGTGTGTGTATGTGTGTGTGTGGCATGGAGTGTGAGAGCTCATAAATGGTGTAAGGCGGCCATAAACGCCTCTCAGTCGCCGTGTGTGTGAGTACCTCTGTCATAAAATGTGCGTAAAACTTCCTTGTGGCATTTATTGATAAAACGTTTGGGCAATGAATTCCTATTTGAGAAGAAGGCTTAAAGCCAAAGAGAACAAATGTTATCTGCTGGAGGGTGGGGCTATAAAACTGGAAGATTGCTTGCATACCTGGCATGTCTTCCCGGCGTATTATTTATTCGATAATGATTACATAGATAGTGGAGGCAAATTCCACTCGAGCTGGAGGAGTTGGGATGTGTTGGTTGGGAGTTGGTAATGGTTTTTTGTTTGTATTTGTTGCGTATAACTTTTTATTCAAGCTGCTGTTTATTAGCAAATATTTTCTAATATTGTTTATTACTCATTCTTTGATAAAATAATGTTAATATTAATTTAAATTCCTTTTACAACCAATCCCAAAGCTATCTAATATTTATGCAAGTTTTACGAGTATGCTAAAAAGCTTTTAGTTAATTATAAAAAAAACGATCAAAGTTCTGGGGAGTGTAAGTGCATTTCATTAATGAAGGGTGCATAAAACCCATGCTGCAGTAATGAAGTACTAAAAATGCAAGAAAACTTATTAAACTTTGCCCTGATGCAGCAAAGTTAACTTTTTCGGCATCGCCCAAAAATTCGGCAACCTCGAGAGTAAAATACCAAACCAAAGCAGTCCAGATAAATTATCACCAACTAGCATCTTCTGCACGTTATCGCCAAATGCCAATGGCAGTTATCAACGCAGAGATACAATTGTTCCCAGAAACTGATATAAAAGCGCTGAACAGCGAAAATTTCCCAATCGAAGTGCGTAGCCCCCAACGAAGTGGAGCAAAATGGATTTTCGCCAGCTGCTAGTTGCAGTTCTTCTCGCCATTTCACCAGAATTTACACCTGTTCGCTGTCAGTTGGCCTGCAATGCCAATGGTTTGGCCAGCCGGCAGAAGCGTCTGGTGGTTCGCAGTCCGGCGAGCGGGGATCTGGCCAAGTTGGACTCCTGCCAGTATCGTGTGGCCCCGTGGAGCGGCCAGGTGTGTCAGGTGCGCGTGGACTTCGAGCGCTTGGAGCTGCCGCAGCTGCAGTTGAATGCCACTTCCGGTCTGCTGGAGTGCGTCGATTTTCTGCAGCTTCAGCGTTTTCGTATCTGCGGTCGCAACAGCGGTCAGCACTTGTATCTACCGATTCGTCGCGGTCAGGAGCTGCAGCTTTTATTTCGACTTGCCACGCCCCTCGGCAAACAGTCCACCTGGCAGTTGACCCTCACTCAACTGGAGTGTCCCTTGGATTCGAGTTCGCTTTCTATAAGGCAACCAGAGGTGATTCAACCCACTGTGCGACCCATTTTGCCCTTCTTGGGTAACTTTCTGCCACGCACGATTTTTAGTGGGCAATCTGGTTTAGGTTCGGGCTCTGGACCAGCTGCCCAGTTCATCAAGACCTTGACCTCTCCCTCGATGGCCGATCTGGAGATGCTGGCTCCTCTGGGCTGCGATCAGTACTTCAGAACGGAAACTGGCGGCATTGTGAGCTTCAACTTCGCTGGCGGCACCTACATGCCCAACATGAGGTATTCGATTTGTGTCAGGGGAACGGCAGACAGCGAGATAAGGTGAGTGATTCAGTCCGGTAAGAGGTGTTTCCAAATTTTTATCAACTTGTTTCATGAAGAAGCTACTAGATAAATATTAACAGAACCAACAAAATACCAAGAGAAAACCAAAAAAACAGACTAGCTAATTTTTTTTTAATATATATGATACAACCCCTTTCCAAATTTCAAAAAAAAAAATGGGTTTGGAGAAAATTGACCAAAATTCACTAATTCTAAGTGCGTAACTTTTCCTATTTTAATCAGATTTTGAAGTGGCAAATCTCAAAACGTTTGCATTTGAGTTCTCTTAAATTTAAATTTCTATGATAAAATGGGTTTGCTGAAAGTTGACCAAAATTCCTTATACTCAATCCATAACTTTTCTTATTTATTATACAAATGACTTGTTTCTTTTGTTACTTTTTGTATTCCCAAAAAAAGCTACAAGATCGACCACTTTGCGCTCTCGAAGGCGAATGCAGAGCAGTCAGGACCCGCTTACGACACCGACTGCCGCAGTACAGTGGTGACTCCGCTGCGCGTATCCGACTACCTGAGCATTCCCAACTCCTACATGGTTGGGCAGACGAACCTGCAGGCCACTTATTACTGTGGCAATGGGTTGGCTGGAAGGGAATTGATCGGACGGCCGCCGTTTGTCCTGCGATTCGCCAGTGATTCGCAGTCCAGTGCCTCCGAAACGGGTTTCCAGCTGACCTACTCGGTCCGCAGGAGTTCGCAGGACTCCCCAGTGACCCCAGAACTGTAAATCGTAAATCGTAAATCGGCATCAATAAAGCCGCAGTCTTAACTAAATCAACGCACACAAGTCAACTGGAATTGACATTATTAAATGTTGCAGTGATACTCTTGCTGCGAGCCAGGACATTCCACAGCCACGGATTTGCCTTAATTAAATGCCCAGCTCCGGCATTAAGTCACATGTATCTATATGCAAATAAATTATGGAAAGCCCAGTGGCACAAATGGCATGTGGTTGACAATTATGGCAATATGCGATGGGGGAAACGGCTCCAATGGAATGCGGATAGAATTTCATAGTTGATTATTTTGATATATGCTGAACAATGTCGGGCTAGAACAATTTATTGTTCCGTCTCACAAAGAGAAGGCCATCGAAAGCATTGACTGTGGAATTGTCATTGAACTGGCATAGAGCTCACACTGCTAGTATTTCTGCAGATATTTAATTGAGACATTTTCCGAATTTCTTGTTTTGTCTTTGATAAAATAATTCTCACTTTATAAGTTTCCTAATTGTTTATGTACGACAAATGGAGATATTTCATGAGAGGTACATTTGTTTTGATTTCATAGAAAGTTTTGAGTATTTTGTTTCCTTTAAAGAAGTGTTAGGAATATTAAAATCAAACACTTTCCATTTATTTGTGAGAGTTGTGTTTCGAAAAGTTTAGGTGACAAACTTGCAGCTACTTTCCCAAATTAAGGCCGCCACTCTATGGAATAAATAATATAAATCCGACAGCCACGCCCACGTGCATATTTACATATATAATTACGGACTGGTGTAACTCGTTTGGATATTCTGCCGCGGGAAGGACACCCCCAATTTTCGCCCACCTCCCCCTCAAACTTTTCACACATGGCTGCAGGAGCGGATGCAAAAGCTTTTCCGAGGAGGAGAAGGGCGGAATGCAGTGACATTTTGATGCCGACACAGCTGCCACAATTGCCAGTCCATGTATGTTTAATGAAAATTTAACAAAATTTCTGCGGTTTAAGTGCGAAAATTGTTGAGAGCATACGGCGCAGGTGGCTGATCGATGCGATACATTCGACGGAAGCGAACGCGGAAGTGCGAATTTTTGCGATTCAGTTGATTCACTTTATTCAGTTCGGGAAACATATGCGAGTTGCTCTGGAAAATGTTGAGCAAATAGGGCCTTAGGCCAAACGGATATGAACAGGCATAAATTCAACATTAAAGGAGGAGGGACATTGTAAAGTGTCTGGTAAACAGAATGAAATTGCATTTGCATCGATGACCCGAACACTGGGGAAATTGCCTTTCAAATATGCATAGTCATATGCTCCGACACGATGCCAAACAATGTGAGCCAGCTCGTTTGGGCCAACGTCGACTGCTTTCCCTCTCGAACTTACGTAGTCTCTTTTTGCTGGCCAACACTTTTACACTTTTACCCGCTTAACGTTTCTATCCTGGGGCAAATTGTTTTTGTGCCCGACTAGCAGAAGATGTTACAGCATCTTCGGCTTTCCTTGGGCCATCTTTCGCCCTTGGCTTTCTGCCAGCCAAAGGGAACTTTAGACTGGTCGCAGCCGAAAGCACAAAGAAGACTGGTAACTGGACCTTCCATTACATATTGCATTCGGGCTTAATGGTCACTTCA
This sequence comes from Drosophila ficusphila, assembly GCF_018152265.1. Taxonomy (NCBI): domain Eukaryota; kingdom Metazoa; phylum Arthropoda; class Insecta; order Diptera; family Drosophilidae; genus Drosophila; species Drosophila ficusphila. The sequence continues at coordinate 2,543,672 of NW_025064016.1, forward strand.
TAAATGCCGGCAATTAGAACGCTCGGCACACACTGCGAATGCGTGCTACAACTTTGGCATCAACTAAAAGCCATGATTGTTGGCCAGGCACGGTTTTAATTGCCAAATTTCGAGAAGCCAGCGAGTAGTGGGTATATTAAATTATTTCGTGGCTTCAAACTAAGTTTACTTATATTAAATTACATCTGCTTTTTCAATTAACTCACTTTAGTTGATAATTCAATCGCTTCATATTAATTTGAAAACCATAGATATTCCTTTTTACTTGTTTTAATTTCCACCAAAAAATGTTAGCCAACTGAAAGTCATAAAAATAAATTGTTTGCCTGGCACTGTAACCATAACCAATTTTATGAAGGGGAATTCGTACAACTCTGGAATGTTTTTTAAATTGAATTTTTAAATTTTTCCCCCACACAAATTCAGCGATTTTTCTCTGTTGTTTTGGCGTTAGCACGAAATGGTCTATGTTTATTTAAGCATTTTTTTCGCTGCAGATTTCCCCTCTGATGCTGTCAACTTTGTAACATTTGACCCAACGCCAAAGGCCCAATGCAATTTACGCTACTAACAAAACACACAAAAAAAAAAACAAACAGATCCGATGCACACGGCATAGAAAATTGTAACATAAATTCCCAAAAAGGGGCAGTTGTGGTTTCATCATAGTAGTTAAAATATCACAAATTATTAATTGCAACCGGATTTATTTGGCTAAGAGTTGGTAGCTAAGCTGAGTATAAATGTTTTACAAACTTTTTATAAACTACTTTTCTTTGTAATCTGCTTTTAATTTGTTATCATTGTAAGCAGATATTTTGGTGGCAATAACTGTGAATAGAGTTGAGTGCTGATTTCACGGACACAACAAAAGCTGACCTTAACATTAACTTGATGTTGGCCTTATCGCGGCTCGAAACAGAAGCATTTTCACAAACTTAAAGGCCAATTAAATAACATTAAATTGTGCGAAAAATGAACCCCACGCCGAACAAGTCCTTGAGCCGAGTGCGACTGTCAACATGACAAAGGAAAAAATTAAGCAGCTAAACAGGGTTTTATGGACGGTCGGCAGAAATAAACAAACAAGTCGGGGCCAATGGAGCCTCCGGAAAATCTGTAAGCCAAGGCAACATGACACTGGCCGGCTCACACTTAAACACACTCGGACTTGGCCGACACACAATGGCCGAGACCCAAGCCAAAGCCAACAACATAATCTACGGGTTGTCAGCAGCCCAAAAGACCATAAAGGCAGGCCAAACGAGCTGAAGGTCGATGGGCGGGGGGAATGGGGGCGGACCGGGAGGAGCAAACAAATTAGTATGCAAGTCAGGCAGCAGATTAGGACACCGAAGTTTTCGCGACATAAACGGACAGCAGGCCACAATGGAAGGGCCCGAACAATCCCTCACCCATCCGGGACTTGAGGCTCTTTTTTCTTGGTTTTTCGGATTTGGCCGAAATAATGAAGTCGGTCACCGACGCGATCTGTTGCTTGTTATGCCTAGAGAAAACCGCAGAGGCATTAAAAAATGTTGTAGAAAAAGCAGGTGCGTACAAGGATTCTATTTGTGGTTACCCTCTTGGGTAAAAAACATGAAATAATATAAAAAGTAGGAAATTCATTCATAAAAACTGTGCTTTGAAATGTTTTCAAATTATTTTTTTTTAGGATTATGTTCAACTATAGTATCACAATTTAAACTGCAACTCGAACCAAAAAAATTTCTCTTCCATTTTTTTCACATCACATAAAGCTCACACCCTGAAATTATTTACTATTAGGTATCATAGGCATTCAAAAAGTATAAAAACGTCAGCCAGTCTGAGTACCGCAACAACAAATTTTCCAAAGTTAAGCGCATTTGTTGTTGGCCACCTTTTATTCGGCCGACAGACTGTCATTTTAGGACCGTGGGTTAAATGTTTCATTAAAAATTTCATGCGCAATTGCACATTGCGGTGGTTTCTTGACTACGAAAAACAGCTTTAAGGGCAATAAATCTAAAGTCAACCCCTATAAAGTTACCAAAGAAATTATTCCATTTAAACTGAGCTTGAAACAAAACACTATCCGAAAATGGCTATTAACAATATGTTTCAGACTAAAATAAATAGAGAGTCTTTTAAATTTACGTAAACAAATAATAAACGGCAGAGACATGCCCGTAAATCAAATGCTGGGAAACATTTAAAAAGAAAATCCAATAAAGTGGTAAAGGCAAAAGCATACAGAAATAATAAACTCAGCCTGCTGGAAAATATATTTTAATAAATATGTCGGAAGCCTTTTATTGAAAATGTCTTTGGCAATTTGTCAAGATTAAATTTGTAAACTGAAGTGAGCTGGAATCTTAGCAATATTAAAGTCTCATTCTGAAAAAGTACAATAACCAAGTTCTGTCAGCTCTATAAAAAATGAATACAATAGAGTATGACCTTTTTCTTACATTTATTTTTTATGATTTGATTTGTTTTCAGTTGTTTGAATATCTTTTCTGCAAACCTTGTTATTTGTCTATGGAAATACTTTAACAATGTATTTTTATTACCCCAGTTTGCTCACTCCAGCGGAGATTTTGTTAAAGTTATGGCCGACACATACTGGCAGTCATATAATTTTCATATTTTCGTACATTGTTTAACTTGCTACTTCGTCCCTTTCGTGGGCCACAAACAATGTGTGTGCAAAACGTAAGTTTGCGTGCTTGGTGCATATAAATTAGTCGCTTATAATATTCTTTTGGCATTTTTCAAATTTCCAGTTCGGTATTTGCCGGCTTTGCCTGGTGAAAGAGTTCGTACGCCATAAAGTATGCAGCTTACGTGCTCAAGGATTTCTGGCCTTCCTTCTTTGCATGGCATGAACGAACAGCAAAAAACAATTATTAACATATTAATAAATTTTAGCATATTTGAAAGGCCATAATTTAGTGTAATTCTAGATGCCTGCAGCTGGGCAACACCTGAACGAAATTGGATAATCTGGCCAAGCACGTAATTTGCATTTTTTATGGCCCGTCTTTAAAGACCTCTGACTGATTACGGCCTTAAACAATGCCCAAAATTTTCCCAAATTATTGACGAGATTATTGTTTTGTCGGCATTAACAGTCTTATCGGTATCAAGTGCACTTGGCTTGTTTGTGCTCCACTTTGGGTTCTTGACAGCCATTGGTCTTTTGTTCGTTGTTCCATTTGTGATTATTTGTGACCAAAAGGCCGACTATAATCATTGTTAGACCCACAAGAAGAAATCCGACTCCCACATACAAGCCAATAGTCGCAGCATTTAGGGCAATCTGTCAGGGAAATATATTAGTTTGGTTTATTCTGCTCTTATATTTGTTTAACCTTCTTACCTTTAGTAAACTGGTGAGACTTTCATCTAGATCTGCATGCATTCTCATGGTGAAAAGTGGTGCATAGTGATCATAAGCCACATCTTTAAATAAGCTAGTTAAGAAATAATTAGTAGAATATTAAATTAATTAAATTAAAAAAATTAAAAATAGCTTTAGCTGCATAATATATTACATTAAAAATATGTTCCAGTTTCTAATTCCTAAATTAAACCTTAATATAACTTACTCAATGGCCTCATCGCGCACAACTTTAGTGCTAATCATAAGTTGTCCCCTCAGCCTCAATGGTATTCCGAGAGTGGGTTCCATTATGACGAACATTCCGTGCTCCGATTCCTGGGGCCTCAATCCCGTGGTGTTCTCCCTGTACATTTCATCCGTGAGGTAAAAGTGCGGATGCGACATGTAGAAAGGACCATCGAAGGCAGGTGGTCCATAATCCAGGACTCCGTTCAGCGGACACTCGCGGTTCTCCAGGCAAAAACAGTTAGTGTCAGGCGATATTTGTCCGTTGTCGAGGGTGAGATTGGTGGACTCATACCGCCAGACTTTAATGCCATCTACAGTAAGGTTTTCTCTGGGGAAAAGGTTCAAATAACGCGCTGCATCGGGAAGGAAAATCGAAGTGGGTTGATCCCACCTTCTCTCCGGTGACCAGAGTTCTCCAGTGCTGCCATTTACCTTGCCACATTCACCGGGATAAAATCCAGTAGAATTCTTGCCATTCCATGCAAGGAGATCCCCCAACTTGGTGCGATCACCATGGCCAGTGTGTATTGTAAAGTTTCCCTCGGCTGTCTTCGAGTTGTTTCTCTCGTAAAACCAAGCAAAAGTGTTGCTGTAAACCGGCAGCAAAGGTGAATGCAACTGCTCCACAAAGTCCAGCAGATAATCGTAGTAGCCATCAAAGAGCCACTGACCAGCTGAGTGGGTCATGTGGGTGGCACCGCCCTCGCGATTGAGGGCAAAGTTCATGACCTTGCGCAGGGTGCGGCGCATTTGGCGGGAATACAAGGCAGCTGTCTAAATGGAATTACGGGATTAGCGGGGATTACTCGATGTGGTGACAGATAGTCGCAGATATTTGGTGCTCCTGATTTAAAGTTGCAAGTTAAATGGAGTAAATTTGGGGAGAGCTTGTGAAATGGTTCTAGATAATTGTGAGTGCTTGTGAACTGGTTATTTTATTGCTGGAAGAACGCAACCAATAACTGCAAATCAGACTTACCAACGATGGAAAATGTGGGGCAATCACCACATCCTCTAGTGAACCATTAGATTTATCGGGCAGGAAATGCCAGGTGCGCTTGCCAAAATAAGTCACCTCGGGCTGATTCCACTCCAAGTCTTCCTTGACCTTAAAGTCACTAAAGGTGTACGGTCCCAGCTGCTCAAAGTTGGGCTTAACGCCCGCGGTGTTCAAATCCTCGGGATTAGTCCAGTTGAAGAGGTAAATTGTGCTGTACACTGGCATCGGAGTGGTGACCCATCGTTTGTAGATAAAGGAATTGGGGGTCAGAAGCAGGAGACTGCGAATCCATTGACGGGATACCGCTGGCCAGCTTGTGACCAGAAAAAGTCCAATAGCGAGAAAAAGGCTTCCAAAGGTAAAAACCCAAATCTTCTGCTGGCGAACACTGCAGCAATTGCAACACATCACGACCGATCGATTTTTGAAACTGGAAAGGCAGCCACTTTAACTCGCTTTATTTATAGGCGAGCCGACTTTTTGGGATACATTGATGTTCGCTGATTGACGCTCAAGATTAGATAGCGAAAAAGGCCCCCCTCTAACATTCGGCTGATTTTACCATTTTAATCTGTGGTGAACTGTTTATTCTTAACAGTTCTGATAGCTTAATCGCCGAAAGCTTCACTTTTCAACACCCCAAAACTAATTTTCAAGAGGTTAATTTTATGAGTTGAGTGAAACTGGTTCAGTATTTAAAATTAGCACAAAGCTTATCAAAAAACGAAATTATCTTAATTGTCTTGGTCTTAATCGGGTGCACTGTAAAAAATGTCATTCATTGACCGAAATAAAGATTCAGTTTTGAAATTTTCAGAGTTTTGTTTATATAAATGTAAAAAACAATTTAAATATTCAACAATGGTTTGGTCAAATGTTATTATTATTAATATCAAAAAAGTTTATAAATATTTATCACGGCTGGTTTTACGAAAATCACATTTATGTGTTTTTTAGTAATACAAAATTTTACAACTAAAATCATTTTTATTTAAGTTTTAGTCAACTTGATTGACCGCTAATTCCGGTTCATTCTGAGTTTCTTCATTGTCCTTAAGAGCCAGCCTGTCTGATTCACTTTGGCCGTACCATTTCCTCTTTACGGTCAATAAAACGCCGACGGCTATAAGAATGCAACCCAGACAAAGGAATCCTATTCCTGTATATCTGCCAATTGCTGGTAGATTGAGAGCCAACTAAAATAACAAAAAATTAGTAAACACATATGTTAAATAAAAAATTGAAGAGAATATTACCTTCAGTTCTGAAGCCAGAGCTTTGTCAATTTCCGCACGACTGGCGGTGGTGAAAAGTGGAGCATAGAAGCTGGGAAGATCTTTCAGTATGCTTTTGAAATTGAAATAAAAAAAATTATAAGTAAGTAACAAATTAATATTTAAGAGGAACATACTCGATAATTGTATCCGACTCTATGTACAGTGTTATCATCACATTGGCATTGACCTTCAAGGGCACTCCCATCTTCCGCTCCATGATGATATAGAAGTTATTTTGATCATAGTTTGGTGAGTAGCCGTTGATCGTGTTGCCATAACTCTCATCGGCGTACATGAAGTGATCTGCTGATAAATACATGGGAACTCCTTCGGCACACGGACTCAAATCTGTGGCTCCAGAGGCAGGACAATTATCCGGTTGCCTTTCCAAAGGACACCAGCACTTCATGTTCCCATTTAGCTGACCATTGTCGAAAGTATTCGGTGTAATTTCGTACTTCCAACCAGTAATTCCCTGGATAGTTTCGCTCTCACCCGTAAACTCCAGATTTATAATTCGACAGGTGTCGGGTATGAAAATAGTTAAGGCCTTTTCCTTCGGTTCGTCGGGCACGAAAAGATCGGTGGTGCTGCCATTTAGCTTTCCACATTCACCCTCGTACCAGCCCGTGTGATTCTGACCCTTCCAATACTTGATTTCACCCATCTCCTTGATGTCGCCCACTCCCGTGTGAACGGTGAAGGGTCCTTCGAAGTCCTTTGATCCGTTGCGATTCAGGAACCAGGCAAAGTGATCCGATTCGATTTCCGGAGCCAAAGGATTATTCAAGGTCATGGCGTAGTGCAAGAACTCATCGTAGAAACTATCGAAGAGCCATTCCGCTGCAGTGTGGGTAACAAAAAGATGTCCTCCATTCGCATTCAAAGCCTGATTGAACATAACCTTTAAAAAGGCGTTGCTATTGCGCATTTGGTTGGCAGCAGCCTAAGGAAATTAAAAAATATTTATATAGAATGTAAAATATATGGTATAAATATTATTTAACCCACCAGGGATGGTAAATGAGGAGCAGTAATCAAATCTGTTTGCTTGCCACCGGACAGCTCCTCCTCCCAAAACCAAGTTCTTCGCGGATTAAAGGTCACTGTTCCATTGTCGTGCCACTCCAGATCCATTTTCTTCCTCTCCTCCCGGTAAACATAAGGACCCAGTTGCTCGAAACTTGGTTTCACCCCGTAAGCTTGGACATCAGCCGCATTTGTCCAGTTCCAGAGATACATGTACACATAAACTGGGATGGGTAGCTCCTCCCACTTTTCAAAGGTCTTCGAAGTGGGTGTCAATTGCAGGGCCTTTAAATTAATCGTTTAGCACCTCCCATTAATTATTCTTCTTGAATTTCACCAGCCTTACCTTCATTATTTGCGTGTCTATGAAGCCTGGCCAGCAGATTACTGCCATGAGTCCGGTGACCACGAAAAGGGTTCCCAATCCGAAAACCCAGACCTTTTGTTGGGTCACTCCACAGCAGCTGCAACACATGATCGGAACAAAGACTTTCAAGCGACTGCCCAGTGGAAAAATCGCACTAGTGCTTATATTCATGCACCACTTAATAGATTATCCACTGAATTTAACGCAGCGGCTAATCAGTATGTCTACTCTAATAATTGCTTGGTTCTGTTTGCTCAACCGATAACGCGAATTGATTGGGATTTAATTGTATGTATTGGGGAATCGGCAGTAGACCCTGATAAATGCACCAAACTTCTTCTGGGTGTTGACTTATCAGCCAGACGAACATAACACTTCCTAGCACAAACTACTCAAACCCCTCGGTAACCGATATCAAATGTTCTAACTTGTTTATTTATTTTTTAATTCTTAATCAGAATAATCTATTTATGGGAAAGTAGAGTACTTTCTAATTCGCCTTATTAAGGCATTCATAACTAGTTGATTAAACTATTAATGCGGTCAACTATTTCTGCCTTGAGTCTCGCCATCTTATCGGTTATATAGTATGTTTTGTTTGTAATTGGAATGCAATTTTACTGTCAGGCGCTACTAAAGATAACTTTCAACTAAGATTGCCCAATCTGCCAAAATAAAAATTCGATTAAACCATCATGGAAAATCATTTTGACTAATCATCTACCTGGTTTGACAAAATGTTGGTTTGCTGCCAAAACGTGATTAGCTACTTTTGAAGCCAAATTATTTCAACCGCAAAATTTGCCGTGACTGCCAGAAAATTAATAACAGCCAGATGTGTATCGTAAATCTTTGTGGCTAATTGAAAGTGCCACAAACCATTTTGATGTAAACATTCCTAATGTCATATTTTGCATTTCAGCTGTGAATCATGACAAAAACAAAGTTAAACTTTAGTTTAAATTGTGATAGTTGAATGTACAAAACTTGTAAAATGCATATTAAATATCACTGTATGGTAATTAAATTACTGGAAGTAAGTTTAGTGAGCTTCGTTCAGCATCCATTCCAAAATGTAGTATGAGGATACAATTATTTAGCCTGAAAGGCAATCTCTACTTCTACTATTTCAATAGAATTTGTTACCTTATGTTGGTTTCCGCCTTGCATTTCAATAAGTACATAATTAGTAGAAATGGCAGGATATCAAAAGCCAAGAAATACCTTGAGATACTGCACTATTTGGTGTTTTACATTTGGAATTGTATTCAATTGAATGAGAAGATACAGGATAAGATAACTAATTAAATTGTCTTTGCTTTTCAGTTTGATTTCTAGGGTTTAAAATTCAAAGAGCCAGAGAAATATTTTGTATAGTAGAATTATAGGAGGAATTTAATTTTTGCTTTTTCCAGGTTATGTTCAGGTGTAAAATTCAGTTTTGTCTTTAATATATATAAACTCTGTTCATATTTAATCATTTTCTGAGTTATAAATATAGTACACATACACACATATATGGATATTGGATTTGCTATATAGGAAAAGTACGACGACTGCAGTTCAGAACATTTCAGCAACACCAGCATTTTTTAATTCGTTAATTCTCGGGTAGACTTGTAGAAATACGCCATTTTGTCTTTAATTGAGGTAGCCATTCATATTTAGGCCTCGATGGAGCCTTCGGCTTCCAGTTGGGCCTTGCGGCTTGGCTGCAAAAGTAATTCATAATTTAAAAACATTAATAAAATGGTTGCAAGCATTCTTTTTACCTTCGGGTGCATCAGAATGAAGGGCAGCTCAGCACAGAGCTCACCGCCCAAAGCGCCCAAAAAGAGTTTAACCTTCACAGCATAAGAAACAATTATGCCAAAAGCATCCCTGGCATCCTGACTGGCAATTCTGAAAGGGAAATATAAATTTTATAAAAAATTTATGTATCGTTGAATTAAAAATATTTAAAGAATATTTTCTAATACTTAATGATAGATATTTCTTATATTAAGAAAGTTGTGGGTTAGTTTTAATAAAACTTAAAAAATGATTAAACCAGTTATATACTTTTAGAAATGGAATTAGTTTCTTTAAACAACATTAATGACTCAGAAAATAAAGCAGATAAAATTAAAATAAATTAAATTAAAGAATTCAATCTTAGAACCAATGCTATATATTTCTTAAAATACTTACAGGGTTGTTGAGGCCAGAGCAGTTTCCTTTCGCTTAATATCCCCCTCCACAGCGATTCCTGCCCGATCGCAATTGGCCACCAGAGTGGGCACCAAGTACATGACCTTCTGCAGACTGGAGCCCGGATTGAGGGGACATCCCTCGCTGGTCTCCATGAAGGCGATCGTGTTGCGGAACTGGCCGTTCTGGAAGAGCACCACATCCACTCCCTGCTGCACCATGGCCTTCACCTTCTTGACCACCTTATTCGAGTTGTTGCGCACACAGATGTTTACCGAGATCTTTTCGCCATGGTGGTACAACTGCTTGTCCAGGGTGACCTCCAGTTCGAGTTCTCCGGGCGAAAGGAGGAAGTCCTTGCGGACAACGGTGCAGGGCTGAATGCCCTGTTTGGTTGGGGCATACTGCACCTTGCGGATTCCCAAGTTGATGGTGCTGCGACGATGGGAACGATCGCAGTCACTGTCTCCGGTGAAGATCTTCACGAAGTACTGCACTCCGCAGGGCTGGCTTTCATCGCTCGCCTTCTGCTGGAGGACCACCGATGCCGGCGAACTGGGCGGCATTTGCATGACGAAGGGGAACGCATTCGAGCCCAGTTTCTTGAGCAGGCGCTCCTGCATCTTGGTCAGCTGAATATCCTGCTTCTGGGGTGGGCACACCTGCTGCGAGACCAGGGTTAGCTCCTTTTGGAACCTCAGCCCAATCATCTCGTCGTCCTCGCGTCCATAGCGGAAATTGCAGACCAACTGCACGAAGATCTTGCGGTTTTGGCGCACGTACTCATCGTCCAGAACCACGATTCCGTCTGCAAACGGGATGCTAATTAATCGGGGATTATGGAAACAATGGCCCAGTCGAATGGTTGCCTGGTCACGTAACTAATAAGCTGGGTTAATGCAACAGACTTGGATTGCATAAATTACACAAGAATTTAGTTGGGCCCAAAGGGAAATTCATATTAGCTTATCCAGGGCATTTCAATTTGATGGGAATTTAATTCAGTTTAGTTTGTTATTAGATTCAGGACAGTTAAAACTTTCTTTTTAAGCAAACTAAGATTTGTTTATTCCTCAAAGCCCTTTAATTTTAAAAACATTTTTGTGGAGACACAATTGTTTTTTGAGCTCAAAAAATGTGAGCATTTAAAGCTATTCATTTTTCTAACATTTCAGTTTTTGGAAAAAAAGTCATCTAAGATATATTTATTCCGCAATTCATGCAATTTAGCCCAATTTTTTTGAATACCTACCAATTGGCTCCACCTGCGTGACGGAATCCACAAAGTCACGCCTGTTCATGTAGAGCGTGATCATGTTGTTCGGAGAACATTTCTTGAACACCTTGAAGTTGACCACCATTTTGAAGCCGTTTATTCGATAGTTTCTGCGGAAGTGGTGTAAATATTTAATGTGAGTTTAACGTTCCGCGCTCGTGTGTCTCGGGATACGCCGCGTTGCGTGGTCCGCTTGACTATTAATTAGCGCTCATTGGCAATCCGGCATTTATACCTGGCATTGTGGCACCTGTCGCCCCTGTAAATTCAATTAGCAGCGCAGCAGAAATTCAGCGGTTCTCCGGCAGCGAACTGCTACGGCTTCCACAACCTTGCCACATAGAGTCTTTGATATTGACATTGCAGCCGACGAGCGAAGTCGATGGCTGGAACATTAAATAATGCCCGAACAACGCCGCGCATTAGCAATGCAGGGCACAAAAGCACAAAAATAGCCACCGAAATCAATATAGTCTGCGTATTTTGTTGGTTTGTTGTTTTCCTCGCCGGATGACGTATTTATATACAAGTATTACGTGCTGCCCGATTTCCGTTGCCTGTTTATGTAATTCTTTTTAATTTAATTGAGGCTTTTACAGCCAGCCCTCTGCTAAGTCTTGATAAGCGGGTAGCTTTTATGGCAGTTACGACTTTGAGTTCTTACAGAATGTGTTTAAAAATTACTGTAATTAAAAAAGGTGCAATAACCTTCTGTGAATAATACGATGCCTTTTTTTTTTATTAATATATGTAATTATTTGTTTAATAAATTAAATAATATTCATAACAATACCTTTGAAAAATTATTTGTCTTTTATCAAACAAACTTTAAATGTTGTACTTTGCTGGAAGTTTGTCTCCCATAGTTTATAAACACATTTTGAGTGAGTAATCAGGCATAAGTACTTAAACTCCTCCAGCAAGTGCTACTTAAAGAACGTGCACATTCAATTATGTAAAAATATTCTATGCAAAACTCAAACCAGTCCCATTTCCATTTTATGCAATGAAATCACATTAGCATAAAGTAGGCTACTTAACAAAGTCAATGAACGTAATTATTATACTCCTGACATTAAAAATATGAACAAAGTTGTGTGAAATATATTGTTCTTTATTGTGTGGTTTGGGGCCAGTACAGTCGGAAAAGTGGGATTTTTCCTCTTACCATCCTCTCATATTCGTGTGTGGAAAAATGGAGGGGGTAGAGTGGCGGCGGACAGTCGCCAAGGGTCCAACAAAACCGACAATGAGGCCCTTAATAATAGCAAAACTTTTGCACTCACGACGTGTGGGCCAGCAGGAAAATGGCGCTGGTTATGGGCTTGTCTCTCATTTAAATACATTACAAGTGAACTTTCCGAGAGGCGTGGACACGGCCTCTTCCTGGGGAGTTGGCAATATGTTGTAAAATGAGTCGTGCTCAAGATTTTGTAGGAAAAATCTAAGGGGCAATTAAATTCAATTAACTTTGAGACTGTGTCCCTAGACTTCTGAAGTATTTTCCTTCAGAGACCCAACTAAATTAGCTGCGAAATAAAGGAACAAGTAATTTAATTTAAAAATCAGTTCACTTCAAAGATTTTGAAGTTTAATTATTTAAAATTTCCAAAAAATGTTTTAGGAAATATTAAAGCCATGTTTTAAGCTGAATGTAGTCTGTAGATGGTTTAAACACAAACCATTTCAAGTTGGTTTGTGGTTCTCCACTCTATATATATCCTCTATATATATCTGACCAAGCACCAGAATTGCTTGCGACCGCAAATCGCAGTCTGTATTATGTGTGCGCAATTGTGCCAGATGCGAATTGTATTAGCCCATTTTCGGGAGTATCTCTTCAGACTCCCATAATTTCAGTTCGCTCTTGAGGCAGCAGCCATTTAAACAGCGTCAAAGGCAGTTTCGAACTATTCTTCCCTTTCGGCCCACTCGAGAGCTAATTTGGCTAGTTCAATTGCCTGAACATGGCGAGACAAAGTAGTCGGTCCAATTGCATTGCACAATCAGCCCGATTGCCACGGTCCAAGCTGCGGAGCTTGGCCAAGAGGCCGGAACAGGCATAGAATCCACTGCAATTGTCGTTTCGACCAATCGACAACCAACTACTGCCTTCAGAAGGTCCCGAAAAAAGAATCAGGCGGGATTGAAAAGAAAGGATGAACGGCTTCGTTTATTAAATAAAAACGTTTAGACAGGAAAAAACCCAAATTGTTTTAATTTTTTAATAATAATAATTTGGAATAGTTTTTAAGTAATTCATGAGATATAAATAAAGAAAATAAGTAATATTAAAATACATTAAACATAGCATACTTTTGAGCAACAAAAGTATTGCATTTATTTCATATGACTAAACTTTCCTTAAAATATCTATTTGAAATGGTTTTTTTTTTTTATAAAAAAGAATGGAAAGTGAAGATACGTGAAATTTGTTCTGTGTCCCATTTCGAGCAGAAAGAAAAACCTGCAGGTAGCAACTTGGCCCAAATCACCTTGATGCATGGCCGACATCTGCCATTGAAACGTGCGCTGGAGCGGCCACAAAGTTTTAGGCCAAAAGTCGGTGGCGGTGGGCCGGCCACTCGCTCATCAGCCTGATCAGGGCCAATAGCACGGAAAATTGCAGCGAGCCCGAAATTGTTGTCTTATGAAAAGTAAAAGCAAACAGAATTGGCGCCCAGCCTTGGCGCGAGTTGCTGCCATTTCCAGTTACCATTAGTCGGAGGAAGGACATGTCGCGCCCTCCACGGACGGAGGATTGAAAAAACGGATGGAAAAACTAGAGGAAAATACAGCTCCTGTGCTGCATGAGCGGACTTGGCAGCGATGTCGTCGCCGTCTGACGATGTGCAAACTGGCGAAGTGACAGCAAATGGCGCGGAAACTGTGTGTGCGCCAACGTCAACTAATCGTGGGTGAACAAATCTTTGTATATACGGGCATATCCATATATATATATATATACATACCTCCATCCGAGTCAGTACACAATTCAGACAATGTTGTTGCCAAGGGCTGCGGACAGGTAGCTGTTGTTGACGCCAGTCGATTGCAGGTGTGTTTCGCCCTCTGGTTTTCATGCCGCCGGATCCTGATTGCTTTGACATTTGCATCGGCAATGGGTTCAAAACTAATAGTTTTCCGCCCAGAAGTCAATGTTTGATTTAATTGGGGCAAGCTGGGGGATGAACTAATATGATGGTAAAGTTAGTGCTTGTTTGAGTAATAATTTACTAACTATTTATAAACATTAACTTTATGCTATCGAGAGCAACTAACAACAACTTTTTAGCTACAACTTTTTGCAATACATTTTGTGTTATAAACTTTTATTTAATTATATCCAATAAAATTTAGTAACTTTATCACCCTACAAATTAATTTAAACTTTAACGAAACAAAGTTATATCTGCTTTTATTCTTTAAATATTTGTTCTTCCACCTCCAGTTTAAAAATATAATATTAAACATAAAGAGAAAGTCCCACGTCCCGAAGTAAACCTCTCAAATCGATGGAATAAAGTAATTCACATGTGAAAACTCGCAAAAACAAACACCTTAGTAAGACATTCGAGTGCACGGCATGCAAAGAAAATGCCAGGAAAATGTGAAGGGATCCTTTTCAGCGGGCCAATTCGCTTTGTATGTTCGTGTCGTAAGCTCTGGTGTTGGCGTTGTCCAAAAAATACCACTATTGCCGGCTAATTTCCCAGGTGCATGCTTGCTTGTTAAATTGATGTATAGCATACTCTGTAGCGTATAGCAGCAGGCCAAGTCCGAACCCAAGTTCGTAGCAGAGGCATGCGGTGAAGGGGGACAAAAGTGGCGGGCAATGTGTTAAAAGGGGGACAAAGGGCAGCAAGCAGCATAACTGAAAATATTTTGAAAACGGCAGTGGCCGCCGCACACAACAATGCCAGCAATGAAGGCACCTGTACCAGGTCCCACTCCTCCGCAGCGACCCCCTTTCCCTCTTTCCTTTCAGGACACTGTGTTTGCGGTCGGGTTTTTGACACAAATTTTGCCGATGACATGTTCAATACACAAAGCTGCGTGCTTAAGTTCGCTCATCCGTATTGTTGTACCATGGAGCCTCTACTGCATGTAGTCCTCGATATTTGCAGCCAGCACGTGTTTAGGGTTGCCACAGCGCCACAGTGTTCCAAGTGTGAGTGGGTGTGGGCTGCTAACTTGGGTATTTTTAAGCCGACTTTCATGAATAAAACTTACAAAATAGAAATTCCCCTACATTCGTTATGCAGTATCATCTTTAAAACCCAAAAAAGAAAACGTTTAAAATGTGAGAAAAATAATAATAATAAAATACAATTTTATTTCAATAACATAAAAACATGAAATTACTTTAAAAATATATTTTTAATTCATAAAATGTTACTGGATTTTTTGCCACAAATATATCACAACACTGTTGCAACTTGGTGTATGCAGAACTTCACTTCATTCATCACATACTTCTGAAAAAGTAGCACCCTGCGGAAAAGCCTCTATTTTCAGATCTGGCGTTTCATTTTAAAGTACTTTGGCCGGTTTAAATTTGCATTTCAGACTGTCAGCGGGTGTCAAATAAATTTGACAATATCTACGTTTTCTCTCTGCCTATTTCCGTAAGCCACATTATCCTATTAAGGGATTTAATGGAGTCACACACGCGCGCAACTTTGTCTCATCATAAATCTGAGAAGCCAGCCCAGCGGGTAATTCTCTGTGGAGCGTAAAAAATGGCAGTCGGGGTGAAAGATGGAAGCCACAGCATTGTTTGATATATGTACCTCGTATTGGATATTTATGCCTTTCACTTACCAGGTAGCGTATGGATTTATGCCGCTACGATTATGGCCAATGGCCAAAGTTGCCACAAACAGTCAACTTTGCCAAAAATCCCCAAAATTAGCCAAATGCGTAAGGAGTGGCCAGGCTATACGTGTGGCATTTAAATTATTTTATCTGTACCGCAAAAATTTATGAATTTCAAAAAGTTGGTAATAACACCCAAGGGACCGCTTTTGGCCAAGCTGCCAGTGAAAATATATCGTCGGCCATTTGGCAAACAAACTGAGAGGCAGCTGCCTTCTTGAGGTATCCAAATGTTGACGTCTCGTCCTCTCATCGTTTTTGGGTTATTCTAGAAATATATTTCTCTAAATTTGAGTCTTGTGTCTCAAAAAGTTTAGCTGCTTCATCGATGGAAATCGAGCGGTGAGCATTATTCGCATAACTTTTATTCAAGTCGGCTTAAAGTTTGGCCACTTGAGACGCTTTAATTGGTTCTCCTTTAGGTTTTCCCTCTTTTAACCTTAATTCCTTAAGCCCTTAAAGTATCCGGCGGCTGTCTGAATCTATAGCCGGCAATTCTTTTTCCGTTCGTTTTGGTGCGCATAGTTTTGCATCTGGGACGAACCGCAAAAAAGTCTTTTCGATTTTGAATTTAGTTTTTCCATGTCCTACAACCCTAGTGCACAGAGAAAAAAATATACGTTTGTATTTTTAATAAAACTAAATTTAATTACTTTTTGTATTTTTTTTAAAAATCATCAATTTTTATACATTTTACTGCGATCTTAAAATGTAAAAATGTATACGATCTGCAAACCTTCAAGTTATGCTTATTTCATTTTTCCTTTTTACGGAAATAATTTAAGTCACCTGCTATTAATTAATATTAAAAATGTACATATGTTGATGAAACAATTGTATTTATTTTGAAATATATTTCCCTTTTTTTGTCTGCATAACAGCATCAGCTCTGCTATAATAAAATTCGTGTCCTGACATTTCTCAGCAGGCTTGTCACACGTGTCGAAGCGTTGCAAAAATCTCGGTGCCCCCCAGCTCCGTTTCCCCCTTTTTATTCAGAGCCCCCGTGGACAATTCAAATTGTTCATTTGCGCTTCCTGTGTGGAACGTATTCAGAAGCCTTGATATGAGCAGTGGTTTTTGTCCGGAGCTGTTAGAGGTTAAAGCCTAATGGTTTTTGCTTTGCAACTTTTGCAAATGCTTTGAAAAGCAATTAGAACTGACAAATGCGTGCCTTGACATTGCTATAACTGAAGACATTGCCTGTCATTGTGTTTAAACGATTTGTCATGGCAGCCAGACGAAAGGTTTAATATGTTAGTTGGTAGGAATAATGATTGATGGGTCGAGAAGGCGGGCGACTACTTAATAAATAATTTAAAGTGATTTAATTGAAAAGAGAAGGCTTATTTACTTTTTGGGGAATTTCATGGCTATTTAATTGGTTTCTAAAAAGTTATAAGTGCTGTTACAGCTTATGTAAGCTTAACTTAAAAGTCCTTGCAGAAAACTATAACTTTTAAAGAAATTACTAAACCTTTCTGATCATCGCATCAGCTAGATAAAAACCCGGCTAAAAAGAGGTAGTTAACCTGGCTGAAATTTAATTTAATTTCGACATTTTTCCTCACTCAACCTAAGTAAACCAATAAAGCGCAGCGGAAGGAGCAAACTGAGACAGAGGCGCGGAAAGGATGCGAGGAAAGGATCCAGAGGTCCTGCTGCTGCACTGCACCAAAGTTGAGTAAGCTGACTGATTAAATTTACACATCGAACCGCAACTGTTGCACACTGGCATACGAGAAAGTAATAAAAAGCAAGGAGTCGGAGCAAATTTTATATCCCCGTCAGCGGGGAACAAAGCCGAGGAAGTCGAAGCTTCTGTGCATTAAAGGAGGAAATCAATTGATGGCTCCCGAGCAGATGGGAGCCGAGTGGCTGCCATTTTCCTTCGTCAATTGCCTGTAAGTGGGTGGTTGTAAAAGTTTTTATAACCGCTCCGAGTGCACACGCTGCGTATGAGCAATGCCAGCAGCTGCTCGACTTCGAGGGCCCCGGATGCAACGAATTAAGAAAAATGGAAAAATAGTCAAATTTCATCTCCTCCGCCGGAGAATCTCCAGTGGCAATTTAGGACCCCTTCGATGGCTCATCTGAAGGGATCGCACACTTCAAATGTTAATCAGAACCGGACAGTCCGGCCTTCCTTCCTTCGCTCCTGCCTTTCCGTCCGGATGTGTCAAGTGTAGCAATATTGATGTGCAATCTGGAGAGCTGCAACCGCACTGCTCAATTTGCATGCGCCTGGCCACTCGACTGACTGCTCGGCAATTGGAAATGCATTTTCAATGCTCCGGCCGCACACTCGGGCCAGCCGCCAGTTGAGGGCCTTTACAAGCTTCATGCATAAATTCAAATGTTTTCCCGGCCAATAAATGGGCTTCGGACTCGCCCTGGACATTGTCTCTAAGATATATATATCGGACAAAAAATGGTAGGCCATTTTTCACATCGACTGGGCTGCTTATTGATCAGCTCAGTTTGCATAATGGATAACTGACTGTAGGATGTGCCACACGATACATAATGAGTCTATTTAAATATTCTTACCTTGTATAAAACAGCACAGCGAACTAAGTTCGTTAATGCAGCACGTGAAAAATCCCTTTAGATTTCTGAAGCTAAGTCTATTTAAAATTAGATAAAACCTATTTTGAATACTATCATTCATTAAGATATTTGGATATAGATTTATGGCTTTGCGCAAACGGATTTGTAAGAGGTGCACTCTTTTTACACAATGTTTATTTGTTTACCACAAAAGCGGACTAAATTAATCAACATTACCGTCACTCCAATTACTTTTGAAAGTATCGACTGTTCTAGTTTCCTCTTCATCCAACTTTGGCGAGCTAAATCAAAGCGAACTGATGCCGCGGCAGCCCGCTCAGTGCTCACAATGCAATCAGAATCAGAATCAGCAACAATGGCAATCCGAGTGCCGTATCCAAGCCACCGCGGAAGCGGAAGCAATTTTCATTTGCGTTGAGTTTGGTTTTAGCCTGGTGTCGTCCTTGCGGTCGCTTAGGAATCGATTCTCGGTCGGCGGAAAGCGAAGGGTTGCCAAATCGGCGAGTTGGATGGTCGGAGGAGAACAGGAAAAACGCAGCACATGCTCGGCGACATGTTACCAACATAATTTCAGATGCCACACAATGGGATAAGATAGATGGGGTGGCGCCGGGCCAAGACCGGAAAACCGCAAAGTGATGCAAGTGTGCAGTGCAGTAAATGTGAATTTTTATTAAATAAATTGCTGGCAGGAAGACGCCACCATTTTCTGCGGATTCCCTTCGGTTTCCACGAATGACACGTTTCTCTTTTTGGTTTCATAAACAGTCACACTTTATTATGGATTACGGTTATTGCTGTGTAAAATAAATACAATTTTCCGACTTAAGAATACGTGAAAATGCCAAGTTCTGTTATTGATTCGGGGGTTAACCTAAAATCGTTTCGGGCTTCTAGTGGGGGTTCCATTTGAATGATTGCTGATTTCAGCTTACTTGGTTTTAATTTGGGTTCTCAACATTATATCTTTGACATGCCTTAATCACTAGGTTTATATGTGTAATTGTATGTGTTTGGGAAATCTATGCCTCTAACTACGTGCTATTTTAATGTTTACTTTTTAAATTCTCAAACAGCGGCTGCTCAATTTTGAATCGCATTGGCCAAATATACAAGTTGCTTAACATTATGTCGTTCGCTTAAAGATTACACACTCAGTTTTTATGGTTCGTCTGCCTTAATACTTATGTACAGAATACGTTCGGTTTTATCACATTTGAAATGTGTCAAAAATGAATCGTGGTTCTTCTCGCCTAAACGTAGACCAGTTTTATATACAGATGCGCATATAAAAAACATTAAAATTAGATTACAAGTATCTTAGTGAAACACTGGTAAAGTTCGTTAATTGTGAGAATGGCAGTATGGATTAATTTTTGCCGCATCCCAATGGGATGTTATGGGCCAAAAAAAAGAGGAATATAATGATGATCGTCGTCTGGAGTGATTAATGAACTTAATTGCGAAACTCAAATCCTAATTACTGCACTTCAATGCGACCCCGCATGGCCATTAATTATACGCCCCGTCGTCCGTTTTCCGTAACGTTTGCCGCGCAAACTGCAAACTACAAACTGCAAACTCCAACTACAACTCTCCAGCGGCCTACGTCGGTGTGGTGCCAACTGTTTGCTTGGCAAACCTGGTCGCGGATGGGGATGCAATGGCGATTGCAGATGCGGCGGAGGACGAGGTGGCTCCCATGGTTCCCCTGGGTCAGTTGACGCTGACCAGCGGTTCCAGCGTGCTGCTCAGATGCACCAGCTGCTGCTGAACCTCCCGCAAGCTGGCCAGGCTGCCGTCCATCTGTTGGTGGTGGTGCTGGTGCAGCTGCGGTGGTGGTGGCGGCGGTGGCAGCACCACGACCACCGCCTCCGCCGGCGTGGGCATGGGCATCGGTGAGGGAGCTCCGGGGGGAATGACGGTGGCCGCCGCTGCCACGGCTGCCAGGGTTGTGGCCGAGTTCGGCGAATGGGAGACACTGTACATCAGGCTGCCCATATTGGGATGCTGATTCGATGGCGGCGGCATCAGCTCGTCAATTGTGCAAACGCGATCGTCGACGGGGAAGGTGAAGTTGATTTCCTTGCCCTTGTCCTCGGGGAATCCCTGAGTTCCGTGAACTGGCGTACTGCCGTTGGCAGGACTCAGAGCCACGACTTCTCCTCCCGATTTTTTCCCATTCTGCGCAGACGGCGAGGTGGCCAGGGTCAGAGTGGTCGTCGTGGTGGGCGAACTGCCATTGCCCAGCGTTGTAATCGTGGTCGCCTCCAGGTTCTTTTCCAGGCACTTGCTCTCGCCTGCGGAAGACAGAAAAAATGAGGAGAAAATGAGTTCCAGTTATGGAGCAAGTGGCTAGCTGCACTGCAAGAATTAAATGAGTAAATATAAAAATAGAAAAACTTATATTATTTTGGTACTAAAATTAAAGAAAATTTTAATTAAATCGAAATATAGATTTTTGAGAATAAAACTTAATTATCAAACTATAGTATAAATTGCTTAAAAAATCTTGTAATCATATTTCCGACTATTTCGGTGCATACAATTTTAACACCAATTAAGTTTTTCCTACAAAATAAATTGCGGAAATATAATACAAATTTAAATACATATTAATTGTTTAAAAAAAATTTATTGCAAAGCAAAACATTGTCGTACTATTTTTGTTATTGCAAAAACACATTTAACATTAAATAAAAAAGAATAATCTCCCGTTTCCAGAAACATATCTAAATTTTTCTTCAAGTTCCCTACTGCAAACTGGGGCACTGAAAGGCTTCGACGGCGTCATAGTTTTCCACATTTTTCTCAATTCTAAGAACTCATTTCCGGAGTGTGGGGAAAGCGGTAGCGGTTTTTGCCTGCTGTCAGCTGAAAAATTTTTTGTTTCCCTCGGCGCGCTTTTTCTCTCCGTTTATCGGGGGAATCGAATTTGGGTGTGCGGCAAAAAGTTTTCGTTGTGGCAGGGCGACAGCCTCTAAGGCCATTTTATTGTTTGTGCAGAAATGCTACAATTGCGTAAATTCAGAAGTTTGCCTTTGTTTTCCTTTTGGCCGGCCCTCTGCCCTTTTTGCGCCTCTTATTTTTGTGTGGGGCTTCCCTCGAGTGCGTTCTGCTGAATGGCGGATGCCCCAGCGCCAATTTCAGGTGAGCACAAACATTAACGCCCGCCGGCGGCAACGGAACTTGGTCAGTGTGAAATTTATTTATTCCCCAATTAAGTTGCGAGTGGGTGGTTAGGGGGTTGTAGGTAAGGAGACCCGGCATAATGAAGCACGTTCTTGTAATTAATTAAGTGCGGCGACTTTTTCCTTTTTTAATTTGGTGAATCATGCGCGTGCCAGTATCCGGGAAATAAATTTCCGGATATCTTTGGCCCGTTCTTCTTTTTATTTCACCGCCTGCACTTGGCAAATTGCCCGGAGTCGGAGCTTAAGACACCCTCCTCCGCGAACTGCAATTAAATTTAAATTCAGGTGCTAATCTGTACTTACTGCCATTCAGATGGTCCTCTCTCGTGTAGTAACGAGCCCGATTTTTCGAGAAGCAGGCCACCAGCGAAAGTATAATGACAGCAATTAGAACAAAGATGATGCCACCCAGAATGGCCAGAGTATTGAGACCGCCTGTGGGTTAATTAACAGAGATTTAAATGTTAAGGGTTTTGCATTTTCTTCTTATAAAACAAAACGATTAAATGGAAATAAAGGTAGCTTTTGCTTTTATTTAAGGGGTAAACTGTAGTTAAAATGGTTTTGATTTGGTAACCTGGCTCTTCTTTATAATGCCGTCAAGTATTCATCTAGCCCTGCATCAGTTACCTACTTGGTTTAATTGGTCTTTTAACTGAATGTAGTACATTCTCCAAGCTATTTTCAGAAATTCCTTACCGTGCTCAAGAAAGTTATATGAAGTGCTGGCGGCATTCTGCTCCTCGTCGGTGATGAAAGTCAGGCACGTGTGCAGCCCGTTGATGTCCAAATTATTTATTTCTGCACCTCTCAGGCTTTTTGGCAAAAAGCAAATGGGATACGTATCCCATTTCCACTGCAGCTGCAAACAAGGGAAACACAGAGAAGGGCGGAAAATTGAAAAGTGAGTCATGAAGGTGTTGTAAGGCATCGTCAATCACCAAAGGCTTTGAAAACTAATTGAAATTGAATTTTCAGTGCCGAGGGCTTCGTTTATTTTGTTTGCAACTGCAATTCCACTTACTTGGCGCACAACATTTATTAATTTCCCCATGTGACACTCGTCGCATATCAAAGGATTGTTGTCGAGTCGCACGTTGCGAATGCCTTGGATCCTGAGGGCTGTGTCCTCACTGATGCCGTGTAATTGATTCCGAGATAAATCCAAAAACTGTTGAAACACAGAAACAAGGCCAGGAAAATGGCCAGAAATGTTCAATTAAAAGTGCATTACAAGGGGGGAAATGGAAAAGAAGAGAGGATTTCAAACAAAGTTTAATTTTTATTGGAAAACTCTGGTTGTTAAATGACAATTAGCTTAGGAAACACGCATGCTTACACTTAAAAATAATAGTTTAAACGATAAATATTTTAAGGAGGAAACCAATAGGAAATATAGTTTATAGCTGAGTATTACTTAAAATGTTTGAATGAATAAATTAAATATTTTTTAACTTTTCTTTTTAATTGTTTTGAGATATTTGATCCGCTGGTCTTGAGTGTTTAGAAAACTCAGGGAATCAAGGAAAATAACCTGAAAATTTTTGGGCCTTCCACAATAATGGAACCCAAATGGCTTGAGTGAAGTGTATACACAATTAAATTCAATTAAAATGAAAGGCTTAATGGCTATAAAATGATTGTTGTTGGTTTTCAGGCTGCTGATGCTTTTGTTGGGCCCCAATAAATTTGCCATAGTCAACGGCAACAATAACAGCAAATTCGATGGCAGGACTGTGGCAACAAAAGGATCTCCATCACGGCACCGAAAACAATCCGCAAGAAGAGTGCAAGGACACCACCAGTCAGGGGATATATGGGGGGATATAGAGAGGGGCCGTCTGACAGACGTGGGGCACAAACAGAAAGCTGGGTGACACACAGACGGACCGACCATGAATCCCTCTGGCTGGGGAACGGAATAAAGCCACGGCTTTCGACTGTTGTCACAAATGTATAAACAGAAAGGGCAAACGCTAACGAAAACTGCAAATACCCCTTTCTGCCACCCGCAATTTCAGTAATGGTGCCTCTGTGTGTGTGTGTTTGTGTGTGTGTATACCCTCGTTGTGGCAATGTTTCACAGTGAAATATTCTACAAATTGGCCAGAAAGAATCAACAGTCCTGGCTGCAGGACAATAGATCTACGAGGCAAATATATACGGTATTCCAGCCTGAATTATTGCCCAGGTGCAGCAAACTTCTGTGAGTGACTTACCTCCAGTTCTCGACACGGATCGATGACCTCCAGTGCCGTGTTGTTCAAGGAATTTCCAGAGATATTGAGATATCTGAGTTGCTTGAAAGGATGCAGCAGTCCAATGGGCATTGTTCCCATATCGGCGATTGCCAGGTGGGTCAGCTGGGGAATGAGCTGGAGAAAAGGTAAAAAAAAGCATAAATCAATTGGAGAATCAATAAGAATAGAATTCTTATTTTAGAAATGTAAATATATTAGGTATTGCAGTTATCACGTTCTGGTTTTTAACACACCCAACTTATTTATTATTTGAAATCAGATTCAAACTCACCTCAAAGGTTTCTCTCATTTCCCTCAGATCCATCAGCACATTGCCACTTATATTAAGGATTAGCAGATTGCTCAGACTCCTAATTGACTGCGGCTCCAGACGCACCAATTTGTTGTAGGACAAGTCCAAGAAGGTCAAGTTCGTCAGCTGCAGAAACGAGTCATTGGGCACTTTGGCCAACCGGTTGTACGATAAATCTAATTCGGTTCAAAAGAAAAACCCGAGTAGAGAATAAAAGAAATGGAAAGCAATTCAGAGTTTTTAAAAGACCGTAAAAGGAGTGAGTATAATTTCAATGGCGCACCCAAGTGATTAAGACTCTTCTGCATGCGAAAGAGTTGGTCCACCACCACGGACAATTGATTGCCGTCGAGCAGAACTTTGGTCAATCGCTTAACATCCCGGAATTCATCCTTGTCGAGGAACTTGAACTGTGCGAAAAGAAAATAATTGGAAAAACTCAACGAGGAGGGGCGGAAAAGTAGGGAAGACAAACCTCGTTGCGTCCCAAATCCAATTCGCTTAAGAGCGGCAATAAATTGTACATCTGCGGATTGATTTTTTTCAGCTGACAGTTGCGGCACTTGAGCACTTTCAGTTCCTGCGACAAAACAATGCACTCAGTTTGGCTGTCATAACAAAGCATACGAGTATAAATGGTGGATGGTCAACTTACCGGCACATCGCGAAACACATCCGGCTGTAAATCCTGCAGCGGATTTCCGCTCAAATCCAGATACTTGAGTCTGCTCAGCATGAAGAAGTTGCGCTGCACGAGCTCCACAATCGAGTTGTCGGCCAAATTAAGACTACGCAGATCCTTTTTTTGGGGGGCAAAGAAGCAATTTTCCAAGTTTACTACGGCATGCAGTGAATTAACTATGTTTTATGATCAGGCCCTACTGCTTTGGCTACGGCTACGGCTAATAATTCATAAATCAGACAAATATTGCCTGGGTCCGGAAAGAGCCAAAAAAGTTGCAAGCGCTGCACTGGCTTTTCCCGGAAAAGCGAAGCGGGAAAGGAAGTCACCAGAGCGCAGTGCGCAGCGCAAAACAAAATCGAAAGCACATTGAAGACAACGAAACTAACTTCTGTGCACTTGCACTTCCGCCAGTTGCTGGCAAAAGTGGGAAATTGGGAAAGTGGACCAGGAGAACCTAACTTAAATTCAAGCACGTAGAACTTTTCCTTTTGCGCCCCGAAAAGTAGGCAACAAATTTGCAGCGGCAACAAGGCTATTAAAAATGCCACACAATTTATTACAAGCGCGCCAAATGAACTCGTGCGAAAATTGCAATCATCTTGGAGATAAAACTTGCTTCTGACGGGGCTCAAAAACAAGTGCTGTAAATAAGCAATTACAGCCATCGACTAAAATAGTGGGGATACTGATTGCCTTTTCACTATTTGTTGGATTTTAATTTGATTTATTCATTGAAGTACAAATTCACCCAAGGTTTAAAATATTTTTCAATGTCCCTTATTCATTCAACAGTCTCTTTTTTCCCTGTTAACGAAGTTTCATAACTCCATAAATTACATAATGAGATTCAATGTCAAAGACCGCGAATCTGACGGTTGCAAACAAAGGATATCAGTCAACCACTCGCCATATACTCACCGTCAAATGGCGAAAAGTTGAGCTGGCCATGCGTAAAATTTTATTTTTCGATAAATCCAGTTCCAGTAGATTATCCTGGCCCCGAAAGTTGTTCTCCGTGATGTTCGTTATGTTGTTCTTGGAAAGATCTGCAACAGACATGAGTAGCGGCAATCGCGGATTTTATTCGTTATTTTTTGTTAATGACAGTCGTCAGGGTGATATGCGGAATAAATAATGTGAAAAACATACATTGTTGCGTAATTATTAAACTTTGTTTGAGATTGTCTGGGATTAAAGACTTTTTAAACGAGCACTCTTCCGGTCCTATTGACTCAGCTAAAGCAAACAAAAAACACATTACACATACGCCCCATTGTCTAGCAAAGAACCAGAAACAGAGTACTTGCTGCCAAGCCCCCTTAAACATACAGCAAAATTAATTTAAATAGAAATAGGAGGAAAAGAGGAAAAGCGAGGCCAAAAGAAATACCAATTGTTTCGCTGCTCTTTGCTGGCAGCCCGGAACAAAAAAATCCTGAACTGCAGCGTAACTCTGTTTTTGTAGCATGTAGCATGTACAACTCCCCGACAGGCGAATGAAACACCAATGGCTGAGGGGGCAGAGCCGAAAAAATAAGATCCGAGCATGTAAATAATTGGGGGGCAGTGCCGTGGCTGTAAAAACCGCCAGCGGGGGGTGGCCCACATAAAGCACAAATAAACAAGTTTAAAGCCCCAACGATATCGGAGCATTGCTTTCGTTGGCTTTACACTTGCTTTCTGCCTCCGCCAGGAAGGCTTCCAATCTTATTTTATTTTTTGGGCGCTTTCTGCTGTTTGGCGCATCAATTTCAATTTTATTGACAAGACAACAATCGCTGAGCGGTGCGAAAGCGAAGCGGAAATGCTCTTTTACATTGATTTGGTATTAGCTGCTTGGAACTTTTGATTGTGTTTATCAGATTGCTAAAAAGTTCTGTATACTTAATAGTTATTTAAAATAATATAACTAACGCACAGTTCTTTTACTTTTAGTATCAAGGGTATCACTTCTTCTCTTAAGAAAACTCCTCATTTGGCTATTCCCCTCACAAACTGCATTAAAAAAGTGGAAGGACTCTTCCACGAAATGTGAAACCTGCGTTATCCTGTGATGTCCTTTCTCGGCCTGCCACTGGTATGCTCATTTAACGTTTTGCGACGCGTCCGCTGCTTTATTTGCCTTTTCGTTTGCGTTTCGCATTTTACGAGGCTGCAGGACAACCGCATCGCCACACCCGCGCCTTTCTTCCGATTGTTCCCGTATTATTTGCATATCAGCGAGCCGGCTTTTAAGAGCGCGTAGCTGCTTAAATTGAAATCGCTGCCCCTTTTTGGATTAATGTCTGTCGGGGTGAATTTAAGAGTTCCGACTCGTAAAGGCATTGATTACTCACCTAATATCCGCAGATACTTGAGGCCCCAAAACGACTCGGCTCCGATTGCCGGCAGATTGGAGTCCGTGATGCGCAGGATCTCCAGTTTCATGAACTGCCTCAGAGCAGGTCCGATTGTAATGGAATTCCGTGGGCCCCGAATGATAATAACCTTAACATCAATGTCCAACTCATTGGGCGAGAGCAGTGAGTTCAGACCTCCTGTTAAATAAACAAATAAAACCACAACAGTTAAAAATAGTTGAGGTCGAGTGGCGGCGTCAAGGATACTTGAACTAATTTTATGCGGCTCTCGGTTGTTAAGCTAACTTTGCAGTGAAACAATTTACGTTGGTTGAATTTTAATTTTTTTTAAAAAGCTAAAAAGTTCAAAAATCATAAAATATTCTTTGAAAGGTGTTTTATTCAATGTATTCAAATAATAATCATGTTGTATGTTATTCCAAAATATAGAAAAGCTAGTTATAATAATTTTCTAAATATACAGCCCCGGTTACACTGCTAACAAGATCATTAATTGCAGACCCAGCGGGTTCTACCTCTTGTTGAACTATTGTATGCCAACAATGTCGGCCATTGGCATAGCATCTATTTAGAATTTGCCGAGTAACTGTGAGTACAACCAACTAAACGGATCCCAGTCACCATTAACATAGCATTTGTATGCAGCACAATTTCTACTCTTCGCTCACTTCCATTGTGTTATTTTTTTTTTTGTTGGGGCTTCGGATCTGGGCTTTATGCATTTTGCATGGCTGTGCTCCATGGACAAGTGAATGTCTAAGGGGCGAAGTTGCATTATAATGACCTCATTGTATTCGACGGGGTTGTTGTTGCAGCGGTTTTATGTTGGCCGAGCACGCTGCGGGAATTTTCATAAAAATGCTGAGCATTAACACTGATTGTTAACATATTTTATTTACGCGCACCCAGTTTTATTTTTTGGAGGGGGCGTGTTGGGATAAAAGATAGGGTTGCTTAGCTTAGCTGCAGGTATTCCTAGAAACTTAGTTGAATTTATTACAGAGGGTTTTTGGATTTGGAAAGTACAACGGGTCTTAAGAATCATTCCTTTTTGTTTTTTTTTTTTTTATTTGTTGGGATTTAAAAGATAAGGTTTGCTCATGCGTATATTTTGTATTATTTAATTGATAGTCTTTCTAGCTGAAAACATTTGATTTCCAAAAATTCCTGCAAGAAAGCATTTATTTTTTTTTGTTCAGGCAGACTAACTTGTTTTCATTTGAGGCACTTTTTACAATTATTTCAACACAATTAAAATCCAACATCTTGAATTTTTATCCAATTTCTAGTGCCAAATCTAAGCCATGGCAATTATTAGAAGCCCAACAGTTTCTGAAGTGAAATTAAAACGACAGAAGCACCGCATTCAAAGCAATTCGAGGACTTACTATATGTGAGTGCTGGCCAAACAAGCGTTAAATTGAAATTATAGATTTTTTGGGGGGCGAACGAAGAGCAGATGAGCCAGAAGGGGAAATCGAAGAAAAAATTCCCCAGCCACAGCGACGACGGCAAATGACAGTTGAACAAATTGAAATTGTCAGACATTTAAGGGAAATAAATGGGCGAGCTTTAAAAGTAATGTCCGGGGGATCCCCCAACATCCGTGGATTGCGTGTGAGCAGCGAATTTGCGCCAATCGAGGAATCGCATCACCGCTGGATGTGTAATTATGATAGTATCCAGCGGAGACCGCCTTATCGGGTTTTAAGCTTTATTCCAAAACCCCCGCCCCCTTTTCTTTTGCATAATTTTCCGAGCATTTACTGGGGTTTCACCGAGCTCCAGCCACACCCGTATCGGTTCCGCCTTTTGCATTTATTGCGCCACTTACCTTTTGTGCAGATGGCCTGATAACGATCCAAGTCGTCCATGCTGCATTGGCATTCAATGGGGCACTTCCTCCTCGTGTTGCTGAACATCGCCGGCATTATGCACAGGCTGAACAGGAGCCACTTGAACAGCATCTGTCAAGGACAAGCCGCAGGATAAAAAGAATGAAAGAAAAGAGGAGAAAGGACCAGAGTTAGTTCAGCATCTGAGTCAGTGGTTAGTCAATGCAATTAGTGGTTTCTTCCTTTCGACCTTCCTTTCCAAGTTTCTTTACAGGAAATGAATGTGAATTTTAATCTAGACTAAAGGTTTTACGGATAAAAGCTACTTATTGAAATGAGACGTAAAATACTTAAATTAATGTTACCGGAAAAGTTATTTAAACTAAGTTCTTAAGTTTAAACGATTAGCAATTATTACTCATTCAAAGCATTCTGTGGGAATTGCAGTATAGCTTCTGTTTATGTGTATAAAGGCTTAGAATAAATCATTATATTTAACCCAATACAATTTATCTTGCTTTAATTTATTTTCAATGCCTTTTGGTGAAACCTAACGAAGCCGTAAATTCATCCTCTAATTATCCCCACTTAAATTGGATTGCTTGGTGATTGAACGACTGGCTGGACTAATTTAACTTTTCACCTCTTCGCTCTCTGCTTTCAATTACCGCAGCTGCTAATCTATATATAAAACCACACTCCCACACACTCCACCTAACAGCCACCAAATACCCATTCAAATTGAAATCAACGTGGTGTCACATGTTGACATGGTTTCAGCTGCTCCGCCAGTGGTTGCTGCACTATACCATACTATACTATACTTCTTTTTTTTATTTGGTTTAAGTTCAGTGGTTTTGTTACATAGTTTCGTTTTGTTTGGCTAGGGTGTTTGCATTGCGTATACGCCGTGTTGACCTCGGTGATTTGTGGTCGCCGGCACTAGGACACTTGTGCGCCGCGGCCAACGATAAACTGTGGTGCAGGTCCTGCGGTTCCCATGCAGCCCAACAGTCCAGCGTGCTGCATAAATTAGCCGCAGCACATTGTGGTAAGGAAACAACACAAAAAACAAACGCAAGATCAAAGGTTGTAGCAAAAAAATCCGCAGAAAATGAAAAAAAAATATTTATCGGATTATTTATCCATAAATTACCTAGAAAATTTCAAGGTATTGTAGGCCTTTAGTAGATTTTTAAATGTTAACCTAAACTAATTTTTTAATAAGTTGTACTATTATCATTTTAAAATTTATTGTATTAATGCTTATAACAATTCAAATTTTTGGGCTGTTAGTTGTTGATAATAATATTTTAACTATAAACTTTAAAATATTTATTTACAAAATTATTTGTTTTTGCCCAAATATATATTTGTCTCTGTGTGTCATGTTAACCATTTCCAATTTGCCTAAAAGCCAAGACCTGCGAATGCATTGGGAAATTAAATTTCAGCTGGGAGAATTTTTGGCTTGGACGCGTCGGCTTTCCCTTGCAGACTTTTCTGGGGACAAGCGAAATCCTAAGGATTTATGTGCAGCATATTTTTCATTTTACATATTTGGCAGGATCGCAGTGGCGGGATTCTGCGGAGGACCAAAGGAGTTGTCTGGCAGGCAGCAACTGTCAAGTCGCCGGCTCATAGTCGGCACCTTAGTTGTGCTCGCCGGATTTGTTGTCAGGATATTGCCGCTGGGCCCGTCTGAGTAATATTCCTGCAAAGTTGCTGCGGTAAAAGTGAAAAATTGCGACAGCCTCCGGCGCAACTCCGCCGTCAGGACAGTTTTTTCCACTCAAGTCGGCGAAAAGTTCCAAAGGCGCACTCCCAGCTTTTTATTCGCACGCTCACACCCATTTTTACATGGGACATAACTCACAATAAAGTTCCCAAAAACTGCATTCAAAAATGTAAAGTTGTATAGTAGTACGGAGGAAAAGTGGCGCTCTACCCGAATATAAATTCTTGTTGCATACGAGTTCCTCAAGGCGGAAATTTAAATTCAAATTGGGTGTCACACCTGGGAAATAATGCGGTGGATTTAGGACATCAAAATAAATCTAAATCGTATTTCCGTGGCCTATTGCATTTAATCGGCCATAAAACTAAATCTTCAAAACCGTAACTATAAATATTTCAGATACAAATTAGATTCGCATTCAAGCTGTTAAACAAATCACTGCTTTAACTAATTTTTAGACCGGTTCACTTTTAGGTGCTGTTATTGCACTCAAAATTTTATTTTTGGTGAAGGTACACTTTTTGACCAAAAGAGAATCAAAATTGCTTCCAAGGGCTTTAACTTCCCAATTTTAGTCAGATTTTAAAGTTGCTAATTGCATTTCTGATCGAACTGCATTCAAAGTCTTCCATTTCTTGTGGTATTTTTTGTGATCGGTTTTTGGTTTTGTGGTGTGCCAAGCAGACCTAACTGGCATCTTCAAAGCCATATCTTTTATTTTCCCGTTGAAGTGGCATATCTCTAAGGTTTGTAATCGCTTGCGTCCATTCAAAGTTTTCCATTTCCCGATGGTCGACTTTTCGACATGAACAGCATGTCAGATTTTTCCAAGTTTTTGCTGATTGGAGACCTGGGTCTTGAGGTCCACAACCATTAACTTTGCCAATTTTCGTCCGATTCCAAAGTGGCATACCCTTAAATACGTTTTCAAGAAAGCATTTTGAGACATTTGTATTAAAATGTTTATTTTTTGTGAAGGTTCCTGTTCTTACCCAAATCCTTGAACCGCCAATGTCTACAGCTTTAGAAACAATTTAAGTTCGATGGTCGCGCCTTAAGCAGAAGTTATTTACATTCAAAACCAAAACTTAATCACATTTCTTTGGTAAACCGAATTCAGTTGGAGATGGATGGCCCAGAAATCAGCATCTGTCTGAGCCGTTAGCCGTAGAACTGGAAGGCGGAAGGGGAGCCACTCACTTCGGAACAGAAACAACAAATACATGGCCAGCAGCTGACGGCCTACACGCTCCACTTGGACTTTCGGCCAACTTTTAGTCGTCTGCAGATGGCGAATTGTGCACGCGAAGTGGCCGAGTGGCCAAAGAGTTGTGGGCCGCGAAGGGAGCATCCTGAGTAGTTGTTGATATCGGCTTTCAGCAGCAAAACGTTTGCTATTTAAACATTGGCAAATTTGTTTGGCCCGCTGCCCACTCCAGAGGGCAAACAGAAGCGAAGGCCGGAAGCAAAGGCCAAGTGGATAAAATAGAGAAAGGGCTGGAGAAAATTACTCATACGCCTCCTGGAACGGCCGCCGGATGTGGCATTTAATACGTTCGTTACTTTTGTAATTGAATATGATAAATCAAAGGCAACTCTACCCAAACCATCGGGCTAAGCCAAAACGGAAGTGGTTGAAGCATTCCTTTCGCTCAAATTACACACACAATAAACTCTCATTTGCCGGCCAACTGAACGGTATTAAGTTTGCTTAAACTCAGGAGGGGATGAGCCGAGAAGCCGGCTCAATTCAAAACCAAATAAATCTCAATATTCGCCCAGGGAGCAAAATCAAATTACGTTAAAGTCCCTCGAAGAGGCTATGGCCTCCAGGAAAATACAAAAAAAAAAAAAACACAACAAGCATCTGGCATAACATTATGAATTATGCCCGATGGCGGGCGTGGCCGATTTGCGCCTTTCGCTGACCGACGAGGGCAACATTAAAATTCATGAACACATTTATTGCCAATTACTGCAAGGCCCCGGACACGTTTCATATATACGTATATATACACACACCACACCACACACACAAGGCCAACGTGCTGGCAATGAAGGCCAACAATCGCAGGTCAGGACCCGAAACAAAATTGTTGGTAACAAAATAAATTTCGGACTCCGTTTGACGGGATTTTTTGTTGGCCGGGCTTGCCAAAAGTTTTTTTTTTTGCCCTCACATAAATTGATAAATTAGATTTACGCTCGAGAAATTATATTACAATATAATATATATTTGGGACTGAGCATTGGTTTTTTTTATTATTGTTTTCGGGTCGGCCCTTTGTTTAATGCGCCTCAAAATTATTTTAAAGCCTACGTATATTTCATACTTCAGTTTCTGATATTTCAACCTGACATTTAATTTATGGCTCTCAGGCGTCAGCTCCTTTTTTGTTGGCTGTTCTTTTTAAATTATAACCGTCATCAGTGCGGGCAGACGTGGAAATGTTGGGTGATTTACTAAGCAAAAACTGTTGATCTGGCGAAATTTTAATAAAAAATTGCAATCAATTGCAGATAAATATGAAAGTAATTTGTATCAGGGCTTTGGTTGAAAAACATCCCACGAAAAGAAATTTGCACACAGATGAAGGGTTAAGCACATATTTCATATTTAGCTAAGCCCAAATGTATACCACTTGAATATTTAGCACTCTCGCTTTGCTCGCTAAATTTGGCCATTTGGAATCCTTTTGTGTGGCGAGCAGGACAAACATTTTTATCAATTTCGAGCCACAAATTCTATGCTCGCGGCTGCCAAGTAAGCTGCTCGGATTGAGCAAAGTGGCAATGGCGATGCGTGGTTATGTTCAGCTAGAATGCACTGGGAGAAAAATATAAAAAGAGAGAACATCAAGAAAATATAGGAACCATTAATGGACTATAAATACTTTTCATTGAATAATTTATTATAAGCGCCCTTAACTTAAATACATGTATAAGTTACATTCTTGGTTTTTATATGAAATTTCGGTTTAGGCTTTTCTCTAAGTTTGCAAATCCATGGAGGAGCCTTTCCACCGGGATGATAGACACAGGACTGCATGGTCACGAAAGTGCTCCTGCCTGCCGAGGGCATAAAGGACTTGAGCGATTAGCTGCAGAACGTGCGGTGCATGAGAGCGAGGAGAGCGCCATGTCCTTGGACAGGATCAGCCAGGATAGGATGGGATACAAGCAGAAGCAGGAGTGGGAACAAGAGCTGCTCTCGGAATTGGCCACGTGCTGTCCGTTGGCCAGGGCACATCGCATGCCATCTGGCCATAAAGCTAAGCCAGGCAAACCGCTGAAGAGCTTTAAGCCACGCCGACCGCTTGGTGACCTTCTGGGGGATTTACATGGGAAAACCAAATTGCCGTTTATGGATACATCTGTATCTGGGCTAAATTGGAATGGAAGTGGGTGGACACACGTGTAATTGTTGTTTTTTCAAGCCACGGGCACGTCCTCCTTGCTCTGGTGTCTCTTTACTACAACAATAACGTATTTCCTCCTGATTTATTTCACACACTTAAATGTGAGAATTTTCATGTAATTGCCTTGGTGTGTGGACACGAGGAAATTTATATAAAATTGCCAGGATAACCTCAGGGTGTGTGCAATCAGCTGCAGATTTTGTCGCTTGTTTTTTGGGTCATTTGGTCAATGCGATTAGTTTCGGCCACACCCACACGAAACACACAGACACTGTCGGTGTGGCTGTCTGTGAATCAGTTTAAGTGTGTTTGTGTATGTGTGATTTCTAGGCGGAAGTCCGTCGAAGTGGAAGGAGAAAGTAAGGGGGCAAAGGCCAAAGCGGTGGGGACGACATTAAGCTGACATTGGCCAATTAGGCACGCCAAATGAGCAGCAATCTTTTGAGGCAATGATGCCTGAAACAGGGATTAGTGTCCCCCACCTCCTGTACACCAACACACCCACACAACCGCACACACGCACACACCTTGACCACAGACATTGGCAGGAAAAAATGAACTCGAACAAAAATGCAAATACGATTTTAAAATCTAATTGCATAAATTAAATTAAATCATGTTTTAATCGGTTGAGTACTCGTATTCAATAAATTTGCATATTGTCTCTATAAAAACTTGTATGTTGATATCATTTTATGTATTACTCTTTTGGTAAAGAAATAAATAAAAATATTTGTAAAATGTACATATTTCAATTTCTTTTGGTTTATATGAGTGGCTGACAGAATAAACACTTTTTTACTCAATGTTTTTGTGTTGTGTGATTAAAGTATATTTACATTCGTTAAACTGAGTACTTTTAATTAAAATAAAATTGGTTTAATATCCATTTCTTTTGTAACAAAAACTTGTAAATATTTCCGACACTTTTTTCGCAGTGCATCCCTGCTGCTTTCCTCGCTCAGATATTGATTCCAATTAGTTCCCCGCCTTATTGATCTTCGGCGGCATTAAAGAGCATTTTCGATGAATCCATTTACCTTTCACCGGCTCGAAATTCAGCAACTGCGTGTGGCCAACCTCCCTGGGCCAGCTTCTTACCCGAGTTGGTATTTCAAGAACCCTTCACTTCCACTTCCACTTACGGACAGACTGTTTTGTGTTTCACTTGGCCGAGCGTGGCAAGATATTAACTTTCAGCGACGTCGTCATCGTCTTCGTCGCGGTTTTCCTTTGGTCGGCGGAGTGAGGGAAAAGGGGAGGAGCTTTGGATATATACAGTCGAAGCACCTGTCCGGCTTTAGTTCCTACCTGCGTCTGAGTCTGAGTCGGAGTATGAGTCTGAGTCTGGTCATGGTCACAGTTGCGGCTCCTTTTGTGCGCTTTGTTTGCCCTCTGATTGCATTTTTAACGCTTCACGCCGCGTGAGTGCATTGTTTTTGGCCCCCTTTCCAGCCTCGCCTTAATTGAATTGCAAATGCTACTGAAACGCCGAGGAAGTACGAACTGCACGAAGCGCAGAGCAGGATTATGGCGTAATAATAGCTCGTTGATTGAATTAAGGACCCGCCTCAAAATGTTGTTGTTCCTTCCCCTCGCTTAACTTTTAATTATCCTCGCACCTGGACGCACAGTCCACTGATTTTAATGCACTTTCCGTGTGGCGGGAGCTTTAATTTTAAATGCCCTTTAATGCCACTTGAGCTGACAGCGCTCAGAATGCGGATTTTATTTTTATTCAATTGCCGGCCAGGACGGATGCGCTTTAACAGGTAATTCTGTAAATGGCTTAAACAGTCGTGTGGCAAGGAAAACGTCAGTGGAATTCGGCAAACCGGAATGCAGAAAACTTTCTCTCTGTTCGCACACAACAATCCAAAGTTGGACCTTTGGCGAAACTTTTCGATTTGTCAGCTTTGCTCTCGGCAAAGGCGCCAATTTGTCGATTACAAAGGAGCTCCGATCCCCTGTTGTTTCCCTTCTCTATTTGAGTTGCCGGGCGAAACTTTGCTCCGGCTTTAAATTTCGCAAAGCAAATTTTTCAATTAAGCCAGGGAGTCGAGATGCTTTAAGGGCACTCGAGACTGTCTGCGGACGCACAAAAGCCGTGGGGCAAATGCAAGGGCCGCCCAGAAGATGTTTCCATTTAAATTTATCATTTTTTAATGAGTCTCTTAATTACGGAGAGGCACACGGGGCGGTGGGATTCACAAACAGCATGTTACAAATAACGCTACAACGCTAATTGTTTCCGCTTGTTCATTTGGCCACCGCTCCCCACAAAATAGCACACACACACACACACCACCTCATTGTGGCAAGTCCTGCAAAGGGACACAAAAGGAAGTGCCTCGTGGGTTGGGTCCTCCGGCTAAGTCGTCTATCTCTTGGCAGCACATGCGACTGTCTCTTCATTAGATTCGTTTAATTTAACTTATTCGAGACGCCGAGTCACTCCAATTAAATCACAGACTTTCAGCTGGATGGCTCTTTACGTTCTGAAAAGCAGACATCGGAGACCTTTGGCTCTGCGAGAGCTGTTAACCGAATGGTTGAATCAAATTGCTGTCGATTTGTGGGTGGAAACTTACTCTACGCCGCAAGGACAATTGGAAAAGTCGAACATGATATGCCATCTGCAGGCGTTGCCAAGCCAGGTGAGCTCGAGACAAAAATGAAACCTTTTTGTGTCAAGGCTGAATCGGCATCTAAAACATTAATGGGAATGGACAGTCTGGTCTCTATAATTAAAGGTGGTTCTAATCACAAAGTGGTTTTCAAAAATATAAAATCAAAGTACCAGAATAGCTTTTAATAAGCCATTTTGAAAAAACTTTGCAAGCTGCTATATTAATATTAAATAAAGGTATTCCTCATATGGCAAAAAATGTCCCGTAAATTGAAATCAAAAATCCCTTTTTATTAGTACGGCAAAGGCATCACTTTTTCATTCGGTGACCTGTTAATGGAATTGAGTTGTTTAAACTCCATCAAATCAGAGCCTATCCACTTGACCCCTTTCTGCGGCCCACTCAAAGCGAATGAAGCTGTTCAATTTCATCGCCACACGTTTCAATATTTATTATTGCCTATTGACACTGAACAGGTCGATTGCCGAGAGTTGATGGCTCCTGGATGCCAGGATGCCTGAATGCCAGGATGAAATGGAGAGACCGTCCCACGAAAGCATCGCAAATACGTACGGAGTTTTTTGCGATGCGAAGGCCGGAGGTTGGGTGAGCCTACAGCAAACATATTATTGACATTTTATGGTTGGAAATTCATGGAAAAACAATCAAAAGGGTGACGTGAGTGCTCCACCCACGCACGACTGAGATCCTGCGGAGGGGTCCTGCCGTTGTGCCACAAGTCGATTAACAGTTTGATTGAGTTTTCCCATATATCCGATGCGGTATTTGCGGTCGATGTGTTTAAAAGTCAATACAATGCGACACACACACACTACTCACTCGGGCAGAAAAACAGCAAAGGGGTAAAAGGGAAGTCTTAATGGAAAAATGCCTCGTAAAAATGTTATGCGGCAAATATTTGAACAGCAAGAAAGCGGTTTGAGGTTCTGGCAATCCGAAAACGTAATTAAAAAGCCGCTCCGTGACAGTCCGTTGGCAGAAGTTAAATGCGTTCGAGTGGCCTTCAGCTTTTGTTATAAATATTAAATGACGACACAGTCCAAGGGTCCTTGGCCTCCTTTCAAGTCTCGGAAACTGAAAACGGGAAAAGGGAATGGGAATGGGAAAAATATTACTTACCATTGCAAAATGTTTGCCATTGATAAATTAGCGAAGGCATTCACAGGAGCCACGGGGAAAAGCAGAAGCTGTGGAAAACATATTTTCTTTTCACGTCAATTCGAACAAAATGCCATAACGAGGCGAAGGGCAGTGGGATGACACAAAAAGCAGGTCATCATCGGTTCACTGAGTCTGTTGCCCTGCCCTGCTGCTTTCCGCTCCATCCTTCCGCAATTGATTGAAATAATAAGCTGGGAGAGCAACTTGGGTAGCAAATTGATGAATGCAAATTCGGGAGGGAATTTCCCCGATCCACCGAACAATGCCCGCTTAGTTTGGCCAAAGTTGAATGAATTAATGGGCATTTTGACAAGCACTCGCAATTGAACCGGGTTTTGATAGACCGAGAATAAAGCTGGGAATCCCGCGTCATTTATGGCATTTCAGACTGCATAAATTACCGCAAGCAAAATGATTAATGGCTCTTCTTTGCCGGTCGAGTATCGCGACAAAATAAAACATTCAATGGCAGACTCAAGTACTCGATAAGTGACCAAGATGAAGTAATTAATTTTAATTTAATTTATAATTCTTTTT
Organism: Drosophila ficusphila; assembly: GCF_018152265.1. Classification (NCBI taxonomy): domain Eukaryota; kingdom Metazoa; phylum Arthropoda; class Insecta; order Diptera; family Drosophilidae; genus Drosophila; species Drosophila ficusphila. The sequence goes on from NW_025064016.1 coordinate 2,582,009, forward strand.
TTATGAATTTATTTATTAGATAATAGCACATATGACTCTCTTTCCTACTTCACTTTAAAGGGTTCTCTTTTATTTTATAAGCATATTTTTAACATATGTTCCTCCCACATTCTTTCCTTTGAGCGAACTTATCTTTTCGACCGCACTGCAGAAAAATTAATCAACTCTAAGCCGGCTGGCATAATGCGGGCTTCAGGAGAATCGTATTAATTAAGGCGAGGTTATGATTAAGCGCGGGACCCTTCCGCATCCGCCGGGTTTGATAACTAATTTACACACATTTATTAGTCGTTGTGCAGCTGGACAGATAAGCCAACGCTGAAGGCCTGGTAAATGGCGACTGGCGACTGGTGGATGGTAAATGGTGAATGGTGAATGGCGAACGGCGTATGGCGAATGGCAGCGCGTTGCTCATACGCCATGTGGTGCCTGCGGTGTGCCAATAATGCTGGTGTCTGCTCTTCTACGTTTTCCCCACGCGCGAGTGTGTGTCAAAGTGCGCATTTAAAGCTTTCGGGCTTAGATGGAAATCCCCACCGCCATTGTTCATCTCGCTTTTGGCTACTGCAATCTCAGATGCGCGACGGAATGGCAACAACCGCACCCGAGGTCTTCAATTCCCCACCCCCCAAAAATTCATTCACCCCCCATTAAAGCGTCTTTAAACCGCTCAGCCGAGTGAGTTTGTTGCGGAAAGAAAATCCCAGAAACTGGGGGAGAAAGTGTTAACAGCATTGGCTGTAAACTGGCCCATTAACTAGATGCTAGTTTTAATTAAAAACTACATTTCTAGTCTCTGGTGTTGCTTTTTTCTCTCCGCTTTCGCTCTGCAGATTCCTTGAGCCAAAATGCTCTGATATATGCGGGTAATTTCGTTTTATGACTCACTTGTACACACTCACACTCACATTATGAGATATTACCCAAGCGATGGGGTTGCTGTTCGCATAATGATTAAAAATTCAATTTAGTCGACGCTGGAATTGAAATTATTTATGAGATGCTTGGCACAGGAACGCGGGTCAGCATGGGAGTTTTTGATATATGTGGCATAGTTTAAAAAATACGCGGGAAGAGATAATAAAATAGCAAGAGCACTGCATCGATAACAGATTAAAGTTTATTTATTGGGTCCGCTTTATGTTTTTTGCTGGAGATGGAGTTTTGATCTTTGAAAAATAGCGAAAAATAATGGAGTTATAACCACCATAAGATAAAACCGAAAATTCTTTATTTAAAAGCTACGAACAGTAAACTACTTTGGTTTTTTATACCCTGCCTGCTTTAAACTGACTAATTTTTCACTTTAAAAGCTCCTTTGCCACGGCAAATATTTTCTAATTAGCAAAAAGGGCATGCCAGAGATGTGGAACAAGAAGCACGTGAGAAATCCATGACTCGCTGTCTCCTTCTCTGTCTGCGAGGACGACGAGTCCTGTCTCTCTGTCCCTGTCACTGCCCATTTTCCGCCATCACCACTTTGCCAGTTTTCCGCTTTTTCCACCCACTTCGCCTTTCCCCTTTCCGCCCACTTTTAACGGCATTGTTTGCATGCTTTTCTCGCTTTCGAGCGTCGACGTTAACTCATATACTCAAAGTCTTACACTCGGGGGGCCTGCACTTCGGCTCATTCATCAGTCATTCAACGGCTACGGGAAGACTGCCAACCAAAACACAATCAAGGAGCCTCTCGCTCACACCAGCGTTGGCAACATGTTTTTGCAATTTACCGATTTGCGCTGTAACCGAGTCAGACAGGACTCTTTTTTTGTTGTGCCCCATTTCCCGAACATTCCCAAACTCAACCCAACACTCACCCAGTTTTGGAATTTCCCAACCCCACCCCCATCCCTGCTCTACGGTGTTTCCGTTTTCCGCTACTATTCTTGTTCGTTGTCATCATCAGTGCGCAATTCAAGCGGAATTTCGCAAAATTTACTTTGACGTCTGTGCATTGCGCATACGCCTCGTGGGCCGCACTGTTTGTTCTGGAGAATGCGAACGGGAAAAGCCAAAGCCGCACTTCATCGCTGGCCTCATATTTGATTAGACATTGGAAACAACTTGTCAGACTATCCAAATAATCTGTCAATTGTACTTGAAGAGACAAGTAAATACATTCCACCCGGCTAGTTTTAAAAGAGAAGACGAAATATTTGCTATTGAAGCTTAAGTGACTTAAAGTTATGCGTACGCCTTTCGGTCTTAACTGTTTGTTTGGGAAAAGCAAGGCCGCTATTGGCATATTTGATTAGACATTAAGAGCCACTTTCTAGGCTATATAAATAATCTGTCAAGTGCGTATTAGAAGATCTTTCCTCAGAGCTAATTGCGTATGTTGGCGAAACCGCAGAGTCCTTGAAGCAGATTTTCGTCTGCGGTTTTCGGAGACCTCCAATCAATTAGCCTCAAAAGCATTAATGTTTCTTCTCTGTCAAATATTGGATAGCCTTATTAGGCTTCCTTTTGATGTTGAGCGTCATTTTCGCCCACACTTAACCTGATTTTGTCATCTGGTAATTGAAAGTTAATATTTGTGAGTTGATAGAACAAAAAATGGGATAAGTGCGGTGTGAACGATTTAAATGCCTCAAAGGCACATGACACATGTCGCACGATACCTTTCCGTGGGTGTCCTTTAACTTAATGCCCCTAATGTACTGTTCCTGGAAACCGAAACAAGGAGCGAAAATTTATCTGTCAGGCCAACGCAACAGTTTGGAAGGCGGCTGTCAGAACATTACTTTCGCCTTCGCAGCCAATTTTTCACTGGGAGAAATGTACATACATAGATTTTTATATCACATCTAAAATAAATCCATTTCCTCATATTTTTAAACTTTTTTTAATTAGGTAAAAGCTACCTTGATTCCCCAAAATGCTTTCCAAAAATCTCATGGAAATATATCTCCCTAAATATATTACTTTTGATATTTTTTCCTTTGTGCAGCCACACGCATATGTGGGGGGTTGGTTTTTTATAGATTAGAAACTGGCCAGGATGGCCATAACAGGGAACCCAACGGGCGTTGCCAGGACGAGAAGCCAGGAGAGGCAGTCGCAGTCTCAGTCGCCGACTCAATGTTTAAATGTTTCGAATTGCCGACAAGGGATTTGGCATCATGGCATTCACGCCCAGATAAGCGCCTGTAGTGGGTCTTATCTTTAAGGATACTCGCATTTTACCGCCTGGCCCCGTTTCCGTGAGTGAACGCCGAGATTTATTACAAGCCATTTTTCTCTCACAGGACCCCCACAATTAAAGCTCCTTTTCTTCTCAGAGTTTTCCGCCTCCATCTCCGCCACTCAAATAGTTGGTAAAATACTTTCGAGCTGTTGGCCGCCGGGTTGGCTATGCAAATTATTTGCCTTTAATGTGTGTTGAGAACTCGGGCAAACTGGCTCTCAATTTAGTCATTAGGCTTTGGGCGAAACTTTTGCTTTCTTCGCGAGTGTCGGGGAAAACAATTTTTTTCATTTTCCAGTTTCCTTTTGCGCTGCGAGTATTAATGCAAGCAGTCAACTTAAAATATAATTAAGTCGAGCTTGAGCCTCGGATGACAAAGCAAACACATGGCCAAAAGAAAATGCCTTGGAGTGCGAGGAAATTCGCACAGTATGTGGAAAGTGGAAAGGAAAATAAAAGAGCCGGGACACAAAGGATCTTTCATCATGTGAGGGAGCTGGGATAAAAAGTAAAAGAAACCGAGCCGACTTTTGGATACTGAGTAGAAGTAGTTAAAAATTAATTTGCGAATGCCGAAAGGCGTTGTGAAAACTGTAATTTTTGTTTAAAAGAAAGTGTGCCATCCTTGACGTAATTTCATCATTTTATACTTTTCTTTGTGTCCTTAGAAAGCTTAGCTGCGAAGGAAAGTGCGAAGAACAAACGATGCCAAAGGCAGTCGCTGGATAACTTTGCAGTTTAGTGAAGTGCGCGCCATGAGAGACATAATTATGCGATTTAACACTTTAGTGCTGGCAAAGTGGAACGACCAGGCCTCCGGCAAACTCATCCTTGTCCCCATCCTCATCCTCATCCTCATCGTCGTCATTTCATCAGCCACATCCTTGCAGGCTGGCCGAGAACAAAGGAAGCTCCTGCCAACAAGAAAAGGAAATTTGTGCTAAAAGTGCACTTCCAGTCAAAGTGAGAGGCGGATAACAGGAGCGACCACAACGCGATTTAATGAAGCTGCAAATACAACTGGAAACCTGCCCCGCCAAATTGTAAGGGAAGGGAATTAAGGGAAATGTGGAAATTAGGACCCCAGTCAATGCAAACTGATTGCAGAAAATGCCTCATTTACCGGGAAATCAAATCGCTTCATTTCTAAGTGGATAAACACACAAATGATGGCAAATAGCCATGAATGCATCCCGTCCACAACTCCGGTGACCTGGCCAAACGCAGAACGAATGAGCGGAATTGAATGAAAATTATGCTGCCACTCGACTGGCTGAGCTTTGGTCTTTGGGCCTCCTTCGTGCCTTCTGCTAGATGAAATATAATTTTATAAAATAACTTGGCCCTTTTTTTCAGATCAGTGAGCTTCACCCCCCGAAAAGCCGGGCTCTAAAATTTCTTTGCTAAACAAAATTGAATTGTATTCTGACTGACGCCGGGCCCCAGGGTTCTGTTTTGTTTACGTCCTTTTTATTTTTGGGCAAGCAAATGAAATGAAGGCATTTCAAACAGAATTTTTAAACAGCTCTTTAGGTCCGCAGGTTTAAATTTCTATGGAAAGCGGTTAATGACATTGGCGTTGCTTCTTTTAAAGTGTTTGCTAATTTAAATAAGTTTTTTCCAATTCAAACGAATTTCATTGTACACAATCAGGCATAAAAAGACTTGAAAATCAATTTTAAATATTTTTACAGAGTTCGAAGAGATCCAAACAATACAATAAAATGGTAATATGATATAAACAAACTTTTACGCACACACAAAAATAAGGCCATACATCGAGGAAAAAAGGGGAAAAACTTGAAAAGCTAACAAATTTTCATGGGCCAACCAGAATCACCGCAGGCATCGTAAAAATGAACATTTGAAGAGCCGAAAGATGTTGAAATGTGCAAACATAAAACTGCCACCAATTGATTGAGATGTAATCAAAAAGGCGACCCAAACAAAAAGCAGAGGAAGGACCACTTCTTTTTTGCGAAAAGCGACAAATGTGTAAGGGAACAAAAATCATTGCCCGAACGCAAAAGGAACGAAAAATCAAATTACGCATACGCAGCGTGGAACGAACTGGAATGTCCGTGTTGGCTTTTGCAACCCAAACCTCGTTTCGTTATGGAAATTCGGCGGGAAAGCATATGGAGCAGCTCACTAATGCTAACTGGGGTTAAATGTGACTGCCTCTGGGCCACATACATCAACGCAAACATAAATTACTCGACATATATGCGCATGACTAATTTGCGACTCATGTCTGGCCTTTGATGCTGCCGCCCGCAAAGTTTTAGCATTCATATTTTATTAGCCACAAGTCAGTAAGTTTGTGTTCTAAACAATTTATTAATCAAATGGTCCAGCAAACTATGCTGTGGACCAAAAAAGGAAGGCCAAAAAATCGTCACAAGAAGCGAATCCGAATCCGAGTCTGAAATAGAAACCGAAACCAGAAAGTCCAGTCATCTCCAACTTGTGTATATATATTTAATTTATGTGCCCTGTATGTGTGACAAATTGTGTGCCGGAGGCCAAGTTTCGCATTTTGTTGTTTGCCTTTCTGCTCTAGCAGGGATATTGCTTTCGAACAGAGATGTCATAACCAGGGACAGATATAGCTAAATTGAAAAAAAAGTTTTTTAACAGCTGTCAAGACTAATATTTTATTATAAATAACTAAACAAATGTGTGATGTTTCTGGTTTAGAACCAACTTTTTACAGATTTAATTTAAAAATTAATAATAAGAAAAATGTTAGTAAAAATGTAAAGTTTCCTTTTTAGTTTTTGAGTTTTTTTATAATTTTTTAAAAGTGGCTAAAAGACCTTCAGGCACATCACAGCTCCCAACAAAATGCTCCGAGCTTGTAATCTGCTGTCTCTTTCCCGGGACCCTATACCCCTCTCCCTCACCAGGCCAACTGCTCGTCATCTTGTCTGGAATCCTCCCCGCAAAAGTGTTACAAATTTATGACATTTTCTTTTTGCATTCGTCGACCCTTTAAAGCATCTCGCACCCAATGGCTAAATCCGAAGCCAAACAGCTTCGAAAAAGGTCAACAGAATGCTCGAGGTTAGAGACGCTGGCCAAAACAGCACAAAAAAAAAGGAAGTAGTAAAAACGTTGTTTTCTTCTTCGTTTTACGGTTTTGGGTTGGACATTTACAAAAAATCCTAAAAAACGGGCGGCGAGAAGGGGAAACTGTAATGGGAGGGAACGAAACCAAGACACTAATGTCGCTCATCTTTTATTAATATTTCTTTGAGATTTTTATGCTGCTGTTTTCCCGCCGCAGGGTGAGCTGTGCCATTGGGTCTAGCAGACAGTTGAATGAACTACTAGAAAAGTAAACTCAAGAAATATCTCCCAAAATAGAACAAACAAACAAATATCATATTTCTGGAGCTTACAAACTTTTAAATGAATTTAATACCTACACCCACGTGAATGCTTCCTTTCGCTTATTCACCGCACTTCGGTCTGTCTAAAATCAATAAGCTTTATAATTCCCCTTCAAGTGACATAAAGCATTCGCCAAGCCGGAGGAGAATAAACCTTCTGGCACTTGATTTGTTACATAAGGCGTGTTGCTTACTTTTACTGTCATACTTTCTTTTATGCTGAAATTTCTCCGCAGGAATTTCTCTTCAAGTCATGTCTGCGATGACTTCCTCTCCCGCTTCCTGGTTTCCTTGAAAGTGATTTAGCGGAAATTGTTTTTTAATGTGGCAGACATTCTTAAACTATTTAACCTGAAGTGGCAGACTCACTCTCACTGTCGCACAAAAAAAAATGTCCACCATTTATCAATGGATAATCAATAGACCTTAAACCATTTTTTCTTGTTTGGATTTTGTATGTGTGTGTGCCCGGGGAGAATTTTATAGTTTGGCAGGCAGAAATTCAGGGCCGTACCCGAAATAACTGCGTGGCATGCGATAAGGCCCAGGTACATATACATTTGGGTGAAGGAAAACACTTTCCCCAAGAGTTTTCCCATGTCCGCACATTTGGCTAAACATCCGCTGCAGCATTTTGACATTGCGGATTACAATAAAAGCGTTTTTATTCGTTTGCATGACTGGCAGACGAGCCGAGAGTGACTGACAGATAGGTGAAAGTTGAAAGGGGACGGCATATATACTCCCTGACATTCATTAGCAACTGGCACGATGTCGTTACATGTCAACTTCCCGTTTAACCCCAGTATTGATTTTGGCGCCAACGCACATTATTATTTGTTTCCGGCATCCTAAACACGATTGTGTGCAATTCGCTCAGCTTCCAGAATAGTTTATTTTGCACATCCCTTAAAAACTCTGGCTGAGCTCCCAAATTTTATGCAAGCCCTGCAGGAGGCAATTCAATTCTAAATTTAATTTGCCTGAGTGAAGATTATTAATTTGTGCACATGGCCCGGGTGCGTATAAAATCCTTTACATTTTGCACGGCCATAAACTTGGGCAAATAACTTAGTAATCATCGTCAGCAGCGCTTGCATGATCATCAGCATTTTGCCAGGGCATTATAATTACATAAAGAAGCGCCTTTTTTGTGGCAGTGCTCTTTACACAGGAATAAAAAAATAATAAACGCAGGAAACGGCAGTGAAAAAGGCGCAGACAGCTTACCTTTTCCCTCCTGTTTATGACAGCTCTCACTCAGCACACACCGCATGTATATATACGGTGGAAAACACTTGCAAGTTTTACGATTTTCAAATGATGTACGTACAAATTCATAGAATTTTATATTTAACAGGGCCCAGAAGCCGCCAGCTGTGTGTGTTACTCGTTTTTAGTTGTTTAGCCAGTTTTCCCAGTCTGTGTGTCTGTGGCAGGCAGTCATTTTTCATTATTTGCCGCGCAGTTTTCCGCACATTCGCATTAATCAAACATTGCCAGCGAGCAAAACTTGTGTGCAAACAGTGGAAATATATGACTGTTATTTTTATACTGCTGTTTATTCTTTTTTCATGTCAATTAAAAACTGTTGCACAACTCATTTGTTGCTGCTGAAATTTGGTTGTGTTTTAGGAAAACACATATAATATATTACATTATAACCGTTTTTTCGGTTTATTCGACCATCAACCAGCATGACAAGCTCATTATAATCGGATACCGATGCCCAAAAAAACTTTTTAATTTAGTTCGGAAAGAAAATAATACACAAAGTAAAAGCCATCATCATCATCATCGACAGAAGACTTTTCCAGCTGGCTGCAAATGGATTCGTGTAGGAAAACTTTTTGCTGCCTACTTTTCCGCACATTCATTCGCCCACTAAATGCAAATTTGTATAATTTAATTTCGTTACATTTTCCAGGAACCACGGCAACGCTACCTTTTTCTTCTGTTTTTATTTTCTCAAAGAAATTTCATTATTTTTCTTTATAGCCGCAAAAATTAATCAAGTAAAAACACAGAGAGCGCAAAATGGATTTTAGAAAATGTTTTCTTAAATGGCAAAATTCCATTTCGCAACGAAATTCATGCGGAGCAGCCGGCATTTATGGAATTTTATGTTCCATTTTATGGGGTCATCAAAAAGTGTGTTCAATTTCATAAATTGAAGAATAATTGCGGCGCAAGTGGATCGCAGACGCAAAGGCGGGCAAAAAATCTTAGCTGATTATTGACACTAATTGGTCTTTGAGTTGAACAGCCAAGAAACTCAATTTAGCTGCTAATTAAACGCGCAGAGTTTATCGAGCTGAAAAATGCGTAAATTTTGCTTGAGTTAGAAATCAAACCGTTGAAGAATTTTTCCCGAAACAAGGAGAACAGTAGAATTAAATAATGCGATTATGGCATTATTGAGACTTAATTAATTACTTCTAATTTAGTTGAGTTATCAGTTACTTACATTGTACCAATGGTTGGCTTCCCACCACAATAAACTTCATAATCAAATACTCACATTTGCTATAGTTACGGTATCCTGGAATGACAGAGAAGGAAAATAATAATTAAAAAACTTTTTCCAGGCCAAGTTGCGTTTACATTAATTAGCCAGAGAGCTCTACATGCTCAGCATTTACTGGTGCCAAAGTGAGTCCCCTTGGCTAATGTTCAAGTGACGTTTAAGGGATCTTGGATATATAATGTACTTATAAACTCGTATGCAGTAAGGCCAATGTGAGCGTTCTCACCTTGGCAGCGCTGAGATTTCAATGGCAACTGTCAACCTTTTCAGCTGCATAAGCTTTGGTAAACACACTATGGCCCAAAGTGCCCAGGGAAATTTGTCATTGAGCGAGTGGAGGATGGCAACTTATAAAGGAAGCATTAATTTCAATGGCACACGAGCTGCGGAATCTGTTTGCAAATGCAAGTGCGGGTTTTATTTAAACTAGGAATGTGTAAAACGTGGAGAAAACTTTATTGCTGTATATAAAAATAATTTTGTGCAGCTTAGAAACAATTATTTTTAAATGCGTGATACCAATTTAACATTTTTTCAAATCCTAGAATTTTTATATTTTGTGCTCGAAAGAACGCGCCATATATCATGGAAAAAAGCTGAATTAGCCAAGCGACTAACTGGCTGCCCAGTTTGTTTATCCCAAAGTGGGCGTGACACTCGCGTGTCATCGCCGCCAGAGGGCGTTTCTCTATAAATGGCCTGCACTGAAACTAAAACCAAACTAAAGCCCGGGGTCCAAATGGCATGACAACGACATTGACGCGCTGAGAGTGAGCCCTTGGCTAAACTATCCAAACGATTTAAAAGCCAGTGAAATGAAGGCTGGAAGAGGGCGTGGCTGGCTGTTAAGATTTATGCAGACACCAAATGGCTAAGGTCAGAACCCATGGCTGTCGGACAAAATGCAATTGGGTTTTAATGCCACTGCAAATGCAGCAAGTATTCCATTAAAACCATATTAGACATCAAAATGCCATTGCTGCACAAACCATCGTTAAGCAGAAGTAGGAGGAAAGTATAATTTTTATTGGACGCTGCAGTGCGCCGGGGAAATTCAATTAGTTAGCCGGGTCTCTGGGCTCCGGATTCTGGGCCAAGAGCTGGAGGAGGGAATCAAGCCAAGCTGCCGAGAGTTAATCAGTTTTGCTAACTTCATTTGAGCAACTAACGGCAGGAAACTTTTGTGCTAGGTGGGCGGGTGCCTTCCAGCTGATGAAGCTGGCTTAACCCTTTACATGGCAATAACTCCGATTTTCTTCATTTTTTTTTGTTTGGTAGATAAGTGAAAATAAAAAATACACTTCTTTTTATTTTTTTAATTTTTTTGGTTTTACCTTATTTTTTCTATGTGTAAAGCTACTTTAATGCATATCTGCAACAAGGCAAAATTGTTGATTTATTCGTATTATAATGCAACAAACACAAAAACTCGACAATATATAACTAAATATAATTTTTACCTGTTTATAAATATAAATTAAATTAACTATACATTTTTTTTTTGATATTTAAATTTGGATGAGAAACTGCACAACCAGTTCAGATTTCCACATTCACCAAATTGGCGGGAAAAGTAATTATCTGTTGAGTATTGGACAGAATTCTGAGTGACTAACACTTGTTATATAAAAAACGAAAGTTTCTGAACTGCATCAAAAAGATTTCAGAAAGTTTTGCAACGCCCGTTGAAAAATAAATGAATTTGAACGGTATGATGCAGATATGCATCACCACCATGTAAAGGGTTAAAGTTCACCCCAAGCCAGGCAATTACACGCACTGCAATCCTTTACAAAACTTTTCCACCACTACACCTGCTTAGGCGTATCCTGTTTGCAGGGAAGTGCTTCAGGGTAGAGATCACAAATAGAAGCGGAATCAAGCATCCCAAACCGTCAAACAAAGAACACTTAGTTGCACATATGAAAATTTGTAGATAAATTTCATGTTTACATAACGGATTTCTAAAAAGAAAAACAGAAATAATTTTCTAAGTATCTTAACTCTTTAAAAACACCGTAAAGCCGAAACACAAGAAAAAAATCTTAATACACAATTTATATTTTCGACATGATTACCTCCAAACAAATCTATTCTTCGCTATCTTCCTAGCTTTAAAATAGCTAATTTTGCATCTCACAAGCACTCACTCGACTGGCAGGCTAAAAGTTCGCTAGACAAATGTTGCACTTGCATTTCCTGGCCCGTTCTGGAGGAGATTTATAGCCAGGACAAAGGAGGAATTAAAAGGCCAACTCTCGAGCCCACATTAACCCACATTTCGATGGGGATTTATGGCTGGCCAAATACGTTTGAAAGTAAATCCGAATGCAACGAATGCTCGACTAGATGTCACAGTTAGCCACTCATAACTTATTTAGTTTGCCACCCGATTAACAAGCACATAAATGTCCGGCTACAAATATTTGGCTCCTACAAATTTAATCTATCACTGGCTTCTGACAATTGAATGGGAATTCGTTTGCAAATTCCGAATCAACATTGCAGCAGGTGTTGCAACATTTATGAACATCGTTTTTGGGTCACTTGCTGGTAGTCAATATAATGCGGGTACTTGACCCCCAATCAATTTGGCCATAAATCAGGACTCCCTGCAAAGTCTAAACAATTACAAAACAATTAAATTGTCACACCGAACACTGAAAAGCAAACCAAGTCAAGGTTAGTGAGGAGAGGAAAAGTGTGGCAGAAGGAAAAGCGCTATCTGTTTGGCTGCTTTCCACTCGGCGCTTTTCCTTTTTCCTCTTGGACATCCGACGGCTGCTCAGTCAACACGTTTCCGCTTCAGGCACTGTTATACAATTTTTTTTTACAATTTTTTTTATGAAAATATAAAAGTGTTTCAGATTTTTTAAATAAAAAAAAGTATAATACATACATACTTCAACATAAAAGTTGTCATGTCTGTTTATTAGTTAGATTGTTTCTATACATACTCCATTCATTGAAAAAAAAACTTTGTATGTTTTTTCCTCAGTGAAACCACTCCGCCCGAAGGAGGAAATGGAAAAAGTGCACAACTCGAACACAATATAAACTTCATTGGGCGCCAAGGCCAAATCGAACTGGCCAGCTCAGCGTCTGTTTCCATTATTTATTTGCAGCAAATTAAGTCCGACCCTTCGAATAAAAAGGGGCGAGCTAACAGCGAAAGGAAAAGGCGAACTAGCACGGAAAGCCAAGTCAAGTGTCAGCATAAATGAAATTTCCCACCACAAACTTCCGGAAACAAAATAAAAAGGGGAGAATGGTGTTCGCTGGATTCATCCCCGTTAACAATGCATGTGCATAACAAAGAGCAAATGTCGGGCTGAACTTTTCACGGGTTTACTTTCCTTTCCCCTTTCTCTGCGGACTTTGGACCTCCGGACATCGATACACTTGGGTGGCGTCATTAAGGTGCAACAAAATGTGCATACGGGAAGTGCTTCGATGGGGTTACCTTGCATTCGAGCTCTGGCATTTCGCACAATTCAATTGCACAATCATTTCCGGTTTCGACTAACACCCCTGAAAACCCATTCAAACTGACTTCGATTGGGGTTGCTCCTGGCAAGATGATTTCCCTTTTATGAGGGTGCAAAACGCGTTCAAAGCAAAAGATATTCCCACGTCTGGTAAATTGGTAATTGGAGGGAACGTGCTAAAGATAATAACTTTATTTATGATATGCAAATGGCTTAAATTGGCAATCGAAACAATTTACTGGGTAAATAAAACTACTGTCGGGCCAATATTATTCCTTACACTTTGAGATACCTCAATGAATTATTTTATATAATGATCGTAATAGTTATTTGATTTCTGTTAAATAATGTATCACCTTAAAGTGCATATTGCACTTTCACTGGAATCTTCTCATTATGAACTTGTTTCACAAAGGAGAAGTTGCCAGCTGTCTTCCTGTTAATCACTGCAGTTATTGCGCTTTTCCCTCTTTGCCGCCATTTTGTGGTCGCACACAAATGAGCCGCATCACCCCGCGTCAGGGGTAAAAAAATAAACAATTTTGCCAAGTTCTAGTGAAGCGTTACATTTGTGGGGTTCCGTTCGCCTGAGTTTCATTCGCCGGCTTTTTGCCTTTTTCAGCTGCTTTTGTGCTAACTTTTTTAATGAACTTGTTGATGTTGCGTGAGTACGTTGCTGTTGTTCCTTTTTTTTTGTACTTGATGTACGATGAATTTTTTTTTCTGCTCCCGGTTGTCTGTCAAATGATTTGCTCAAGTGCGGCTGGATGTGCAGTGCGGGTAATTGACTTGTGAACTCGAACATTTGGCACTCAATTAGCGGCCACTGCACGCCCAACAATTGCAATACTTAATTTATGTGCAGCGAAACCAAGTCAAGGGCGAAATTAATAGAATTCGTAGAATATTTTGTAATGTAATTGCTTTTAATAGGTTTTGTGTAGAACAGACTTTAACACAGAAAGAGTTCTTGATTTATATAATGGCTGTATTGTACAATTGTATTTACAATTTAATGAAGGTATTAAATTGAGGTATACTTCAACTGTTTAACATTTCTTAAAGCCCCAAAGCGCCATAGCATTTATGCAGCCACTCAATCAGGCCTTGGAACACTTTACTGGGTTGTTAAATATGCAACACACTTTCGGCTATACATTTTCGGCAGCACATGAAGCAACCTCTGCTCCCTGGGCGGAAAACGACTGGATTATGAATAATTAATTAAAATTTAATTAAAACTGTCTAACTTGGCACGGGACTCTCCTCCGTCGTAAAAACTAATGCCGCCTGCGGGTTGCCAAGTCGGAGTAATAAATCAAGAGCGCGTTAACGAAACTGATATGCCATCTCGGCGAAAAATGGCGAGTGGGTCGAAATGAAAGTCCCTAGATGAGGGTAAGCCAAAACTTAAAGCCAGCCAGGCGTTAAAAGCGCAACCGAGGGAGGGCCAAACTGGAAATGTAACAATTAATGTCATCAGCTTGCAATATCAACAACGGCAACGGCAACGGCAGTCAAATAAACAATGGCCACGAGTGGTTAACAATGGCAAACAACGTGGCCGAGTACAAAATGGTCCAGTGGTCACCCGACTTGGCCATGGATAAAGGGATATATGTATGTATAAAGGGGGGAGATATCGGGGATCTGCGGCGAGTGTGTTTGCATGTTGTTAAAACGGGGTGGCACTGCAAGCTGCATAACTTGTTGACTTGTGCTGACTAATTGTCAAACGAGAACGAGCATCAGACACAAATTTAATCGAAGTAAATAAGCCAAAAGGGTGCTCAGTCAATCTTCTCAACGTGGGTATATCTTGTGGAGAAAAAAAACTTTGAAATATTTTAGATAGATAATAACACTGGTAATAATATTATAAGCACTTAATATACGGTTTTGTTTTGCAAAGGCTTTTTATATTCAGTGATACATACATACCACTTAAAGAATTACCCTAAGAAGGCCATGTTTACAAAAAATTAAAATTAATTGAAGTAGTTGCCCAGTAAGTACCCTTCTGAAAACCTTACTGACCTTCAAAAATTCTTTTAATTCCACATTTTATCATCTGTATTTATGCAGCGTTTCCATACGTAAATAACTGGCGCCTCTTTTTATTTCTCAAGTATTTCCGAGCAGACCCAAAATACCAGAGTTAAATGACCGAAAATGGTGCCACATTTTCTACGCATTCTGCCACAACCGCGCACACACACACTCACACACACACGGAAAACTAGCATAAAAACGAGGCTAACTTGACTAACTCTCGGCACTAATTAAGTCAAAACCTTAGCATTTACCTTGAGGCAAGTGCTCCTGGAGAGCGAAGTAATGGACGGGGCGAAGGATCCATCTTGGGGCCTCCGAGGAGGAGGAGGATGTGTATTAATAGGAAACCCTTGTTGCGAAGGCTTCGAGGCACATAAAAATGTCATATGTCAACTACAGGTTGCCTTGTCAGCACTCATTAAGCTCTTAACCTCATTCGGGCATACATACACACACACACAGAGCAACACTTGGCATTCTCACACAGACACACACCCCCCCTCACAGACACAAACACACACAAGCACATGAATTCCCAGCATCCTGGACAAATGCAAGTGAGCGCTTTATTACCAATGTCGACACGCCTGGCCTGTGGAAGGCGAAGCTGGCAGGACAACGGGGTTTTCAGGACTCGTGTCTCGGTTAAAATGGCGAGTTCATTGGCCGGGACATCGACTTTAAGCCCCCAACTTGCTGAAAAATTATTAATATGCAGCACTCGCTTAATTCGCTTTCTTCCGCTCGCCTTTCAATTAATTTAACTCGTCCTGTTTTGGGACCCTTTTCGCATTTTCTTCGCCGGAATGAAAGAAATCAAATTAATTACGGAGACGACGGGCTGATAGCAGTTCGCAAGAAGGATCCTCCGCTCTCTCATGCACATGCATGAAAATTTCTTTTCATAATTTATGCTGCTCCTTCCGCCGGCTCTTTGTGCTGCCTGGTTTTCTTCTGCTTTCCTCCTTCGCCATTCATCTTAAGGCATTTCTCAGGCGAATCTTATCTGGCCTTTTTATCATTATCAACTTCATCGGTTAGTTAGGCAGTGGGCCAAGTGAGTGTTAAATAAGCTTGAAGAGCTATACTCCTTGAGAGTTAAATTTCTAAAAATGTAGCAATTTTCATGCTTGTTTAATAATTTAAATTGGATTTTAATACAGAACCTCGTTTTAATTTAACTATTGACACAGTACTCTCCTGTCTTTCAAAGTATTCTTAATTCCACATTTGCTCTCTCATTTCCTTGCCTAGTTTTCTGCCATACCTTTTTATGGGAATATATGTGTGTGTGTTCATAATATGATTTCTCCTCCGATTGATTAAGGAAGTCGGACACACTCCAGATTCCACCCACACATCCAGGAAAGATACGATAGCAGTCGTAGTTTTAGCTTGCAGTCATTTTGCGCTTTGATATTGGATTTCAGTTCGAATTTCTTTCATTCCTGCACATATCGAATTTGCTGCCTTTGAGCCATGGTCAGCATATTGTTAAACAAGCTACGATTGGCCATCGACATCTTTGGCAGGAGCTTTTGGCATTTTAGGGCCGAAATATTTGGCAGCTCCCATTGAAAATATTTTCCTTAAATACAAGACAGTTGCAATGAATTTGCCGCAATATTGCCAGAAATAAAATTATGAAAACAAAATCATTCCCATCGATTGATAGTATGATAAATGGCACAAATCGAGTGCAACTGTCAAAGCATTGAAATCTGTCACAAATGTCAACACAACTTGGGAAAAATCAAATAATCTTACCCTCTTCTGTGTGGGTTTATTGAACTTTCAATTTGGTCGTCTGTCTGCAATGAAGAGCGGAATATATATGATGATTAAAATGCATTAATCAAGTCGCATTAGGCGTATTAAATGTTGACAAAATCTTAATCAGGGACAAGTTATCTCTCTAGTTAATTAAGCAAGTAGCAATTCAATTAGTTGGGCAGACGAAGTTAAAGCCGAAGTCACGTGGGAAAGGAATCTGCGTGTAACCTGTACACAGGTGTGCTAATAAACCCACACACACACACCCAAACACACACATACACTCATTAACTTGGAGAATTAGAGTTGGGGTCGTGGTGAGCCGCAAAATCAGAAATGTTAATTAAAATCACTGAACGTTGAGCCTAGGCGACAGGCATGCTAAGCAGCCCGAAAGTCTGTAGGGAATTCGGAGACTCTGGGGAAAACTGAGTGGAAAAGCCGGAAAACCCCTGACCACAGCGGCGAAGGAAAGACAAATGTTGCAGATACAAATCTGGCCGGGTTTATTAAATGTGGTGTAAAGATGCCAAATGCAAACAAATTAATTTAGAAGAGGGTGTGGACTTGAATCGGAAAATAGGGGTCAAAGCTTAACGCAATTATTTATTTATTATTTCACTTGACAATTCAGTTGCTATTCTCTGCATAACATTAATGTTTAAGTAAATTTAATTGGTTATTTTATAACAATCGAAGCATTTATCCTCAAACCTTAAAAGTTTCAACAATTTTACATCTTTGTTGAAGACTTCAAAGCTGCAAATTTTGTGCCCCAGTTGCCAAAATAAATACGAGACAAAAAAGCACACAGGGCCACAACAAAGCAGAATTGCATTTAAAATTCGTAATGGACGTACCGGAAATACAGAATTCCGATCAGGAAGCACGGGGGTCAGGAAATGAAGTAAAAAGTGCCGCAAAAAAGTACGCAAAGCCAAAGCGAAAGCTCGCAGCTCACATAAAAAACTGGGGAAACGAAGGTTACAAAATAAACAAAAGACCAGAAATAATATTTGTATTAAAAAAGTGCAATGCAAAGGACGCGGATAGAATGGGCGACCTTCCCTTTGATCATAAATTGAGTACAATAAATTTAATAACTTTTGGCGGCGGGGAAACCGCAGAGCCAAAACAATGAATGAGACGATGAGACCTTAAAGCCCCGGCTAAGTAGATTTAATTTATTTAACCGAACTGCCAAAGCTGTTGGCTTTCAGTTTCGTCTGGGTGAAAGTGCTCGATGATTCGAGTTCCGGTCTCGGCAACACGACTCCCGACAACAAGTTGCATTAAAGCGGATGCTAACTTTCATTAAAAGCCACTTAACCCGTGCCAGGACATCAGAGACCACCGCACCACACCACACCGCATCGCACCACATCACCACCCATCCACTGCCCAGCACTTGACCGACCACTTGACCCACATGACCCACTCTCCCGGCAACAAAAGAAAGCGACGGCACGTGGATGCCCCCAGAGTGCCCCCTGTATCCAGGATCCCAGCTATTTGGTTCGGGTAGCTTAGAAGTGTGGGCGTGTCTGAGTGACGGGGGCGTGGCACTCCTGCACATCGTTAGTCATATTTTTTCACCGAGCTGTGCTAACTTTTTGGCAAACACGAAGCCAGAAAGAGATATTTTTAATTAAATTAAATAACAGTGCGTACATGGAGACCGAAATAAGGGGCGACTTGTGGTTTCCGACGAAAGGCAAAACTCAAAAACTGCTGCATACTTATGTGGGCAAAAGTTTCAACTGGATTAGAGATTTTATTTAAATCTTAAAAGCAAAGCGTCCCAAAGAGACGCTTTCCCACAGAAAGTTGGTGCAAGCATGGCAACACAGCAGGGATTACATCAGCAAATTGAAAGCTTCATTCCACTAAAAAATACTCTTACGTTTCGTACACTTTTTTGACTAATTGTCGAGCAGTTATAAACTCCTAGCCAAAGTTTCCCGCTCAGTTGATCTAGGATATTTTTCAAAGCAACAAAGTCGTGTGAAGAACCCGCAAAAGTAGCAAACCGCTCACATATGCTACCACATTTCGATTCTCGGAGTCAACGCTCGCTTATTTCTATTTCATTAGCTGCTATTTTTCTTTAATTTTTCGCCGCCAAACAAACAAACAAAGAAACCGAGTAAAAAAGCAGCCAAAGTTGAAAAATGGCAGCGCGTGGAAAAAAATTGAATGGCTGAAGAGGCAGAAAGTATGGGGCGAATGGGGGCACTGCAGACAAAACTGCAAAAGTTTGGCGATTCTTTTTCGGTTATTTTTTGCCAAACTGTTTTCTTTTAATGTCGAAGCGTGAAAACAAAACTTTTTCTGCCTCTCTCACTCGGCACTTTCAAACGGGGACACTAATGGTCTGAAATTGAAATGGATTTTCGAGCTTCTGCAAACACGCTGTCGACTTGGAAAAACAAACAAAATCGAATGAGTTCACCGAGATCATCATATGCATTATTAGCAAAAAGAGCAATCGATTTAAGCTTAATAAAGGTTACAAATATTTACCCTTAACGCCAGCCACAATAAAAATATTGGTTATAAACAATTAAAGTGATTCTTAACATTTAACCAAATTTTTTTATCCATGTTTGTTTACTAGCTTTTGTAAAGCTTATTTACAATATATGCACATTTTTTCCCTTTGCAATGTTTTATTGGCTTCAATGCTTTGTGTGTTTATTGTTTATTTTCTTGTTGCTTTGGTAAGCTATCATATCAACATTAAATAACTGTCAGATGATTATCATATTTAGTAAACAATTTTCATTGTTTGTTTTAAAGACAACCGTTATTGTGTTACCCATTAGTTTTTAACTGAAACTATCGTGTTAGGTGTCCCACTATGCAAATCGAATGCTAATCAGCAACTCGCAATGAAATGAAATTTTGATATATGGTATCTGTTACAAATGAGACCCGCAACCAATTCGCTTGTTTGTTTGTCTGACCCAAATAGAAGTTTGTCCAAATGCAGCGCTCAATTTCCGCAAACAAACAATCGAATAAAAGCCAACACCAGCGAATGAATAACACAGAGCATTGTGAGTCCTGCATTTTGCGCATTTTGGTCCACTGACAAGCCTTGTCTGACTTGGCCGACGGCGGGGATAATTAAAATTAGTAATTGGAAAGGTCCGACAGATACACGGCAGTAGGGAGTAGCTAACTTTTTGCTACCTCCACACCCCAGGGTGATCCATCAAATTTGCCTGCCAGTGATGTAAATTCAATTTTCCACAGCATAAGTTTCGAGGGTGTTAATATTTAGCGAGGGACTTTCAATCGATGCGTTTTATGGATTACTTGGCAGCCAGACAGCTGAAGCCATGAAGATAAATTGATTGCATGTTCCACCTCTTTCGAAAATTTAAAGCGAGCTCGGCCACAATTCGTTTTCCGTAGATTTAATTCAATATTTTTATCATTCTATGCAGATTTTTGTTCGGTATTTCTGGTTGCCAACGAAAGCAAACGAAGAGAATCTCAACGGAAACGAGCCAAAAAGTGTATGGGTATTTGGGTCAGAAATGCATTAGAACGTGCTAACTAACTGAAATGAATGCCATCGGTGCGATTGGCTTCACATAAATATTGTACCAAAGTTTCTCCACTGGCAATGGTAAACAAAATTCTGTGGTCAACGGGTCGGCTAATCGATATTATATGGAGCCCAAAGGAGTAAAATCCCGATTCGATGTGTACTCCCCACCTCAAATATATTTTTATCTTTGATTTTAGGTTTCTGCAGTGCCAACGAATTTCCGCATTAATTGAATTCGGTTCCTGGCAAATTCTGTTTTTGCTCCTTTTTGGGTTCCTTGGAAATTTAGCACTTGTGGTGAGTGCGGTGACCAAAGGAAGGCAAACATCGCGGCCAAAAATGTCTAAAAAATTAAATATTTGAAGCTTTGCCAACGACTCAAGGCCGAAGATGTCGCAAAATGATTTAGGATTCGCAAATATTTGGCTCTCTGGTAATTAAAAAATGAAAATGACATTTATTCTTAGAAAATATGAAATCAGGTTATGAATTTTAAGCTGTATGTAAACTATTTCAGGATTGAATTTAAAGAGGAATGCAAGCCTACAAAAATTAACAGGTGCATTTTCCTGCATTTTGTGCAGCTATTGCAGCTTAAATTCGTAGACTGGTCTAGACTACTGGAGTGACTAATTCGCATTACCTTTAGTATGCCTCAGTTACATTTTCCTGGTCGAAAAGCCCCTCTTTTGGAGTTCTGCACTCGAGCACTTTGTCGGTTGCCTCATAAATCTTGAGTGAAAATTTTCGTTTGGCCCATAAAAAATTAACAATGCGTAAAGGGGCAGGCAGAAGTTACGAGGCAGACTGTTGGGAGGTTTTAGCGTAAGCCAGGATTTCTGCGAGGGTTTACCAAGTATGTCCCTGCTGCACTTGAGACCCACAAGTACTAGAACATTTATACACACACACTCACACTGCAGCCGCACACTTCGGTATGCCAGTGTATGTGTGTATGGGCAGCCATAAAGGTTTTGTGGTCCAGCTGGGCAGGCTCCTTGGATGCCCTCATGCACGCCTCATCGCCTTCAAAAATGCACAGGAAAATAAATGCTTGAAGCTCAGGAATCAGTCTTCTACACAAATAAGAATTTCTTTCAGGAACTTTCTGACAAGCTAGAAACTTCTGAGCCCTTGTTGGAGTTGCCGTAACATTTCAAAATAATGTATAAGAAAAGTTTCAGTTCATAACCAATAATAAATATTTTCAATAAATATGTATTACTTTTCCATTCACCGTAACTTAATGTTTTTCCTTATGAAAAACTAGTTTTATTTTTTCAGTGCTTTATTGGGATTGGGTCCGATATTTGCGGTCACTTCTCCAAGTCCGCATTAAGGAAGCCGGAACACACTCGTACGATTTCCCTTCGCTCTTGTTTAATTTTATATGGCCTTGCCTAGGAGCGAATCGAATCCTGGGACTCTGGCTTTGAATGTCTATCCGGCTGACAGTGATTCCATTGCCCATAAGTGCATTGGGGAGTACGACTGCCTGCACAGTCCACGTGATGTCCTTAATTGTGAATATGTGTTAATGTATTCCCTTTAGCACGTTAACATTTTATTTTGCCATTTTAAATACTCCCTATCTGGCTTTAAGCCGTGCAAAAAAACAGGCGGGGCGTGGGATCCTTGTCCAACGTGACACTGAACACGTTTTAACGATGAGAAGCTTCTGGCCCCAGCCTTCATAACTTATGCCCATAGATAAGCGACGGCAGGCTCCTCGTCCTTTGTTCCCCGCTTTTCGTCCTTGCGGTTTCCCCGCAACATTTTTGTTTCTTCTTCATTTTCGGCGGTTCGGGGGAGAAATATTTGGGTCTTGGGTTGGGGGCTCCTCCACTTAATGCTGCTGGCCATTTAAGCAAATTATGAAATTTTCATAATTCTATATTGTAATTGCTTAAAGCTTGGCTGAAAATAAAAGTGGCCAGCCCTTGGAAGAATTATGTTAATGGCAAATTAATAATGGATCTAAAGAAGCAAAACTTAATCTCCTAATTTTAGTTTATTGGATGGAGAATTTAAAAATAATTACTGAACTTAATAATGTTTGTTTACCTTTAAAGACAAAATTAAAGCAAGTAAATAATGTTCTTATGAATCTATCAACAAGTTTTGCTAGTAAAACCTAACAATTTTAAATCGCTTAAAATACATTTTTTTTTTTGGTAAGCCAAACAATTTTAAAGAGCTTTGTGCTCCAATAAGGGCCTAATCTCTTTGGCAAACCGCAGCAAAGAAATAGCTCCTTGGTGGCCAAAGCCTGCTGTTCGATAACCGCAATCGAGGCTCCACACATCCTGACCGAGCTTTATTTATATTTAATTGAGCTGACCACAATGTTGGCACGTTACACCTCAAATTGTAATTATTTCCTTGATGGACTTGGCCACTCAATGCACGTGCCATTAATTATGAAAATATTGCCCAAACACTTCTGGGCGAAAAGATGCTTTTCCCACTACCTCTCTCTTTCACTCTTCTTTTTTCTCTCTTTCACTCACAAACCAAGAGCTGGTTTTTCCTCTCGTCGGGCACTTACATTAAATTTAAAGTATTTACCACAATATTTTCGCTACACTTGCCTCAAATTGTATTTTCAGTTCGCCATTTGTAACAATGCGCACTCACACACATTAAGTATTTCGGTCGGAGTGTGTGTGTGTGTATTTATAAAATGTATTGTGTTTTTTGAGTTTTCGTCTGGCTTGGAAAACTCTGCTTTCTGTTTTTGTTTGCGGCTGCTGCTTTACGTTCTTTGTGGTTTTTTTTTTTTTGTAACGTGTTTGCGGGATTTCACGGCAGCCAAAGTGTGATTTTGACCGTAAGTTAAAGTCTATTTGTTCTAACTAAATATAACCATTATCTTTTCCAAGTGCCTACACAATATTTCATGTTATTGCTTCACAATACATGAGCTAATGCAATAGTTGTTATACTTTTTGAAATACTTGTATTATTTTTCCAAGGTATTCTCAACTCGGTTGCTTGACTCACCCTACCCTTTTCTCCTTTTCAACCAAGTGAATGTAATACTTACTGAACCAAATTAAGGACATGAAAAATCCTTGCCCAATTTAGCACGAGGCGGAACGAGAAAGGGAAATTGAATAACTTGCTGGATGGTTAGTGGGTGAAAAATGTCTTAATGAAAATTAGGCAGCCAGACGATATTGTTCGCCAACTGGCAAACTGATTTGGGCCGACTTCTTAAGATGCCAGGACACGTAGGCAGCGCCTGCCGCAGGACATTTACGGCAGTTAAATTTTTGGCCACCGAATAGACCCCAAAAACGTGCAATTATTCAAAGTACGGAAAGAGTTTTCGCATTAAACGTGTAACTTTTCAGGACGAAATTGTTCATAAGTTGGAGACAACTTTTCGGTTAAGTTCTTGCGGCAGGAACGAGCCAAAGGAAACATTTTCATTTCCATTTCCATTCCAGTCAGCATCTAATTTATTGCCGCAATTTGCCTTGCGCGTCTCGGCTGCCGTTGTTGCTGCATATTAATTTAACATAAACGGCTCACAACCATCACCAAATTGCCCCCAAAATGATTACACGACACTCCGCCCTGTTGTCCTCGGTATCCTTGCTGGCTTTCTGACGATGTTGTGGATTTGGCAACGCGCCGCTGAAGATCAACATCAAATTACCCTAATCAAATTGTCATTACGCATATTTTAAGTAAATGAGTGCGTGAATTTAGATCAAATTAGCAAGCGGCAGCAACTGGCTGGCATTAATTTACATGTGATTCTCGACGGGTACATTTTTTACGACCGCCTAGACAAGAAAAAGTTATTGTGGGAGGGAAGTGCTCATTAAAGATATATTAACAGAGGTTATTTAAAGCGGTTTTCCTATAAGCTTTGGTAATCCAAGCGTGCTCTTAATTTTATATTTTTAAATTGTTATCTATTTTTGATTAAAACCCACAAAATAATGTTCATAAAAACCTGAGTAACCGTAGTACAATATTTATGGCAAGTTAATTTATATTTGTAACGGCGCCTGTAGCGACCAGATAGTTTAGTTCGGCCTAGAAGCATGCTTTAAAATATATCTAAGCTCGGCTTAGTGTCTTAGCTAATTACACATATGTTTGATAAATCAGCTGTAACAGAGATGCAGTGGGAAGCTCGTTTTAGACATCTGGTGTTATCATCTGTGGCGAACTTCCGACCATACCCTAGCCTAACACTACCTATATTTGGTAAGGTTCTTTTCTGATTGACATCCGATATGAGCAGACGTGCCAATTTTTCAACGTCAACAAAGTTTTGTTTAAATACTATATATTGAAATCGTGGAAAATAATAAGAGGAATAAGTGCAGCGAGCCTAGCTGAGTAATATTTTTGTGATTAATTTTGGAAAACTATTGAGATGTAAGTGGTGGAAGTAGATTTTTTATCAATTCTAACCCCAGATTTTCTTTAGATATATATGATATATATATTTCTCACGTGGCCATCAATATTGGCATCCGTGGGAGCACCCCTTCAAGACAGTGGGGGGCATGATTGTATATCGTGCCCCAAATTAAATCGGATAAGGAAAATTAAGGAATAAGAATCGGAATTAAAGGAAAAATAAGGAGTTTCAACTGGAATTAAATTCAAGAATGCGGCATTAAAGAAGTGATTTGGAGAGATGTTTAACCCTCTCTACCCACGGCAGCAGCAGCAGCAGATTTAGTATAGCCAAATATGGACACAAAAGGGAATATATAACCTGGAATTGCTTTTAAGCCGCTACTGCGATTTTTTTAAAGTGAAATATTATAATTAAAAATTTGAAAGTTTTGAAACGTGCCAAAGTGAAGAAAATTTAATGAATCAAAGATAGCAACATGCCGTAAAAATCAAGTTTAAGTGATATTTTCTAAAGTCTGAATGATTCAGTCTAAAACGTAATATTTAAATTAAATTAAATTTAAAACTTAATTTTTCACGAGTGGAGTTATTTACGCATCGATTTTGTTTTGGAAAATTCGCTCAACTATGACTTAAAAGCGATAAATTAAATATTTATTTTTTTTTGTAAATTTAAATATAATTTGAAAATAGCAACTTCTGATAAGAAACAATAGTGAATATTAAATTTAAAAATGTGGTCAAGTGAAGATATCACAGTCGGTTCTCAGTAAAATATGTAGGCCTAAAAGGGTTCCAAGTTAAAAGATTTTTATAGAATAGTTTTGTGTTTTCGAGCCCCAATTTCACCCTTTACAGCCACCTGCCCGGGAGATCGATCTTTCGCCGCTGGAACAACGTATAAGCTGTGAGTTTATTATTCTCATTATTGCATTTATATCTATTCTATTTATATCTTATTGCGAAATACTCTATGAAATAATTTTTAACAATCTACTTGAATGAAACTGTGAATTTAAAAGAACCCTGAACCGATAGCCTCACTAAACTAAATTAAATTAAACAAAAAGATATCAAACAGAATGAAGATGATTTAGTGAAATAAAAAAATAAATTAAAGCAATGAAATTTAAATATCTATTGTTATACCAGAGTAATATTTTTTATTGGTGAAGTACGATATCTGAATACCCTATATTTTTCTTATTTCTTATCTTTTTAAATATATACGAACATTATAACTACTTTAATTTATGAGGATAACATCATTTAAATATTTAAGTATCTAAATAGTATTTTTATCGCCTGTATATCATTTATTATATTTATATAAAATTTGTAGTATCTACCTGTTAGCAAATAACAATAATGAATTCTTGTATAACTATTAATTAAATTGTATTTGAAATGAATTTCGAGTAGTTCACGTTTTTTTTAACTCGGCTGATGCTTCCACAATCGTAGGGTATTAGGGGTCACCGGAGTTTAGCTCTGAAGGATGGTGATCATAGGTAGGGTGGGCATTTCGCGACCACGACAACATCTGTGGCATCGCTGATTCTAACTTTTCTCGATCTTTTCTATCTCTTGTTTTTTTTTGAATTTTATCTATTTCTCTTCTGATTTTGATATCTCGCATTTATTTTCGTCAGCACACTCAATTCTGGTCTTAAAAATAATAATATGTAGCTAGTGTGCGGATTTGTCTAAGCAAGACCTCCACCCCCAAAGCAGACGAGCGAGAGCCGGACCCTATAGTGTGCACCCGCAAGGACAGATCCTAGAACTCACCACAGAATACCTTCGTTACACGCTACAGTTATAATATCATTATTATTATTATTATTATTATTAAGTAAGGTGGCGCCCAACGTGTGGGGCCTTAGTGAGTACAGTATTACCTCATTAAGACTCACCGATAGATAAATTCAATCTCTTTTCTTTCTTTCATTTATTTCAACTTTAACTTCTGATCAAAATCTCTTATGTTGATTTTTATTTATTATGGATAACAGAGCAAGTGAACATTAGTTTCCGTCTGGCCTTAATTAAAAGTCCGTGTAAGAATTTTCCTTCCTTTTGTATGTGATGATAAGGAAAACTTAGTCTGAGGAAAATACAGAGAGTATCAAATTGCGATTGATCTTCTGGCCCTTGCTGGTTTACCAAATCACTACAATATTCACACTTACTTAAATAAATGCTTTCTTCAAGCTTAGGCGTTTCGGAAAATAGAGGCATTGTTTTACTGAAGTGCCCTATCCACGGTTGACTTTTAGAAAGAATTATTTATAATTTTTCTTAGAGGAATTAGACTTATGTGAGTTGAGACTGGAACATAAGAACTTTTTTTTTTAAGAATAACTTATCCGTTTCATATTTATTAAAGCCTAATTACTTCCCTTATTGAATTTTCTTGTAGTAAGAAAGGCAAGAAATTCACTTCATCTGTATTCTTTTCTTCTTTCCTGAGAAATGTTAGTAGTAAATAAAATTTTTATCCTACGAGTTGTGGACATCAAGCTAGAGTTAAAGCTTTATCTTTATTATTATAACCACAGTTTATATCGTGAGAGTTACCGATTGTTGTTGAAATCATTTGATATTAATGATACAACATTTTTTTTTTATCTTTTTATTTCTTTTTGAGCTGTTGTTGAAATCATTTGGTATTAATGATACAACATTTTGGTTTTAAATTATTTTGGTTTTGAGCTGTTGTTTAAATCGTTGGAAATTAAGGATACAACATTTTTTTTTTTTGCTTTTGTTATATTTTTTATAAATTTTCAAAATGGGATTAGACCGTTCTCCGGGAAAAGCATCGCAAGGAGGTGCAAAGCCAGTCTGTCCGTTATGTAAAAGCAGATATTAAGGCAGCAACCGATTTATTTGAAACTGTATGCCATCACGAATTTCACAAGAAATGTATTGAGGCACATTTGAAGAAAAGTGAAAGCTGTCCAGTATGCAGAATTTCTTGCAGGCCAGTAGCCGAGAGTAAAGGTTTACAAACGCGATCCCAATCTAAAAGTCGTGGCACAGAAAGTATTGATGATAGAAATATATCTGAAAACGTCCCTGGTACGTCAGGAGGCGCTCATAGTAGTAGCAGTAGGGATGTAGATCCAGCTAATGTTGCTAATGCAATGACGTTACTCTCAATGGAGCGAAGACTGCTCACAGTGTTGTCAGAGAAAATGACTGAGTTAATACAAACTTCAGTGAGTGACAGTATTCAGAGATTAATCTCCCTCCATCTAGCTCCAATGCGAATGACAGAGATAGGTCAGCTACTCCACCACCCTTAGACCGACCAATTTCTGGCAATGAACATATCCAAAACACAAATTTTGTCGCGCCTAACTTAGGTTCTCCAAGTTCTCATAGAAGTATCCCTTCTGATCTCTTAAATAGACCCGACAAGGTCGTGCATATCCTGAATGGATGGAAGATAAAATATTCCGGATCAGGTGTATCGATAGACAATTTTATTTACAGAGTCGAAGCGCTGACGCATCAGACACTTGAAGGCAACTTCTCAGTGCTTTGCAGAAATGCTAGCGTCTTATTCGAGGGCAAAGCCAACGAATTTTATTGGCGTTACCATAAATCGGTAACCGAAGTACGTTGGGATAGATTATGTTCTGCCTTGCGATTGCAATTTCGTCAAAAAAGGGACGATATTGATGTAGAAGAGTTAATCAGAAACAGAAAACAAAAGCCCAATGAATCTTTTGATAGTTTTTACGATAGTGTAAACGTATTAGTCGATCAGTTAGAAGTACCATGGTCGCCGAGAAAACTTGTCCGAATTCTCAAAAACAATTTGAGACCCGAAATACGCCATGAATTGTTGAATGTTGACATTTCTTCAGTATCTGAGTTGAGAGAAACTTGTCGTCGACGCGAAGCTTTTCTAGACGATGTCAAACGCTCTCACGGATACAGTAAAAACACACCGTTTAGACGAGAAGTCTCAGAGCTTATTCAAGAGCCAGATTCTCAGAATGGGTCCGAATCCGAAAGTGAATTAGAGGTGGACGCATTTTCCTTGGTATGCTGGAATTGCCGCAAAGAAGGGCACAGATACCAAGATTGCTTATCAGAGAAGCGCGTATTTTGTTACGGTTGCGGAACCGCTAACACCTATAAGCCAAACTGCGTTAAGTGCTCAAAAAACTTAAAGCCCGGCAGTTCGAAGTCGCAGTTCAAACCGAAGACTTTGAATGCCTCTCGTCACCAATCAACTATGACCGATCAGATGTGAATGCACCATTAGTCGCATCACCAACTTCCCCGGACGTATCAAAAAGCAATGTCGGCTCTCTACTGCATTGTAAACTTAAAAAGTTACCTCAGATTTTAACTCCTACTGTGTTTTCTGAACATCTCTTAGAAATCCGTAAGTCTCGCAGCGCCGAAAGAATTAAAAGGTTTTGGCAGAATGTTAAAAGCTGTAGGCTCGGGTTGAAATATATTTGTTCTCTCCCTACGGGATCAAGAGATCCACGACCATTTCTGCCGATTCGCTTATTAGACCGTACTGTTTTTGGTTTGCTGGACTCAGGGGCCTCAATAAGTTGTATTGGAGGAGATCTAGCTAAAGAAGTTATGGCGAATGATACCGAATACAAGCCATTAAACATTAAAGCCAAAACAGCAGATGGACGACCTCAGAAAGTAGTAGGAAGAATGGAAATTGACGTAGAATATGGAGACAAGAGAAAACCTTTAAATATTTACCTAGTACCGTCTTTGAAACATGATCTTTATTTAGGTATAGATTTTTGGAGACTATATGATCTTCTCCCCAAAAACCTTAATATATCAGAGTTAGAAACTACTATCGAAGCTAGCAGCAAGGTCGAAGTTGATCAACACGACTTGTCTGCTGAGGAAAAAGCAAAGCTTGGCAATGTCATCAATTGTTTCCCGTCATTCACGCAGGAAGGACTTGGAAAAACGAATTTAATAACTCATGCAATAGATGTGGGTGGAGCGAAGCCGATTAAACAGCGCCATTTTCCAGTGTCGCCAGCTGTTGAGAAGAGTATGTACGCCGAAATTGACAGGATGTTGCAAATGGGCGTAATTGAAGAATCGGAAAGCGCTTGGTCTTCCCCTATAGTGATGGTTACCAAACCTGGTAAAGTTAGAATTTGTTTAGATTGTCGAAAAGTCAATAGCTTTACAGAGAAAGACGCATATCCGCTTCCTCAAATCAGCGGAATTTTGAGTCGTTTGCCTAAGGCGGAATATATTTCAAGCTTGGACTTGAAAGATGCTTATTGGCAGGTGCCTTTAGAAATTAATTCTCGAGACAAGACTGCGTTTACAGTCCCCGGTAGGCCTCTTTACCAATTTAAGGTAATGCCTTTTGGCCTATGCAATGCCACAAGTACTATGTCTCGCTTAATGGACAAAGTCGTTCCAGCGCATCTAAGAAACGAAGTATTCGTTTATTTAGACGATCTTCTTGTGGTTTCCTCCAACTTTAACAGTCATCTTGACGTTCTCAGAGAGATCGCATTTCACATCAAGCGTGCAGGATTGACAATCAATATTGGCAAAAGTCATTTCTGTATGCAACGGGTGCGTTATCTTGGCCATATTGTTGGCGATGGCGGAATCCGAACAGATCCTGATAAGGTCAAAGCAATTACCGAATTTCCTGTTCCTAAAACTTTACGAGGTTTAAGGAGTTTTATGGGATTATGCGGCTGGTATCGCAAATTTGTACCAAATTTTGCCTCTCTTGCTTCTCCCTTAACCGACTTGATGACAACAAAACGTAAATTCTGTTTGACTCCTGAAGCACTGAAGGCATTCGAAGCGCTGAAGAGTCGTCTTAGTGAAGCTCCGGTATTGAGTAGCCCGGATTTTTCTAAGCCGTTCGCCATCCATTGTGATGCTAGCAAGACTGGTGTCGGTGCCGTCTTGGTACAATTATCTCAAGAGGGAGACGAACGTCCGATAGCTTTTATTTCGAAGAAACTAAATCGTGCGCAGAGAAACTATACCGTAACCGAACAGGAGTGCTTAGCAGCTATAGTAGCCCTGAAGAATTTTAGAGCATACGTGGAAGGACACGAATTTACCATCATCACCGATCACGCATCGCTCAAGTGGCTCATGTCCAATCATGACCTTAGTTCTCGTTTAGCTCGG
This sequence comes from Drosophila ficusphila, assembly GCF_018152265.1. Lineage (NCBI taxonomy): Eukaryota > Metazoa > Arthropoda > Insecta > Diptera > Drosophilidae > Drosophila > Drosophila ficusphila. The sequence goes on from NW_025064016.1 coordinate 2,612,550, forward strand.
TGGGCATTATCTCTTCAAAGATTTCGATTTAAGATTGAGCATCGAAAAGGTTCTTTAAACATCGTTCCCGACTCCTTGTCTCGCGTTAACGAAGATGAAGTAGCAGCATTAGATTTTCGTGAAGGGTTGCTGGTTGATTTAAATTCAGAGCACTTTAAATCTGCTGCGTATCAAGATTTGGTAGCAAAAGTTTCGGCAAATAAAGTAAATTTCCCTGACTTAAAAACAGAAGACGGCTATGTTTACAGAAAAGCAGAACATTTGACAGGTGAAAAGGTTCACGATGAATATGCCTGGAAGTTATGGATACCGACAGAATTGATACCTGAAGTCCTCTTCCAAGCACATAACAGTCCTTTGGCCTCCCATGGTGGCATCCATAAGACTATCGAGCGTGTTAGAAGATATTATTTTTGGCCTCGTCTTGTGCCTGACATCAAAGCATATATCAATGCTTGTGAGACATGTAAAACAACCAAATCACCAAATCAAGTTCTCAGACCGACTTTAGGAAAAGCACCAATAACTTTTAGGCTTTTCCAACGAATTTTCATTGATTTTCTTGGTCCTTACCCTCGATCGAGAAGTGGAAACATAGGCATTTTCATTGTCCTCGATCATTTCTCTAAATTTGTATTTTTAAAACCTGTTAGAAAGATAAATGCTGATGTCGTAATAAAGTACCTTGAAGGCGAACTATTTATGACATTTGGTGTTCCAGAAACTGTCGTATCAGACAACGGGTCACAATTCCGTTCTGTAGCATTTCAGAAACTTATGAAGCAGTACAAAATTTCACACACGCTAACAGCTGTTCACTCGCCTCAGGCCAACGCTTCTGAGCGCGTAAATCGTTCTGTCATCTCAGCTATTAGAGCGTACTTGCGTCCTGATCAAAAAGACTGGGATGAGTATTTGAACAAGATATGTTGTGCCTTACGATCTTCGTTTCATTCTAGTATTGGTACCACACCATACTATATGGCTTTTGGTCAGCATATGGTTACTTCAGGATCAACTTATGCTTTGTTAAGAAAATTGAATATGCTAGACGACCGCTCGCTATTGTTTAATAGACAGGATTCTTTCCAGATAATTCGCGAAGAAGCTGGTAAGCAAATGCAGAAAGCTCACGATCGTAACGAAAAGAGATACAACTTACGTTCAAGAGAAGTATCTTTTGTGGTAGGACAGGAGGTATTTCGACGTAACTTCAAGCAGAGTTGCTTTCAAACAGGTTACAACGCCAAATTTGGACCTTCCTTCGTAAAAGCACGCATTAAAAGAAAGATAGGTAATAATTACTACGAGCTTGAAGATTTGCAAGGGCGACTGTTGGGTAATTATCACGCCAAAGACATTCGCCAATGACGTCACTCCAGGCGGTATCAGCCTAGGGTATCTAGAATGAAATACCCTAGTCTGATTGTGGCAGGGGGTTTTGTAACGGCGCCTGTAGCGACCAGATAGTTTAGTTCGGCCTAGAAGCATGCTTTAAAATATATCTAAGCTCGGCTTAGTGTCTTAGCTAATTACACATATGTTTGATAAATCAGCTGTAACAGAGATGCAGTGGGAAGCTCGTCTTAGACATCTGGTGTTATCATCTGTGGCGAACTTCCGACCATACCCTAGCCTAACACTACCTATATTTGGTAAGGTTCTTTTCTGATTGACATCCGATATGAGCAGACGTGCCAATTTTTCTCACGTCAACAAAGTTTTGTTTAAATACTATATATTGAAATCGTGGAAAATAATAAGAGGAATAAGTGCAGCGAGCCTAGCTGAGTAATATTTTTTGTGATTAATTTTGGAAAACTATTGCGATGTAAGTGGTGGAAGTAGATTTTTTATCAATTCTAACCCCAGATTTTCTTTAGATATATATGATATATATATTTCTCACGTGGCCATCAATATTGGCATCCGTGGGAGCACCCCTTCAAGACAGTGGGGGGCATGATTGTATATCGTGCCCCAAATTAAATCGGATAAGGAAAATTAAGGAATAAGAATCGGAATTAAAGGAAAAATAAGGAGTTTCAACTGGAATTAAATTCAAGAATGCGGCATTAAAGAAGTGATTTGGAGAGATGTTTAACCCTCTCTACCCACGGCAGCAGCAGCAGCAGATTTAGTATAGCCAAATATGGACACAAAAGGGAATATATAACCTGGAATTGCTTTTAAGCCGCTACTGCGATTTTTTTAAAGTGAAATATTATAATTAAAAATTTGAAAGTTTTGAAACGTGCCAAAGTGAAGAAAATTTAATGAATCAAAGATAGCAACATGCCGTAAAAATCAAGTTTAAGTGATATTTTCTAAAGTCTGAATGATTCAGTCTAAAACGTAATATTTAAATTAAATTAAATTTAAAACTTAATTTTTCACGAGTGGAGTTATTTACGCATCGATTTTGTTTTGGAAAATTCGCTCAACTATGACTTAAAAGCGATAAATTAAATATTTATTTTTTTTTGTAAATTTAAATATAATTTGAAAATAGCAACTTCTGATAAGAAACAATAGTGAATATTAAATTTAAAAATGTGGTTAAGTGAAGATATCACAGTCGGTTCTCAGTAAAATATGTAGGCCTAAAAGGGTTCCAAGTTAAAAGATTTTTATAGAATAGTTTTGTGTTTTCGAGCCCCAATTTCACCCTTTACAGCCACCTGCCCGGGAGATCGATCTTTCGCCGCTGGAACAACGTATAAGCTGTGAGTTTATTATTCTCATTATTGCATTTATATCTATTCTATTTATATCTTATTGCGAAATACTCTATGAAATAATTTTTAACAATCTACTTGAATGAAACTGTGAATTTAAAGAACCCTGAACCGATAGCCTCACTAAACTAAATTAAATTAAACAAAAAGATATCAAACAGAATGAAGATGATTTAGTGAAATAAAAAAATAAATTAAAGCAATGAAATTTAAATATCTATTGTTATACCAGAGTAATATTTTTTATTGGTGAAGTACGATATCTGAATACCCTATATTTTTCTTATTTCTTATCTTTTTAAATATATACGAACATTATAACTACTTTAATTTATGAGGATAACATCATTTAAATATTTAAGTATCTAAATAGTATTTTTATCGCCTGTATATCATTTATTATATTTATATAAAATTTGTAGTATCTACCTGTTAGCAAATAACAATAATGAATTCTTGTATAACTATTAATTAAATTGTATTTGAAATGAATTTCGAGTAGTTCACGTTTTTTTAACTCGGCTGATGCTTCCACAATCGTAGGGTATTAGGGGTCACCGGAGTTTAGCTCTGAAGGATGGTGATCATAGGTAGGGTGGGCATTTCGCGACCACGACAACATCTGTGGCATCGCTGATTCTAACTTTTCTCGATCTTTTCTATCTCTTGTTTTTTTTGAATTTTATCTATTTCTCTTCTGATTTTGATATCTCGCATTTATTTTCGTCAGCACACTCAATTCTGGTCTTAAAAATAATAATATGTAGCTAGTGTGCGGATTTGTCTAAGCAAGACCTCCACCCCCAAAGCAGACGAGCGAGAGCCGGACCCTATAGTGTGCACCCGCAAGGACAGATCCTAGAACTCACCACAGAATACCTTCGTTACACGCTACAATTTTTTAGGATTAAAATGCATATGAAAAACTTTAAAGGAGGTATAGCTTAACCTTTCGCGCTCATCCATCTACACCCACTTTAATGGCTCAATCATGTCTGCGATTGTTATGTTCCTGAACCATTTAACCTCATTGCCGGCAAACGAGGGACGCAGCAAGCCAAATGAACTGGAAACACAATTTCTCAGTGCCTGATTTGTCGGCTTGTTTATTCCCCCACCACACGCTCACACGATTCCTGGCGATAATCCCCATAATATTTTGAATATGGGGAGAATATGATACTTTAAGCCACAATACATTGTTTTTATGTTTATCTGCCAACGGTTACATAACCGGGCTACAACCCAATGACAAAGCCAGATGAAAGTTGGCATCGTATTGATCCATGTTGACAATTTTTGGCGGGTCGCGGAATATAAATAAATATGCCAAGTTATTCGCATACTTTCACACTCGACTGCTCATCGCTTCGTGTGTGGCCAAGTCCCAAGGAGCGGGAGGAAAGCGATTTGTTTTCGAATTCGCCGCTGAAACAGTTTATTTTTATTGCCCGGCGTCGCGACTTTGCCATATCGATGCTGGATTCGATGCCTCCGCCGACTGACAAAAGGCAAATGCACCCATTTGTCATTTGGACAACGAGCTGACAACAGTTCAGTGCCACTTGTCATGGCTGAGTGTTTCGAAAAGCCCCGACAGCAGAAATCCCAGTGGCAAACTCTTCAATCTGTTTGCTTTTAAGATACACAAAAATAAATCACAAGTACCCCCCTCTGATCAAATGGTAAAACCATTTTTTGCGTAATGTACTGAACACACAGAGTGCTTTTAATTAAGCATCGATATGTACTTAAATATGAAACGCCTTTAAATATTTAATTAAAAGGAAATTGTATCTGGTTGCCATCTACAAAGGGACTTTGTCCTCGTTTTTAATTGCGCATTTCATGCATTTTAATGTGACTGCCCACATAAAAGAAATCTACCCAAACTCAAAAGAAATTGTAATGAGCTCAAACCGAAAAAGGGAAAATTACACAAGCCGAAAAAAAAATAAACAAAAATGAAAACAAATTAAAAGGAAGACAAACACATAAATTTTATATGGCTTTTTACCAGAGAGATCTGGCAAAGCACATTGATATGGAATTAAGCACGGCCTGCTAATCAAATGTAAGCACATTTAATGTTTAAATAAACAGAAATGAGTTGATCTGCTGCAAATAGAACAGGCGCAATGAAAAGAGTCTGGAGGCTAAAAGGACCAAAGCTGGCTTAGAGCTCAATGCCATGTTTTCCCTTTGATTAAGTCCCGCATAAATATTTATGTGCAGCAGCAGCAAAAATGCGCATTCATGACGGGCTAAGTGGTATTTAATTGAGAAGTAAAATATAAGAAGCACGTGGCGGTAAAAAAAATAAAGAATGTGAAGCTTTCAAAGATATTCGGTGTAAAAGAATTTATTCAAAGTGTTTTTTGTCGTCATAGAAATGATGAATTACTGCCAAAGCAAATTGAAAGGAATACTCCATTTTTGCTTTTCAATATTTGTTTGATATACACTTTTTCAAGATACACTTTATTTCTTTTCGAAATAAATATACGTCCATCTTAATTCATTATTTGTTTTTCGAATCGCATTGCAATCAACAGCACTTTAATTCTTCCCCTTTACCATGATCATAAAAATGCCAAATAAACTCCAGTATAAAAACAAACACAGGCGTTGAGCGGTGCTTCTGTTCACGACGACGCCACTTGAAAAAAATAACATAAATTGTGATATTGAGTTAGCAGTGCTGCTCATATCGCCCGAAAAGCTGAAACAAAACACAAATACGAACCACGAGAGGCACTTTCAGGCTTGAGAACTTGTGTGTACTTTTGTGTGGATATTTTTGTGCCTTCGTTTTATTCCTTTTGAAGTGCCACCAAAAAAGAAGCACAAAGTTGGGTTTATGTCTGCTTCTGTAGGGCATAATTCTCTTTAAAGACTTTAACGCTTTTTTAATAATTTTTTATTGTCAAAGAATTCGCTGGGGTATTATTTGCATTTGAGAAGTTTTAAGTGCCAACATCGCGGCTGTTCTTAAGAAACTTTATTTACGTCTTTGTTTAATTTCTGAGTTTATTTGGATTGTTTGAAAAGTTTCATAAACGGTTGAACTCAGTGACTGTTACAGAAAAGTATTCAATTTGTACGCATTAAATTAGCGACATAATTCCATTAAAGCCAGAGTTACTGCAATATTGGCTTGTTAGCCAATCAATATCCGCGCAGCAAACATTTACTTCGAGGGTACTCTCGAACTTTTTCAAGTTAATCCCATTGTTCGCCTATATTGCGGGAAAATATATTTTTAAGCCGCATTTATGCGTTCGTTTGTATTTAATTTGCATTCAAACATTTGCATAGGTCACCGTTTCACTTCGGCAAAAAAAAAGAAAACAAACTTTTGCATTTGTTTTGCAACATCGTGCGTAAAAAATCGCCAAAGTGGAGGAAACGCAAATAAACGGAACTGGGATTGAATTGTCACAGCTGCAATTTTTCAAATGTCAAATCAAAACAGAAAACCAATTACTTTCGATGATTAATTACCATTTCGAAGGAACAAATGCTGGAGACCGCAGAATGATTTTGATTGCGACCCGGGCTAACAGTTCGTTTGATTTATGATGCGATCAACCCTTTGCTGACAACTTCCCGATGTGACATGCCGAAAGGGGTCCCCATTCCCGCTGGATTCCCGCTCCAAAGTTTCGTGAACTTGGTCCTTTCGACATGGAAATCACCTTAAAATTCATAAGTTTGTCCGCGGAAGCAGGAATGGTGAATTCACCGAGAACTCGGGGCGTTAGGCAGAAACCGCAAGTAAAACAGCAGCTGCATGTCATTAACTATATGAGCGCTCGTCCATAATCCTCGCCACTTGGGGCACAACACGGCGGATGCGTAACGCGACCAACTTTTCAACGCTTCATTTTTCGAGCATTAAGCAGACCAACTTTTTGGAGTGTGTGGCATGACACTTTTCACCGGCGCTTTTTTTTCTATTTTGTTGTCATCAAAGCTGCGGATTATGCGCACAAAAAACGAGAGTTTATGTATGAAATTATGCAAAGCAGACCGGCAGCCTATAATGATGGTGGTTAGGAATCCTGCGGCTGATGACGATAATTTCAACCAGCCAGGACTCTTTAACCCGCCAAGGCCGTCGCGAAAGCGAAAATTCTTTCGGCTTTGTTCCATTATAAATTCAATTTTTTTTTTTTTGCGATTATTATGATTAAGATGAAAAGTGAAATTTTGAATGCCTGCATGGAAATTTCATATTTTAATTACAATCTGCTTCGGCCGCAAGTGACCCAAATTAAAGTGTGCATAAAAAGCGAAGAAAGGGTTCTTTCAACCCTTTTGGCGACCGGCGACTGTGTCCTCAGCTGCATGCCTGGCTGCATAATTATGTTGCCAAACTGGTTGGCTGACCAGCAAAAAAATAAAAGGGGGAAAAATCCCTGAAGTCGAAACCTTCGAGTTTCTTGAGCATGACGAATGGCTTTGTTGAGTTCACCACTTCTTCGGGAGATTTTATTAAAAGTCCTTAGACACAGGTGCAGTTTGGCAAAACTTTTCGATTCGCCTTCTGCCAAATAATTGGATGGATGGTTTTATATATTTTTTAATACTTTTCGCTCTCAACGCTGGCAAAACCTGTTGTCGAAGATTAAATATTAATGGCTGCCATTAATATCATCCTCGGCCGTCCGAGACCAATAAAATTTCCTTAATGTCGCGATATTTATGGGCGCTAATTTATGCTCCAGAGGAAATGAATAGGAAATCGATTCGCTGGGTGTAATTACTCATTGATTTATTTGAATGTTCTTAAGTTTCTAGAAAATAACTTTTTTGTGGAAAGCACTTTAAATAGAAACCTTTTAAGGGCGGAAGCAGAAGCGATATGATATGTTCTTCGCGGTTTCTCATTGCTAAGTCATTTGAGCAGGTGTAAGCTAATAGCAAAACGGAGGTAACTTCTCATGTGGCTAAGACTCACGCGTGGCTTTTGAAGGGAAAAATAAATAAAAATCTTCTCGATTAACACAGAGTCATTTAAGCGATTGATTGCTTCCTTAAAACGTAAAGCACTTAAGCCGAAACTAAATAAAAATATTTATGAATAGATCTTTTAATAAAACCTTCATTTATATTTCAGAATTTAAGCAATATGAAATGAAGTATGCAAAATAACACTTTCCGCCATTTCCTCCATTACAAGGACAATCAAATTTACGCATTACATTAATTCCAGGTAATGCAATCTAAACATTGTAAATAAAATTCAGGGACCTTCCTTCAAACTTACCCTATGCACAGCGGCATGTAAATCGAAAATTACCAGAAATTGTCACTTTACATCACGCCTGCTGCAGGACCAATAAATCATGCTGCACACACACTGGCCTACAGAAGCCACAATCTGGTCTAGTACAGTAGTATTTTGGCAGTGGAGGAGATCCTGGCGTGTGTGTGTGAATATTCAAATCAGTTGCTGGCTGCCAATAAATGAAATTCGTTACACATTCTCACTCACTGAGCACACACACACACACAGATACACACATTCATATACAGATGAACACACACGAGTTGAGTGGGAAAATTCGGCTGGGTCCCGTGTATTTAGCAAATGAACCGTACTTTCTGTTGATTTTCCCGTCTTCTGTTTTACTTTTTGGTAACGCGCACTAATCAAATATTAGAGGCTTTGCACAGCTAAGCGATCGGCGGAACAGAATTAAATTAAATGCCAGATGAATGGCAGCATCATTACGTCGGCAACACTTTGGCTGCCAATTAACTCGCCCGAATTCAATTAGGCCGGCAACCCAGGATTAGGCCCTGATTTGTGGCCAAGTTCGCAGGCGTCACAACTTATCTGCCAGATCTGCGGCAATCCTTCGGATGAAATACGCTAAAAACACTGGAGCGTTTGCCACTGAATCGAACGGCAAACCGCGCTTTCCGCTAACCAAACGAACACTGAAGTCGGCCGAAAGCGCGCTGAAAGTTAAATCCGAACTCGAGAACGGGGTTCGAGCTTCCAGCGGCTCGAGTCAATCCGACTGCCACTTGCAACATGTTGCAAGACCGCTGTCAACTTCGTGGTTCTATGTTTTTAAGTCCGGACTTCCGATCTTTGCTCTTGATTCATTGCACGCCAAGTAATTGTTTAACTTTAGTTTCTTAATTTTTGTCTGGTAAAAAAGACTTCAAAAGTTGTAGATCATTTTTTTAATTAAATTTTTTGTACTCATTTTATTTGTTATTTAATATACATAATATTTGTTACAATAGAACCATTTTATACTTCCTAAATATTTAGTAAATAGTTTGATGCTGGTGTTTTAACCTGTTTATGCTTACGACAAAAGTCCAAAAATATTGTAGTTGGCAAAGCTAAATTGTGCAGCTAAATGTATAAAGTTCAGGGTGACACCTGGTAGAAACTGTTGCTTTATCACAACAATATAAAACGAAAGGAACTTATCCCAAGTGCAACATTCTCAGGGGAACGACAATGCAGTCGAAAAGTTTCAGCTCAAAAACTAAAAGTCAAATATAAGAAGTCAGGAAACTTTGGCCATAAAACATGGCACAAAGCCACACACTCATACGCGCAGGAAACCCAGGAAAAACTAGGAAAAAAGGAAGGAAGGAAAAAAGCAACCTTCAGGAGGAGGGACCGTGGCAAAGCAATGAAAATTCCGACCTACCGCAATAAATTCCGCGGGAAAAGCAACGCAAGCGATGCCAAAATGAGAGTGAAATGGTCGAGCACACACACACACACACTGAGATTCGGAGGAAACACACCCCTCTCGGTAAACCTCAAGGAGGCACAACGCACACACAGGGACACCTCAGTCACGGCGCCATAAATCGCGCTTAGCCAAAACAAAACATAGTATCAGGCATCAGATTTCAGTTTCGGTTTCGGATGAAATAGGGAATAGAAGGGTGGCACAATCCCCGAAATAAATCTCTGACCTGGCACAATGCTCTACATTCTATGTTTTAGGTTCGAGTTCGAGTTGGAAACGCGACTGCGCAGTTATCCTTGGGGCGAAACAGCTGTTCTAGACGAGTCCTTTACCTAGGACAACATGTGCATCCGTGAGGGCGTTAGGTCCTTGCAGCCCAAACACCAAATGACTGGAGGCTGGCCACCGATGTTTACATTGCCATAATCCTCCTACCGCCTTGTTTATTCGCTCAAGTTATAAAATATCATTTTTTTTTTACTATTTTCTGAAAAATAACAAGAGGTAATTAAAATTCTGTTATTTAAAACAGATGTATTTAAAGCACATGGTGTTATTTTAGCTTAATTCATTTATTTTTGAACAGCAGTTTTTAAAAAAATACGTTGTTATGGAGCTCAGATTTTAGAGGACCAGCCAAGGAAAGGATTCCGCACAGCAACATATTTCTTCAGCAGGTGGAATGCTAAAGGTAAACATAAAAAAGTAAATAAAATTTAATATATACAAACAAATGGATTTAAAAGAACTACCATTTCTATTCTCAAATACTAATAGCTGCGATTTAGCTTTTAACTTACCAATGATCAGAGACCTTAATCTCCACCACCATCCTTCATAAGCGCTTCACCAGCCGCAGGGACACGAGCTGCAACCACCACAAGGACCACAACCGCAGCAAGGACTGCAGCAGGGACCGCAGCTAGGACCGCAGCAACCGCCACCCAGAGGAGCCAGGCAGCCGGGCGGGCAGGGACCGACGTAGAAGGGATCGAAGCTGCAGCAGAGCATCAGAACCATCTTGAAAGATTTCTAGTTGCTTCGGGACACTCGCGAATCTCTTCTAGAATCAGCAGCTGGAGCGCAAATGCCACAGCTGTCAAGGGCCGAAAAAAGGTTTCAATTTGTTAAAACACATTTAAAATAAGCACAAGTTCCACAAAAATTACTTGGAATTTTTTACTGCCGAAGAAATACGTTGGAGTCCTTGGCTATGAATTTAAAATTTTTTTTCAAATTTTCATATTATTTTTTATTTAACGAAAGAGGTGTGATCAGTCCGAGCTGTTAAAAATGAATGAGCTCTCTAGGTTTCGAATTTGACAAAGCCGACAAAAAAATAAAGTTAAATATCCAAGGCCTACTTAAAATTTGAAAATAAATAGGAAGGGAGTTCCACATCCGAAGTCCCATTCCCTTTGCCAGCTGGATCTACTCTGCCGCCTCCTCCTCCGGCGGATCCGGTGCAGGCGGTGCTTCCGGTTCAGGTTTGGCTTCCTTTTCCGGTGCCTTTTCCTGCTTATCCTGCCCCTCCTCCTTCGTGGAGTCCCCGGAATTTCGATCACTTCCGAGTCTGGGCAGCAGAGGCCCCACCAGGGCACACACCTTGCCTCCGACCTTTTGCACCACGGAGCAGGCGCCGTCCATGCGATCCCCCTCCACCAGCGGGGTTTCTCCCTCGACCGCCGTCAGCTGATCCGCCACTGGACCGCCGCGGGTCACAAGGTCAGAGATCGGGGCACGGGACTCGGCCAGCACCATGCCACCCACCTGGCCCACCTTACGGGTCACCACCAAGACCAAGGCCACTATGCACGTCACTCCGATGGCCGTGTGCACCCGTTCCATGGCTGCGGGATCTTCTGGAGGATCAGGAGGACCGATGTGGGATTACTTGTTTGACCGGGCTGACATCTATCGCTGGGGCTACTCCATAGCTATTCGCCCAGTGCCGACATGGTATCGTAGGTGGAGCGGGCTAGATTCCGAATGCTCTGGGAGATATCACTCAGTAGACCACTAAGCGCATCCGGATTGACCACCGTTTCCCGATCGGAACTTATTTCCGGCCCTGAATCGTTGACCATTAGCACCAATCGAACCGCTGAAGGGATCAAGCGGGACACATCGATCACTGGCTCCGGTTCCCGGTGATCCGCCAAAAAGAACTCATGAATCGAAATCACAACTTGCCGGAGAACTGGCACTATGCAATCGAGGACATTGATCGCCATCGGGGCCAGCACATTGTGCACCACGTGATCCACAGACGCGGCCATCAGGAGAGGTTAAACAAAAAAGAGATCTGTCTTCGAATTTGGAATTTGGGAAATTATTTTTTGTTACACAGATTTTGACATGTTTCGGATTTTTTCGGTTTACACCATTCAATAAAATAAACAAAACGCAATAAAAATTGTTGTGAATTATGGCTTATGTTTTTTTTAGTATTAATTGGATTCATTTTGTCGACATAAATCAGTAGTATTTCTGTGTTTGTATACATAATAAATTGGTAAAATGTTCTGCAACTTTTTTGTCATTTCCATTTTATTCTTGGTTATCTTGACTCTTGAGCAGGTCCTCTCATCAATAGCTGTGATAACAACGACTCTCCCAATGACCGGATCCCTTATATCTCTTATAAAGATCAATGTTACAGGGGCATGCAGAACAGCTTGGATATGGGCCAATGTAGTATGGATTGAAGACGGGAGTCCATGGGCGGCTAAGATAGACCATTTTGAGTACTTGACAAGAGTCTGCAAATTGTAAGTTACATCATTATTGTCACGGTTCCTCTGATAACCTACCCAAAATTTCAAAAACAAATTTGGAATGTAAGTGTTAATAAATATTTTACCAAAACAGCACGTTCTGTGTTTCAATTTTGACTAAATAAATCATCAAGCGTTTTTTGACAGTTAAATCAAGCATCCTAATTTGAATTTGCCAACTAACCGTTTGTTCCCTTTCAAAAAAAATATGCGTGTCTTAACTCTGCGGTTTTAAACAGATCAGGGATTACCATAAAAGTGATTTAATGACATTTAAATAAAGCTTTTGTTTTGGTTGTACATATATTAAAAACATATTCGAATTTATTTAAGTTTATTTATTAGCTAAATCATGCTCTCTAAAAGCTCTATTAATTTGTAATTTTTAGAAATGTACAACAAATTATTGCGATTGTCCACCCATAAATAAGATAAACACTAAGAGGTTTTAATTAAGTCCATAAACAAGGAATTTATAGTGTTTCAGCAACATATAGATGCAAGTTTGTTTGGGAGGTCTTTCGACACATCTCCAAAGAACTGAAGGACCATTGTTCCAAGCTCTTTGCTGCTCCGCCTCCTTTCTTCACTCCTTCTGCAGCTCCTTCTGGGCTTTCTGCTCCTTGCAGGACTTCTGTTCCGGTGGCGTCTGTTCTGGCTTCTTCTTTTTCGGCGCCGGAGCCGGAATGCAGCGGGGTAGCTGGTACTCCGGACAAAGCCCACACTCCGGAACCGTGCAGTGCCCCTCCACCAGGCAATCCGGGTCACAGCAAGGCGGATCGGGCCCAATGTAGCCGGGATTAAATATGCAAGGCATGTTGCAGCTCCTTCACGAGGAACCAAAGTCGAGGCGGACAGAGGATGGCGGAGGCAGGTGGTCCCTATTTTATAGATTTTGTGAATTTACATAGATGCTAACTGGATGCAAATTTTTGGTACACTGAGGCTTGAAAACTTCCCCATTCCAACAGGGATTAGAACACAATGGAAACGGCCAACTAGATGCCCGATATGCGCAAAGCTCTAAACGAGACTGGTTAATTGCGTATTAGCATCGACGCATTTAATAAAACTGGTCAGCAGATAATCCGTGTAAATGGTACAACAAGTTTTTAAACATTGACACACTTTTTGCTGAAATGTACCAGAATTTTCCACATTTGTTACTAGTTTTATTGAATAAAATCTTAAGTTTCCAAAAAGCTTGCGTTTTAGTGTAATTAAACATCAAACTTATAGGCCCCACTCTGAAGCCAAATCAAAGTGCAAATGCAAACACCCTTAATCACCGGTTAGAACGTGCAGAATGCTTATAATTATTTCATAATCGAACAACACTTCAGTTTTATGGTGACAAAAGCCTGCGCACAGACAACTCCCTATGCTGGCCATCGAAACTGGGCCACAAATGGCTGCAGCCACAAATATGGAATTTAAGTTGAAATTAATGAATAATTAAGCTGCGTTGTGCAGACGGTCGGTCGCAGCGGAAGTACAGCATTTGCATAGCTATCACAATGAACTACATTCGAGCGGACAAGACTTGGGCCGTTCATAAATTAGATATGCAAATGCAAATGGAAAACTAACGGCAATTCCTTTGTCAATTAATCAATCAATCAACGCACTGGCTCGCTTCTGCGATCCAGAAAGCGTTGCGGAAATCACTTGTCCCACATACCCCCGCCCCCGCGGAGCAACTCCATTCAGAAATATGTGGAGTCCCCCCGTGGAAAAGCTGCAGCTCCATCCATCTGCATCACGCATGCCAATTTGCTGCAGCACGGTTTTTGATTGCCCGCTAAGTTCGCTGCGCTCTGAGCTCCGAGCCACCCATTCCTGGCCGATCCGCCGGTTTAAAGGCGATGTCAGAGTCATTAGCATCAAAGGGCGACGGTGACATGACCAGCGCTCCTGGCAGCCGATAGTCACAGTGGTTCTACTGGTTCACTGGTTAATAAAAAAAGTAAATAGAAAACACACTAATAAAATTACTTGTTGTAAAATAAAAAATTTATAGACACCGAAAACTAAAATAATGATATAATATTTAAATAACAAATTGTGAGTTAAGTAATAATAAATTTAACATTTCCAGATAAAGATTTGTTTTAGTGAATAAGATATTCGACTCAATCTTATAGTTCTCATAACAATCTGAATTTTATCTATTTTAATATTCTTTAAATAAATTAATTTTAGATTTTTCCGACCCACTGTGCAGTGTTCAATGTCGCCGGCTGCAGCCATCAAAGTCGTGTGCACTATTTGTGTAATTTATATTCAAAGCGCAACGCGATGCGTGTGTGGGTGCTTTGGAAAATGGGTTGGGGAATGGGTGTTGGAGTGGTGGTGTTGAGGGGATTACTACAAGTAGAGGGGGCAGCTTGGGTGCCGGTCACTCCAAGCCAAATAGTTCTCCTCTGGACGGCAGCACTTTTAGAACCACTGAACCGAGTGTGCAGTCGCGCGAACTGCTTTTAAGTGGCGACGGCGATGTTGGTCAACGGTGGTCGTGGTTGGGAAGGATTGGGTTACTGGAAAATCAAATTAAGCACTAATTCTATACTCTCTTCAAATCTTAATAGCATTAAATTCTTAGTCAGCTTCATTTTTCTTTTTTGTTAAAGTTGATATTAATACTGACTCATCACTTAGTATTTCTATCTAGAATCTGAATAAAGAAACATAATTGCAGTGTAAGACCCTAAATGGTCACCATCCACGCGTCGACATTGTCTATCCAACTTCCGTCTATCGGTCATTGGTACTTCCATTACTTCTTGGAGTCCGCTTTTGGTTTTAATAATTCAAGTTCGAACCCAACTAGGCACACGCGCTGGGGCCACTTGTCCCGTCGTAACTGTTGGAGAAATGTACTGGGGGCCTGACAAAGTGACCGGAAGATGATACTGTAATAAAAAGTAGAGACACACAACAGCGACATGAACACCATCGAATGTTCGCCTAGGAAATAGAAAACCAAGTACTGGAAATGAACATGAACAATGTTTTATATGCTTTGCCAGTTGTTGGGCTTTTCACTTCTGGTAGTTTTTTCTATTTTTTTGTTACCCATTTATTTACAAATGAACAATATTTATGGCCTCTTTTTGAAAGAGTTGCGGGGTTCCGTATATATACTTGGTTCCTATGCGGTGGGCCAGACTTCCGTCATAGCCAAAGCATGGAAACGATCTTTTCATACTGCACATATTTGTGTACATTATTTTGTGGTTTTTTTTGATTTTATACGCCTGGCATACCGACCATCGATTATGAATTACAAACTCCGCACGAACGGCAATCAAAAATGGTTTTGTTGAATAAATAATTTTAATTTGCTAGCAATTATGGGCTGCCAAATACGCTTATCGAATGACATGTTTTCGATGGTCGATGGAAGTGTTAACTGGGGAACAATTGAAGGCTTTATCAGGAAAAAATATGAGTTTATGTTTTCAAAGCTCTATCATTTAATGTATATGAAATTTATTATTAGCTTGGGTCACGCCATTTATGAAAACCTCTTGAGGTTTCTTTATGATTTCAGAATACTAAATTCGAAGTACAAATCTAAAATTCCTAGATGGAACAAAGGTTTATTTAGCAGTATAACTTTTATACTCTATCTACAATAAAGGAATTCATTTAATTCAAATTATTTAAAATATTCATCGATAAGGGAATCAAGATCTTTTTAAGCCAATTGGATTTATTGCAGAATAAGTAGCTAAAATTATACCCAACCTGTTATTAATGCCAGCAAACCGCAATTAGTGTTGTCATGGGAAAAATTTATGAGGAGCAATTGAAGAGGCTAAAACTGGAATCATAAACGGCGGCACTTAAGCGATCATAACTTTGTTCGTGATAAATCGAACTGGAAACGCCTGCAGAGATTCTGGCCATGCAAAACTGTTGGCCAAGAGCACAAAAGCGGTGAACAAAGGGGAGGAAGTGGCTTAAAGGAATCTCGAGCAGCTGCTGCCGCTGAAAGGCGAGACCGCTGAATGAATTGGGCTGTCGTTGTCTTGGCAATCAGCGCTACCGGGCATAGAAAGTTAACACACCCGAAACCGGCTTCGGTTTCAGTCGATTCAGCCAGTTGAACTTGCCAGTTGACACACGTCAAAAAACATGGCTGAGCCCTAAGGGATGTTAAAAAGTATCGAGTTATTTAATTCAGAATAAGAAAAATGAAATTTATCTTACGATAAAGGAGTTACAGTTGAAAATATCATTTTTATTTTAAGAATTAAATATAATTTTCAACAAAAAATAAACTTTGTTATTGTTCTCAGTGCTGTCGTTGGTTGGGAGTTGCTCGTTGCCAGTCGCAAGTTGCAGGTTGCCAGTTGTCGCTGCCGTTGCCGTTGCCGCTGCCGCAAGAAACTTGGCAGGATGGACTGTGGCGGATGTGTGTACCTGGGGATTGGTAACTGGGCAAAAGGGGGCTTCTAAGCGTTTAGCTTGGCTTTTGCTTCGCATGGTTGGCCCCGCAGAGCGAGGTGAGCGCATCCAACTTCAAATTGCCGCAATTGCGTGTCGACCACAATCTTAACCAGCCGAAGGAGGCGAAAAACTTTGAGACAACAGGGAGTACACTTCACAAAATATCAGAATAATGTGTAAAATGTTGATCTTTACTTCTAAATTATTTCCAATTTTATTACATTTATTTTCATATGATTTTTTTTGTTGGAGTACTAAAGAAGCCCATAAATAATTCCAACATTTTGAATGGCACAACATTGTTAAGAACTAGATTAAGCTGTCAGGTTTCTCCTCAGTGAGAACTTGAGACTTTAACTGAAACTGGCACTGGGTGTTGGCCCAGGTTCCGTCCCCACTTCACCCCCCCTTCCGTTTGCTCCTGCCTGTCCCTGTCTGTTTCCTTTTTGTTTTTAATGAATAAGTTGGAACACCTGCTCGTCGTTCGTCTCCTGTTGAGATCTCCGTCTGTCCGATTGTCTTGGTACTCTGGTTGTGCTGCTCAAGTGTGACGGCGCTTATGTGTTCTATCTCTGCATCGGGCTTGGTCATTGTTGATACCCCTTAACTCAGGGTATATTCATATTTAAAAAAATTAATAATACTAATAAAAAATATTACAGTTACTGTACAAGGTCCTTTATTTACCATTAAACGTTATAAAGGAGCCAAGATATTTCCCAAATTTCAGTTGATTTTTTTTTAATATCTGTAAAAATCTAAAATTTAGGAACTAACATTTTGTAAATATAATTTTTGTATAATTAATTAAACATTGATCAAGCAAATCAAATTACTATACCCATAAAAAATTAAAACCAATTTTATTAACATCCAATAATTTAGTTTCCCTGCTGATTTTAGAGCATTTATTCAGAGCCTCATAAGAATTGCAACATTATTATCCCATTGGATATATCCGCATGGAACTGGCTTGTCTGCATTTGATGCTTTAATTATCCAGTTGCTGCCGAGGAAAGCAAATAGAGTCAGCCGAAGCCAAAGTCTTAAGGCTTAAGTCAATAAATAACCTGTTTGAATATCATTACGCATAAATCTGAGCCAACGCACGGTCCCTGTAATCTTCATTCATTAAATCGAGCTCACCTGAAAATGAGAACCGAGACATTGACATCGGAGGAAACTCGAGAGGAGAAGAAGGGGAGTCGGTGCCACGACAAGTGCCTGCCTCGTCAAGTTGCAAAATTAAAACCAATTTCCCATGGACTGCCGTATCAGTTGCTCATCAAAAAAAAATTATAAAAAAAAAATAAGGAAAGGAGAAAAAATAAAGAGTGAAGAGCCCTCCACACATGAGTGCAATGATGATGGTAGGAAAACAATGCGAACGAAGGCTCGAGAGCACAACGAGATAATTGTAATAAAGAAATTCGTAGCATAATTGATGCCGGAGTCGGGGAGTTCAGATACTTGAGCCCTGATGATGCATCGACAGCCGTCATTCCAGCCATCCAGCCATACAACCCCATCAGCATACACACCTCCCACATTTCCAGCCGCCCTGAATGCAAATTGAATTTCTCGTCCGAGAGCTAAAAGTAATTTCGATTGCAATTCTTTCTTTGGCCCTGGTTGCCGTTGTAAGTGAATTTCATATGAAGGTGGCTCGATTTATATGGCATAACGTAGGATTCAATTTGCCAAAGCTCCTACAGAGGAAAAACATTAATGGGTAAATATTGAATTGCTGCAAGGCTGTTATAACATTAATTAACTTTGACAAACATAGAACTCAAAACAAAAAGTATACAAAGCAGATTAAGTGTATATCAAACAAAAAATAATTAAATTCATTAAAAACCAATAAAAAATAAACTTTTTTAAAGATGTTAAAAAAAAAGTTGCTTGAAAGGTGTTAAAATAATTATGTGAAATATTAATACGCAAAGCAACATGTTTTTTATTTTAATAATAGGGGAGAGTGGGGTAATGTCGTCAGTGGGGCAAAGTCGTCACTCGCTATTATTTTAAAAAATAAAAGGGGTACCAACCCAATTTTTTAGCGTAAGTGTATTGCACTATTCCTACATTACTGACGGAGTTTGGTAGAATTATAGGTTATGCATAATTATTTATTCATCAGAAAGTGTTTCGGAGCCTCAAAAGTAATTTTCTCCGGCGCAGAGCTTTTTTCTTCCAAGTACATTTTTGATCAAAGAAGTATAAAGGTGAGTTATTATTGTTGAGAAATGTTTGGCGAACACGAGATGGTAGGTTGTGTAACACCTGATTCGAGTTTCGATTTGTTATTCATGTTTTTATCAAAAATGTCGCGTGGGGCATTGTCGTCACTCAACGGGTGGGGCAAAGTCGTCACTGTATTATCTCAGACTGAAATACAAACTCGTATCAATTTATTATTGTTTTGTGATTGTTTATGTAAATTATTAAATATAAAATATAATTTCTCCAAAATGTTCTTAAAAAAAATAAAATTCTAAAAAGAGGTCGCACAAAGAAAATCTTTAAGAAATTCTGTTTTTGCTTTCTATCCTTCACTTAGATCTGAATGTGTCAAATTTTTGCAAAAATAGGTATAGTGTTCCACTTTTTTATATGTATGAATATCAATAAATGTGTGTTTGACAAGTTGAAATAGTTTTGTGCACATGGGTACCTATATTTGCATTCATTATTCTATGTGACGACTTTGCCCCAGGGGGGTGACGACTTTGCCCCACGATTTTTAATTTTCCAATTTTGCCTTCTTTTTAGATAACAGTTTCGTATTAATAAACAAATGAAAGGATGTCCGAAATACTTACTGCATTTTATAGCCAGATCTTTTCCGAATCCAACCATGTATATTACATGATAAAAATAAGTTATTTTATCAACAAATTTCGCAATTAAAAAAAGTGACGACAATGCCCTCTCCCTATAATATATGGTATATGCACATTGTTGACCGATTGGCGAGATTTTCTCTTTGTGTGAGTTCATTGACAATGCCATTTCCACTTACCTGAAAATTCTGTTTTCCCAGTTGGTAGTTGGTAATTGAAGGATGTGCGCGGGGACAATTAAAGAGGCGTGCAGTTAATTCAATGTCGGAAATCAAAGCACTTTTACTGTCGCACTCTCTTCGACAATTACATGGCACGACATTGCACTCATCCCCCGGAACCTCAAGTTTTGCGGCAAATAATTTTCTTTTGTCTGCAGTTTTCTTCATTTTTTCCTTATATATTTTTATTTGAGTTCCTTTTTGCTGCTGCTGCAGACATTTTTAATAAGTTGCCTGGCAGCCGTTGCACGTCTCACTTCGGCAACAACAAACAGTGCAGCTGCCAACTTGAAAATTAAATTCGTGGCACGAATAGATTTCCAAAACATATACTCGTACGGGGAGGCAGAGCGAGACGGCAGCACAAAAGGAAAGAGAGAGCACGTCGGCTATGACAGAAATTCGAAAATGAAGCAATTTACTTGTATATTTGATACAATCCCGCGTCCGCGGACAGTTGTCAACGGAGTACTGGGTACCACTGGCCGGTCGGCGGGCTTGTTAAGTGGTTTCCCAGCCGCACAGCCACCCTTCGTGGTTGGATAATTGGCAAAGCATAGTTCAGATTCCCCGCGCTTTCCGAATTCCCTGCATTCCCCTTTTAATGCCGGCTTTAATGGCCTGCAGAGAGAGTTCAATTATCGAGTGTTTGCTTGGTATAATGTCATTAAACTAGAGAAAATCAGATATAATTAGGATACACCACTGTTGATATTACTAAGCTTTATGGGATATTTAAACTTGTATATACTCTATAGTAGTTTTAGTAACAATTAACACTTTATTTTTCGAAGCAAAGCTACGACTTCATAGGCCATTACTTTTCCAATTTTAGTCCGATTCCAAAGTGGCATACCTTAAAACGTTTGTAATCGCAATCCTAATCGAACTGCATTCAAAGTTTTCAGCTTTCAGATGGTCGATTTTTCTGTCCGATTTTTTGGGATTACCGTGGTTTGCCTAAAGGAGATAAAAAGTGACTTCTTCATAGGCCATAACTTTGATGTATTGCAGTTTTTTAAATTATTCTAAAACAGCTGTGATTTAGATTTCCAACTAGTTAATCAAACGAATGGAAAAGGGTTTGCGCATATCCCAAACGTGTTTGTCTTTTACTATTTAGTGGCTATAAAAGATGATGGTATTCAGTTGGCAATTTTGTCACTGGCAGAATTGTGGGTTCACCCTTTACTGCGCCTCGACCCAAACTTGTTGAAAGTTTTGGCTACGAGGCGCAAGAAACCAATAAAGAAAGAGCCAAACTAAGGGAAAAGTGCCTCAAAAGTTGCCATAGACCTACCATGTAGCAGTATATATACTCTGGTACCTGGGGCAATATGGCAGATGGTTGGCTTAATGGCTCGATGCCGTGGACCCGGCCTTAAAAGATGGAACAAATAATGAAAGCGACGCGCTAAAACTACGTGCAAAATGGTTTTGGCCGCCTTCGCCTCGTTGGCTGCTGCACACACTGCGTATACGTAACAGCGACTGGCAATGCAATTTTCATTTACATAAATTTTGATGTTGTCTCTGCGAATTGCTTGGTGTGTGTGTGCGGTACCCGAAAAATTAAACAACACAAGTTAAGCGGGTAAACTTTTACCCTCGCTGTCTTTTATGTCAATTTGCTGGGAAATTACCTTTTTGTTAATAGTGGAGGACGCGCTCTTGCTTCCCGGCGGAGAAAACGTTAAAAGTAATTCAAATGTTCAAGACCCACAAACGCTGCAACCAGCTTAGTGTAGAACAACAATAAATGCTTATTTAACTAATTTTGCAACACGTATGCAAATATTTACTATGCAACAGCTGCATAATAAGCGTGGGTTGATTCAGGAATTGAATGTGTGGCTTTTCGATTTAAATATTTAATTCAAATTTAAGTTTATTAAACTATAAAGAAGTTTCAAAATGTATATATTATTATTATAAAAGATAGAAAAGTTTACAAAACTAAACTAACTTATTGTATAAAATAAAGCACTGGCAACAGGGCCTTCTGTAAAAGTTTCAGAATTATTTAAGATAACATATTATAAGAAAAAATCAGAATAATCTAAGAAAAGAAACTGTAGCAGGAATAATGTTTAAGTTTAAAGAGTAAACGTCAAAGCTATAAGTTTTCTAAACAACCCTCGTGTATATATGTAAGTATTTCTAGCAAACGACTGCTATTAAAGCTTTTTGTTTAGTTTTTAGCTACTTCCCGTGTGCGTTTTCCATTTTCGCAAAGCCCACCTCCGCAGAAGCCGGAAAACCGCGTGTCGGCTGCGGGTGTGGAAAATAAGAAGAAAACGATGGGGGAAAAGTTTCCGTCTGACACTTGGGGTTAACACTTAAATGCCTTGCTTTTATGAACAGTTTTGAGCTGATTAATTGCCAGCTTCGACTTAATGCCTAATTAGCGTTTGTTTGTCCGCCGATCGACCGAAGACCCCAATTTAACACCTGGCATTTAATGACGAGCGCGAACTTTCACACTTTCATAATCCAGAGGCGATAAAGGAGGAATGCAAACAGTTATGGAGACACTTAATTAATCCTTGCTTACTCGCAGAAGGAAAACGCTTTTATTGCCTGCCAAGCGAAGAAATAATCGAATTTTTCAACTTAACGTTTTTGCAACCCCTGAAAGCCATGCTTTATGCGATATCGGGTGATTAAGCTTCTGGCAGGACTTCGCTTAAGCCTCCTCGATCGCGTATCCGCCATGTTGTGCCTTTGTAAATAACTGAAGCCTATTAAATGCCTTCGCTGGACACATTTAATTAACAGACACGAACAACTTATAATTGCCACTCACTGGGCGTTGCAGTGAGGTAATTGTTTCTGTTCAGAACTGAACGGCTGCGAGGTTGATAGGTTGATAGGATGAAACACTGACTGACTGACCGGCCGACGTTGCGTGCGAGTATAAATATTCTGCAGGCTGGCATAATAATTACCGCAACATGCGATTCCACCCACTTAAAAGGATGCAAGGATGCCCATTAAGGTTTCTTTCTGCCGGGGAGTGGGAAAATTCATTGAAAACTTTTCGAGCGGGGATTGCGCTTGTCAGGATCTGTCCAAGAATAATTAAAAAGATGCGCCGACACTCTCGACCTATGCATTTTTGAAAACCCATTTAAACCCTCGTTTCCAGGGCCACTAATCAACAAAAGCTATTTATGGCCAGCCTCCATTTTGAGCTGGCTTTTCCAGGTCAAGGCCAAAGCCAAAGCCAACTTGGCCCACTCAGACTGCCAAAAAGCAGCGAAACTATGCAGAGAGTATGGGCAAACAATGTGCACAACTCAGGCATTAGAAAGTGCCCAACGAATGTGAGACTTCACCGGGCTGAAAAATAGCATAACATATTTATAAAAAATTTTTTCGCTTTTGCGTCAAGGCCACACCACGAATATTTATTGTTTAATCTCAAGCTGCCAAAGCCTTTTGTGGCCAACTTTGTGGTGCATACTTTCAGGCGTCTTTGGTCGCAAAACAAATACTTTTGTGGTTAAAATTTAATTAAAGCTCCCACCCACTCTATTTTTGCAAGCCTTGTGTATTTGTTTTAATAGTTTTAATTAAAAAAGAAAGCTCCTTGGCAAATAAGCAGTCGGGCCAAAAGGACCGCAATCAAATTGTGAAGTGGCCAATTCGCGGCTCATTGCGATGCAAGGCTTCTCGTCCTTTGAAAATTCACTGCTGATTGCAGGCGACCCGAATCGAAATCAAAACTAATTAAAAACCGCACCCACTCGAATGCAAACACAACTATGACCATGCCTAAAATGCATATGCCCCGAATCTATATGTGTATATTCCTGACCCCATAGCTAATGAAGCGTTTGTGTTGATTATAAAAAGGCAACTGTGTTTGGCATGCACCAAAGTAGAAAATACACGGAGTTTTGGCCAAATGCAAGTGTTTAATTAAAAAGCTCGGCTAATTAGTTTGTGGTCAGCTGCCGGTTAATGGAAGGGCTTAAAAATTACACGGTGCTAAGTGCAGTATTTAGCAAATCGTTCGTTGTTGGGGCACTACTTATACATAACGATTTGTATTAAGTACTCTTAAATAACAAGTTGGTTTTCTGATTCATAACAATATTATCCCTATCGCATTTTTCAACAGCTCTTTATATAAAATAAGTTAGGTGAGATATAATATTAAAACCATTTGAAACGAAAACCCTTTCAGGTCTTCAGCCTTTGTTTAAACCTTGATAAGATCAAGAGTTGGTTCATTTCCGTCGTTCAGCCTGCCAACTATTGGCCAACTTTTGCGCTTTTCCTTTAGTTTTCCCGATACCAGACGCCGACAATTCAATAAACATATTGTGCGCTAATACCGACCTACATCGAAGGGTTGCCAGCCGGCCCATGTCAATGCCAATTTCCCTTTCATGCACAACTTGGCAGAGCTTATTGCTTTTCACTCTTCATTGCGCATAAATTTAGCATGTACGCAGAAGTCGAGGGACCTTTTCCCCGGCTTCACTCGGGGTTTCTTTTCTTTTGTTTTATGCGATTTTTTCTACCCTCATTAGGGAGGCCAACTCCGGCCCCAAATGCAGGTAATCTGCATACAAAGCGCCAGCTCAGCTGCATTGCACACTTTCAGGCGGCGAACACGTGGCACACAGGAAGATATGGCCATAATAGAGACAGAGAAAAGTTGGAAAAAACAGAGAGAGAGAGAGAGAAAGTGGAAAGTGTGTGGGTGGAAACTATAACAGCGTTTAAGGCAAACTAAATGAGCGCCACGTAGCGGCAGCGAGCATGAAATTATGCATATGTGCCGGCGCTTTTCCGCCTCGCCCGCCGCTTTTCCACTTTCCACTTTTACCGCTGCGGGAATGTAAAGCGTTGCAAACGGAAATAATTCAAGAGCAATGCAAATCATGGCCCAACCACGCTCAGGTAATTGTGTGTTTACCAAATGAGGAACAGGAACAGGATGCCGTGGCAATGCCAATGCCAGGAGCACAAAACCCCATGGAAAAGCGGAAGACGGACAAACTGACAGACGGGCCGACGAGTGGAGAAAGGGCTTTTCCGGGGAAATCGTTTACCTGAAAAGAGCAAACACATTTCTGGGCTCCAAATCGGTGGAGATAAAGGTTTGCATTGGGCTCCTCGGCTTGCTATTTGCCAACTGACTTAATAAGTCCGTAATTGCAACCTAAAGGAAGGTATTTTTGAAATGTTTTCGAAGAGAAAATTGTTTCTTGAAGCTGCAATTTTTAAGTGAACTTGTATATTCAGTATTAAGTAATCGTAGCCACATTAACAACCGCATAATCCCCAATCATTCTTCCACCAACTACACTGCAGTCATCAATTATGAGGCAAAGAGAATTAAACTGCCTGCGTTCACATCATTGGCTGCGCATAATAAATCGAGAAAAATCCCAATGCATCGCTCAAAAAGTGGAGCATTTATATGCGATGCCGAACTCCCTCGTCGTCTTCAGAGCAACCTTATCTCAACGCTGCAGTTCGAGGCGAGCAAACTTTGTTCAATTTAATTCAATTCGATTCGATTCAATTCTTGAGAGTTCAACGAGAGCGAAGGAAGAAACAGGAAGCTAGCATTTATTTGGAAAATAAATAAATAGACAGGCGGAGAGGAAGGCGGTGGTGCGGCGATAGTGATGTATAAACAAACCGACAGGCGGACAAACAAACTTTTCCGAGCGCATAAAAATGGTGTAAAAAGTGCTGCCAAGGAAAATAGAAAAATGCGTCACTTTTGCTCAGCCAGAACATCTATCAAATTTTTGCGTTTATTTTTACCCATTCAGGGAAATCAAATGAAATGTGTGAAGCAAGATAAACTACTGGGGAAAATATATAAAATGTAGTGGAAATCCTATTACCATGTCTGTATTTCCTTTGGCTCAGTGGCAGGTCCTTTTCTTAAGTGGATTTCAATGGCAGCTTTTTGGCTTTCGGTGATTTGCGAAAGGAGTCTCTGAATAATCGTACAACTGACCTCTGGAAAAGTTTAAAAAAAACACAAAAAAGAAAACCATAGGTATGTAAATAAAAAAAAAGATTGGTTGTATCATTGCCAGAACTTCGTTTGCGAATTTTGTATTTTATTTCATTTAATTTCCTCTCCGTGCTCATCATTTACAATAATGTCTACGTAAAATTAACATAAATTTGCAATTTTCCAGCAGCTTAGAGGAGTGTTTCACAACAAAAACCAGAGCAGTGGCAAGAAGTCAAAGAAAAGCAAATAAAAAGACAAAAGAAAATCAGCAAAGTGGGATGAATAAAAAAAGCGTGAAATATGCTAAAGTTGACAGCTTAAGGCCTTTTGAGTCGTGGCGGCGTCAGAAAAAAGGAAACAAACTCAAGCTGTCGGGATTTATGTTCTTAGGAGGAAATGACCTAAGATATTGAATTGAAAAGTGCAACAACTCTAATGAGAAAAGCAGATAAATTTAAACACTCGGCTACAATTGAAATTCAATTTATCAGCATCGAAAATCCCTAAAGCTGCTTTTCACCCCATTCGAATTTAAACGGAATAGAAGATGATTTACAGCTCTGGGTGACAAATTTGTTTACATTTAAGTATGTAGAAAATATAAAACTCAAGCTCGATTCCCATATCAAAATTGTTTGCTAAAGCCCAACTCTAAGTGCTTAACGGCAAGCTCAATAAATTTCTCAACTTACACCACAAAAAAGTTTTGCCAAAACTCACAACTTTTGTGTTTTTTCTTTTTTTGCTAAAGGGAGAAAATAATTTCGAGTGTGCTAGAAACAAAATTACCGAATTTGCCTCTCCGACAAACAAACGAAAAACGTGAGGATCCGGAAGACTATCTTATATATTTATATATAGTTCGCAGTTATATGTAACTTGTTGTAACGACTGCTCCGCAAATCCCCCTACGTACCATAATCTTCATGTCTGTTTGTAACTGTTTGCGCTGACAGCCTGGTTGGTTTTTTCGGGGGAAGGGGATGGGCTTTCCAGGGGGGTTTTCTACTCGGGATTGTGTTAGTTTCCGCTCCCCTTTGTTCACTTGCAGCGTGAAAATTGCACAAGATTGCATGTGCTGCTGCTCCGAAAAATATTTATATTTATAATATTTTTTTCAGCTGTCATTTGGCCGTGTATCTGGGTGTTGGGCTATTTTTTGTATGTTTTGGGGAAACACAAATTACGGTTTGCGGAGTGCTGCTGAGTGACGTCATCGCCTGCGGTTGGCAGGGGCTAATAAATCACGGAAGCACAAAATTCTATGTGTGCCATATCAAATCCAAAGTAGGCCAGCGGGCGAGAAATTTAATTGAAGTTTTTATGGTGTCACAAAAATCGGATGTCATTTCGAAATTAAAAAGGACACAAAGAAAAGCAAATATTATTTTTAATGAATAATTACAAACTAGTCATGTTTAGGTTTTTCGTAATTGCTTATAAGGTATATAATTTTCTGCATTGTATTTAAGTAATAGAACTCTCACATTTCTCTTTTTATGCATCTCCTAACAGGAAGAACCCTTGACCACTCTCCATAAAATAAAAGTGCCATTCTACCTCGAACTTAATACATATAATTTTACCTGTCAGAAATTCCCCTAAATTATATCCCATTCCTTCCGGATAATCCGCCAAAAGTACTTCGCTTGCACCAAAGAACACAACTTTCAATTTACCAATAACCGTTCAATCATCGCGGCTAATCAAGTGTTTCCAGCGGAGAACCATCGCCAAATGGAAATGGTTGCCTCCGGAGGCCAGCTTTTGGGTCCCTCCTTTGCTTTATGCATAAGGTCCCATAAATCACTTGCAAATTACCAGGGAATCGGGAAATCCCAGGAAGAAGGAGGCGATGGAGGGAAATCCATCCAGGCCACAGCCATTTCTCAGTGCCTATAATAAGCAAGTGAATGCGAATGTGGCTATGACTGTGACTGTGAATGCACAATTATGGCCGCTTCGTTGCTCGTAAAACAAGAAGGGATCCACTGCCCTTTGACCCACCCAGCCCCGCCCCAAAACCAGCTCTTCTTCCATCCGCTTTTCACCCACTTTCCCTCACATTTTCACCCGCTGATGACTTTGTCATGGTTGCCTCCAGTTGCAAAGGCAAACTCACAGTCAGCGACATCAATAAAATAAACAGTGACAGGAGGTGGTGGTGGGTGGCAGTGGGTGGTGGGTTGGGCCACCACAGTGGGTGGTGCTAAGCGGGGCACAAAAGGAGGCTGGGCCTGCACAATTGAACACGCGACATTTGGCCAATGTTTGCTGTTTGTTATCCGCGATGTTGTCTTCGCTGCCTGTCGTCTCCACTTTGACTTTTATCTATTGACATAATATTTTTTTTATGCTTCTCCAGCTGGAGGCGCTAGGTCTTTGGGGACGTGGCAAGCATTGGTTGTGCTGCTCCACTGCAAAAAATATTGGTTAAAAATATAGTAATATATCATAAATTTTGGGTAAGAAAATGTGTTAATGCTTCTAGGGAAAAATTAATAAAAACCATTTAATTTTGGTTTGATTTTTTTCTGTAAACCTTTTTTCTCTTTTTTTTTTTTGCAAGTGCTTCCCTTTGGTTTTCGCACTTCAGTCAGCGAGTCACTCAACGAGTCTTTCTATCCAACGGCTTAGTGTCGACGGCTTGCTTAGATTTAGGAGACACATTTGCAGTATAGTAAACGAGTAAATCCAATGTCATTAGATTTAGAAACGGAGATGGAAAATAGATTGAAGAGACAGGGAATTGAATTTAGAAAAAAGTTTCAAAACCCATTTTCCCACAGAGATTAAAAAAAACAGCCAAGCAAAATGCTTCGGATGCACAATGCTCTTTTTTCTGGGTTATCTCATTTTTAGCATGCCACAAATTTCTATTGTTCCATCTTTTTTAGAACTTAAGTGCTGGGCCAGGACCCGTTTTGATTGCACCCCATAGAAATAACGAGTTGCACACGTGCTTCCATTCTCCGGTTTCCCAGTCATTCTTTCGGAAGCTGCGCTTTTTATAACCCCCACATTCGGAGGGTGTGGGAGATATCTCCGGTCATGTCCGTTTATGCAAGTGTTAAATAAAGTATCCGCCGGCCATTGTAGTTTATGCCCGGTTCGCCAGAGCTGCTGACATTTATTGCTTGTTTTAAAACGGGTTAGGAAGAGGAAAAAGCGGCTGAATGACAACATTTATTACGGCCAGCGAACATAAAACACGAGAAGCGGAGTTTATAGTTTAGACGGCTTCCTACTTTCAGTCCCGGCAGTCTAGAAGATAATGATAAATGTTCTTCAGCAGGTGAGGTACTAATTAGGTTACTGAGTTTGTTTCACAGCACTTAAAAAAAACTTGCAATGCGCTTTAAAGCTGAATTTGTTCTTTATAATAATGATATTTTGGATATCTAACTTAGACAGTGAGTTTTTGTGTTCTAGTTTTTAATTAACTAACTCAACTTTAATATTTAATTTTCACTCTTGATGCCAGGCAAAACTTTGCTATAACTTTATTTTTCAATTTTATTGTACAACCGACCAACATGCTTTCATACTATTTAAATTTGTTTTATTCAGTTTCGTCTTTTCACGCTGCGAACTTTTGCAAATAAAGCAGTTTATTGTACCGGTGGGGATTTGTAATCCACACAAGCGTTATAAGTGCTCCCTCGCCTTCACAGATCCCGATCCCAATCCCAATCCTTAAAAGGGAAGTCGAGAGAATGGGAAAGAGCTGAGTATTCCAGGGACTTTTGGTCCAATCCTCGCAGCATTTCAAATTAAAAGCACTCGCCGCGTTTTATTGCTGTGCCTGCATTTTTCCTTACTTTTTCCTGCTGCCGGTTTCTCGTGTTGGACATACAAATTTTTATATCCATTTGGCTTTATTTCACACTTTCTTGTTTGTTATTGCTGCTGTGCTTTGGCAAAAAACACGAGGCGAGAAAAATTTAAGTATTTCGACCCTTTTTCATTCCGCCAGCCTTCTATGCCCAAATAATGCTGTTGCCATTGATTTATGCAGGGACTTTTGCTAACTCTTTTTGCTGTCTGCTTCTGTCCTTTATTCGACTTAAATGCCAACTTAATTGTTGTGCCAATGTCCAAAAAGGAGGCAATTTACTTATTTTATGCTTTTTTTGGGGGTAGGAAGGGAAAACCCAACCTTCCGTATCAGCATTAAAAATAGGAAAAAAAATCAGAGCATTCCATTAGGTCACTTAATTTAGCGCAAAATGATTAGCGACTAGCCATTTTCACGGTCTTTGAAATGCTCGCTGAGATAAGAGTTCGTGAAGCGTGTAAAAATTGGGTGAAAATGTAGGCAAATAAAAGGCACACTCATTAAAAACGTGTAAGCAAATTATATAGGAATCAACCTTAATTATAAAAAATGCAAAGGGGTGTGTTTAAATATACTGATTTTATTCTTTATAGTAATGATTTAAATTCTTAACCAGATTTAACAAGCCTTAAAGTGTGCGTTCATCACCCGGAACTTCACGATTATTTACACTTGTTGAGTACTTCTCATGCAACTCCTGGCAATCTTTGTTGGCCACATTTCTCCAGGAACTCTGGTTCATGTGGTAGAGTCTAACCAAACCGCCCGAGAAAATATCCTTCATGGTGGCATGATACACTGCACGAAAAGCCAAATCGTAGGCCTCCTTGTCGGTGAGATTGTGGTGATAGTCAGTATCCAGGATTCCCAGTGCATACGAGGCACCACTGCCTACGGCGAAGACCTTTCCATGGATGCGGAGTCCCTCGGAATCCACATAAACCAAGCTGGGTCCTTCAGTGGACCAACCGGCCAACATCATTCCCATGCAGAGACCCGTGCCTTTGTATTCCGCAGCCACGTTGCAAATAAATCTGGCGGCAGATCGGACGGACAGTCGCTCTTTATACCTAAGTTCGTGGAGTCTACTCTCCCTGGCCAAAACCCGATCCCAGTAGGTGCAATCCGCCGCACCGCCGGCCATTGTACTCAGCATATATTTATTTACCTGCACCACTTTCTGCATGGTCTGCGATCCAATAAATTTTCCCGACGTGGCCCGCGAATCTACGCACAGAATAATGCCACCTTTGTAAATGAATCCTAGGGTGGTAGTTCCATGATTAAAGTCTATCCTTAAATTATTCTGGACTGCCAGCTCATTAAGACGTTCCTGGGGTCTTTCGAATGGTGGCGCCATTATTGCGAAGGGATTATCCAAGTTACTCGACGCCAGTTTGATTTGTTCGATTGTCCTTTCGGAGGAAAGAGATCCAAATCCCTTCATAAACTCTGGCTTATCCATTCCACAAATCTGCTCCAGGGCCATGGTGATAATCAGTGGGTAATATGTATAGTTAATGGTTAATGGTTAGTTAATGGTTATATAAACAATCTCGCGATGATCTTTCTTTTATTGGCGTGTAGGTCGTTTTTGGTTTAGATAAAAATTTACAAATGTTTTGTATGACTTTTGGGTTCGTTAATTTCTGGCAGTACTGGCTCGGCAAGTGTATTGATTAAAATGTTTGAAAAAAATTTTAAAAAAGAAAGATGTAAATAAATATATTTGCATATTCAATAGAAATCCTTGACAGCATTTTTCTAAACCCGGATGGATATCGTTACATAAAAAAATTAACAAAATACAAATAAAATAACACAAACAAATTCCAGGGAATAGGAAACTAAATAGTTTTTATTCATCCTAGTAAATATTTATTTCAAAATAATGATGCATCTATTACAAAAGCAAGATTAGATTTTTTTGTGTGCAGATTTATAAAAATATTTAATATTTGCGGCCACAAATTTACACATCCAACTAAACGGAACTCAATAAAAATGACGCAAACAGTTTTTTATTTACAATATCCTCGTCATAAATTCATGTTGCCAGCTTCTACTTTTTCTTTCGTTTTTGGCAGCATTTACCCATGTGCAGATTAAAATATGCTTGCCATGGCTTTTATGAGTTTTTTCGCATTTTACGAGGTGCCCAGGATATGGCCAAGAAACGAGAGCCCAAAATTGAATATTAAATAACCTCAAGCAATAAACAGAATTACATGGTGTGTGAGTGTGGTGTAGTTGGATGTGTGAATTGTTTATGACATTAATATCCGTTTGTTTGTGCAATCATTTAAAAAGGATTACACGATTAGTATCACAC
Source organism: Drosophila ficusphila (assembly GCF_018152265.1). NCBI lineage: Eukaryota > Metazoa > Arthropoda > Insecta > Diptera > Drosophilidae > Drosophila > Drosophila ficusphila. The sequence continues at coordinate 2,644,480 of NW_025064016.1, forward strand.
AGCGGCAATTGATAACCGCTTAAGGCAATGCGGAAATTGTCATTTATATTAATTTTCCTTAAAATAGCTAAGGCTGTTCAACTTTTGTTTAAATAGCTTCCAATTCAGATTAAATGATAACAATGTGTTGAAAATGAAATATCAGCAAATTCTAAGAAAATGCACTGAAGAAAACTGAAGATTCTTAGATTTAATTTCCCGGAACTACCTTGTATGATTTGTTGTATAACTTTACCAAAAATGATTGTATCGAAGCCATATTTTTTCCAGTATGGATGTAAAAGAAAACACTTAAGCTCTTGGAACCCAAAGATCCAGAACATCTATTAGCCAAACTGTTGGGGTAATCAATTTTAATGTCCGACCCGAAGGCCGAGAGCCACAATTTTCCACAATTGAAATGTGTGCGGCCTGTCAAAGGTTAAAGCGTTTTGTTGTATTGCCAAATTTGCTACTGAACAACGACGAAGGCGACAAAAGTGGGTGGTCCCATCGAGGCCGCATTGTCAATCAGGAAATTCCTTAAACACAGCTTTGCTCCGTACCCTTTACCCCGTCTATCCACGAATCTCTGGGTTATTTGCCAAAGTCGGAATGGCAAACACTTGGCCTGGTCCTCCGATTTGGGTTTGGTTTTGTGTTTGGGTTTGCCACCTGGACCAAAAGCCTGCTGCTGGTCCGAAATTTATGCATTGCAGTTGACTTATTAGGGTCTGCCGCCCACTTTGACCCCCTGACCCCATCCAATTGAACTGTTGATTCGCTTTGATTTGGCCGGAATGCCCTTGGGCTGGCCAACTGTGTGTCAGGGCTGCGCTTTGCAATCGGATTCGACTCGCTCCGGGGGATGTGCTCTTGTTAATGGTGGCTAATTATGTTTAATTATTCATTTGGGAGGCGTCATTTGTAGTGGATTTTGCAGTGGAGTTGCTCTGGTTTCTCAGCTACTAATAGATGGATTGACAATTTTTAAGCTTCTTTTCTTGTTCAAGACTCAAATGAATAATTTAATTACACAGAGAGATCACAGAATGTAGCTGCATAAAATGCAATCACAGAGTGAAAACATTTCAAAAAACAAAACAACCACTTTATAAAAACTAAATATTTTATATGATTGTTTCACTTTTTAAAATGTTTAGGCTCTGCTCTTACACCTTAGGCCATCGTTTGTTTTATTTATAAAGTTTCAGCGTTATAAATCAGATTGTATGTACAAAAGTACGAAAGGAAGTTCAATATCCATAACAAAGTAAAAAATTACTTATTGATCTGTTTTAAATACATAAGTCTTCTCAGGAGATTCACAATTATAAAATATGTCAACGTCTGATTCAGTCTCATCCTTCGATTCGATTATCGGCTGTTCATAATTGTTAAGAACTTCATTGAAAGAACAATAACCAGTATTTTTATGAATAATAATAGATTTCTTAGTATCAGCTAAGTTTTGAGCATCGGGGCAGTCCGGAAATAAATCATGTGAATTTATTTTCGATTGCAAAAAGTTATCATCCAAAGAATCATTAACACAATGTTCTAACTTATGGTTTAAAAACGTACTCCAACCGATTTCTGTGGAATCTTGTTCAGTCGCATCATATTTAGTCAAGTTGGTTTCGTTTAATTCCTTTCCAGAAGAGTCATTCTTAGCAGAATTCCCTTTTTTGGGAGATTGAAGCGTGCATAAGCTTAGAAGGTCTGCCAAATCTTGTAAGGAATCGCTGGCTAATTCATTAAGTTTTGGATTAGGTGTTTTGGTTTGGTTTTTAGTTTCTTCATTATTTAAATTTGTGTCTTCACAGTTTGGTTTACATTCCTCTTCCAAGCTAGTACCGATGTTAGGGAAATCATTTACAGTAGAGTCGACTTTGTCCAAATAGTTTTCAGTAGAATCGTTTGTGTTCTCCTTCATTTCTTTCGAATCGTTTTCGGTCGAATCACTTTTGTCTAATTTTATTTCAACAAAATTATTTTTGATACAATCGTCTTTTTCGGTAGAGTCGAGAGAGAATACGCTTAAGAGGTCTCTCATATCTGCTAAGGAATCATCTACAAATTTATGTAGTTTAAGGTTCGGTGACTCGTTTGGATTCATATTTTCTGCATCATTTATAAATTGATTTTCACAACTTGACTTGCGTTCCTCTTCTAAATTACTATCGATGCTAATAGAATCATTTCCAGTGGAGTCGATTTTCTTCAAATAATTTTCTGTGGAATCGGATTTGTTTCCCTCGGTTTCAATCGGTTCTTTTTCGGTCGAATCTTTTTTATCCAATTTTATTTCTTTTGAATTGTTGTCAATAGAACCATCTTTTTTGATAAAATGGAGAGAGAATAAACTAAGAAGGTCTCCCATATCTTCTAAGTAGTTATCCACTAATTTATGAACTTCTAAATCTGGCTTTCCACTCTTAGAAGTATTTTCTTCGTTTTTATTAACAGATTCATTTTCAATAGAATCGGGAATAAATAAGTCGACTTTAGTCGAATTGTTTTTGCTCAAATCAATTTCAGTCAATTCGTTATCTGTAGGTTCTTCTCTTTCAGTGCAGCTAAGGGAGCATAAGCTAAGAAGGTCTCTCAAATCTTGCAAGGATTTATCTACTGATTTATGAAGCTCTTGATCCGGAGCAGCAGGTTTTGAATCAATTTCTTCATCAATATGATCAAAATCCGAATTTCTGGATGTACTTTTATTTTCACCACTACATTTAAGAAGACATTCCTCTTCGGAGTCAATTTTACATTTATTTTCATTTTGGGCAGTGCTTACGGTTTCCGAAGGTTCAATATTTGTAGAATCATCATTAGTTAAATTATATTTGTTGATCTCACCCTCAGTCGAAGTATTTCTTTCAACCTCATCATTTGTAGTAGACTGGATCTTAATGAACTCACCTTTTCCATTTTCAGTAACACCGATTTCTTCTGTCGTATCAACTATAGTTAAATTCCACAAATCTGTTTCTTGAGTCAAATCAATTAAATCAATTTTATTTAAATCGATTTCAGTTTGATTTGAACAAGGGCTTGTTGACTCGGCCTTTTCTGTATCTTCACCCCATTTCGAGAGGAGCTTATCGATTTCTTTTCTAACACCAATTATAGCATTATTTGTGATATTTGTACACCGGAGAGCCGAAAACTTATCAAAAAGAAGTAAAATATCATCTGTAATATGGCTAATTGCAGTGTTGTTCTTTTCCACTTCCAACATAAACTCATAAAGTTCTGCGTTTAAGTCCTTCTGACCTACCAAAAACTTTTGGGGCTCCTGTGAAAAATGTCTGCTTATATATTTTAGTTTTTCTACAGCAATTTTGTTTTGAGCCAGAAATACTTCTTTTTTTGTATGCACCTTTTTATTAAGTTCATTTTCTCAGAGCCAGAATTGACATTCTTGTGATCTTTTTTGCCTAAATGTGAAGTAAATGTGTCTTTTAAAGATTCAAATTCAATGATGTTACCTTCAGTCGAATTAGTTTCATCTTTATTCCAATTGTTTTTAGTTAAATTTCCTGTTGAATCGATGGCACATGAATTGTTTTCATTAGGATGGATTCCATTTGAGACTATTAAATCATTTTTAAACAAATCAGTCGGCTTGGCTTGGTTTTTTTCCTTTCCCAATTCCAAAAGAAGCTCATCAATTTCTTTTTTAACGCTATTAATACCTGAATTCGTTCCAAATTTTGAGTGAAGAGTCGAAAGCTCATTGAATAGAAGTACAATATCCTCTGTAATGTGGCTTAGAGAATTATTGTCCTGTTCCACTCCTAACATAAACTCGTTGAATTCTCCGTCAGATATCTGCAGATCTTCCGAAAACCTATGCGATTCTCTTGCCAAATGGGCACTTATTTTTTTAAGTTTTTCCACAGCAATCTTATTCTGAGCGAGCAATATTTCCTTCTTCTTTATGCACTTTTCAATGCAGTTTATTTCATCCCTATGATTTCTTACAAAATTGTGATCTTCTTTTCCTATCTGTGAAGCACACGTGGTTTCAGTAGATTCGAATTCTTTACAACTTATGAGATTATCTTGATCTTCAGCCAATTCGATTTCAAGTGTTTTTTCTTTAATAAAATCAATTTCAGTCGAGTTCAAGTTAGGTATTTCATTTTCATTATGTATTATAGTGGAATCTGTCAAATCAATATTATCAGGTAACATAAACGAAAAGAAATCATTATCCGATGAGTCTAATTTGACAGACTCGTTAATTGATTGTAAATTACTTAAATTATTTTCAGTATCATCGATTTCATTCAAATTTATATTAGCAGATATAGATTCAACTAAACTATTTGCACTCACACTTATTGACTTACTTTGTTCTTTTTCTTTACCCCAATTCAAGAGAAGTTCATCGATTTCTTTTCTAACTAAATTAACTCCTGAATCCGGTTCATCTTCAGATTGAAAAGAAGGTAGCTCATTGAAAAGAAGAGAAATGTCATTTCTTATTTCGCTTAGTAGCGAGGCGTCTTTTTCCACCAATGACATAACTTCCTTGAATTTTTCATTGCAATCCTGCTGACCCTCCGAAGACTCTTGAGATTCCTTTTCCAAATTATCAGTCGAACTTGCCAATTTCTCTTCAGCAATTCTTTTATGTGTAAGATATCTTTCCCTATTCTTAAGGCACTTTTCTATGCAGTTGATTTTATCCCGCTGAAGGCTTACATACTGTTCATCAATTTGGACATTTATCATTGACGTCTTAAGGGAAATTATTTTCTGCTGAATTAAAGCCAAAGCCTTGGGCAATGTGAAAAGGGGGAGTTCCTCCTCGCTTTCTTTTTTAAGAAAACGAGACTGTTTGTACTGGTGCACAATTCTAACATAAGGGCCACATTCGCTTCCAGTGAAATTCTCCTGGGTATTGTTTTTTTCTAGCATTTCGCATACGTCCTTATAAGCCTTTTCCCATAAAATAATCTCAGGCTTCACTTTGGAATAGATGTCCTTAAAAATTGTCTCCCAGTTGTCGTAATCCTTACGCATAATTTCTATTTCCTCGAATAGTAAATTGCACTCTTTCTCATCGTAAAGGCTCGAATTGATTTGATTTTGGATATCATCTGGATCGTTAACCTCAACTATTGGAGCCGTAGGGTGAATACGTATAGCTGGCTTTGATAGAACATCCATCTTGCGTTCTAGAATCCAAATCAATTAGCCCTTCGTTAGTTTTATTTGGCTTTAGCTTACCAATAACTTAGTTTTTTTTTCAGAAAAATTATTTGTTTTCTATGATAATTTATACAACCGAACTTGCCGTACAATAATGTTGTTTGAATACGTAAATCACAAATGCTGCTTATTTGGGCTTCTAAATTCGTTGGTGAAGCAGTGATGTTTTTCCATTTTAAAAATGATATTTAAAATATGCAATATGAATTGATTGTCAACAGCGAATTAATGATTAAAGGATGTATGCATTCTTAATGTGGCATGTAGGAATCCTTTTGATAAACTCCTGAACATTAAATTCTACACCAGCGCATCCTTAGCATAAGACGCAGCTCACCTTAAAAGGACGAAGGAGGAAGGAGTGTTGCTCCTGAGGAAAGCCCCAAAGTATGCAGCAACAATTCATCGCCGGGACAAGGCTTTTAATCAAGCCAAGGATTCAGCCACGCACACAGGCGAATATGTGTAGCACATGTTTACATATTCCTGCATACATATGCGCTCCTCGGGGACACAGACAACATAATCACATGCGTAGCTGCAATTTCCGTTGCATATTTACAGGCGCCGTCTCCTTGGACCGCCCGATGATATATAACTGCGATTCGCAGGCTGTAAATTTCGACTTTCAATGCGAGCTGGGAATTTGACATTTACTAATTGCCAGATTATGCAACAGACACTGAGACAGGAGACCCTCGAAGATGCGACGACTCGAAGTTCGTTTCCCAATCGAAAAACTTCCTTCTTATGCAAACAGAACTGGGAACATTTCGCAAATGAAACGGGTTAAGCTGCTCTTAACTTTCCAGCCAGATGTATGAAAGCCAGGCAAGTCGTCTAAGTCCTATTTCCGCTCGAACGGAGGAAATTCCTGCAACTGTCATCGACGTATCGACGGCATTAATTAATCAACGTTATGCATGTCAATAGAGATGTGAGCCAGCCATCTCCTTCTGCTGCTACTCGATGGCATATCCTTTTTTTTCCGGCCAGAATATCACTTTCGCAAATTCAAGTTGCTCTTCCTGTCTCTCGATTTCTGTTGTTGCATGTGTGGCATGCTTCATGGCAAGTCATGCATATTCATTGTTTACTGCCACACAGGCAGCCACAAACATAAACAATCGCTCTTCAATTTTACCTGATTTCTTTTCAAACTCTTCCCCCATCCAACCCCAATTAGACTTGTCGTTCCTGCTTGGTGTGCTAGTCCAAAAATATTTCAAATTCAATGACCATCGACCGTTGGCCCAATTTCTATTGTTTGCCATTTAAGCCATTCGAGCAATTAACCAAATCGTGTTTCACCGGAAAGGGAATTTGGGTGAATGTTTGCAGAAAGTTTGGTTTTCCTAGAAAGATATTTGTTTTTGGAATAGGAAATCGTCGGAGGTGTAGACCTTCGACCAATTTTACACAAAAAAGTTAAGCACATTTTCTTTTAACTAAAAACTGCCTACAGAGGTATTAAAGAATGCAAATGCTTACAAGAGAATTTTATATTTCTGCTCACCATTCTATAATTCTTAAGGCATTTTTCTCCGTTCAAAGGGCTCATCATGTACCTAATAATCTACCACAAGATTACACACTTTTATTGCCAATCACCAGATAAGAAGTAATTTGCATAGTCTGCCCACACACACGACCTGTAACTGCCCTTCTGTTTTCAATTTATATTTATTTATTAGCCTGGACAACCATAAATATAATACAATGTCGTAGAACCCATAACAATCATAATCTTCGATATAATTTCCACTTCATGGTTGCCAGGATGTGGGGCGATAAAAATTTACACATTTATATGTTTTTATTGTTGCAAAAAATAAAACAAGGCATGTAAACAAGTAAACAATGTACGGCGACATCAAAGAGCAATTTCAATGCAAAGAGGCTAAGACACACAAACACAAGCACATGGTAGCCAGTTTTCCCATTTCCATGCCCAAATGCAAACGCCTTGAATGTGTTGACAATTTATAGACAAAAGGTTGGTCGGAAAAGCTGGCAGGAATAACATGTAATTTGACAAAATCCATAAACCATAAATTCTTGGCCAAGCCGGCACTAAAATTGCCACATCCCCCGAAGGAAGTTCCTTCCATTGTCTTTGTCAGTGGATTTGTTTCGCAGGCCCCAAGAAAACTGTCTCGTAATCGCAGACAATAAAAAGAAAAGCACAAACGCATAAAATATTATCGATACGGGAGCGAGTAGTTGGCAACCCTGGTAGCCACATAAAATCTCCCCAAGACCATAAATCGCCATCAGTCAGTAGCCATCACGACTATTATGTTAAATCAACCTAAAGACGCGAGCCCAAATCAGCAGTGAATGAATTTAGTGCCCACTTTTGGGTATTTATCATGTAATGCTCGGTTCCATTTTATTAAACGCCCAATTAGAGGGATATTGCTTTGATTTGATCAGAAGCTTAAATGAACTGCAAACCATAAATTGTATCAGCTTCTTAAATTTTTAAAAATTTATATTCAAGCTACTAACAATAACTTTAAGAATTCTTTTTGGAATGAAGTCAAACTGCAAAGCTTAATAAAACAAGGAGAAGGAACTATAGAAGAACTTAATTATACAGTTAATTTGCTTAAATGGCAGAAGTCTGCCACAGAAATTCAAGTGTTGACAGTAGTAACAGTTTTAAGCTTTTCAGAGAAAAAAGTTTAAAAAAAAGATACTGCCAGGCAGCAAAAAGTGATTCCCTTTTTTGCCCATGAAACTTTGTTTGATTCCAAACAATGAAGAGTGTTGGCAATGTGAAGTGGTGGTGAAAGGAAGTAGAAGGCAAACATTTCGGCGCTTTCTGCATCAAACACATGCAGACAGCTTAAGCGCTTGATGCTTGGCTTTTCCGGCGGAAAACCCCTCCTGTGAATCATCCCGGCCTGCATCGGTTATTAAATTTGCGTGGAGTTCCGCTCCATCCTTTCTAGCCTGAGCCTTCGCCTAGGATATGCGGTAGTCCAACTCATAGTTTACGGAGTTAGTTTGCGTAACTTAGTTTTGCGCCAATGCCAAAAGTTTAGGCGCAACTTGGATCCCTCGGCTCACCGAAAATGTGATTAGAATCAAGTGAACTTTTACCTAAGAAGAAAGGGGGATAAAGGAAATAAACGGCTGACTTTATTCAATAAAAGTAGCTGGTGTATATAAAATAAATTAAAGCGATAATCATATAATAAGTAAATTGTGATGTTATAACTACTCTACTTAATTTTACGATTTTGTCTTTATCTCAATTTTATTTAAATCTTCAATTTGAAAAGTGCAATCTAGTGTGGTAAAACAAGTTCAGTGGCCTAAAAAGCTCTAATTTCTGCCTCGAACTTCTAACCTCACCTGCTTTTCCCCAAAGATTGAGTTGTTACAGCCTTGGCAAAGTCATAAAACTGGCTCCTGTCGAATCTGTCGAATGTCCTGAGCCGAGTCCTCCTTCGGATTCGTCCCAGCTGGCCGGCAAATGGCATTTGAACACGCCCGCACAATTCAATTAATGGGCATTCAAATGATATAAACCTGCTGAGGCATTTTTAGTGCAGCCGCCCAGTCGAGTGCTCGGTTTCATTAGCAGGACTCCCGAGTGGATTGAGGTAAAGCCAGGAGGGGATGCATGAAAGCTGGACGGGGACAAACACAAAACTCCCATCACCCCCACTCCAAATGCCAACCATGGCAACACAACACGTGTCATTTGCCCAAAGGCAAACAACAGGTGCAAGGAGAAAAAAACCCTAAAAACAACAACATCCTTAGTTACAGGAGCCAATACACTAGTAGAAAAAAGTTTGTAATTTAAATGCAAAATGCTAAAACTTAAAATAATTTAATAATAATTTAATTTAATAATTTATAGATTTTGTTTATTGTTAAGATGCATTTCAATTAAAAAGATTAGAGGTTATCGCAGTTATTTTATTTATTTATTTTATAACTTAATAATATTTTCTTTCTGTGCAAAAACCATCCCTTGGGTAACCTTGTGTAGGTTTCCGTGGCAACCGAAAAGAACAACAAATAGTTTGACTAAAGGAAAAAGTGAAAGAGCTTCATTAAAAACTGAAAGTTGGATGCAGAAAATTTAATAAGATGACCCAGCGCACTAAATTTATAATAAATACTTCCGGTGAGTTTTCAAATCTTTAAACCACATAAAGTGATATAGAATACCAAACTTTAATAACTCTTTACCTCAGTGGAGTATTTTTCGGCCCGTTTGCCGGGCTCCGAACTGGACGAACAAACGGCCATGATCCTGGAGTTCCTCGAACAGGAGGAGCACACCGTCATCTCGGCGGTGCACAGTAAGAGCGATGGCAAAATCCGATTCCACCATCGGATTCCGAGCGAGGAGCTCTGCCTGCTGTTCTACAAGGTGCCGCAGGTGGGCCAAAATCCCCGGGAGGGAGGCGGTGAGCCTCTTCTGGGCATTTTGACCCTGGAAGGGGGCCTGGTCAAGTCGATTTACAATTCCGTTTCTCGGGTGTTCTCGCCCTCTGCCAACTCAGCCCGGGTAAGTCGAGCCACTCGTGTGCCGGCCAGTGTGGTGTTGTGTAGTCTAGTGTAATATTCTACCTGGCTAATTCCCTCACTCGGCTTAACTTGCATCTCGCTGTCGCATTCTCTGCAGTCTTAATCGCATTTGCGCATAATTCAATCCAGTCTGCAATTTCATTTTGCCATTTATACTTTGGCTTGCCCTTCCATCCAAGTTGTTTTTTCCAATAGGTTTAGGGTTATTCTGCACGCTGCTCTACCTTTAAATATTTTATTACTTTCAGCGCAGCGAATATGGGCCCGAGTTGAGTGGCATTCTGGAGAACTTGCACCAAAACTTGGGTTCCAGCTTGGGATTGCCACAGAGTGGTGAGATACCAGTTCTATATTAAAGGACATTTATAGGACTACTGGAAATTGCAGAACCTATTAAATGCATCCACATCTCCCATTTTGAAAATTGTTTTTTTTTTAAATTCTTTTTAATAGGCATCACAAGTCTTCGAGATGAGATCAAATATTGGAAACAAAAGCTAGGCCAAAAGTCTAGTTCTCGTTTAGACCGAGAAGCAGCACAAGTATTTATTGGTGTCCTGGAGAACATTGAAAAACAAATGAGGTAAGATTTTATTAGTCAAATCTGCCCCTAATTTAATCTCGTTTTTTATTCCAGCACAATTGACGGATCAAATCCGAGTGGCACGATTGAGGAATTTCTCGACCACGCCCATAACAATCTGGATGAATTGTGGCGCCTTCCCTACAATTATCCCCAGCAGCGAATGTCAGATCTGCTGGACATAATTGGAAAGCGATTGTTAGAGGTTTGTTTGACCCAATTGCTGGCCGAGGACATTTGGAGTCTGAACTCAAGTCATGTCAACAATTTGATGAGTCAAAGCATCGATACGGTGGATGCATGGATTCAGCTCTGCGACTCCCTCACGCGACTCTTTTGGCCAAATTATGTAAAGCATCCGTGGCTGGGAGATCCTCACTTGCCAAAAAGGGGACAACAATTTAAGGAGCGACTTAGTGAGATTCGGAGCATCAAACAGCTCTACAAACAAATCGCAACTTTGCTCGACGATGCAGAACTGCAGGAAATGTTTCAGGAACAAGCTCCTTTTACGGGTGAGTTACCATAATAAATGTTTACCTAAGTTAATTAATTTTAAAAAATTTATTTTCAGACTTTAACATCTTTGACACATCCTCGCTGGGGCAAACAAAATGGCACAAGGCTCTGCACCATTTTGAGCAGGTCCTGCAGCCAATCGACGAACGAATTGCCGCGGCTTTAAAGGCTCAATTGCATAACCACCTAAGTAATCCACGACAAGTGATCTTCATCTTCTCTAAGTACGAAACTCTTATTCAAAGACCGGCTGTCCTGGAACTTCTTACCATCGAAAGAGAGCAATTCCTGCAATCGCTGCACATCCTTTTGCAGGATTTACGCAAGGCGATGTCTGATTCGAATATGGAACCCGATACCGGTCACTTATCAGTGATTTGTAACGAATGCCGTTGGCTAAAAGTGGTGCAACATCAGATCCAGGAGATCGAGAAGGTTAGCCATTTGATAAGTGGACGCGAGGGTTTCGACAAGATCAACAAGGCAGTGCAGGAAATCAAGGAGGAAACCGAGTCTTTGCTTCGTACGAATTTTGAGATTTGGTCGGGACAGTGTTCTACTGCTGTGAAAAGCGGGGAACTAAGGTAAGTTCTTAGTACTTAATGCCTAATGAATGTTTTATATGTAAAATATATTTATTTATTTTAGACTTCGTGACGATCAAGCTGTTGTAAAGTTCGAAAAAGAAGGTCGCCAACTGATGCGCGTGACCTTCAACCCTAAACTGGTCACCTTTTGCCAGGATGTGCGCGAATTCGAGAATCTTGGCTATAATGTCCCTCTTGAATTAAGAGCTGCTGCTACTCATGCAGCCAAATATATGTGCTATGCCAGAAGACTGCAGCAAATCGCCACTTTTCACAACACAATTGGAGATCGAATGATTCCCTGCCAGCGGCCAATTATGCTGAAGAATGCCTTGGAGTTGCAGAGATTGGTACAAAGCGAAACTGTAGCCTGGCAGGACGAGTCCTCTGTCCAGCGATACGTTGATATCCTGCAAGCAGCTGTTTCGAAACTCTCGACGGATAATACACTTCTTGTGGGATATCATGAACAGGCCAAGAGAACGGTAGGTTCTTAAAAAGAGACCTTAATTTTAATCTCATTTAATTGTAACATTTTTGAGATTATCTTTCGAGTAATTTAAATAAGTTTTATGTGGGAATATTCATTAACTAAACAAATTATTTTCAGGTAATGAAACTAATGTCCACGGATCTGTTCACTCAAAACCAAATCTGGAAGGACGAGCTGCGTCATCTTCGCGAACTGGTGGCCACTTTGGAGCGTCAGGGATACACCCACTTGGATGCCTTCAAGCTGCACTGGGATCACCAATTATACAAGGTCCTTGAATACCAGTACATCTATGGATTACTCGACATGAACAATAAGCTGCCAGACATACATGTAAAGCTAATTCTGCGACAGAGAGAACTGATATACAGTCCGCCGGAAGAGGAAATTCGTGACTTGTACTTCAGTCAGCTGAGAAGATTTATCGAAAGACCCTGTAATTTCCATGGATTATCGGAGCACAGCCAAGAGTTGTTCAAATCCATGGTTACTGTGAATCGTCATCACTTTGGACCACTTTACCAAAGAGCAGCTGAGTTGTTTGATAAACTGGAGGATTTCAAGACCATTTGGTTGCCCTGGATCGCTTTGGGATGTGTGGATGTGGAGCAACTGTGTGGAATTCACCTTAATGAAGCCGATGATTGGGATCGCAACTTCAGATCCTGCAAACACTTTAGCCAACAGTTGGCAAAACTTCAGCAGGCAGAGGAATCCATTGACTGCATAGTTATCAATGTCCTTCCCCTAAGATCGGATATAGAATACATAAGCAGGCGATATTGGGAGTCTCTGGCGAACAGTTTAAGGACTGCAATCCTCACGGATGTGAGTTTGATTCAGGAATTCCTGCAAAGTGCTTTGCAGTTTCTGCAAAATGTGCCAATGGATGAGGGGAGCATTAGTCAATCGGGCATGAAGTACGAAAAGATAATGAGTGAGCTGCCGCTGATCGAGAAAACTTTGGATTCGGTTAAGGAAAAGGATGCCTGCTTGGCAGGTTGGTGCAAGGAAAGAGTCACCGCTCTTTCGGGAATTCTTCAGCAATGGGAAGAGCTGCAACCTCTTTTGGAAAATCATGCAGTGATCCTCCAGCGGCAAGTGGACATGATAAAAAATCAGGCGGAAACACAACTGCAAAACCTGAAAAACGAAGCAGAGAAATTCCTTTTAAGATGGGAATCCACAATTGCCGAACTGGAAGCCAATGAAAATTCTACCTTAGAGGTTTTCAAAGAACGCAGACTCCATTGGCAGCAATTGCAGGAGAAGAAGAAACAACTTTTGGAGGAGTGTTCCAAATTTAACATGGAGTTTCCATCGGAAATGCTTCTTCCCTTTAAGGAAATCGAAGAGCAGATGGAGCAGCAATCAAAACAATGGCAGGTTTACGATGCTTTCCTCACTGAACTGCAACCAATTCTTCAGGAGGAGTGGGCCATTTACAGAAGACGTCCCTATGTCCTTAATGAATTTATTGGCAAGTGGGAGGGCTCTGTTCACGCCTCCATTGATTTACCCTCAAAGAGAATCCGTCAGCAGGTGGAAAGACTTCAAGCAGCTTTGCCCATTCTGCAGCAATTGCAATCGGATTCGTTGAGTGAACGACACTGGGCCAGGATATTTCAGCTCCTGAATCATAAGGAAACCAAGCCTCTACACTCAATACTTCTTCAGGATATCCTAGATGATTTTGATGTCCTGCAATCTGCCTCCACTGAAATTGGAAGTATAGTTAGACAGGCTTCGAGTGAGCAAATTGTGAGACAGGCTTTGGTTGAACTTGATCAGTGGTCGGTTACTGCCCAACTGAAATTGATCACCAGAACGGATGCCTCTGGTCAGAATGTCTCTTTGATTAAGGACTACCAGGAGGTGCTCAACAAGATCGGGGACAATCAATCGTTGTTGCAATCTGCCAAGAACTCGGCTGCTTTTGATAGCTTTTCCGATCAGGCGGAACTTTGGGAAAGTCGGTTGAATACATTAGATGCACTTCTTAGTAGCTTAAATCATTCCCAAAGGCGGTGAGTTGAATATTAAAAATAAATAGGAATCTTAAATATTATTTACATATTTATAAATGTTTTTTTAATTACCATATTTTTCAGCTGGGTTTACTTGGCACCTGTCTTTGGCTCTGGAACTTTGCAACAGGAGCAGGCGCTATTCAAAAGAATAGACAAGGACTTTCGTTTTGTGATGCGGGAAATCGAAATGGACCCTCGGGTAACTTCACTCACAAAGATAAACAACATCACCACCATTGTGAATGCACTGGAAACCCAATTGGCCAGGTGCCAGCAGAATCTGATGAGCTACATAACTGTGAGTAATGCAGTCCTGCAATCCGAATCCATCAGGAATTATAATCCCTTTTGCAGGACAAGCGGAACTCCTTTCCCCGCTTCTACTTCCTGGGCGATGATGATCTCCTTGAGCTGCTTGGACAGGCCAGCAAGGATGCGGATGTCATCCAGCGGCACATCCGTAAACTGTTCCCCGGTTGTCACAGTCTCAGCATCCGGCAGATGGCCAATCCAAGTCCTGCCACATCCTCCGAGATCAATCAGTACAGCATTATGGCAGTGCACAGTGCCGAGGGCGATGAGCTCAAGCTAAGCCAGCCTGTCGAAATGAAGGGCGACATCGAGGTAAGTCAACTGGTCAAAAATGCATAAAATTCGTGATAATATTTACTCATATTAGAAAAATCCTATTTAAAAAGCTTGTTTAATTTATTCATGATATTTAAGAATGGAACCTTATAGTTTTGATTATAACTATAATAATATTTATAATAATTCCATTTTATTACTTAAACCTTTTTTGGCAGCGCTGGTTAAACCAACTGGTAACAGTGATACAGGAAACTCTACGAGATCAGATCTACGAGTGCTATACCAACACCTCCGGAGGCAGCGATAACCTGAGTGAGAAGGTCCTGAAAACCTACGCCAGCCAGGTGCTGGCCACGTCCAGAGCCCTTCATTTCACTCGTCAGGCGGAGCAGGCCATCGGCGGCATGTCCTTGGGAAAACTGCAGCAACAGTTAAAGGACGAAATCAACCACCTGGCTGCGTTGAAAAACAAATCTGCCAACGGAACCCTGGTCAG
This sequence comes from Drosophila ficusphila, assembly GCF_018152265.1. Taxonomy (NCBI): domain Eukaryota; kingdom Metazoa; phylum Arthropoda; class Insecta; order Diptera; family Drosophilidae; genus Drosophila; species Drosophila ficusphila. The sequence continues at coordinate 2,659,538 of NW_025064016.1, forward strand.
CCTCAAATTGAGAGCCCTTCTGCTGGACTTGGTGCACTACTCGAGTGTGGTGGAGCAGCTGCAGAAGCACAATGTGGTCCACACCAGCGACTGGCACTGGCTGTGTCAACTGAGATATTACCTGGGAAAGGCGGCCGGAACATCGGGCGGCGGTCCAGTTAATGCCAATCGACAAGTTTGCGTGCGCATGGTTTATGCCGAATTTGAATACGCCTACGAGTTCCTGGGCCAGGCCAGCAAGTTGGTCCACACGCGGCTCACCCACCGCTGCTATCTCATCCTCACGCAGGCCATGCACATGGGCTTGGGCGGTAATCCTTTTGGCCCGGCCGGCACCGGCAAGACGGAATGCGTCAAGGCCCTCGGGGCCATGTTGGGTCGCCTCGTGTTGGTTTTCAATTGCGACGAGGTGAGTGTGGGTACACAGTGGAAAATATATCATAAATACTGAGAGGAATTTAACTAAAAAAAATTGGTTCGCAGTATTTTCCTCTATATCCACCCATATGAAAAATACTTTTCAAAACATAACATTAGATAAATAACAGAAATTTGTTTTTATTTTGGAAACGAAAATGCATATTATCAATTTAAATTTTATTTACCTGTAAATAATTTTAAATTATTTTGCAAAGTGCATCATAATTCCCCTGCTATACGTCATTATGCCATGGATTGTTTGCAGAACGTGGACACCGAGTCGATGAGCCTCATCCTCACAGGATTGGCCCGCTGCGGGGCGTGGGGCTGTTTTGACGAGTTCAACCGGCTGCAGGAGGCCACCCTGTCCTCCATCTCCATGCTGATCCAGCCCATCCAGAGTGCTTTGAAGGAGCGCTCGAATAGCGTCCAGATTGGGGAGCGACAGGTGAGCAGGATGAGTTATGGAGCGGGTCGAAAGTTGAAATTCACTGCGAGGCGATTTATGGGATGATTAATTGCATTGGCAAACGGTTCAGTCGGATCTACTTTTTAGTTGAAAATTATAGAGTTATGTAAAACAGTACTCAGGTATTAAATATTTTAAGACAAATTGGAAATTGGTTTATAAAACATATTTATAAATATAATATAAACTACTTTCTTTTCCTAGGTCCAACTAAACCAGCACTGTGGCATTTTCGTAACTCTAAATCCAGCTGGAGCTGAGTATGGAGGTCGACAGAAGCTCCCCGGGAATATTCAGGCGCTTTTCCGACCCATTGTGATGCAACAGCCGGAACCGGGGGAAATCGCTCGGGTAATGCTCTTCGTCGAGGGGTTTGCCGAGGCCTCCTCGATTGCATCCCGCATCGTGGAGCTGTTCGATTTGTGCGGGAAGATGTTATCAGCCCAAAGGCACTACGACTGGGGACTCCGGGAACTGAAGACAGTGCTTCTGGTCTGCGGTGAAGGATTGAGGGGGCAATTAGCCAGCGCGGAAAATACGCAATCAACTGCCAACGAGGAGATGTCGGTTGTGGTTCGATGTTTGCGCTCGTCCACCATGTCCAAGTTGGCCCCACACGATGTCACTCGATTTGAGATGCTGCTGCGGAATGTCTTCCCCGAGATTGGCAGCTCTCCGGCGCCAGAAACGCAGCTCCATCAATCTCTGGCTGCCGCCTTTGCCCAACTGGGACTCTGTCGAAGCGAGAGGCAAATTGAAAAGGCCCTGCAACTGCACGAGCAGCTGCAGAAACGAATGGGCGTGGTGCTGGTGGGACCGCCAGGATGCGGAAAGTCCACCGTCATGGCCCTTCTCAGACAGGCGCTCAGTGGCTCCCAACTGAAGGTGCACACCATCAGTCCGAAGTCCATGAGCAGAGTGCAGCTGCTGGGACGCCTGGATGCGGATACCCGTCAGTGGCAGGACGGAGTGCTCACCCACACGGCGGTGGCGGTCAATCAGGAGCCATCTCAAGTCCACTCGTGGATCGTCTGCGATGGCAGCATCGATCCGGAGTGGATAGAGGCACTCAACTCGGTTCTGGATGATAACAAGTAAGGAAAACCAACTTAATAATTTACTTTCACAGAATTTAAAATCTACTTTACACAACTCGATTTCAATTTTTAGCAAACGATTAGTTTGCTGCTTATATTTCGCTTGTGTTTTTGCGCATAAATTCGTATTAATTATTTCGCAGCTGGCCATACTATATCATTATATCATATACATAGGTATACAGTTATCGTTATATCGTATTGTAGATCGTATCATCCTAATCTGGCAAATATTGTATCATCTATCACTTAGCGACTAAACAAAATACGTACAGACCTAAAAAACAGAGAAATGCTTGAAACGATGACGACATAAACAAATTATGACGGGGAAGCCCACTAAAGTAACGTAATGCGGATTGCGTAACGCAACATAATACGTATCGGCATTTTTCAAATGGCGTCTACTTAACATACACAGAAATGAACATGAGTGGGTTTGAGTGCGAGTGTGTGCGTATGAGATGTTGGCACACTTCCTTGGGAGTTGTGATTTTCAGACTTAATTCATATAAATATTAACCACGTTTCTACCAACACTTAAGACAAGTTGCACAAAATATTTCAATCAGTTTTCAGCACAAGCTTTCCAAGTTTTCAATGAGTATTTAAGCTAAAGGTGCACTTTATCACAATGTCTATTCATTCGAAAGTTTATACAATTTTTTACTGTTGCTGAGTATTTTCTTTTGTTGATTGGTAGGAGATTGGTTAATGGGTGTAATTGGTACTAACTTAACTGCCAAAGAATGCTTGGAGCATAGATTTAAAAAAAATTAACTTTTAACTTTAAATACAAACATGGTAACACAAATAATTTCTGAAAACGTAATAAAATTAAGACTTTACACAAACAATTAGATCACAACTCCAGGCGTGTGTGCCCTCAAACTTTCGGATGCGTTTAGCTGGCTAGAGAATTGAGCTTAGGACTACGGGCGAGAGTCTCTCACTGCGGCGCGTGTTGCAGTTGCTGTGGCGGCGCAGATTGCTGCTGCTGCTGTTGTTGTTGCTGGTGTGTTGCAGGTGGCGGGGGCGGCAGAGGGGGCAACGTCAGCGAAGGGGGCGGGGGCGGTGGCGGCAGCGATCGCATGTGTTGCATGTGCGCCTGAGGCGCCATATGCTGGAACATGTTGCAATGCTGCTGCTGCTGGAGATGGTGTTGCTGCTGCTGTTGCTGTTGCTGCTGCTGCTGATGGGCGCTGAAGTGGTGCTGCTGCTGCTGCGGCGGTGGCTGGGCGGGATTGATATCGGCACCGGTCTGGAGCACAATCTCTGGCTCGAGATTGATGACCATTTCGGCATCATCCTGCTGCTGCTGTTGCTGCTGGGGATTCCTGAGCGAGGCCAATGCCGCTGCCTGAGCTGCTGCCATCGCCGAGGCGGAGATGTCCTGGCCGTACTCCTGCTTGATGCCATTCGGCGGACCCGGATACAAGCTGGCACTGATGTTCTGATGCAGGATGGGATGGCAGAGCTGCGGCATCAGCGTCACTCCGGCGATCGGCAGTGCGGGATGTCCGAAACTCCGTGGCGGGTAGAGCTGCTGCAACTTGTTCAGCTGCTGCAGGTGCGTGGCGTGGGCGGGGGGCGTGGCCAGCTGGGTCAGTTGGCTGGACATCATGCGGTTCCGCTGGTGCGCCAGCTGGTGACTCAACTGCTGCTCCTGCAGATGCGTGGGCGGAGGTTGCTGCTGCTGCGGCTGCTGTTGCTGCTGCGCCTGCTGATGCTGCTGCAACTGTTGCTGCTGCTGCTGCTGCTGCAGCAGTGGCGAGGTCTGCTGACTGTGGGGCGGGGCTGGTGGCACGCCCACCTCGGGCTTCACCACAGGCACTGGCGGTATCATGGCCGCAAACTCCGGCGGCAGTTGCGCGGGATCCGTGACCAGAAGGCCCTTCTTGCGATCCTTGCGGATCTTATCCCTCAGCTTCTCCAGCTGCCTGAAGGCCTCGTTGGCTCTGCGCGCCTTCTTCCTGTCCCTATCACGTTCCTGCTCCAGCCTCCTGTACTCGGGATTCATGCGCTTGATCCGCTTCCTCTCCCGATCCCGCTCCCGCTGGATCATCTTCAGCCGCAGCTCCTCCTCGGGCGTCAACTGCAATGGGAGAACACATTAAAGCACAGCGTTGCGGGCCACAGAAACTGTGGGGGTTTGTCTGGTTTTTGGAGGGTTCGATATGTGTCAACGGTCCCGGGATCTTCTTCTAGGCACCCCCACCCCCCTCCTATCAATCTCTCAAGCCGAATGAGTGTTTCTGTGTGTGTGTGTGTGTGTATGTGTCGTGTGTTTCGAATGCGTGTGTGTGTGGGATAATGTAATTTGTACAATAATATAGAATATTGGAAAAATGCTACGTTAGCACGTCGTGCCTTCTTGCGGAATCGATCGCGCTCGCGCTCCATTCGCCGGTACTCGGGATTGAGGCGCTTGATCCGCTTCCTCTCGCGATCCCGCTCCCGCATGATGAACTTGTGGCGCGCCTCCTCCTCGGGGGTCATCAGCTGAAATTACAGAGAGAGTGGTTGGTTGGCAATCGGCAGTCAGCAGATGGGGTCTCGTCTCGATATCTGAATCTGGTTCTCGGGCAGTGTTCTTGTGTGGCTAAACGTGGTCTTTTTCGGGGTTGTGTTGTCTCTGCTCTTCTTGTCTTGAAACCGGAGTATCCAACCATTTCAAAATATTCCATTATAATACTTTCAGGCTCTTAACTTTGCCTTCTGGCTGGAGAATTCAATTCGGAAGCAATGTGAACTTTATTTTCGAAACAGACGATGTGAGGCATGCTTCACCGGCCACCATTTCCAGAATGGGTATTGTCAACATGAGGTTGGTGTTAATGATTCATATAAATAAATACATAATACCTAATGGAATTATTTACAATAGCTTTGACTACTATCCTGCTAAGGAGATACTCAAACATGAGCTCTCCAAAGAACCTTATGGAGATCTACTGCAAAGTTACGTGGATGGCAATTTTCAATATGCTGTCGACTGGTTGGAAAGTCAAGCTTTATTGAGGTGAGCTAATAATAAAATTATAATATTAAAAAAAAAAATCGAACATTAAAAATTCATTTAAACATTCCCGTATTAATAATAATTTTTAACTCCTAATTTGTTTGTATTTAAACAGTCATCTTCCCGGAATAAATCGGGCCCATCTCCTGCGTTCTTTACTCCTACAACTCCGGGGTTCTCAATCTCTAGAGGAATACGGAGCTGCCACCCTTCGAGCTCTTTTTGGCTATATACCCAACGATCGACAGAGGGAATTCGCACAGCTGATCATAAAGCGAGCCAATCTCTACGTAGCCAATCCCAATCACGCTGAACTGACTTACTATGACAGCCGTAGAAATTCCCTAGAACAATATCCCATGGACGCAATGGAGATACCAGAGAAGGGCTCTCAACTGATAATTACTGCCTACATTAAATCGTATTTGGAAATACTGGAAACACTGCTGAAAACTCAGGGAAATAGAATCCCACCCTTCATGCTAATTGGACCAAGTGGTTCGGGGAAAACGCTGCTCATCCAGAGAGCGGTGCTGGAGAACTCTGGCTATCAGTTGGCGACAATTAATTGTTCCACTCAACTGACTCCTAGTTACATTCTGCACACCTTGAGGACGCACTGCGTCACAGTGAGTGGAGTTAAGGGCAGGGAGTACCGACCGAAGCAAGCGAGATTAGTGCTCTTTATGAAGAATCTGGACCTCTGCCAGCAGGATTCTTGGGGAGCCTGCGAAGTGGTGGAGTTGCTGCTCCAACTGGCTCAACGTGGTGGCTTCTATGCCGAGAATCTCGAATGGATCGGCGTGAGCGGCTTGCAGATATGCGCCTCCATTAGCGGAAATCCCGGAAAAATCGCACCGCGTTACTTTGCCATCAATCAGTTTTTGCGCGTTTCCCGACCCTCCAGTCAGGATATGCTGGAAATCGTCCAGCGGCGATTGGAGCCTCTTTTGGCGGAGCATTTCAGGGGCTCGACGATTCGAGGAGGGTCCGGGGTCAATTTACAGCACGTCAGCGAGAGCCTGATGGAGTGCTTCGAGAAGGTTGGTTCGCTCACCTCCGAAGGGGGAATTCATCATCGCAGGACCTGCTAATTGACTTTACCCCATTTCAGCTGCAGGCAACTTTCACCGCCACTGGAGGAAGGCAGGCGCACTACCAGTTCAGCCCAAAGTGCATCATGAAGCTGCTGGACGCCCTCGCCTTTTATCCCGCCAGTGATTTCAATGAGGTATGGTTGCAGTGAGAACAAAATTTGGTGGAAAATTTAACAATTTATAGAAGTGATTTTAAACTAAACTTTGAAGGGTATTCTAATTAAAAACGAAATGGTTCTAAAAAGAATTTAAGCACGTATCTATCTATCCCATTCTTCAACTCTTAATATTTTCTCTCAGTTTAGAGTTAATCAGATTGAAAATGTTCGCTCTTTTGCAGGCCCTTTATTGCGAGCTTTTAGGCATGTTCCGCGACAGATTGATTAGCGAAGAGCATGTGCAGCAGTTCGAGGCGATTCTGAAGCAAACGATGCGCAAATACTACGGCAAGGAGGTGGGTTCACTTTTGGATTTGCTCAATGAAAACTAAGTTAATGAACGCTACCCTTTTAGAAAGCATTTTTCGTGCCCAAATCGCCAAAGTCGAAGGGTCAATTGCATTGCCTAACTCATGATGAGTGGCTGGAGGAAGTTCAGAGGCAGGTTGCCATTTGCAGTAAGTATTAAACCATATTTTAAATTACTGAGTAATAATAACTCTATCTTTTATCTGTGAATTAAAGAAATTTTTGAAACCCATTTCCCCTTTAAAATGAAATGTCAGAGTTTCTGCTCACGCATCAGTTGAAGTTGCCCGTTGGTAATTCCGCTGTTTCAAGACAAGAGGAGGAGATGGATGGTAATTTGGGGTAATCGGGGATAACTACACTGGGCCTGGGCGTCAGCTTGCGAAATCGATCCCGCTCGCGCTCCATCTGCCGGTACTCGGGATTCATCCGCTTGATCCGCTTCCGCTCGCGATCCCGCTCCCGCATGATGAACTTCTGGCGCGCCTCCTCCTCGGGGGTCATCCACTGAAAGTAGACAGAATCATCGAATTTCGTCTGAGCATCGGTTCTATTTGACAATGAGATTCAAGTAGAGGTAGGGAATGATGGTAGAGTAAGCTCAAGTTAGGAGAGAAACGGTTACCTGGTGGTCAACTTCAATGATGTCTTATGCAAGGGATTTTTAAATGGGATGTGATGAATTAATTAAATACATTAATTTCTTAATAACTGATTCATCTATGAACTATTTTCTGTATAGCCTTAAGATGTAAAAAGATAATATCTTATATGTTCAAATCTTTCTTTTAGATACCGAAAGCTATAGCATAACAGCACCTGTCACAGAGGAACTCCTGAATACCACGGCTAGAATAACCAGAGTTCTATCGCGAACTGATGCCCACATGCTCATTCTGGGGCAATCTGGAGGTAGACACCTGGATGCCATCTACACGGCGGCCACTTTGCAGGAGGCCAAGGTGCTGACATTGCAAGGAGGATCCTCCTATGACATCTCCGAGTTCTACAACGATCTTAAAGTGGCCATGCAAACTGCTGCCTTGGAGCAGCAGATGACGTATTTGCTAATTGAACACTGCTGGCTGAGTTATGTACCGGATATCCTTAAGCCTATAGAAGCTCTGTTAGAAGGCAGCGAGATCCTAGAACTTTTTGGCGAAGATCTGGAAACGGTAGCAAGTACTTTAAAACAAGCGGCACAACTAGAAGGATACCAGGAATCACTGGGAACATACTTCATGAAGCGTAAGTAGCAATGTTTTATGAATTTCTGATTAGTATATAATGTTTTCCCCATTTAGGTGCCCGTGATAATCTTCACATTATTCTTGTCCTGGATCCCAGCAGTTCCAAAGTTCAGGACTACTTCAACAACTTCCCTGCTTTGCATCGCCAAATGGATTTGCTTTACATTAGAGCAGAGTCCAGGGAAACTCTTGCGGTTCTGCCCAAACAGTATATAGAACTGCTCAATGAATCAGTCGGAGGAGGAGGAGGAAGTGGGCGTGGCAAGGTGCCCGCCTGCAGTCACTTTGCAGATATATCCGATGAACTTCCGACAGACCAACCAACTCAAAGATATTACCAACTCATCCGCAGCTATTTCCACATGTACAGCAATGCGGCCAATGAAATCGATCAGAGATTGGGCAAACTGCAAATGGGAGTGGATAAATTGGCCTCGGCTCACGCTTTGGTGGACACCCTAAAATCGAATGCAGCAGCTCAAGAACAAGCTTTGGGTGAAAAGAGGCAGCTGGCCAACGAAGCCCTCGAAATGATTTCATCCACAATGCGAAATGCTAATGAACAAAAGTCCAGTATGTTGGAGCTGAAACAACAGACACAAAAGAGCAGCGAACAATTGAAAATCCGGCAAAAGGAAATCCAGCAGGAATTGGCCGAGGTGGAGCCCATTTTGGCGGAGGCCAGCAATGCCGTGGGTCAAATAAAATCGGAGGCCCTGTCCGAAATCAGATCGTTGAGAGCTCCGCCAGAAGCAGTGAGGGATATTTTGGAGGGCGTTCTGCGATTAATGGGCATTCGAGATACCTCCTGGAACAGCATGAAAACATTTCTGGCCAAGAGGGGAGTAAAAGAGGATATCCGCTCCCTGGATCCAGCTCGCATTAGTCCGGAAAACTGTGAAGCTGTGGAGAGGTTACTCCTGGCCAAAGGTGATTCCTACGAATCCAAAAACGCCAAGCGTGCTTCGGCTGCAGCTGCTCCTTTGGCCGCTTGGGTGCAGGCTAGTGTTCGGTATTCCCGGGTGATCCAGAGCATCAAGCCCCTCGAAAGGGAACAGAATGAATTGCAGAAAAATCTCAATGCAGCCGAGGATGAAATGCAAGAGTTGGCAAGTGGATTGGACGACGTGGATAAGAGGGTCAAGCAACTGTCTGCCAAACTGCAGACTTACACCCAAGAGGCAGCAGTTCTGGAACTGAAACTCCAGGAAGCCAGTGGAACTTTGCAGGCTGCAGAGCTTCTTGTGGGAAAACTAAGTGCGGAGTATGCCACATGGAGTGATCAGTTGGCGGAATTGAAGAAGGCACACAAAACGTTGGATGGCAAGACTCTACTAATAGCCATGGCTGTTAATTACTATGCAGGATTGGGTCTAGAACAGAGGAGGTGAGTTGTTATGTTATTTATTCAAGTTATTATATATCATCATTACCTTAATCCTTAAGCTCTTCCCTCAAACGTTTGTCGGAGGACTTCCACCTGCCCTCAAACTTCGATCTTCGTGGATCGCTGCTCACCGAACAACAGCAGATTATTTGGGAAAGTCAGGGTTTAGCGAGAGATGCCCAAATTATCGAGAGTGCAGCTTTGCTCAGGGAAATGCTTTCCCTGCCGTATGGAGCCTGTCCTATTCCCCTGCTGTTGGATCCCACACAAACTGCAGCCGAATGGTTGATGGCTCATCTCAAAGGAAGCGGAAGAGCCTGTGAGTTGACCACCCATGGAAACGAGAGGCTGTCCTATCAACTAGAACTAGCAGTTCGTTTTGGCAAGACCCTCCTGGTCACCGATTGCGAACAGCTGCGTCCTCCGATCCTCCAACTCCTCCAGGGACACATTTATGTGAGATTCAACAAGCGACAACTAGCCATCGGCTCAAAGTTGGTGGATCTCCACGAGAGTTTCCAATTGGTTTTGATAAGTAAATCACATCGCTTGGATTTGCCAGAAGAGCAAAGGAGTCAATTAAACCTTTTACGATTTACAATAACAACTGCTGGTTTGGCCGATCAGCTAATGTCAAAGGCAATTGTTCTGAAGAATGCAGAGTTGGAGCAGCAAAGGATAGAACTTTTGCAAAAGGAGGGAGATCTGCTCAAACAGCGTATGGAAATGCAGGATAAACTTCTGGAACAACTCTCTAAATCAGAAGGAGATATCCTGCGAAATGAGCAACTTTTGAGCAGCTTAAATGAAGTTAAGCAGAGCAGCGCCCAAATAGATGAGGCTCTGAAGCAAAGTGGACAAATCAGGGATACTCTACTATCCCAATTTGGCTCCCTAAGAAAACTTTGCTCCAGGGCATCAGACTTTTATGCAGGCCTCATTCAGGGTTATGAGTTATCTGCTTTAGTTTACATTGAACTATTTTTGGGAGCACTTTCGAAAAATCAACGAGACGAGTCCAAAGTCTATGAGTTACTGGTAAGAAGTGTCTACATGAACTTAGCACGAGCTACATCCAGAGAAAGCCAACTATCCTTGTCCCTTTGGGTTTGCCATCGGGCATATCCCGATAAATTGCACTCCAAAGAATGGGAGTTGTTTGTCAACAATTTCATGGGCAGTTCGGATGGCAGCATGCTCTTAAGTCAACTGGGAAAACTGCCCGATTGCATGGCCAAGGAGGCTCAATTAAAGCTGGCCATGTTGCTACAATTGTTTCCGGATCTCAGAAGCAAACTTCAGTTGGAGAAGGATTATATCTGGCGAGGATTCATCGAGGCTCAAGCAGATGATGTGCTGCGTAAGTTCAAGAAGTATTTCATTATTTCGAATTACCAAAAATTTATTTATATATTTCCACTTACAGCTGCCTTGGGCTCCAGTTTTCAACGAGTGTTGATAGCTCAGATTTTCCGACCCGACCTGATGATCCATCAACTGAGAAAGGTGAGCAGCGACTTGCTGGGAATTTCCCCAGATTCCTCAACTCAACCTTCGGTGGAACAGTTGCTGCAGCAAAGCAGCTGTGATCGACCCATTTTGATGATCAGTAAAGCGGAAAACGATCCCACCACGGAATTGAAAAAGTGGGCCAAGCAAAAATACAGGGAAATGGCAATCGGAAAAGGCGCTGAGAAGAGAGTTCTCTCCGAAATGAGACAAGCTGCACTCGATGGTCACTGGTTGTGTGTGAAGAATGTCCATTTGGTTCCGGAATTCCTCAGTCAAATGGAAAGGGAACTAAGTGAGATACAAAAGTCCAAGGACTTTCGTTTGTGGCTTCTGTGCGAATCCACCGAAGGTTTTTCAGAATCCGCTGTTTTTAAATGCCTGAAAGTGCGGTACGAACAGCCCAAAGGACTCAAGCAAATTGTGATGCGCTTGCTTCAAAACTTTGCAGCTGAACAGGATCAGAGCCTCAAAAACCAACCAAAGAGTCTCAAGATGCGACTAGTGTACTTTATTCTAACCGCTGTCCTTCAGCAAAGACGACAATTTATTCCCCAAGGTTGGTCTAAATATTACGAATTTGGTGAAGCGGACCTAAAAGCAGCTTTGGGTATCCTGAAATGGATGGATCAGCAACTGAACTCTGGAAAATGCGATTGGTTGTTGTTGCAACGTCTAAGTGAAGCTCTGGCTTTCGGAGGAAGAGTAAATAATCAAAGGGACTTGGAAATATTAAATACCTATCTCAATCAATTCTGTTCTGCGGATGTTTTGAGCAACCGCTGGTCTCCACTTGGATTATCCCTATCGATACCCACGAGTAGTAACCTCCAGGACTATTACGCAGCACTGGAAAAGTTTCCTGATATAGATGAGCCCAGTATGTACGGATTGGCCCATCAGGCACAGCAACAACGTGAAATTGAACAGGCTAAACGAGTTATCAAGGAACTAAGGGGCTTGCATTACGGTAGAGGAACCGCAGGGGATTCAGGAACAGCGGGAGAGTCTAGAGGAAGCGATCAGCTCACTGATCGTCAGCAGCTGGAACAGCAAATTAAGCCATTGCTGAATTTGTGGAGGAAGTTAGCTGGATCCTGTACTATAGTCCAAACGGTTAAGGAGATGAAAGACAACTCTGGGGAGTCCCCTTGGGCGTTATTTGTGCTGGCTGAATTGAAATTGGGTGCGGATTTATATGGCACTGTCCACCAGACTTTGTCCCAAATGCATGCCTGGCTGAAGGACTCACAGGATGTGGATGGAAGCACTTTAAGAGCCCTGGCAGAACAGCAGGTAAGAATAAAGCTTTAAGGCTAGAATTTAAAAGGAAGATTTCGTTAAAATATAACATAATGGTAATGCATCTTGGTCCCCAGATTCCTGCCAACTGGTTGAAACTATGGAGTGGTCCTGGCAGCAACAGTGCCGTAGATTACTTAAGAGCCCTTATAGTAAGAGCCCAGGCTGCAGAACTGCGTTTTAAGGAGCAACTGTCTCTGGAATTTGGCGAGGAGATCAATCTCGTGCAAGTTTTCAACTGCGAAAACCTTTTGGCCTGCTTGAAGTTGCAGCAATCACGAAAGTTGGCCGTTTCAACTGAACATTTGGAACTGCAAACTTGTGAGCCACAAAATTCCGATGGAGATTCGTCAGATACAATAGTCAAGCTGGCGCCTTTGAAGGTGAGTGTATTACATTTTAAAAACCATTTAGAAAAGCTACTCAAAGAACCAATTACCTTATGGATTAACCAAATCAACCCATTGATTTGTTGGTCAAGGGAGAGGTGTACTTTAGTTCCAATAGCAATCATTGTGTTCATAGTTTCCATTTCAATGTCAGTTGTCAGTTGTCAGTTGAAATTGACACACTATATGCTACAGTCTACAGTATATAGGAAGCATACGATTGCACCTTTAATGATGTAGCCTAACATGATTTAGTCCCATATAGTAGATGATTTATGAGATAATCCAATTCAACTTGTCAGTCGGTCATTTATTTGGGTTGGGACGGATTGTCAGCCAGATATTTTAGAAAGAGTGATCCATAGATATTGAGCTATACAATGGAGATCCTTACTAGATATATCCGTATCTACCCATCTTTTGTGGCACCGATTGCATCTTCTCTTCCTCTTCTTCCCCTCCCCTCCTCTTCCTCGTTAGCTTCTGTGCGTCGTCTTCTTGTCTTTGTGTCTTACCTTCCCCATTTTGGCCATAAAATGGGTCTCCATTGCAGTCTCCATTCTCGCCGTTTCCATGGCGCCGGCTTCCGTTATCCTGTGCCTCCTGGTTCCGGTCCGCCGTATCCGTTCAATGCATCGAGATTTAGGTGCGATTTTGCGCTGGCTGCCCGTTCTTTTCAGTTTTCTCACGCCGCTTTTTTTGTTTTTATTTGATTGACGGTCAGTGTTGCCCACTCTCGGTCGTCAGTTATGGCAAAACTGACTAAAGAAAATTGGGGGAAAAAAAAGCTAGATTTCATATAAAAATATTACTAATAAATATTTTCTGTTCTTTAGATTTTATACAGACCTTTTGTAATATTTTACGCAAAAGAAGCTTAAAATAGCAGATTGTTTTAAAAATAATCAAGAACTGCAGGCTTCATACCACCCAAAACTGACTAAGGAAAAATAGTAAAAAAAAAAGTTTATTTCATATGAAAGCATTACTTTAACATATTTTCAGTTCTTTAGATTTTTTACAGACTCGTTGTAATATTTTGCATAAAATATGCTTAAGTCAGCAGATTATTTTCAGAATAATCAAGAATTAAAAGCTTAAAAGGCACCCGAAAATTCTCAAGGTTGGTTAATAACCACTTAAAATATATTGACTCGGTCCTTCTTTTTCGAGGGAGCTGTCTTTAACGACTGAAAACCGCGAACTAAAGAGACAAGAAAAAGATCTGAATTCTGTAGATTTACGACACGCCAAGTGCTTGTATTGAAATGAAAAAACAACATTTCAACGTCTGTCCGTAAAATCCGTCTGGAGTCATTAAATTTTGCCGGCCTTGTCGTCAACTCAAATGGTTTCGTGTTTTGGCCTTTTTAATAGCCAACTTTGACTGAAAAATAGCTAATTGGCTTTACATTGACATTCCGTCACTAGAGGGAAACACATTTGAGATGCAACAAAGTCGATAATTGTTTCTAACTATCGATACAAAAACGGTTTGATTCCTTGCTATACGAAGGATGGTGTATTGGCTAGCTGTGGGTGATGTGCGTGCCAGCTAAAAGAAGCTTTTGTTAACTGGTTCAGAACTTATCTAATTATGATAATTAAGTTAGTTTCATTTTAATTTTTATCATTTACTGTTTATATTAATTTAAATATTTTCTTAATTTTAGATTGATGGCGCAAAAAGTGGAATGGAAAAGTCAAACCCCTTCTACATCAGCTACAAAATAAAGGAAAAAGAAACTCTTGCGTCTGCAAATTCTTCAAAATATGGAAAAAATTCTTTGTATCCCACACAAAAAAACGAATCAAATCCTAAATTGCCCCTATATTCTCGGAGCAGTCGGGACAAATTAATTTGCCACCTAAATATTGATATTGTAACGGGCACATCGGAACAGATCCTTTTAGCTGGAACCGCATTGATCGTAGAAGATTATTAAATGAAAATCAAAAATGTAATAAAAGAAAAGCTGAATAAATATAATCAGAAAACTTTCAAAATTTTAAATAAACGAATTCAAATAAAAACAAAGTAATAGGTGTTGTCTTTTTAGCCTACACTAATTGTCAATAAATATTTGAGCAACCAACAATTAGGCAGCCGAAACACAAACAGCAAAAGGGGCCATTAAACATTTAAAACCAGGAGTCCCAAGTGCTAATTGATTTCCATATGTCTGCCTGTCTGTGTTTATTTGGGGATGCCCCCCAAAAATTAATTTGCCACTGCCGAAGGGATTTTATTGCCTCCTGCGTCCCTCATAATCTGCTCATATTAAACTAATTGCCGTAAATTTCAACAACAAACTGCCATAAATGTTGGCCATACTTTTAGTTGCCAAGACATCTTCGTCCCCTTGGGCCTAAAAACCATTTTACCGTCAAAAACTTGTCTTAACTTTAATTAAGTGGCATTATGTTCAATTAGGCAAAAGTTTCCAATATGCAAATTAACACAATTTGAGTGTAAAGTGCCTTCCTTGGCAAAAGGGCGGCTCTTGGGGGCGTCAGGTCTTTGGGGGCGTGGTAACTAGCTACTGCGGCAAATAAATTTGCCCCACGCACAAATCAAAGTGCCCCCGATGCGGTGGGCGTGGCTATTTGTTAACACATTTTGCATATTTATCTGGGAAAGATTTCTAAGGTTTTGCTTTACGGCGTTCTTAACTTGTTGTGCTGTCGGCCAATCGCAATAAATAATTAATTATGCTTCGAAAGACATTTTGTTTGGCTTGAATAAAGGAATTATGCTTGCGGGAAGATAGTTAAACTAACATGTTTGGATCAAATTCTATTCTATTCTATTATATTTGTTCAATAGAACAAAGCCATACAAGAAATAAAATGCAATTTTCCGGCAGATTTATTTTTTCAAATTTGCAAGCCGAAACCACATTTATGAGACCTCTAAACTATTCAGTCCACCGCAATGTTGGATTACCAATATACCCAAATAGTTAATCGTATTTAATGTTAAAAGCTTGTGGCTCGGTTATTCGAAACTCGCATTGGATAATCCCCACAAAGTTGCAGCTTAATTATGGTATGTGCCCCAAACCGACCCCCGAAATTCGCATTGCCGATTAAATTTCGAATGTGTAATTTGTGTTTGATGGGCGGACGAGTCCGTACTTCACACTCACATGCACAAATTGATATCCTTCGGCTTGGGCAGTGTTTGACAAATGTAAGGGGCAAGTAGATGTAGCCTTGTAATCCTTGCCAGCCTACAAGCACCGGCATCTAATTGCCGAGACTGCAATGAGCTGGGATTAGAAATTAATTAAAGTATAAAGCTAATGTGACAGTCGCATGTGATTTCCGCCCATTTCCTGGTACCCACAACTGCCATAATCGTAAGCCCTTCAAATGTGATTAATCAGATTTCACTAATGCCGGACTTTTGACTTTGCACCGGGACTTTAATCTTTCGTCAAGAGATTCGGGTTCGTTTTTGAATTTTACTCCCCTTCGATGGAATCTAATGACTCGGGTCACCAATTGAATGCCAGCAAACGGGTTATGCCTTTCACTTGAAAGAGTTTGAAAGACCACTCACTCTATCGGATGCTCCTTTGAGGGCATTCTGTGATTTGATGACTATTTGAAAAACAAAACTGTTGTGGGGGTGCAATGAGTCAGAAGAAGTAGCAATTTAAGAAATGGTTTCACAGATTTTACTTAATAACGCTTCATTTGCTTTAAATAAAAACACATCTTAATTCGTTTATTTTTTATTGTATATATAACCCTTTTGAGTACAGTTCAGTTGCATCGTGAAACATTTTCTTTTATTTCTTTAATGGTAATCCCAACTTATCTCACCTTGGCCCTTGAGCTCTGGAGCAGCAGAAAAGGCAGCGAAACATAGAGGATATTTCATGCATAATGCGCAGTCGAGATGGAGTGAGCTAAGAGGGGAAGTAGAGTCAACAAAATGCAGATAACGCGATGGCAGCTGTGTCTTCCTTCGTTTTTAAACAGGCTTTGCTGTCAGCGGCGTTTCCGGTTCCGTTTTGCCGCTCGCTGACTAGCGCCACCTGGCGGTCGCACTACAGGCACGTGATAAAGTCGAGTTTTTTCAAAAAAATATCCTTTTTGTTCTTTTATTTTTGCATGGCTTGGCAAATAAATAGCATTTTTGTTTCGGCAGCCACATTTCATACTTTTTCCTTAGCTGGGGATTTGTGTTTTTCTTGTTTTAGCTGGCGCTCTTGCCAAGTTTTGTATTTATTTGCGTGTAAACCCAGTCACGTTCGGCTGGAAAAGGGGGTGAAAACAGTGGGCGAGCCTCGCTGCAATCAGCGTTTTATGCATTCCAGCACGGGATTCGGGAAATCCCATTCGAAAGGCCGCTCATTTCGGTGGCTTGTCTCGTTTTTTCCGCCGCCATCGCACGCACAAAGGTGCATAATTTTAGTTAAATTTTTGGCATTTCATGCACGAAAACGTTTCTGGGTTAATTTACGTACCGCATTCAATAATTGTGACCCCCCTGTAATTTGATGGGGCACGAGCAGAATGTGGCAAATAAAATTGAATTAAGGGCTAAATGAAATGGAATTTATGCCCAGAATGTGGTGAAATATTCTTCTGCCTCTGACCAACTTAATTTGATACCATCGTTGTCCGGGCAACAGGTGCACTCATTCAAGGGCCTTCGCATTCCAAAAGCTTAATAAACATAAGCCAACACATGATGAGTGAGGCAATTCAAATTTAATTGTTATCTCGAATTATCGTTGTGCAAAAAACATGGCTTTTATAATTTCAGTGGTTATTGTTATTCACGAAACAAAAATAAAGAACAAATTGATATACAAATAAATAATGATAAAAAAAACTTCTTTTCTCATTTTCAAACACTTTATACTAACCATAACTTTTTATTTATCTTCTCATTTTATTTACACGCCGAAGGTCAACTTGTAATTAAAGTCTTTAAATGCG
Organism: Drosophila ficusphila; assembly: GCF_018152265.1. Lineage (NCBI taxonomy): Eukaryota > Metazoa > Arthropoda > Insecta > Diptera > Drosophilidae > Drosophila > Drosophila ficusphila. The sequence continues at coordinate 2,676,903 of NW_025064016.1, forward strand.
TTTAGCCACCGAAAATAACCCAGAAACTCAGAGCGCAAATAAAATAAGACCACATGAATCGAGAACGAATTAAATGGAATGAAACTTTTATGACTGCGCCCTCGCTTCATATGAATGTCAGAACAATTAGGCAACAGTTATCTGTCCATTACACCAAGAAACTCTCCGGATAGATAGGACTTTATCCCCTTCCCCTTCCCCTCCCTTCCCTTCTCTTCACTCCATTTCTTCACTGCCCCCCGCCTGTCATCATAAATTTTGCGGCCCAAGGCATTAAACAAACTAGCACAAAACTCATTTGGTAAACAGGCAGGATATGCAGGATGTGCACAATGGTCCATTTGTGTGTGTGTGTGTGTGTGTGGACTTGGGCTTTGGGTATCTGTGTGCGGGATTAGACGAGTGTGCGTGCACTTTCAACGCAGTCTGCAAGTGTTGCAGTTGGGAATCTTGAAAGTTTTCGTCCCGGTTTGTCCAAAACTTTTCGTTACCACCGCTTGCTGGTCATGTTTCCATGGATTTTCGCAGGGATTTTCCAGCTTTTTTTTCTCGTAGGCACTTTGCATATACGGTGGTCCTTAGCCTTGGCAGCGACTTTGGGCCGCAAAAGTTATGGTCGGAACACATCGAAAGCCACGTTTGGCCGCAGGTTTTGGATGCTCTTTGCTCCTTTTTGCGGTAGTGGTGCTAAGAACAGAGAAGAGATGTCGGCCAAAAGCTGCGAAAACTGTGAAAACTGCGAAAATGTGTTAATTAACCGAATGTGAGTGAGTGTGTGTGCTTTGTTTTGGGAAAATTAACACTTGTGAGCGTCGAGCGCAAAACAACTAATTAGCCTGTTTATGGTTAAGTGTGAACGTAATGTAATGAAATGCCCCGAGGGCCCATTTGGCTCTGATATTTGATATTTATTCAAGGCGATGGGGCTCACAGGGAATATCAACACAACTATTTTGGATTACGAAGATCTTTAAGGTATATAAATAATATTCTAAAATAAACTAAACAGAATCTACTAAGGAAATGATAATTACATTTGGCGTCTTAAACTTGTTTCAAATTCTACTTACTATAAACTTAATACTTACACATACAAGAGTATCAATAAATAAGTTTGTTTGTTTTATCGCTTCGTAAATTGAGAACCGCATGTGATAGTTCATTAATTCAAATTGTGAACTCCCAGCAATTGATGATGCCAGCTATGGTATCTGCCTTCCCCCACCATAACCACTATGTGATTCTATATCCTACATTCCACTCGTTTGATTTCATTTGTTATCATCATCAAGTTGAGCTCAGTGGGGAGAAGAGAAGTGGCTTTTGGTCTCAATTTGCGTCTGCTTCTGATTTCTTGTTTGGCTAATTTATGCGCTCCGCCGGATAATAAATTTTATATTTACGTTAAACAAAAACAAACACGAACCGAAAGTCACAGCGGACTGCTAACCATATGTTGTCTCTCTCTCCTGTTTTGTTCTGCCCCTGACAATATGTCATTTGTTCCTAAATTCAGCAGCGTCCTTCGCTTCGCTTTTTTTGTTCCGTCTCCTTCTTTATAAATATATTATATATATCCCGTGCATTGTTGCTGTGTCGATTCCGAACCATTTGTTATCGAATTTGTTTGCGCTTATTTCGTATGCCAAACGGCACAAGAGTCCTGTTCTGATCCACACAGGATGGGCATGGGCTTCGCCATGGGGCGACATGTGTCCTTGTTTCCTCGTGGGCTGCTCTGCACGAGACTCTCCACCACATCGCTGCGCCCAGATGTATGCATGTTAATTTGCTGTGATTCAATAGGTTCCCATTGAGTTATGGTGACATTAGGCGGGGTAGATCCTCCAGGGATGAGCCTTCGTTTCTGTTGTTCTTTTCCCTTAGAGAGAATGCCGCCCACTTGATGGTTGAATAAATGCAAACAAATTAACTTTAAATGGTTAGGGAGTGTTCAGTAAATCCTATAGGTAAATAATGAAACACTTTAATAAAACAAAAAATATAAAGTGGAATGAGTTCATCAAATAAGTGCATAATAAGACATATATATAAGAAAAAAAATAGCACTAGAAATTATAATTTAAATTCGAATTCAAATGTTTTCCCTCTTTCTATTTCAGTCTCATTTCTAAATTTATATTCTTCGCCCATCGTCAAAGCAAATATTTATCTCAAAATTAAATTATGTATTTCCCAGAAGCTGATAACCTTGGATTTGTTCATTAAGCAAATAACGAAAACTTGCCGGGGACAACTTGAAATTCACTTACAAGTAACTTCAATTGATTTCTCTTGTCACATTTCCCCTGGCGCCTTCTTTCATTCGTTTGCCCGGCTGGAAATTATGTTTAACATGTTTTCAAAGGAAATTCTTATAAATGTTTATGCATTTCCGCTGCGCATCCACAAACTGCTTCGATATACCGAAGCTTATTGAAAACTTTTACAAACTGTTGCCCGATTCCTTGGGGGCATTTTATCTTTGTGCCAACCCAGGCCAACCGGGCTGATTTTGTCCGAGGTCACCGGGTTGAGGTCATGGGGCAAAGGGGGGGAGGTAAAAGAAGGAGGTTGTATTCCGAGTTATTTATATATACAAACAGTTTGTTGTTGCTGGCGAAAGTGCTCGGCTTCTTCGTTTTTTTTTCAGTCTTCTGGGGGCTGCACTTGATTGGGAAAATATTTCGATACGAAACTCTTTTTAGTGAATACTTATGCCGCAGCACGAACCGAACTTGATTAGCCTAATTGAATTCAGATGTTCGGAAGTTGCATTAAAAATATTCATTTTACGGTTGGATTATTTAGGATATAAGCTTTTAGTTTTTTAAGGAAAGGCCACCGTTTAAAATGTATACATTTGCATTAACATGCAACATATGCCACAAAGAACATACATCACAAAGTTGCATATTAATTTTCCCTGGTATTTTTTATGTTATTGTGTCCAGCTGGCCAGAAACATTTTTTGTTTTTATTAATTTCCGCTTCAAGTTGCAGGAGGCTCCAACCGACTCATCTGCCAGCTTTCTCCTTTCTCCTTTCCCCCGCTCCCCGGTAATGTAAACTTTTGCTTAAAACAAACAGTACACGTCACGTGATGGACGGTCAACAACTTCGGGAACAACAAGAGAAACAACACTCGAGTTGACGGTCGGCTTGATATGTAAATCATATAGCCAGATGTGTTCAACATTTGCTGGGTCCTGTTCCCATGTTGATAAATCAAAAGAGCTGCTCCTCTGCGTAAATGTATAATGTGTTACATGCAAATTTCTAAATTTATTAAGCATTATTCCACATTTGTTGGCAGTGCAGTTGAGCAATGGTTTTTGTATGTTTGTATGCGGGATAAACTTTTGCAAAGTGCTTTATGTTCTTAGAAAAGATTAATACAATTTTGTTTGCTTTGAATTTCTTTTCTTTATTTATCTTTAATAACCTCTGAAATTCTCTTATCCTGCTTTTTTCATATTCTTGGCCTTTTATAAGCTCCTTTGACTTTCTTAACTGTTCATCTTGTCCGTTCGCAAACTTTCGGACCAGAAGACGTGAAATTTTCCAGCTTTGGCCAATCTGCACTGAATATTCACTCGCTTCTCCTTTGTTTTCGCATGCACAAAAAGTTGTGCATTTCATGGTCCATTTTTTAGTCGTGGCCGGGATGAGTTGGTCGCTTTAAAATGCACAAAACACGTTGGTCCAGCTGGGTACCTAAAAGGTTCTCGTTTTCTCCTTCTGCAGAGTCGAAAATCCAAAATCCGACGCTTTATGTTTGCGTTAACGTGTGCAAAATCTGATGGTTGGCACTAACTTGCGGATTTAGGTGTTGAAAATTATGTGTAAAATGTGTCACAGTTAAGCTCCGCCATGTTCGTTGGCTAAGTTCGGGGAGTTCGGGAGGCGGCCAAGTGGGTGGGCGTGGCCGGGCTACGTGGCGAGTGCTAAATGTCGCCCAAGGCCAGGCCATGCCCCCTTCGACCCCCTTTTTCAACCCCAAACGAACGCCACCCGCCCGCAATTTTACCATTTTCCGACTACGCATCCAGCAGGTCACATTTTCGAGTCATAGTTTTCAACGCTTCTATCGCTGCATATGCAGATGAGCGGGACACCACACACTCACACACACATACACACACACACATAAAAGGCGGAGGAAAATCGGGGAAAAGCGGTGGAGCAGGGGCAGAAGGGAGGGGGGATTGCATGGCAGAGCGTGTGCATTATACAAATGAGTTTATGCAATTTTCGACTCAACTTGAACTTCTGCAGTTTTTGGCCAACTTTCGGAATAAACTTTAGTCTCAGATTTAATCGTTTGGCTAAAAAAAACATCTGAGAAATTTGATTAATTAAAATAGCATTTTTTAATATGCATAAAGTGTTGAAGTTTCTTGATTAAAGTCGGATTAAGTGATAAAGTGTAATTTTTATGTTTAATAAATCTAGCTTAGCTAAGATATTGCTTCATTAAGAATTTATAATAATATAAAATTCAATTTAATCAAACTTGATCAAGGCTAATGAATATTTCCATAAACTTTTTCCCACCCTGTCATAATATTTTGTGCTTTTCAACTGCCCTCTCGACTTTGTTTTCCCCATCACATTATTTATCCATCAAAGCACGTACGTGATGTGTCATTAGTCTGCACATATTGCCTCTCAATCTGCGTTAACCTCAAGACCCTTAGACCTGCGTGCCACTTGAATTTGATCCGTGCACAGAGGCTCCTGAATCCTGCATCCTGAATCCTGCATCCTGACCCGAACGAGCTGTGCTTCTTCTCAATTAAAATATTTATTAAGCACTTTTGGTGCAGGCAACAAATTAATACCAAAGACCTCCAATCATGTAGCAGAAAAGACCCGAAGCAGCAACAATTTATAAAGAAGTTGAGGATACAGAAGAACACTGTGGAAAATATGGTATTGATTTTGACAAATTTAAAATAGAATATTATTTAAAGCTAATATAAACAAATAATCTTTCAAGGTAAATTTGTTTATTAAATGATTGGTGTTGAGCGAACAATATTTAAACGGTTCCTGTTTTGGTTTTATATTTTCTTAACAAAACCCCATATAAAATGGATTTGCATCGAAATGAAATGGAATATTAGACCCGAGGCTACAGCACCAAACTGCAATTGGCAGAAAAATAACTGAATACTTTTATTTATTAGCGTGTTTTTCTCTGTGCAGCAGCCCGCAGCCTGTGTATTTTTTGCAGGACCCCTCATCCAGCCAGGATCCTCATTCCGGCCACCGCAGTCCTGTTGCAACAGCAGCGTCAACATTGCAGTTGCCGGCTGCCAAGTTTGGCCAACTAGGCAGAAACGACACGGCCAGAGCGGCTAACAATCCAGAGTTGGCAGTTGGCAGAATAGGCCTTGCAAAAGTGCGGCTGCCACTGCAGAAACTCTTTTCCTCACCCCTCCCCCCTCATAGCTGGCACCCCCCCTCTGCACCCACGACCATGCCACCACCATTTCCCAGTGACAGCAACAAAGTCTGGCGTGGAAAATCTAAAATATTTATGCGGCCCGGCTGGCGGCATCCATCTCCCTGCCGGCGCTTCCTGCTTGTTGTTCATCAAAAAGTTCGACTGAGGGGAGAGGTGCGGAAAAGCGAGGGGAAAAAATACAAACTCAATGAAAAATTGAAAAACTATTAAAATTGTAAATGTAAGCAAATAAGAAGTTCATCTGACTAGCTGGAATCGGAAACAAAATAAACCCTGCGCAGTGCTCTTCAGGAATGCTTTAAAAACTTTTTAAACTAGAAATATTTTGTTGAAATTAATTAACTAAACAAAATAACCAACCAGAAATAGGATTATCTGCATAATCGGATATCTGAAAACATTTATCATAGTTGGCAATGCTTCAAAATTCATCAAAATAAAATGATAGTTTTTTATTTTCTTTGCTTTTATTTATATTTTGGTGCTGCTTGCTTAATTTTTATAGTTGAAGCCTCATCTTGGGATGCATAAAATAAATAAATAAATATTCGGAAAGGTGAGCTTAAATTAATTATATTTAACACTTTGTTTGAAAATGTAATAGCCTTTTTCTTATTTCAGTTAGCTGCACAATAGTTCGTAAAAATATAAATAACTTAAAAATCAATTGGAACGCATAAGTTAACCATTTAAAAGCCCAACTTAAGCGCATTAAAGATAATTGCAAATTGTATTATGTAAATTGCCAGGCAGGGAAGTGAAAGTGGAAAGTGAGCCAAAGGCAAACAGAAAATCATTTTCGTGAGAAAAAACAGTAAACAAATTACGTGCGTGACCCTCGCCTGAATACTTATTTTCCCATTTAATTTTTTCCTCATAATTGTGATAATTGTTTTCCAATTGATCGAGCATAAATGCAATTGAATCATTAAGTCGACAATTTCCCAGTCTGCTACTCATATTTCTTTTGCTTATTGCGCATAAATAAAATACATTTTATTTGTTCCAATTTTGCACTTTGCCATTGAAAGCGTTCGATGAAGTTTTTTTGCCCAAATATAATTTGGCTTAATAAATAAATTAGTTGCTAGTTGTATTGTTGCGTTAAATTGGTGATTATTGGCTTTTGCACTGCCGCATAATTGGTTTTAGTGATTTCGAAATTCAAATTGAAACTTAAAAGCAACCGAAATTTGTTGCTTTGTTGTATAATACTTATTAAACGAGTGTAAGAGCTTTGCACTGATAGCGAATTGTTTTGTTCAAGGATGTCCGGCTGGAAATTCATTTCCGGCAGTTCACATAACAAATCGATATTTTCATTTTTAAAAATAATTTGCTGAATTTCGGTTTGTTTGCCAGAGAGTTTATAATTTTTTTTACAGACGCTTATTTAATTTTCACTGTTAACCAACCATTAGAATGCAAACAAACTTTAATTTATTTATTCCTATTGAATATAAATGTGTTAACTGTAAAAAGTAAACTTGATTTTTTTAGGTCGGTAAATAAGGTTAATAGATTATATAAATAACATTTTTTATTGTTAAGGGAAACTATAGGACTGACTTGTCTGAGTACAGGCTTTGCAGTTGCTCCAGTCCGAATTTAATTAAATTTCCGCTCTAAATATGTAGTTGGATTTCCAAGTAAATCCAGGATCTTCCATTCAAACTTTTTCCCCACATCAGTTATATTCAAAGTTGGGACCAAAAACTGGGTCGGTAGCCGAGTATCTGAAACCAATTGGCAGCCGAGCATGCTGGGCAATTGAAATGGCCTACCGACCTGGTCCAACCCCCTTCCCCCCACTCCAATCGCACACACACACATACATACGCAGAAGGGAGCATTAGGGAGTAAGGCTCACACGGATGGGGAAACCACACGGTCCCTACACGGTAATTATCTAACAAGATTACGCAAAATGTTCCTCCCCGGCGATGGCAACGGAAACAACGACAGCCGTTGCAGTGGTAGTTGTAGCGGGGAAATTGGGGAAAGGTGGGTGGCAAAATTCAGGGGGGGTGGTTCGGGTGTAGGTTGGGAGAATTCAGAGGGGACAAGAAGAGGCAACAACGGCTGATGACAGTGGGCAGAATGCAAAATGTTGTTAAGTCGCTGGCAAAACGCTCCGATGCACAAGTGGACTGTTGGGTTGGTGGTTATGGCTGCTGGATCGCTGCGAATGGAGGAGGAAGCGTTGGATTACGGCTCTTAATACCGTGAATTTCTCGCTTTTACAACTGGCTTAAAGGGAAAGTGTGTCAGTCTCAGGTGTCCTTGCATCTGCTGACGAATGCCGACCCACTCGGATCAGCCTCAGATGCTGAAATCATTCGCATTCCCCATCATGAGCTGAATGTTTGGCGTGCGTTTCCACGGGGTGAGTTTAATTCGAAAGCATCCATCTGATCTTTGGTTGTAGAGTGGTGTTAAACAAACAGTTTCTTTTCCCTATATTTTCATATAAATCTTACCAACAATACGTTTTACATTTATTCAGAATCTTTGTATTTGTTAGTATGAAAAGATTAAATACAAAAAATATTTCAGCTTGTTTCCTTTTTGCATTTTAACTTTTGAAAACGCATTTATTAAATCCTGATACCCAAAGGGGGTAGGAAAATAAATATTTAAAAAACATTTCCATTTTTCCCCTCATAACACTTGTTCTAAATCATTTTTGTTATTTTCTATAAAAATACATTTTTAATTCCCCTCTGACTTTCCAACGTTGGAAAACACTTTCGTTGTTTTCAGTTACAGTTTTTGCTGAATGCAATTTTTATGCTCTCCAGATGCAAGTGGAGTCGGAAAGCTGCAGTCGATATTTTATGTATATTGTTGAGGGATTTTATTTGGTTTTTCCGCCCTGCCAAGGTCCTTGCATCCTGCGTCTGTGGGTGGTTTTTGTGGGTGCGGAATACGCGCATCAAATGCAAATTTGTCCCGCTCTTTGTTTGCGCTTTTTGTTCAATTCAGCTGCTGTGTGTTTTCTCTGCTTGTTTGCCATGTGTCTTCGTCTGGGGATAATCTGTATCTCAACTTGGAACCAGTTTACCTGCATTCACTCGGATTATTCGAAAGTTCCTGTATATATTTATAATGTGTATATTACCCGAAAGTCAAACAAGTGCAAATGCTGCTTGTGGAAGTGACACTGGAAAAGTTTTATTTTATTGTTGAAATTAGAATCCATTTCTACATTTTACTAACCAAAAGTGGAAGGCTTGTCTTAAAAATAAAAGGTAAATGGTAAAAGTTTATAAATAAATGAAGTGGTATTTTCAGCCAAACACGATTTGTTAATTTTGAACATTTAACAACCAAAGTGTTCCCCATTCGAACCACTTGATGGCCCACAAAACTGGCCCAATATTGACACGATCCGCGTTGGATTCCCACATTGGTTTGTCGGGCGCGATTTCGGTGTTTGGTGGCTCAATTTTCAAATGTTTTTGTGTTATATTTCTGCGGCAACGATTTGCGGTGGCCGTGCAAATGTTTTGTTATCTTACGCTGCTTTTAATTGATTTTCCATGTGCGGTTGCTGGATTTGTAATGGTTATAATGAACTGCAATTAATTTCGGCCACTGTCGTTGTTAAATACCGCAGAAAACAACAAATAAATTAAATTAAATTAAGTTTAGATTGTTCAACAACAATTCGAAAAAGAGAATTTTGTAATAGAATAAGCCTAACCTTGAAATGAATTACTTTGATGTAACATGATTCTAATTAATTTTAATTATTAAAAGCAAACTTTGAGCAACTTACGCAGTATTCTTAATAAGTTGATAAACTCCTTGTGTGTTGTGTTCCGCTCTGAAATTGGTTTTTATTTTCCAGATCCCTTGTGCACACATATGCTGCCACAGGATGGGGAACTAAATCAAGGTAATCTTAACAAAACCGCCCGAGAAGAAACCAAGTCAAGGCCGTAATCTTTTTAAGTGGGTGCGAGGCATCAGCGAGCGGTGAGGGCGAACCACATCAAAACCAAGTCAAAACCTAGACAAACACACTTGTTAGCTTATCATGTTACCCATGTTAAGCGTATTAATGGCAGCGAAGACGACGACAACGATGACAACAAATCCAAAAAAAAGGGCGTCAGCCAGGCAAACAAACAAGCAAACAAACATCGAGGACACAAAACGTGCAGGAAGAAGTAAAATATTAATAGCCAGCTACTAAAATAGCATGAGTCAAAATCCGAGCACAAAACACAAAGAATCGAGCATCGAGGCCAAGGAACCAACGAGTTCTGAGGTCTCCGAAGGGTTCGGGAATATGGGTCGGTGGGTCGGTGAGTTGGTCGGATGGTAGGTTGGTGGGTGGCTAAGCCACTTGCAAAGTCCTGGCTCAGACAGAACTCGGTATGCAGCCAACCATGATGCCATCATGCCACATTCCCTGTTCCCAGTTCCCAGTTCCCACATTCCCTGATCCTTGGAACTCTGGCTTAACCTCAAAGTTGTGTGCGGATGCCTGTTAATGTGTCATTTCGTTGGAATCGCGGGCCTTCCTTCTATATATCTATAAATAGTATAGAGGCCAAACTCACGCAACATACTCGTAAATGGAAGCTGATTTAATAGTTGATTGTCTGCTTTGGAGCTAAGTATCTATTTAACTAATATTAGAAACGTCTGTACAAAATTTTATCGTTGAACGTACAAAGCAATTTATAAATCAATTATTTACAAATAAAATTCAAGAATTATTTAGATTTTATTCAAAAGTCCACATTTGTTTATCTCAACCCCAACAAATGTTGGGATATTTCTAAACATTTTGCATAGCTTTTTCAGCCGTGTTTTTATCATGGGCTCCTTTGTTTGGGCCTTTTAACTGTGCATGGGTATAAATTGCCATTCATTGACAACACAAGCGTTAAGCCAGGGGCGTGGCCATTTGTCATGTTAAACGTTAAACACAAACCAAACAGCGGCCAGACTATGCCATATATATTGACATATTGCCGGGCTTTAGTTTCCTGTTTTTGATACGACGGACTGGCCACCAAGCGACCGCGCCATAAAAATAATCAACATAAATTGTGAAGAGCCAAACACTGTTGCCTGGTTGGCTCTTTGGCTGTTTTGCTGTTCGGTTGGTTGGGTGGGGGAAACAATAACAATAAAAATAATAAAGCAAAACAATGCCAGAATATTTATGGGCACTACGAGAGAAGAGAAGAGACCCTGCAAAAAAAAGAAAGAAAGATTGTTATGTGCCCAAATGACTGTGAAAAAAGGGCCCCTCACCCGCTGCTGTCTAAATATACTTTTGTCTGCGTCTGGCAGCGTAAGCAAATCAACCAACCAGCACTGGGCCAAATGCTGCACTGGGAATAGGCATCAGCAAACGGCCCACTCGGATACAGACGGCTCACACAGATACTCACCCACACAGCCGCAAAGGGCGCCCACATACACACACACACACAGACATCGCAATGCATCGTTAGCGCTAATGCTTCGTTACCAACAACAAATCGTCCCGATCTCCACTCCACTTTACTCTCAATAAATTTCGTATATTTTTGTTTTCGTATTTATTTACAGAAAAGTTATATCTCGTCTAGTGAATTATGGTGCTGAAAACTAACGATGATAAAATTCAATTTAAAAGTATTTTCCCAAACCATTTTTTGTTATTCACTTAATTGTTTTTTTTAAAAGGACTTATTAAAACCAAATTTTTACATTAAATGATATTACTAAAGTAAAAGCATGATATTACCATATCAAAAGGTATTTCCATATCAAAGCTACATATATTTCCATATTAAAATAATATTACCTTGATACTCGTTATTAATTTAACCATTCATTATTTTTGACTTCTTTTTCAACCATTTCGTTTTCTTCTCTATGCTCTCGAGAGTCCTTTTCGGATAATAAAATAATTGAATACAAATTTAATCATTTTCAAATATTTGCCTTAGCTTATTGTTTAATCTGAGTTGCGACTCAGCGGAGATTCTGCTAGATCCTTATCTGCTGAGCTGTTAAACATGCAAAGTCACTTTGTTGAGATTGTGTGTGCGTCTGTGTGTATTTTTGTGTGTGTGCGGGAGTGTGCTTATATGTGCAAACAAATTAAGGCAAAAGCCAAATATACGAAATATGCAAATGTTGCTGCTCTTAATGTTTGTTGCCACCTCAGCGTTGGGATGGGATATTTTTTCTTGCGGTTTTTATTTTGATTTCAGTTGCTTTTTTTTATTTTGTTGTTTGTTGGTTGGCAACCTAAAAGTTTCTTTATGTAAATAAGAAATTTATTTTTATGTAAGCGCGAGCCTAAAGTTGTAAAATTGTTTGTTGCCACTGCTTTTAGCTCGGCTCTTGCTACATTTCCTCCCTGTTTTCCACAAAGTTCTTTCAAGCTTCTTCAGCTTTCGTGGGCCGCTGCTTTATGGCCCAGTTTCCTAATTTAGTAGTTGGCTCCGAAGACGTAACTGTACATTAGGGAGTTGGCCCGCTGCTCTCTTGTTGCAATATCTTATGATTGCCGGCTGGATAATGTCTATAATTCCACTGCTCTTTTCAGCTGCTCAACCTTTGGAGTTTAATTTACATTTTTATGCCACTTGATTTGAGGACCATAAGTGAGATATGCTGGTGATGAAGGTGCTGGCAAAATTGTCAGACAAATTTCTCGGAAAAAAGTATCTTGGGAGTTTTTTATATAGATTCACATTTAATATGTTTATATTTAGAATAAATACTTTAACCATTACCTACAGGTTTCTATGATGGTTTGCTATTCCGAATTCTATTATTATTATATATTTAACATACATGCACCCAAAAACTTCCTGAGGAATACCAATCCAAGTCCACATCCAATTACTAAGGTAAAATTAGCATGCATTCCATGCTTAACTCACATGTGCTAGAACCCATAAAATTTTGTTGCCTACTTTTTTGGGTAGCATACACGCAAATTTTTGCCATCGAAACAAACAGGAAATGGGAAAAAAATAATAATTTACAGGAAATCAATACGAAAACTGGCGAAAATACTCAAGCGCGCAATCAGGGATGAGGGCAAAGGCAATTGGCACTTCATCACTTAAGCACCTGAAAGGCATTTTTCACTTTCAATTTCGGCGCAATGCCCCATAAAATCAAGGAGAGCGCTGATAACACGCACACAACCGACGGCCACCAATACACGCACGGGGATTGTCAATCGAGCAGCTGCTGTGCAATTTACACGCACGCCAGCCAAATTGACAACCGGCTGACAACAACAACAAAAACAAAAATAAATACAGGAGAAACCGAGGAGACAACCGGGGAGACAACCATCGAGAATTGTCAAGCGCGTTACGTGTGCACTTTGGGCGCAATCATAAAAAACAATTGAAATGTAAAATATAACATTTGCTTTGCTTTTTTTCATATGCCCTATGAAAGAGGGTATACGTCAATCAATATGGGAAGTAATTAAAATATTTTATTACATATTTTTCAATTAAATAAATTTAGGTGCAAAGGAGGGGAACATAATTTTTGTAAGATTTTTATTTTAATGAATAAATTTTATAAAATCCTATTGTTATGGGTTTCTATTTATTCATGAAGTCGTTTTATTTTATTAATGTATATTTTATATATTACATTTCATTATTCGTTTAAAAATTTGCAAATTTGCATATTTTTATAGAGGCTCGTCTGCGTAGCTCCATATCACCTGGCAGCAAAAGACTTTGCTGTCTGCGTTGTTGCTCTCGATGCTTTTAGCAATCGCGCGTTGATTGCGTATACGACAAGTCAGCCAAATGCACACACAGCAATTTCTATTGTAAATTGTTCACATTTCTCAAACAAAAAACAACAACAAGACAACAGCACAGAAGCGAGAGCGGAAAAATATAAAAGTATAAAGGCAGGCCAAAATCGTCTTCGTCATATTTTCTGCCCAAGGCTGGCAAACAAATTTCGGTCATAGCCTCCTGTTTTTTTCCTGTCCCACTCCCAAAAACCCGATTCCTTTATTTCTTGTTGGCCGCCTAAAGGTTTTGAGCGAAGAGGAAGTTGCGGCGACATGTTTTCAATAAATTGACAGCAATTGAAGGTTTATAAAACACTTTTTTTTGCCCTCTTTTGGGACGTTGGGGCGTGAGTGTGTGACAAATATTCGAGGAAAAGAACAGACCCAAAACCAATAAATTTCATGGGTAAAATGATTTTGTGCACCTTGTTTCGGAGTCGGATAATTTGAAATTTATTGATCTTCCTTGTGGGGCTTTAAAAGCACTTTAAAAACTTAACCTAAATTTATAAGAAACCGGAAACATTTTTCCCTCTACTGACTTTGGATTTCAATTTTCCAAGAATTAGGCTCTTATCCAAAATTAGAGCTCAATAAATGCCTTGAATCAAAGGGAAAACATAATCTTTTACCAAAAAATCTTCCCCTTACTACTGTACACTCAAGTTGTAATAAGTTTGTCTCGAAATTAAAAAGGTCACCGCAGAGAAACATTTGTGGGGAGAGAATGTGTGTTTAACAGTCGATCCAAATGGATGCCAAGTGGATTGTAGGGTTTTCATTTGACCCACAAATACAGATTTTCGAAAGTTAAAGTTCCCCTTCTGCAAGCCAACAGAAATTTTCCCCACTTGAAAAATTTCTCCTTTAACATTTTACAGAAATGTTAGCTGCTCTCCACAGTTTCGCCAGGCAACATGTGGCCCATCAGAATTTTGATTGACATCATGGCAGTTTTAGAGTCATCACTTGAACTTGGGCAACTTTTGAAACAGTTGCGAACATTTGATTTAAATTTGAAGAGTAACATAGTTGAATACAAATGTGGAATATTATATAGTAAGTCTTATAAAAATGTATGTAATTAAATGCTCATGTTATGAAAAAGCCGTAACCTAATTCCTGTTAAGAAGAAAAAAAAGAAAAAAGTTAATTACTCATTAAGCTTATTGAACATAGAAACTGGTAATTGGCAATTAATCTTTCATGTCTGAAAACAATTTCCAGTGCCTCCGCAATTTTTATTTTTTCCATCACTAATTGGCAGGCAAACAATTGAAAAAAATAAACAGGGAAATAATGTAGAAAAAACGCTGAGAGCTGGGAGTCAATGAGAATGATTAATTGAACACATAAATGACTCCGTGAATTTGCCTCTCGGTTTTAATTCATAATGAATAGGAATCAAGAGCGAGAGTGTTGTATACACATGAAATTTTGATATGTTTGGTTTCGGGGGAAACTGTTCAAAGCGCTCCTTCTGTTGAATTAAACATGAGGCATGAGGTTGTTTTGAGACTTTCGGTCTGCGAAATTGGATTTGAAATCTAAGTGGCCGCCTGCTGGTTGCTTTTGCCAAATCGATGCGAATCAGCCCCATTCCAAATTACACCTGTCTCAGACTTTTGGCTAATCCCACAGGCCAAGCAAAACATACACACTCACGGCGAATTATTGGCAACTTGAGCAGCAACAACAACAGCTTCATGGCTGTGGACACTAATCTAAGCAATTGTGTTGGTCTATATTTGCATGCCCCACTCACTCACACACAAACACACACATATACACACACCCACACACACGCTGAGTATCTATATGCGCTGGTTGTTTGTTATATTTGCTAAACGCTTACTGCAAATACAGACACAGAGGACCTCTTCGAGTGCATCGGGAGTCGAGGGGCAATTACAGATGGCAGGACCCTCGCAAAATCCCCGCCCACCGAAAGTCATTTACATGAATATCATTTGGACGGCCATGAAACGGAAAGGTTATTCAAATTCCGAAATGCGATTTCAGCGAAATATATTCCCGATTTAATAGCTAATGGAATTGTATTTCCTACGAGTAAAGAATTTAAGTGAGGACATAATTGTCTTGAACTACATTTAAAAAAATTCGAAAGATTTTTAAAATAATTGTTTATTATCACACTTTTAGTTCATTTAATTTTTAGCTTGAAGCACATTTCATTTATTGGTTTTTCTTGGTTAAGTTAGTTAACATGCGAATTGAGTTCCCGGAACAACATTTACTATGGTTAAAGTTGGTCCTGGCAATGTTTGGGCTAGTGGAAATTGCCAAAAACTCTGGCCCTCTGTGTTTTACACTTTCTCTCTCTGGTAACTTAGCACAGGACACGGCGGTGCCTTTGGTCCTTTCCGTTGTCGTTGTCGCCCAGTGGTTTTGTTTGGTTTGTTGTTTAGTTGTCTCTGGCTGCTCCTGTTTGTCATTTGTTTGCAGATTTTTGTGTAGATTCTGTGGCTTCTTTGGCGCTGGCTTAGTTTATTTATTGTTCCCACACCCACACTCGGAAGGGCCAAAGGAAAATATGTCAAGGTGCGCCGCAGGAGAGCCGAACTTGCTTTTCCCCCCGCTTTTCCCCTTTTTTCCTTACTCTTTCCATTTTCGCCATTAAGCTTGAGTAATGTTTGCAGCGGCCTTGCGGCAGGCGTCGGCTCAATTTTTTGGCGACATTGTAAATAATGAAGACTTTAAGCTGGGCGAAATTAGCGCTGTATTGCTCTTCCTGTGGCCTCTTGTTTGTTCGTCGTAATGAACTAAACACAGTGGCTTAATGGCAGCCACAGAAACCAAGTCTAATGAGAAATATGGTGAAGCACATGTGCATGACTTGTCAGGAGGCAAGACAAAAACCCCTTTGTTTATGGCGTATTAATGAAGAAAATTACTCGCCCTGATTCATTCTGCATAATTGCAAAAGAGTCCTGTCGGCTTCTTCTCGTTGATTATAATTGCGCATTTTATGGCCAATGAATATTTATGGCTTGACTTGTTGATTCCAGGAAGGCGATAAACTGGCAATTTTTTTTTTTGTAACAGAACAGCAAATGTCTCTTAAAATGCTAATTTATTTTCTAAACCTTTAATATAATGAAATCATTTAGTTTATAAGGAAGGATCTTTTGAAACCAGAGCGTAGAAAAGCTGATTGAAGGAATTTTCGAAGCATCTCACATTCTTTACACTCTTCATGCGTTCGAATTGCAAATGCACATTGTTTTCCCTTCGAACGTGCATTTTTGTGGCCTGACTTTATTTTAGTTTTCCCTTTCGCTCCCCAAAAACTCTATTTTACTTTACTTCACTTCACTTTATTCTGTTGATATTTATTTTGATTGTTTGTATTTTCGCTGCTTTTTTTGCGGTTGCCCGTGCCCCTTCGCCTTTCGCTTTGTATTTAATTTTGTTTATGCACAACTCGAACACACATATTTGAGATTTCTTCGGCGTTGGGGAAGCAGGACTCCCCGTATCTGGCACTATTCAGCCGGCAGCCTTGGCTGTTGTCCTGTCATTGTCCTGGCTGCTAGAGCGCTTTTCCTCCACTACTGCCTGTCGTTGTCGCTTTCCCATGTCGACGTTTATTTATGCAAATTTAATTTCCATACTAAACGCTCTCTGTGTGTAAGAGGGGTAAATGTGTATGTATGGGTGTGTGTGTCTGTGTGTGTTAGCTCGAAAAATTCACTTTGCTTTTGCCCATTTTGGCCTGATTTTACTTACTCTTGTTCGCTGCAGCTTCTGTGGGTGGCGCAAGTATTTTTCCGTTATTGCTTTTTATCAGCCTTGATAAGTGCGAGGGCTGTCGCTATTTCCCCTCCACTTCTATCTCCTAGCTGGGCAATTTTATTACACTGCGGCGTTAAAATTGTTTGCCAGCTAATAGAAAATGATTTTTTTTGCTCCCTGCTCGACGCTCTTCATTTGCATGCCTCCGGCCGAGGGAGCAATGTCCTTAATTAAGTGGCAACACGACGCCAAAAACGAATGGGGATTGGGATTCCGGCAGGAGTAAGCGGCTTGTCATATGTGCTCGTTCAGTTGAGTGCCTCAGCCATCATAAAGTTAATTTAAAATTTCCCACATTTCCCCCCTCTCCCCACTCAAGTTTTCCATTGGCTTTAGTTTTCATTTCAAGTTTTTTCTTGTGTTTTTTTCCGTTTGCGCGAGGACCTTGCCAGAAATCGGTTTTATGTAAATGACGCCCAGCGGCAGATAAAGCATTTTAATTTTTTTTTTTGCGTGGCACTGGTCTGGCAGTTTGAGTTATTTCCAAGCATACTTCCTCTTTGGCATTGGAGCTCATTTCAGGATAATGCACCTCACCCACATACATTGACCAGGGGCACAAATATCCTTTCCCTCGGTTTCTTTTTCTTTTCCCTGCATTTTTTTGCGGCTCACCAAAATGATTCTATTCCCATGTGGGCATGTTTTCATTACAGGGAAACTTTTTGGCTCCAGTTGGATTCTCATGTTTAAGTGATCTCTATGGAATTTTGTCCGCATTTTTGGGACAGGAATTTTTAGTTATGGAACTGCGCATGTTTCAGTAATTTTTGTTATTTTATTACCAAATGAAAAATTATAAATACTTTACAAAAAATGGTAAAACTGAAACATTTCAGTAATGAGTTCATGTAGGTATATATTTAGAATGCATAAGAGAAAGAAATTCAGAAAAGTAATGGGTGAATAAATGCAAATAAATTGACTTAATTCCATAAACGGCGCATCAAGAATGTCTCATATTTAATTAATTACGTTCCGAGAACAGCACTCGTCTGCGAAAGGGTCCGTAAAACATTGAACCTTGGGCGAGCTCTTGACCTCCCGGGTCTGGGCCAAAACACATGTGGAAGGTCCAGACGGCTGACACACAAGGACTGTCTCTCGCAGCATGTGGCCTCTTTACGGCGCAAAAGGATACAAATTTTTTGGCAACTGCTGAATCACTGGCTGAATGGCTCTGCAGAGAGAATAAAAGACTGCTTGTGGCACTCGGGGGATTGGACAAATAAAAATCGTTGGGACGTCAAGTGGCGGTGTGAGCATTTAGCTTGGCGGGTTACTCGAAAGTTATCAGCGCGCCACTTCTACCGCTTGAATTAAATTTTTTCAGAAGGGGGGTGACGGTGAAGAACGGATGTCCTGCCATAACGCAAAGCAAACCGGAAGCAAAGCAGAAGCTTCTGTTTGTCGCCGCTGCCGCTGAATGGAGCTTGGCTAAAAGGATTTCGCCGCAATTTGTTTGATGTTTGCTACGTGTTTTCAAATATTTCTCTTAGTTTCAGCTTTATCCTCTTCTCCTCGTTGCTTGGCGACAGTTGGCGGCCAAGTGCAGCAACGAATGCTGGATAACATTTCATAGAAAATTCTTCAAACTTTCTCTCGCAGACTTCTTTTTATGCGACTGCGGTGGATGCGGAAAGAAATGAGCATCCTATGGCGTTTTTACTTATTTTTTGTGTGCGGATGTTTGTCTAATAATAAACTGTGTCACAAAAACAGCTCTGAAATAAACTTGCAATAAAATATATTTTTGCTCGTTTCTCTTTTGTCTCTGTCAATATGAGTAAAATGTGGAAATTTAAATCAATAAGTAAGGCATTAAGAATTAACATTTATTTGAAAAGCTTGAAGGATGAATTATTTATAAATAAATATAAATATATATATAAATATATTGGTTTGTTGCAAACTATTGCATTATTAGAAAACTAATTATGGTTATCAATATAATATAAAATTATAATTGCTTTTTATGAAAAGTTCATTGAACCCATTTTAAAAAGTAACGCAAAATCCCGCTGCGCTAGTTAATTTATCATAAATTTATCAAACCAAACCGCGCAAGTGTGCATAAAAACTAAAATCCGAAATCCTAACCGAAAAAAGTGAGCAAAGTATAATGCTTCCGCTTCACACTTGGGCAAATAAATGGTGAGAAATTTCCATAAAATAAAAGCAAATGTAAAAAACGCACACACGCAGGAAGCGGAAATGAAGTTTATGGCTGGCCGTGTCGGTGTAAATGTGAGATGGTGTCGGTAGGAAGTAGTAAAATCCCTAATAGAAACGAGGCGTGGTTGGACAAGGAAAACCGCACAAAACTAATTTCCCCAAGGCGCGCTGCAAGAAAACAAGCATCCCAAATGGGCGGAACACGCCCCAAAGCAAACCAACGCCAACGGCTCATTGGAGCAGACAAGATTAGCGGGCTTTTCCGGATAGGATGCGCATAGGGGGATCTAATAGGGCGTGTTTATATACAGGGGGTTAATAAATGGTAGCCCTTTATTTTTTTTCCTTTCCGAAAGAACAACAATGGCCACGTGTATCCCCAAAAATTTATTGAGAAAAATACAATTACATTTACTATATAGCAAAATAAATAATAGTTTAATTACCTAATTTATTCTTTAATGCAGGTTTTAAGTAAATTTTTCTCATAGAGGTTAAGATGCCTTATATAAGTTTAAAGGTTAAGTGTATAAAACATTGTTATTACCCATTTCAAAAATTGTTTAATATTTATGACCTTTAACAAGCTTGAAAATGTTGAAGCATACACATGAGTCTTGAGCTCTACGGCTTGTTAGCTGCAGTTAAATAAAATACAAGTTAAATCAACTTCCCATGCCCCCTTTTAAGCCACAAGAACTTTTCGCAATTGTATAATTTGCTCAAACGAGTGTTTACTTTCGCCCCAGCCACTTTTTTCACGCCTCAGAAAGTGCGACAAAGTATAAAAAATGTGGCAGCCGTACAAAGGACACAGTTCGAGTGGCACATGTTGTGCGTACGACTGTAACTGTTAAAATATATATATATATTTTATATATATAAATTAGCAACAATCCGTCACCGACTGGGTGAGGTTTTTGCCGCTCGCTCCTTTTCATTTTATTACGTAACCCTGCTCTTTGTGCAGCCTGCTCCTTACTTAAGTGTTATTAAAGCCGTCGACTGACGACTGTCTGCCTCTTAGGCATAATTGTTGCTTTACTTAGCCCGCCCACTTGGGGCAGCCACCCACTTTTCACCCTCCATTTTCACCACCTCCCTGCGAAAGCTGCACCTTTTACGCTTTTGCCTGTAGTTTATTTCATTTGTCTGGCACTCGGCAGAATTTTCACTTATTTCTTTGACTCGCATTTGCTTTGCCGTATTTTTCTTGCTTTTTGCTCCGCTTGCTTTTATGACTTTTGCCTTTTAGTGGCCTCTTAAGATGGCCGAAGTGTTTGCCAGCCAACGCGGCGTATGAGTAATGAGCAGAAGCGCCGCACGATATTACTCATTCGTCAGTTATTCCCGAGCCGCTAATAATAAACACCTTTGGGGGCCTATCAAACATATATAAATATATATGCATTAAATGAAGTGTAAATGTACGTACTGCTTGACAAATGACTGGGATTTAGTGGTCTGAAAAATAAGTTTTACCACATAATTAATACTCGGTAAATGGTGTTTCAGGTGAACTATTCGTGCGGCATAAGTCCTAAATATTGGAGAAAATGTGCCAATTAAGCCGCTCAAAGTACATTTCAATTATGGCTTTCAACAGGCTCCTCCTAGCCACCTGACATGACCGATTGTTTGCCCTTGGCTATATCCATCCGGCTAATGCCAGTCACGTCATCCCCATTTCGGGGAGCTTATCAAGGTCCACAGCTGTCGGCCGGGGACTTAAGTCTGCAGCGCCCGTATTTTGAATATTTGTTTGGCAAACGCTTGCCACCGCCACCGCTCCACACATAATATTGCCACTTGAAATTAATTTCTCAAGAGCTCAGAAGCACATGTGACGAGAGGACAAACACGAATATTCCCTTTTCTAAACACTAGCTGGGCCAACAATATCGTGTATATTTACTTGTATATATTTTGTAAATGCGCCCGGCTGAGAGTCAGGCATTATGTCGTCGCTTGTTAAATCTGTTCAATCTGTGCGTGCGATGACATGTGTTTGCGTCTGCTCCTCGTTCTTGCTCTTGTCTTTGTTTTTGCTCTTACACCAGGACGACAGCTTAGTTATGGGCAAAAATTTGCATTATATTAATAACTCACAAGATAATTCAGAATGCTGATGTGAAAACGCAGCCATTAAAGTTGTTTACCTCAAGCCAAATGAATCTTATTTAGCAAGTTAGCAATCGCACCCATTCTGTTTGTTTTGCGGTACAACCAATTTGAAAGAGGTACTATTGACAGTAATTTTAATCTGTAAACATTTCATGCACATAAGGTTAAGCAATCCGTTTAGAAACACCACCTCTTCTGCAATAGAAATATATATTTGTTTTCAATTTGTTTTGGTGAACTTTAACTTTGCCACGTCAAAGGGCAGAAATAATTTGTTTATTCCAAATCGCATACAATTTTCAATCATTTTCCCAATTTGCTCGAACGAAAACAAAAGCGGCGCATAAAGGAGAATGCAAAAGTGGGAATTATGGATCGCTAGCTATTTCTCGATTTTTGGAGCATCCAAAGTACGCATCGAAGCGTTTATTTATTTCATTTGCCATTGAGCACTTACGTATTGCCAGCAATTTTTCTGCATCAAATGAAATTGAAGTTCCGCTGCCCTGGGTCCTGCCAAAGTCCTTGCCACGCCCCCCGATCAGGGCTATCAATATCCTAGCGTAAAAGCGGAAGAAAAGCGAGTGCGAGGCAAGGCAATCAACAAGAAATACATTTACTTCGGCATTTTCCCCCCTTACCATTTTCCCTCTCCCTTTTTTCCTGCCATTTTTCCTTATGAAATCTCGCATGCTTCGCTGCTGATGGCCGGGTGGAAATGATGGGGAGGAAAATTCCCAGGGCGGAGCAGTCAAAACATTTGTTCATTTCCGTTTCACGACAATATTCATATTAGCGGCAAATTTCAGTGCCTTCAATTGGAGATTCTCGCTCCATAAACATGCCTGGGCATTGGTCCATGATGATTGCTCTGGCCCAGTTTTTGCTGCCTTTTTGTTTATTTTAACTTCGGCCGCGAGTCGGGAAATGAATTTGAAATCCAAACATTTCCATCCATACACGCTACGTTATTATTTATTAGGCATTTGTGCTGATGTTTTTATATTTATAGCATTGGTTCGAGATTTATTTTTATTGCCAAGTTATTACGCATATCGGTATGATAATAAATTTTCCAGCCCAAAGGAAAAGGCAACAGAGAGCCGAAAATGCTGGCGATGCTCAAGTGAAAGCTCAATTGAAGCGTGCCGTTTCTCCATCGTTGAAGTTTTTACCCCCCGAACTAGATTAAATTTTATGCATATATTTGGCTTACATTTTGCCAATTTTATTATTTCCTCTTCTGCATTTTATTTTTCGGGGTAAGCCCCTTGAATTAGTCTGGGTAATTTTGTTGCCAATTCGAGAGCTCTTCGAAAAGCAGTACTCCAGTCAGTTGTTCGTTTATGCATTTATTTTCCTACATACATTTATCCACTTGTGAACTCATGCATTTCCGAGAGTTATTGCAATTTTTGGTTGGCCTTTGGGTGTCATTGAACTTGGAGAGTGTTTTCTGCATTTGCGACGAAAATCTTCCATAAATTTAAAGGACATAAAATTTCTTGCTGTCGTCTGCTTGTCGCTTAGTCCATTGTTTTCACTCCAACAAAAGTAATTGAAATTTGCATTGTGGCATTAGCCGGATGAAATATTTGCACCACAAAAATTATGGCAGTTTAAATAGACGTGCTGAAGTAAAACTTTTAATAAATTAAATTTACAAAGTCAACGCTGTCATCAAAAGAGATTTGATGTTGGAACATGGGTTTATTGACATTCTATTTGACATTTAATTGTCTGTTCTTTGCTTTCTTGGATTTGCTTAGGACTCCTGTCGTTAAATAAGACCCAACAATATACAATATTTTAAAGAATGTCTTAAGAGTCGGCGCATTGGCCAATAAGGCTTTATGTCCTAATTAACTTGGTAGCCAAAACCAAAAGCAACAGCCAGATGGAAATGTCAATCCCGATTGTAAGACATACATAATGTAATTAATCAATGACAGAAGACCCGATTGACGCACACAACGTACAATTTACTTGACTGTGCAATCGGAGCCACTGAAAGTGCATTTGCGGGTCATTTAAATCCGGAACAGTGAGTCCGTGGCAAAAGCCTCGGCCGGAGGACAACTAAATTTCAATTAGGTTTAAATGTAAGCACAGTAAATTGCGCAAGTGTCCACGTAGGCTATCTATTTGCATTAGCCTGCGAATGAGAATGTACGGTATTAATGCGTAATTATGCTAACAAGTCAAAGGTCCGATCTCTGACTCTACTACTGAGCCCTGTCCCTGTCCCTAATGCGGCTAAATCAGTTTAATTATAAAAGATTAACCAGACGGTGTCTGATAGCCAGACGCACTCGCTCTCCGTGTGGCTTTAATTGAAATGCCCCGCACAAAGTCAATTCAAACCCAATAACAATGCTGTTGTTCAGGCGGAAGTTTGTTTTCGGCAACTAATCCCAAATGATTAACGAAAATGCGCGTGAAAGTGTTGGGATCCTCGGAATGTCCTGGCCCCCGGCATTCCAGTGTCTATCTTCATTCCCCAGTATATATCCGTATATATATATAGCCAAAGGCACATAATTCAATGCGGAGAGCTTGTTGTTGCCTGGTGTGTGTCAATATTGGCGAAGGGAAATGGAAAGCATTCCGTGTATATATATTCGAAATAGAGATGGGTGCGTGAGCGGAAGCTGGCAATCAAGATGCAGGATAATCAGGATAATGACATTAATTCGCGGCTTATGAGCTAAGCGTTTTATTGGGCATTTTAAATTCGTAAGAAGGTGGAATAATCTTGCCCTCAAGAAACTAACTGTGTTTAAAATGTAAATACATATTTAATAAATAGCTAAGATGACAACAAAAATATTGAAAAATTAATTCTGTAGGCGAGTAGTGAAGTAGTTTTTGAAGGTATAAATAACAAGTTACAAGCAAATAAACTTTAAATATTACCACTTTTTTTTTTTTTTTTTGTAGCTCTCTTTTATAATCAGCTTAATATTGTTTTTGGGAAACTCCTTGATATTTCCTTGAATTTCTTATAAATTTCTTTCAATCGATGTCCATCGCTATTTTGTAATGGTGACAGCCTGTACCGTATCGCTTTGTTGCGTGAACGTCGGATAGGCGTTATATGCGTGCGGAATTCAATAAAAATTCTAATGGTTTTCTGATGATAATCTCATGACTGTGAAAATCAAACAGCCAAGCGTTGCCCAGGCAATATTTGCACTTTGGTCTGCGATTGGGTTTTGGTTTCGGTTTCCTGTCGCTCGCTCGTATTTTCCTAAATATTTGCG
Source organism: Drosophila ficusphila (assembly GCF_018152265.1). Classification (NCBI taxonomy): domain Eukaryota; kingdom Metazoa; phylum Arthropoda; class Insecta; order Diptera; family Drosophilidae; genus Drosophila; species Drosophila ficusphila. The sequence goes on from NW_025064016.1 coordinate 2,701,546, forward strand.
ACGCTCCGCGCTGTCAACTTGCTAGCTTCGATTGAATTCCTTTATCTGCCGCACCGCTTCGACTTTGGCTCCACTTCATGCTTCGTTAGCTCTGAATTCCTGGCAGTTCTGGGAGCATACGTTTGCGTCTGTCTCCTTTTGTCGGATCGAACACCTTTTTTTTTCCGCCGCCTCCTTTTTCCCCAGAGGAAGCTTACGTATTTGTTAATACCTATGTCCCCGACTGCCAGGGCTGCATAAGATTGGACTTAATCCGATTTGCCGCATTTGCTGCTTGGTTAGCTTTTTTCATTTCGCTCACAACTCCCTAACACTCTCATTCTTTCCGGTTTTTTTAACATTTGCACTTTGGCATTCTGATTGGCATTGACAATAGTCTCTTTGTTTTAAACTTTAACTTCGTGTGACCCCTTTTTATGTGTTCGAAATTAAAAAATAATATAAACAGCTTAAGCTTAAAGTTCCTCCGGGGGCTTACGTTGCGTATGCGCAACTTTTCATTTGTGTTTTTCGTCTGTCTGAATTTTTAATCTAGACAAACAGCCGTAGGTTGCAGACGTCTAGATGCGATTAAAATGTAAATAATTCGAAAATAAAATTAAATGCAAACACTCGGGTTTAAGCAGTATTTGTGGTAAATCTAAGCATTATTATTAAATCAAGTAAGTAAATATGGTTAAATTATTTCACTTTTGTCATGTTTTATGTTTAAGTCATTTAATTTCCTTATTTTGTCAATATTATTTTTTTTTACCGGGTTTTAAACAACTCTGATTTTTATCAGCCTTGAATAAATAGAACTTTGTCATAATCCTCAAGGCAATTTCTCTGTTTGCCAATCATCCTTTGGCACAAATTTTCCTCGAAAACAGTTTTGCCCGATTTCCGGGCAACTTTCACTGGAATCTTTGGACAACAACCGCATGTTCCGACTGCGGTTGAAAGCAGCCGCTGGCGGTGGCGATAAGTCCACCCAAAAGTCATTAAACTTGTACTTTCGACTTTTTCGGGGTGTGGCCGTGAAAGAGCAAGCTTAAGTCAACTTTTATGCACATGGCTGCCATCAATTCGATTCAATTTCTTGGCACTAAACGCGCCAGATTGTCTGTGTGTGAGTTTATTTCCGGTGCCCGGAGTTCGTCCACTTCCACGCTGCGTGCAAATGGCTCAACAAATTAGCGACAAAACTTTACGGACGCCACAACACAGCGCAATTAAAATTACAAGAAAAACAGCAACAGCAGCAACAATAATTACAAAATGCTTCTGGGGGGAAAGGAAAGTTTCAGTGGTTCAGCAGCCGGGTAATAACAGTCTGGTTTCCGAATCTTGGCAGGGCACGAATCGTACCTCATATTCAATTTCGTGCAGCTTTTAATTTTAATTAGAGCCAATTAAGGGAGTATACTCGCCGTTCCGATCCCCATTCCCCATTCCAGCCCCCTCTCTATTTATCTCCCATTTTCACTCTGAACACACGCACACACAAAACAAATTGTCCTGTGTTCCTCCTGTTGGCTCTTGGCATCTTAAGCGGGGATTCTTTTTACGTATAATTGCTGTGCTAAACTACACATTTTTCACAAAATTCTCCCTCTCAGTCTCGACCAAAAAATAGACAAAAGCTGTTTCGGTAGCTTAGAAAGAGGCAAAGCAAAGCGACAAAGGCTTAAAGGGAGAGAAAAGAAGATTGCTGGTAGGAAAAACTAGAAACAAGTTTAAAGAAGTTATAATACTCTTAATTTATGATTTGATTTTAATAGTTTTCCGCAAAAAAGTATTCAATATTTTCCTATTTAAAATTCAAATAACTGTTCGAATGCAGATAATAATGAAAAACAGCAGATCAGAAATGAGGAATTATTGTTTTTATTCAGATTATGTCCACAAAGGTGAAAAATACAACATCGAATGTGATTAATCTGTTTTATCTGATATTGATCTGTACATCAGGATGAATTCAGTAGTGGCATAGTCCTTTCTGCCACTGCATCATTGAATTGCCGGAGGCCAAAGCACGAATTCGCATTTGGTCGGTGGTGTGAGTGTGTGTGTGTTTGTCTATGTTTTATGTGTGCGGTGTGTTTTGCCTGCGAGTGCACAAAGTTAAATGCTTTTTTCATATACTATCCAAACGTTTCCTTCTCTTTCGCCCGTGCTTCTTCTGTCTCGCTCACACAGTGTGTGTTTGTCTGTGAAATGCCATTTGGTTTCTGTGTTTGCCGGCGGACACAAAAAACTAAATGCGAATGAGTTTCGGTCCAAATGTGAAAATAATTAAAGTAGGTATTTAATAAACTGATTCACTCGCTTTTTTAATTGATTGTTAAATAAATGCATTCGTGATAAATAATGAACTTTTTCATGGATTTTTATCTGAAAATTAGGTGGCAATTTCATAAAATGTATTTGGTTTAACATTTTTATGTGTTTTTCTAGCACTTGGCAGAGAAATGGTAAAATGGAAACCAATACATTAATAGTTTGAGTATTTAAAGATTTAACTTTTAAGTTTATTTTCATATATTTCATTATGATTTAATAATAGATATGCAGGATAAATATGGTGAACACGGAAAATCTAAATTTAAATAAAATCGATTTGCTGTTCTTATTCCAAAAATTACTGAAGAGTTCATGCATTAAGTATTCGCACTGTTGACGCACAGATTAAAGAGTTTCTGGCTGAAAATTTCGTGGAGAATTTCCACCGCGACCGCCTCATTGTGATGCATTCGTTTCCTCCCAAATCAACTGTCAAATAGTGAACGGTACTTTTGATTATCAGCCATTTTGCATACCACCCAAGCGCACCCTCGATTTTCCACCTCGGGGAAGTGCGTGTGCTGTGTGTTTGTGTTCGCTCACCTTGCTTTGCCTTGGGTACATTTAAATTTCCATTTGAAATTGGCAGCAGTTGTGGGTGGTGGGGGTTGTCGGGTATCGGGTGTGTCGAGTGGAGCGGGGAAACAGACAGCTGTTACAATATTATTGACTCATATCGCATGCACGGCACAAGCTTACGCCAACTCCTCGAGGACACCGGAATATCAGGATACCGGGACACGCTGCCTTTTCGCTGGGATACAGAGTCCGTTTACACGAGGGTTTTTGTGTCAAAATAAATGAATTTAAAAAAAGAACACTTTTTGCTTACGCAATATACTGCATGCAGGGGTAGCAAACAAACATTTTTCTTTTTATGAAAGAATATTTAATACATTTTAAACCATCAAACATTCATTCATTGACTCTTTAAGGGAATTCATACATGATATCTTCTGTTATTGATTTTCAACAAGAACCTCCGCATAAACATAGAAATCAAAAGGAACAAGCTGTTCCCGACCTTCCATTCTGATTTGCCATCGACACAGAACCCGGGGGTTGAGTTTTGAGTGCGGCGAACTTGGCATAAAATTAAGTGCTCCATTTTAATTGAATTGATGTCGGTCGAGGAGCCAAGAACGTGTTTCAGCCTTCTGTGAAAGGTAGCTTTTGACAATCTTGTGTCAATAAATGGCCGGGTGCTTCAGCCACATATGCTGCCAATTCTGGGGTTGGCATACCTTTTGACTTCGCTTTTTATGCTCTACGGTCTCGGTCTGTTTTATTTCGGTTCAGGTAATCATCGGGGAACTCGACAGGCACGTCTTCGTCTTAAGTTCCTTTCTTCTTTTTTCCTAGGAGTGGCAACATCTGTTTGATAATGTCTGCCAAATGTTTATCACTTTGTTCGTGTTATTTTATTTTTGTATTCCTCTCCGTTTGTGCCGTTCATGAATGCATAAGCCGAGATTTTACTTTAGTTGAGGGGCAGAGAACGGTCTATAAAAGTTGCCAAGTAAAGCTTTCACATTCGGATGAAAAAGCATTTAAAGGTCATGAATATGTTTATAAACTTGAAAGCAAACGAGGCAAAAGTCAGCAGCTTGCAAAGTTTGGAAAGTTTCTAAATGTTATTCAGTTGAACTATTTAATTACAGATTTTAGTACGAAAAGTTAATAAAAGAACAAGAACTATATTAAAAGTAAGTTTTTGATTCAGTTCATATAGGAGATTACTCCGCTAATATCGCTTTTACATATAGCCAAAAATAAATAGTCAACAGGTTAAAAGTAATAAATCATAGTCCAGCGACTTCACAATGTGGAAGTGTCGTTTAAATTGCAATTTTCAGCATCGGTGCTGTGTAAAAAGTCCACTCCATTTTCGATCGAATCGGGTGTTAATGTTAATCGATGGAGGCGTGTGGTGCCCCAGTTCCGATTCGATGGGGCGACGATACGATGCGATGCGTTGAAGTGGTGTTTGTTAAGTACAGCACGCTTGACATCATTATCGCGACTGTCAACAGAAACTGCTCAGCCCGAATCTGTTGATTATGTTGTTGTTTTCGTCGCCCAGGCGGCTCTGAAGTTCGCCCTCTGATTGACAACTTTCCGGAGGGTTCGGAGGTCTCCGAAACTTTTGCGCCCCCGTTGTCAATTGTCACTCGAATCCAATTTAACACAGACACACACGTTGGGGAGTTGTGGGAGTCGTAAACAGCGTTTTAAACAGCCACGCCGAAAAAGGCATCAACATTATTGGCATCGTCATCGTTATCCGACAGTTTGTGTCAAGGCGTTAACGGTGCTTGGTGCCTGCTACTTGACGGTGGCAACCCTGGCAAGTGTCACAACTTTTTGCATCATGTCACGCACTCTAAATGACAAGGGAAAGTTTTTGGAAATATTTTGCTTAACTGTTTCACTCTTTAATTCTTATCCCTTTATTTTTTTGATTGATTGTGTAATTTTTCAGTAAAGAAAATAAAGTTGTGTTCAGTTGCAACATTACCTTTAAATTTACCTTGCAAAGATATTATACTTTTTAAAGTGTTGTTGAAATTTGCTCATTTACTACTTTTTTTTACTTATTAATTTGTTAATTAATTGTTGTTATTAATTGTAACAGACAATTTGTTTTAAGAACTCAATAGCACCCAATGTTAAGTGGACTCTAACATTAATTTAGTTTCCCGTTGAATTATCATCCTAATCCCTCAATCCTCCTAATAACAAAATCACATGAAACCCTTAGAACTATATTTGCGTTTGATTTGCTGAAGTTTACCTATTTAAATAAACACAAGATTTCTTAACTCATGCAATGCAAATGTTATGCAATTCCATTTTTAGCTTTAACATTCCAAATAAAATGTTTTCCCACCCAGATTAAATAACAAAATGTTTTCCAGACCTAACTCCCCCGAGCAAGCCGCAAAAGGTAAATGAAATGTGCAATCTGTGCAAATCGGAAAATCAAAAAACTTTTAGCACAAAAAATGTTGCCAACTGCCGAACATGAAAAGCTTGTGTTTTCATGGGAATCTGTTGGAGCAGCAAATGTGTTGTTAGTCTTACAAAAAAATAACTCCATTTTTCCCATACATAAATATTCATTTATTTTATTAAAAATATTTTCACCTCACCCCCAGCAAGAAAATCGGTTTACGAACCTGAAAGGAAATGCAGAGAGCTCAAATCCCCGAAACATGTTTTCTATGGCTAATAATAATTGCGTTTGGCTTCTTTCGGGTTTTTGCCAAAAATGAAAAGGCAAGGCAAGCTTTGGTCCAAGTGGCATTTTAAAAATACGAAATAATAGTTCCTGTCGAAAGCAAAAAATCAAGAAAAATGTGTGCGAGTGTGAGAAGCCCGCCGGGAGTCATATTGAAAAATGTGTCAGCCTTCAGGTTGGAAATTTGCATTTGGCAACGAGTTGGTCAAACTAGCACCTGGCATTTGTGGAATTGTATGGCAGAGGTATTTTTTCCTTAACATATAGAAAATTGCTGAACACCTGTGCGATTGTGTGCAGGTTACTTGTCAGGAACTGTTGGAATAGTTTGCACATTTCCATAAAATATAATTAAAAGCAACTCACCGGAGACACAAGTCTGCCAGATTTGTGCGTAAAATACCATTCGTAGCTCTGGAGATTTCTTGCATATTTTGCGGTGTTGTCTCAACATATTTTGCCTGGCTTTCAACGCAATTATCGTAACGATTATTGTGCAAATGCGCCAGTAAAGTATTTTCCCCAAAATAATAGCATATTTTATTGTAACTGCTGTTTGCAACTGACAAATGCCTTTTGTGCTGTTTGCTTAATTGTAACTACGTCTAATTGGAAGCATCAACACTTGTTTTGTGCAGGCATCTTAATTAAAACACACACATATAAATATATATATAGTGCCACAACGGGTCTGCTGCTGAAGTTTGAATGACTGCCAGCGGAGCTGTGGAAGAAATCGAGAATACGCCCCTTGAAAAATTTATCTGACATTTTCGCTCGCTTTGTTTCGAGAGGAGAGCTCCGCCAACAGGCAAGAGCCAAAAAAGAATTTACGCTCGATTTGAAGCTCATCCCGGGTGTCTATCAGCAACAGCAGGTACACTGGAATGTAAATGTAATATATTCACCAATCATGATTAAGAACTGTACTTAAAAGTTACTGCTAAGCATCATAGATATTATTGAATCTCAATGTTTTAACTGGTACTTGCATTCCTCTCAGTACAAATCATAAATAGGCTCAAAATCAAGTCTTGTACCTGTATTTTTTTCAGTGCTGCCCTTTCACGAAAGCGACAGTTGAATGGGTCCCATCTCTTCTCAATGAATCCACTCCGAGCCCCATGTCCCCACTCATTAGATGAGCCCACTGACATCGGCACGTGATGTCCTCCTCCGTAGGCTCACAACCCGTTTTCGGTGCTCTCTGATATTTCGTCGCTTAGGAACACGAGAGTACCGAACCAAAAATTGTTTTTACATAAACAGAGATCGAGCGAGGCCCTGACATTTTCTGGCTTTTCCGGTGTTACGTCAGTCATAATCATTCTGCTCCGCATCGGGCCATCTCGCATTTGGGCTGAATGGATTGGGGAGATGTTCGGCTGAGATGTTGTTGCCCGAGGCCCAGGAAAACAGGACATGGCCCAAACAATGGTTAACCAATTTAGTGGAAAGTGTGGGCGGCGAGTGGCTCTGAGCGTCTGTTTTGTGGTTAAAATCCGGCTATTGTTCGCAATTGATTTTAAATTAGCTTCATTTGCAGTTTGCTTGTGCGTCTTCAAGTGGACTATTAAAGGTGGCTTAAACCAAGGAGACTTAAAAAGACGATTTAACAGTGAAAACTTTAAGAATACATTTCATTTCTTCAGTCTTTCTTGCAAAATTCAAATTTAATTTGCTTATCTTTTTCGTCTAGCTAAAAAGCTTATCGCTATTATCTGAAGCAAAAGTGGCTGACTTTCAGAGTTTTCTGCTTATCACATAACCGGATTATGCGAATTATGCATTTAAAGTGCAAAAATGATGGCAGACAATGGCGAAACTGAGAGCTGAAAAGGCGAAAAGAAACAAAGGCGACGTCGAAACGCAAATTGCATACAAATGCAGGGCACATCTTAGAACTGTGCTTAGTTTAATGCGTTTCCCCGGAGAACTCGGCACTCCCGGAGTGAGTTGAGTTGAGTCGAGTCGAGTTGCTTTATTTCCGGCACATTGCGACCATTTTATTTGGAAATATTTTCGCCAAGCCAACTGCTGTCTGTCGTTCAATCCTTTTACGTTGTCACTTACAGGGAGAAAAATGTCTGAGACGTTTATTAACAAATTACAACTTATTAAAAAACTTTTACATCAATAGGAAAGCATAATTTGTGATGAGAGTGCTATGATTATTTATTTAAATTGTCATTACTTTAATTTAAAATTGGTAACCTAAGCTTTAAACATAAATAGGTTCCCAAAATAATTCTTCCGAGGATATAACAAAATAATGAAAACTAGAAAAATCTCTGAGAAATGCATTTCTTAAACTGTAGCATTAATTTTTCTTCCAGTGCATTCTTTTGGCTTGTGTTTGTTTTTCGTTCGGTTTGCTGTCAAATACTGGCCTCTCGCCATGGTCTTGCCAATGGAGCTGTAGAGCCAGCGGGACAACTGACAAATGTCCTGGGTTGAACGAACAATAGATTAGCAGGGCTATCTCTATAAAATCATTGCAATGCGACCCGAGAAATTTAATTTCCCGACTCAGTGGGAGCAGGAAAAATTATTGATCCAAGTTTATGGCATAAATTCTTGAAGTGTCGCGAATAATTTGAGTTTTCTTCAATTTCGCCTAAGTGGCTGCCAAGTTCGGGATTTTCCATGGCACTTTTGAGTGCTATTAGTGCATTCATTCATGCAGCTTCGAATTGATGTCAGGTTCTTTGACTTACGATGTTCCGCAGCGGGCTCTTTGGTGCTTTGGCTTTATGAAACTCATAACTCCTCTTTTCGCCCACTTTTTCCTGCTCTTGGCCAGTTTTTGCATTTTCCTTTAAATTGTGGAATGTGATGAAAAGTGGAAAAGGACCTGGCTTGGGATAGTTTTCAGGTATACTTTAAGGTCAAACTGGAAAGTGCAAACAGCTTAGAGAATTTAAGTTTAAGTATCATAAATAAATTAAAAGTTTATTTTAAAATAATTTTGCAATTTATAATGTTTGCTAGGTCGAAGGAAATGAACTAATTTAATTTTAAGTATTCCCTTTTTCAAATTTTTCCCTAAGTGCTTGGGGAAGCTCTGCCTATTGAACATTTGCCAATTTTTAAATTAGAATATTACCAGTTTTGGCACGCGGCCGCATCCTTTGCATAATTTAATTACGCCAACTCCCATGCATATTTAATGTAAAAGCTTTTTAACGCCTTCTATATTTATGTATATTGGCGAACGAAATTTATGCTTTGTTATTGAAAATACTCGCAGAAAACAACAAAGCTTGTTGGCCCCAAAGTGTTTTCCTAACCCACTTGTCTGGCTCCCAATTAAGAGCAGTTTCTGGGCAAAGCATCTGTTTATACCGTTGACACTAATTGCTCAAAATAAGTTTTCGGTCGCGTTTTCAATCTGACTGGGGATCTGCGGGGATAGTGTCCGAATCGATTTCGAATTTAGCCCCATTGAATTGTGGCCTTCAGAGGCAACTTGACAGCGAATCTCTCGACTGCGGTCAGCCGTTTAGATGGGCCGGCAATTTTGCCAGGGAAAATTGATAAACAGAAAGAATACCATCCTGCCGCACACACAAATCGCCATCTGCATCTGTTGGCAGGCATTTAAAAAGTGTTCGCCGGCCAATATTGATAGCATTTCCCATGTGAGGGCGAAGCGGCCTCTATTGCTTCAATTACTGGCGAGTGGAGTTCCAAACAAAAAAAAAAAAAAGGAAAATGTTGGCGTTGTTTGGCAACTCTGGTCACTAGCTTCGGTTTGCGTTTTGGAATGCCTGTACCAAATTTTAGCCCATCCAAACACATCCCTTTTCTGATGGGCGGTGGGCGTGGTCACTTTAAAACAAACCACTTTTTGTGCCCTGCGGAATTTGACTTTCAACAAGCCGGGAATTTAAAATGCATTTCAATTTACTTAACTAAACACGGCAGAGTAGTTTTTTAAGCATTTTAAATTTATTTATTTTTTACTCTACATTTATATTTTATTATAAAGCTTTACTTCTCATCATACCCTCGGCAATTAACGTTCAGCCAAAAACCCAAAGGAACAACCCCGATAATTACCACAAAATATATCCGAGGGGGCGGCAATAAAATTAAACATAATTACAACAAAGTGCCCTCAGCCAATACAATCAATGGGTAAAGTACACACACAAAAACACGGATCGAAGCGCCCACAAATAGGCAAACACAGCGCCAAAAACGTTATAATTTTTGCACAGTAAAGAAAATATTCTCGTTAGCTTTTGCATAGAAATCGAGGGGCCATTGTGAATCGTTGGCAAAAACTAACAACAAATATAAACCAAGCACACATATAGAAAATTTACTGGCGTTCCAACTACACAGATTTACAGAAATGAGAGGGCAAACGCTGGTTTTTATTAGCAAACGCGTGTTGTACCAGGCGTACGTGCCTCGAATTAGTTTTTTGCGATTTGAATAAAATGGTTTTGAATAAATTTGAATGCCACACCCCAGCACACACAAGTACATAACTACGAATCCCATTGTTAACTGGGCAATGGATATAACAACACTGGGCACACGACAAACAAATGGCGTTGGAGGCAATTTTGTAATTAGACAATTGCAAAAAGTCATCAACAAATTTTGAATAGAAAAATCGAGTGCGTGAATGTTAATAAAAAGCTCTTTAAATGAAACTCTATTAGATATTTATATGTCTGTAGAAAAAACGCTGTAAAAGTCACAAAAAAGCGAATTCGCACATTTTATGCTTTAAATTTTTCAAAATAAATTGTAGATTTTTTTTTTCTAATACAATGATACGTTATTTGCTTTAGCAATTTGTATTGACACCTAATTATTTTGGCCCTAGAAATAATTATTTTCTTGTTTGGATTTTTCAATAAAAACTGAGCTGGATTGTCAATATTTTTTGTAATTAATTATTTAATTAACAATTACAACGAAATAAAATTACTTATTATTTTTCCATTAAAGGGAAACGCATACAGAAATCAAAACAAATGTGGATGTGAGCCAATTAACTGAACCATAATTAGCTGCCCCTGCCAAAAAACATGCGACCTAATCACACAGGCGTGACCAGGTCAAAGGTTACGGCAGCATCGAGCGGACATAAAAGTCGGATATTAAATAAAACACACTCGTAAAATCAAAATGGCGGAGGGCAGGGGCACCAATACAATCATAAATCTAAGTGCACAACTGTGTGCGTGTGAGTGTGTGCTCTCATTTAGGTGAGCGTTAACAAGCCAAGGACTTGTATAATATTTTCTAATTTCTCAATTTCCCGCACATTGACATCCGGAACTAATAAAAATAAATCGCACTTTGATATCCGCTGCGCATTGCGTTCGTTCATTTGGCTCCGTTTGCCTTCTTCCTTTCGTTTTTTCAATAATCGTTATACCCACACTCATAAAAAGGCACAGAAAAAAAACGCATTTATGTTACATGTTTGACTAAAACTTTTACCCAAACTCACTAATACTTTAATTGATTTAAGATGTTTTCTTTAGCTCAACTCAAATTAAAAGTTTCTTATGTTTAAGAAGATATGTAAATATAGCTCTGAATTTGTTTTCAGTGCATTCACACACACGTTCGCCTGGCTACACATGAAAAGCTCTATCGGCTGTCAGTGTCGTGGCCCACTAACATTTTTATATCATTTTTCGTATTTCTTTTTCATTGTTTTCTTTTTGGCTCCCCACACTTTTTTGGCCTGGCGAGTTAGCGCCAACAATAAATAAATACGCTCACATTCTTATAGACATAGCCACGCACACTTTTGCACACTCACACACAAACAGCCAGTTACAGTTACAGGAAATTTATAGATCTGACCGGATGTGCGTCTCTCTGGTGACAGAAACAGCGAGATAGGGGAAATAGTTGGGATGTAAGCCCCATATCGGGTATATACGGTACGAGTATGTATTACACTTTATGTGTGTGTCTATTACATGTACAAACAACAACAAAATGACCAACTAAACAAATAGTTTTGCAACCGCACACAGGCGGGCGAAACAGGCAACCAGGAATTTGGCACCAAACACCACTCCGATTTTGCTGGATTCGCTTTTACGGCTTCCCGATGCCCAATTATATATTGGATGTACAGTATTTGCCTTGCATTTGTGGGAATCGTTCGCTTAGCAAAGGTGTATTCAAAGGTATGTCAGTCATCCTCTCTCCCTTTGCTTAGTAATTGCATTTCACCCGAATCAAACTCAATATCCCAAACCACACTCCAAGCGGATCCCCTTGGACAACTGTTCCAATCGAGCACTTTCGGCTCCCTAGCAATTCGAAAATAGAGACAACTCTGCGCTCCTGCTGTTCTGCTGATTTCCTGCTGCTGCATCGTAAATCCTGCCAGAGGATAGTATATATATCACTAGCCTTACAATATAAGCGACTCGAGCGCGCCAAGGCAAGCGTATTATTGCTTCAGTCTTTCTTGCTGGATCTATTTTTGTATGCTGCACTTGGGAAAATCTAAAATTTGAAATTATATTTTTAGTGAAAAATTAGAATGGACTCAATTATTAAAAATGGATTGTTAAACGCGTATTGTTTTATTTTTTGATGAATGTTTTTTTTTTGGCTTCTAAAGATTTGAAATCTTCTGAAGCAAATAATATTGGAAATAATTTAAAAGGTAATCTAGTTTGGTAAATCAATTACTAATTTCCTAAACAAATTTCCATAATTATGTAAAATTATTTTCTGGTAAGATTTACGTTAAATATTTTAAAGCTCTATTTTTTTTTTTTGAGTGCATCACAATAAAATATCTCAAGTTGGTGATGAGGAGCAAAACGCTTCTCAGTGTGTGCAAAGTCTTAGATATATCTGTTCGCAACAGGAAGAAGCAGGTCAGCAAATGCAACAAAGCTGCTTATCGCTTAACGCTCTGTGTAATGCGTTTAAACTTGATGATTGATTCTGGGCCAGCGCCACGCCCCCTCGAACCGCCCCCTCAACCCGTCGAAGGCCTTCTTCCAGCCATTAGCTGCAACTAAGTGCAGATACAGATAGAAAGCCGAACAAAAGTTTCTTGGTCAAACTTTAACGGGAGGATGGCTAGGATCAGTTCGGTTCGGTTTGGGGGTTATCCTAGTACAGCCTAGGCTTAAATAAGGGGAATCCCTTTACCCCCTCCCCCTTTCCAACGCCCCTGTCTTCCAGATTTCGCTCCTGCTGGCGCCATTGTTCCATTCATTTTATGTTGTTGCCTGCGTTTTATTGACTGAAGTGTGGCCTGCGATGGCAATGGCGGCCATTGTGCCCTAAACTAAAACAAAGTACTGTTAGAAGCACTTTCTCCCGCTGCCAGTGTGTGTGTGTGTGCGCGAGTGTCTATGTGTGTGTGTGTCTGGTTATGGCTCGTTATATGCGTGCGTGTTACTGCGCAAAGATGCCCCATAAATTTCGCGCGTTTTCGCCTTACATTTTTATTCTCGCTTTTTAATTTTTTTGTTATATTTTGTTTCGGTGTATTTTTTATGACAAGGGAGAATGGCACAATTATTTTTGTTGCTCAAAGTTTTTTGCACTATATATATTGTAACGAACTGCTTTTATTTCTCCGCTCGCTACGTGAACGTGCGGCTAGCTCAGATGAGTTTGTGTGTTCGTCCCACCAAATTTATTGATGCGTAACCCCGAGACCAAAGTATAACACAGAGTTAGGTTAGATTTAGGAATACTTGTTGGGTTTATTGTACGTAGATTTATATCTCGATATTTGGTTCGTGGTTCTGCTGTTTGATGACTCGATCTCCCTCGTCGACGCCGGTAGTGGCTCCCACGTCGACTCTCCGGCGGTACGCCTGTCGTGCGTCCTCTGCCTTGCCGAGTCTTTCGGGCACCGGTCGCGTATTAGGCACGCTACGAGCCTCTCACAACCTTGGAGGATGTTAGGCAGAACCTCCCTAGCGGGGCTAAGCAGTGATGCCTGCAGTCACCACTCTTCGCTCCACCCCGGAGTTCGGTCGGGACTTCGTCGGCCTGGCCCTCAGCAGGTTCTCAATCTCTCATGAGCAACCGACGCCGGGTACCTTTCGCACAACTCCGCTGGATCTTCGTCGGCCTGGCCCTCAGCAGGTCCTCAATCTTTCATGGGGTACCGACGCTGGGTACCTTTCGCACAACATCCACTGCCAAGACTCCACCAACTTCGTCGATTTCGAGACTCGTAGACGCACCCTACAACTTACCTTGTACCCTCGGGATCTCAGCTTGGCAGTCTCAGCTTATGTAGACGTGACCGTCGTTGGGCTTCTTGACTCGGCGATCTTGATTCCGGATTATTTGGCACTTGGTATTCTCCTTGGGGTTTCACTCGCGTTGGTACGATCTCGTTGCACGACTTCACTTGACTGTCTTGGCGGGTCTTGACACGACCGTCCTCCGAGGCGGTTCCTTTCTAACTCCTCGCGTTGATACGGTCACTTGCACGACTTTCACTTGACTGTCCGGCTTCCTGCACGCGTCCTCCTTTTATATGCCACCCTGGTCCCGTTATTTCCCTCCTTCGGTGGCGTGATTGGGTCCAAAGTGCAGGACAAGTGGCGTGATCGGGTCCAAAGGGCAGCACAAATCCCGTTAGTTCACGGTCTCTCCTCTTTGTGCTGGTCCAAAGTCCGCCAACTTCACCGTTATAACGGGTACAAAGTCCAGAACTTCACCGTTATAACGGGTACAAAGTCCAGACCGGTACCGTTAGTTCACGGTCTCTCCTCTTTGCGCGGGTCCGAAATCCGCAGACTCACCGTTATAGGGTCCAAAGTCTGCAGACTCACCGCAGCATTGAGTCCAAAGTCCTTCGCACCGTTATTTCCCTTTCTCCTCTGCATGCCGCGCATCCCGCTGTTGCTATGCGGCTCTCCTGCACTCAAACTTGTAAGGCGTTTTTACAAACCCTTACATCTCCCCCTTCCTTCGGAAACTTTTAAAAGCTTCGGGCTCCGGAATGTCCTGGGGAAACGTTTTCAATTTGCATCCTTCCCACGTCGACCTCCACTCCTGAGTGCGGCCAAGGGCCCTCTGGATCTCAGCCGGACAGTCTCAGCTTAGTAAGGCATCTTGACTGCGGCGTCTTGACCTCCATGGCTCCTTGCGCGCACACCGATCCTTCCTTGATCCTTGTGGCCGCTGCCACTCCCTCGTCGACCTCCTCCTGCCACGGCTGAGAGCTCCTCCAACCTCAGCACCTAAGTCTCAGCTTATGTAGACTTCCCGTCGTTGGGCTTCTTGACCAGGGCATCTTGGCTGTCGAAAACTCTTAGCGCGCGACTCCTTCCGATCCTCGTTTCAAATTTGAAAAGTCTCCCGCGCAGAATTTCCCCGCGCACAATCGATAACTCGTCTATCGATCGTGGCGTTGCCACTCCTCAGGGTGCCGTCATATTCAGTGTGACCGGCCAGCGATGTTTCCAGTATTTTTTCGCTCCCATCGATCGCACTATCGATCGACCGCCGTTATCGTGGCGACCCCATTCCCAATTTCAGCTGGCCTCGTTTGTTTGTTTTGGTAAGTCAGAAAATTTTTAAATTCCCATTTTCTTCGTTTTACCATTCTCCAACTCTTTCAGCCTGTCGCGCTGCCGATGCCTCCTTAATGTTCATGCGCCGGGGCGCCAACCCTGGCCCAGCGCGTCCCGGCAGGCGTCTCTCCTGGGCAGCTGACCTCCTCTTCTCCACTTCCACCGCATGCCAGGCCGGCGACGGAGACAACGGCACCAGCGGGGACGCCAGTAGCTGGAGGACCGGCGACAAGCGCCGGAGCCCCCACTTCGCCCTTGGCTGTTCCGCTGGCCGCGGCCTTCCGCCTCGGCCTGAATTGTTGCCGCTGCTGTAGTTGTGCTGCTGCTGATGCCGCTGTTGTTGCTGCTGCCGATCCTCATGTCGTTGCTGCTGCTTCTGCAGACACTCCTGCCGCTGCTGAAGTGTCCGGCCGTTTTTTTTTCTCTGCCACGGCTTGTGCATACATACCCTCCTCTAACCCGCTTTCGCGCTCCAATCGTGTACCCTCCTCTGACCCGCGTCTCGCGCTCCAATCGCTCGCGCTCCATAATACGTGTGTGTGGGAGGCACTGCATCGATACTCCGTATCGTCCTCCCCCTTCCTTCGGAAACTCCGCAGTCTCCGACTTCCCCATCTCAAATCTATTTTCTGGTTTCTTTGGTCTGAGTATCACGCTTGGGCGCCAGATGTAACGAACTGCTTTTATTTCTCCGCTCGCTACGTGAACGTGCGGCTAGCTCAGATGAGTTTGTGTGTTCGTCCCACCAAATTTATTGATGCGTAACCCCGAGACCAAAGTATAACACAGAGTTAGGTTAGATTTAGGAATACTTGTTGGGTTTATTGTACGTAGATTTATATCTCGATATTTGGTTCGTGGTTCTGCTGTTTGATGACTCGATCTCCCTCGTCGACGCCGGTAGTGGCTCCCACGTCGACTCTCCGGCGGTACGCCTGTCGTGCGTCCTCTGCCTTGCCGAGTCTTTCGGGCACCGGTCGCGTATTAGGCACGCTACGAGCCTCTCACAACCTTGGAGGATGTTAGGCAGAACCTCCCTAGCGGGGCTAAGCAGTGATGCCTGCAGTCACCACTCTTCGCTCCACCCCGGAGTTCGGTCGGGACTTCGTCGGCCTGGCCCTCAGCAGGTTCTCAATCTCTCATGAGCAACCGACGCCGGGTACCTTTCGCACAACTCCGCTGGATCTTCGTCGGCCTGGCCCTCAGCAGGTCCTCAATCTTTCATGGGGTACCGACGCTGGGTACCTTTCGCACAACATCCACTGCCAAGACTCCACCAACTTCGTCGATTTCGAGACTCGTAGACGCACCCTACAACTTACCTTGTACCCTCGGGATCTCAGCTTGGCAGTCTCAGCTTATGTAGACGTGACCGTCGTTGGGCTTCTTGACTCGGCGATCTTGATTCCGGATTATTTGGCACTTGGTATTCTCCTTGGGGTTTCACTCGCGTTGGTACGATCTCGTTGCACGACTTCACTTGACTGTCTTGGCGGGTCTTGGACACGACCGTCCTCCGAGGCGGTTCCTTTCTAACTCCTCGCGTTGATACGGTCACTTGCACGACTTTCACTTGACTGTCCGGCTTCCTGCACGCGTCCTCCTTTTATATGCCACCCTGGTCCCGTTATTTCCCTCCTTCGGTGGCGTGATTGGGTCCAAAGTGCAGGACAAGTGGCGTGATCGGGTCCAAAGGGCAGCACAAATCCCGTTAGTTCACGGTCTCTCCTCTTTGTGCTGGTCCAAAGTCCGCCAACTTCACCGTTATAATGGGTACAAAGTCCAGAACTTCACCGTTATAACGGGTACAAAGTCCAGACCGGTACCGTTAGTTCACGGTCTCTCCTCTTTGCGCGGGTCCGAAATCCGCAGACTCACCGTTATAGGGTCCAAAGTCTGCAGACTCACCGCAGCATTGAGTCCAAAGTCCTTCGCACCGTTATTTCCCTTTCTCCTCTGCATGCCGCGCATCCCGCTGTTGCTATGCGGCTCTCCTGCACTCAAACTTGTAAGGCGTTTTTACAAACCCTTACAATATGTGTGGTCGACTTTGTCTAAATTTAATGACTTTGGCAGCTCTCGGCCACTAAATCAAATTGTTATTGCCCGCTCCTTTTTCATTTTGTCACCTAAATTAATTTTACGATGTCTGATGGGGCAAGTGTCTGACGACGACTTTTTCAGCTGGCTAAAGTGAAAAACTTTCAAGACTTGTTCGCAATTGAAACAAACTAATTAACTGAAAGGGCTTTAAAAATCGAAGGAACGAAATGGGCTGCGGAATTGAAATTGCAGAGAGACAGGAAGAGAAGAAAATTCCGGTGTGCGAAAGTCGAAGGCGACAAAGTCATAAATTTCTTTCAATAATTCAGAGACAACTTACTGTGGCAAGAGTAACAAGAAACTTTATGCTTTGTAAATAAAAAAGAACAATTTTTGAACCTGCAACAAAATGTTAAATGTTTGCAAACAAAGTAGTTGTCTTTGAACTCCATCACTGGCATTTATTTTAAAATATTTGCCTCACAAAATAGGAGGCGGTAACCGAGTGAATATTTACCGCGTATTTCAGCACTTTGGCACACAGTATTTATGGCGCGGTGCTGTAGTCAAATATTTTTCCACGCACTCAACTTACGCACGAATGGAGGGACATTTCCAGTGGCACTGGCAGTTGGCGATGGCGATGGCGGGAAAACGAGGCTTTTGTTTGCATATTTTTTGGCATAGCACTTAACGCCGTGGCAGAAACGCAGAGCCGACCACAATGCCCAGGTTCAACATGCCAGCCAGGCAAACTCCGGCTGAACAGTCCAACGGATCCGGGGACGGGCTTATCCATGGCTCTCTGGCCAGTTCGGTGGGCACTTTATGTACTCGCACTTGCATTTTTTCATTTCCACATTTAAAACACCGCATTTCCCCTCCACCAGTTTCTGTTTTTTTGCATTGTACTCGTATTTATGCTTTTGTTTTTCGCATTGCCAACGTGACGATGACGGGGCTCAGGTAGCGTTAACACTTGTTTAAAAATTTGTTATTGGATTTCTTTTGTTCGCATTGTTTATTTATTGTGGCAGTCGGCGGAATGGAGAGTGACAAAAAGGACAGATAGTGTGCGAAATGGTCAGACAAATGGGGATCGGCCAGCCCGGAGATGGCTGACAAGTTGGCCGCACGTAGGTCACGAGTTCCCCATGCCCCATTCTCCATTTTCCATTTATACCCCTTTTTTTATTTTTTTCTGTTTTTTGGCTTGTCCGGCAGCGCCTTTGTCACTTTGTATTGGCTTTATCGGATTGCACGTAATATTCCTGACAAATTGAATATAATTGCGCTTAAGCTGAAAAGCGCATTAAGCAAATTGAATACCATCCTCTCGTTAAGGTATCGAAATTAATTTTAAACGCCATATGTGCAAAAAGAAATCCCGCAAACAAAAGTTTCTCTTTGATTGGAGGTGTTTAATTGGAAAAACGTAAGCCGATCACATTTGTGTGAACATACATATAAGTTCTTACGAACGTAAAATGTTATTAAATTATTGGCCAACCAAATTTTATTCTCTCTTCTTGTTACTCATTTTCTACCTTGGTGACATAATTTAAAACATTTGTTCGAGAAAAGTTTTAAAGATTAAAGCCTGGATACATTTTCTGACATTGGCACATGTTTTTTTTTTGTCTGTCGTCGACAATAAAACATTTTATAATTCACCTTTTCGTATTAAGCTAATTAAGTTGCCAACAACTTTGTTTTGCTCATTTCATAATTGAAACGACTACACTTGTTACTTTGTCTTTGCTCACATACGGAGTATGAACAAGAACCTAGTTTGCGTTGGCCAGCAAGTGAATTAAGTTAATTAGGAGAGAATGAAATATGAGAAAAGTTGGCATTCAAATACTGCAAATGCCCCGTAAGCCAAGTGGAGTGTTGCCATGGTCGTGTTTCTGTTGCCGAAACATAATATTTGGAGCATTAAAATTCAGGGGGAGCTGAGCTGGAGTCACGTTTTATACTTCAACAACATTTCCGCCTGTTAAATTTGCCGGCCATTACAATTGCGTAAAATTGTTTCTGTTGTCGCTTGAATTAAATGCTAGCCAGTGTCTGGTCTGCGTTTTGGTTTTGGCCAGGTCCCGACCTCTTTTCCTGGAAAAGCAGATACTGCGAACAGCTGCGAGTAATTTTAATGGGAATATTCATTCGTGCCCACAACGGAGACAAGCGGCGGTTGAAAGATTGCCGTACACTTTCCACTTTCACCGCCAGCACTTAATGTAATGTAATTTGGATTCTCTCGGTTAATTATTCAGGAAATTTCCAACGGCTTCTGAAATGGTTTATATCAGTTAAACGCACACTTTGATGTCGCGATTTGCCAGGACCTTTAGTTGGCTAATTTTACACTGGCTCTGGTTTTCGGCGGGCTAATTAAGGTTCCTGTAAGAAGTCCCAAATTCAATTAGTTGAATATGCCAAGTATGTCAAGGAGCAGGCTGGCTTCCCCAAACGACAATTTTTCAAAGACACTTTACACATTTTTGTGCTATTTCGATTATTTTGCTTTATCGCCTCAAGCTCCCAGATTGAGACATTCCGCATTAAAAATTAAGCTAATTTCCGCAGCGCCATTAGGGAAATGTCACGACCAAATTTAGACTACTTTGATTCTGGTGACGCATTTGATCTTAACATATAATTTGATTTGTTCTGTCAAGTATGAATATTTCCTTTTTTCACGCTTATTAGGAAGCCGTCTTTTGATACCAATGAAGTTGAAATAAGGAAGAGCCGGACTGTATTTTCTCGTGGGAAAAAACAAATGTGTTTTACTTCTTATTTCAAACGTTTTGTATGGTTTTTTGTTTTGTTCTAGCATAGTTCCTTTTAATGGTGTTTCATAATTATTTTGTCCTATTTAACTTTTGCTCCGAGAAAGAATAGACTCTCCAAGTTTTGTGTACTGCACTCCAAAGGTTAAGAAAGCCTGCAAAGAGCATCCCTTTGTCCTGGCATAATTTAATCGCTGGCGGGAAATAAAAGACAGGTGCGTGGTGCTACAAAAAGCGAGAAATAAAAAGTGGAAAGCAGGGAAATCCGCATTAACCAAAAAGGCATTTAGGCGCGGTGGCCACGCCCACGCCTGCTGCAGAAATTAAAAGCAAATTTCCGACACTCGAGAACGGCGCTCAGTCCGCCGGATCCCGGATCTCTCCTAGCCGTTTGGCAGTTTTATGAGCCGGCTTTAAAATCACGTTAATGATATTTACAGCAGCGGCTGCGATGGGGAAGCTGAGCTGCAGACTCGCAAGTGGAGAGCGCCAGACTCACTTCGGCCTTTTGACCAGAGACGCTTCCGTTTTCCGGCCCCCTCGACCGTGGTGTTAACTGTGTGAATTTCCCGGCGTCGGGCAGAACAAGTCATTTGCATAACAAAGTCCAACGAAACGCCTTCCACTCCCACACACAGACACACACACACCGCCACACACACACAGTTGGTATTTACAACATTTAAATTAGACATTAAATTTGAAAGATGGGCTGCCAGGGAACTTTTCCCATTTCTCTCTCAGGTGTTCGCTTCTTTATTCGGCCTTACATTCCCTTTTTTTATATTTTTCTGCCAAATTTATTTAAGCTGCAGATAATTTTTGGTCTCGGCACTCGGCGAATGCCGCCCTTGATTTACTTATTTACTTTGCTTTTATGGCACTCGAATGACATTCCGCCTTTGTTGTTGCTTGTAATTTGGCCTGTTGTAGAGTGTTTTCTTTGGGGTCGATTACGGCGATAAGCGTAATTCCTTCTTTTGGCCAGAACGAGACCAGTCTATATATTAACTTATTGGCAATTACAAAAGAAGATAGCAACTGGAGAGTCAGCAAGTTCGAAATCGTAAATACATTCCGGGAGTTTTTCTAGTTTAGTGTGAACATAATTCAGGGCAATTTATTGATATTGAATTGGTTCCGCCAAATGGTATCCTTATTTAAAGAACATTGATTGTAAAGAAGGAATTTCTAGTCATGCGAGAAAAAATATACCATCAGTTACTTATTAAGATGATTTTGCTTTCATTTTTGTTTAAGTTATCGCAAATGAAACATTAAACACCTTTATCTGTGCGGAAATCCCAGCCCCGCTATCTCGTTGTTGGATTCAACTTCCTTGTCTTTTATTAAGCATAACCTGCTGCAGATCATATTCAAAATATGCCCACTTATGGCCATTAGACTAAAAGCATAACAAAATACAAGAGCCGAGAGCGCAAATTAATTCTCATACAAAAAGTTTATCGCTTCTGTCCATTTTGGGGGAACCCCGGGCAAGAAACTTTACTATGAAGACGAAGGGGGATAAGGGGAAGGGGGACCGGAGAGTACTAAGGAAATCAGCACATTTGGTTTTAACGACTATGTTCCCCACAATTTTTTCTGGTAACAACAAAGAATATGCTTCACTGCTGGCATATCTTTTCCTTTGGTTGTTTTCATCTCGTACTTCTATTTTTTTTTTTTTTTTTGAGTCCCGCCAGCTCGTTATTGTTGCTTTTTAATGTGCATTCGCTGTCGCCGGTGGTGCTGGTGGTTTGGGTGGTGCTATTTGGCTGCCATTTGAACATTTCAGCTCTACCAAACGTCACAGAACGAGATGCCAACTCTCCTTTCAAGGGGTATATTCATATTTTAAAATGATTTTGACTCCAGATGAAATCCAAATATAAACAGATTCTCAACTTGGGACTTTCGAGGAATCATGCCATGATATATTCTATGGTGATATTTCTAGATTTCATTTAATATGCATATCCATTCGCATTCATAAGGCAATCAATCTTCGGCTTTCCTTCTGCCGGCTGGAATTCCTGCTCCTTTTCCCTGTGTGGTGATGGCGGTGTCCTGTGAATTCAAGCAGCTGAGCAGCTGAGCAGCTCTTGAAATATTCAGACAGATGAGCCGGCACAACCATCACCCACAGCAGCAACAATGGCAATGCGATGATGGCAAACTGTTATTATGCAAACAAATTACATGGCGGATATTTCACTGAGGGAAAATAAACGGGTCGAGTTTCGGAATAATCTGACTAAGAGATTTAAGAATGTAAATTAAAACTTAAAATGTGTGCTTTGATTATACTGTAAGCTTCTGTGGTAATTTTTTCGTAATAATTACAGACTTTATAGCTTGAAAACTTAAAATAAATCGTACATTTCTTGCAGTGCTGGCAAAACTTTGAAGATCAGAAACTAGAGTTTCCTTGTGGTTCCTATGCGTATTTCAGAAGTTATTATTTAGCCATTTCGGCGAATGCTTCAACCTTTTTTATTGCCCAATGTAATTAAAATATCCAATTAGTGCATGGAGCGATCTGCATATATGTACGCCGTGGAATTTTATGAGCTCCGGCTCCTGTTGACCACATAACTAATGACCAGAAGGACAGCTCGAGTTTGGCCGGCCACATAAATTCCCTTTTGGGTAAAATTAATAAAAATGATTGCAGTCGGTGGCTCGTCGGCCGTCGCCTGTCCTCCTGCTACGTACATTGAATGAATGGCGCATGCCAGCTGTTGGCCAAACACGCTTTTGATTGCCAACAACAACAGCAGCAGCAGTCGAGGAGCCAGAAACTACAAACCAACATTGTGCGGCCCCAAAACAAAACATCAGGAAGGGAACACCAGCGGCAAAAAAAATGGAACCCGTCTTTCATCAGCGCGTGCATAACAAGCAGCTCGGCTCAAACTAAAGCTGGACAGTCCGTGGAGTGGGCCAAAACCATGGCAAAGGAATGAGCCAGGACGAAGGGACGTCCTGTCGCTCACTTGGCTAGCATGGAGAGCCATTGGGATGGAAGGCCTCTTCGCCGGGGAAACCATTTCGGATGTCCTTGGTGTCGCTTTCCTTGTGTCATGCCACTGCAAAATGACAAACAGTTCGCGGAATGTGATGTAAACTCAAAGCAAACTCGAAAAAATAAGACAGGAGCAGTTTGATAGAGGGTAGACTAAAATATACCTAATCTTGCTTACCAAGATATAGTTTAAAATTAGTATTCTTATATAAAGTCTTTAAAGTAAGTCTGTTGTGTTTAGTCAAATGAAGGTAGGTAAAATATTCATAAATGCAGTTGAAGAATTTTAATCTATAAAAAAGTAATAATATCAATTATTGAAATAAAAAGAACATTTTTTCTTTTAATAACTTAATTTTAGAAAATAAATTAAGTGCAAATATACCTTCCACAAAAAGTACATTAATCTGTAAGCCTAGCGCGTCACGAAAATTCCATTTGCAGAAGACTGTCTTCGGTGAAGAACACTTAGTGTGACAACCAGCGAGAAATCCTCAATTTGTGCTGCTTTTTAAAGCGCCTTTTAATACAACATGGTGCCCAACAATTGCTATGGCCTTTCAGCCACTCCGACCATATTGCACCACCCGTATACCCGCGAAAGCAACCACAGTGCTTATAAGCACTTCACATCTAATCAATTATGCCATCTGCACATATCGCTGGGGCTTTTAGAAAAGCACATTGGCCAATGGCCACATAACATTTAAATATGCATGAAGATTTTAAAGCACCGCGGAACCAAGGAGCCAGCATTCGGCGGGGAAAAAAAGAGATAAAATATAGCCGTAGAGCCAAATGAAATCGTAAAGGATAGCAGGAGGACCGACAAGAAATAAACAAAGCACAAATAGAAGAAAAAAGGAGCGCATAAGGATAACGTTGGCAACTCCAGAAGCCCAAACAGAGACAGGACTCTCCAGCTGGAGTGGAGATGGGATCTGAATCAGAATCAGGAATCCGACACAGAAACGGCAACAGAAACAGAAACAGCAACAGAAACTGAGCAGAAACAGGAACCAGAGCCAACATTGCATGGCTGATGGTGCGCTAATTCCGTTAGCAATTTCACTTGCCAGCCGGCAAAGCGCACGGAACACGAAAACAAAAATCAAGCAAATGGCCAAGTCATCGCCTTGGGAATGCTCTTTGAATATGGCTGTAGAGTTCCTATTAGAGCTTGTACAGAACTAAATAAATACGACAATTTCGACATTTGCACAAAATAAAAATTTAAAGGATCTTCTGGAAATATGCAAATTTAAATACAAGATGGGGGAATCTTTAGCAAACTATTAATCAGAATAGGTCATCAAATTATCTAGTGGTAAATAAATTGTGTTACTTACATTCAAAAAGGTTGAATAAAATTAGCATTTCATTTAACAGTTTGGATGTTACAAACTCAGATGAGAAAGTTACTACTTTTTTACGAGTAAAACTCCTACAAGTAAAGTCAAATAAAAGTAACAAAGTGGTACCATTTTTTGGTGCTCCAAGTAATCAACTCGAGACGCACATATGCGTAGAGTTCTTGGCATAGATATTCGCTTTCCGGGCAAACGAGAGCAAACATCCAATGTCTGGGGATAGGGAAACAAACAAATCTTACGCTGCAATGAAAAACGAGGCGAAACTGCTTAACGGCTGCCGTTTTCCACTGCCATTCGTCCTGTCAAATGTGCGAAGGACGAGCCAGGGAAAACAACAAAGAAGCCTGAAAAAAAGCGAATGAAATGGCCAAACAAATTGTATTAGTGCGGGAGTGTGTTGGCCACATTGCAACAGATTAACGTGCTTTACTTGGCTTAAGCATTAGCAAACAGCAGACTGAGGCACAGATGGGAAAACGGAGGAAAATGCGGAATAACTCTGCCCCAAAAGTGGACGCCGCACAAAAGTAACGTTAATTGCATTGAGGGCACACACACATGTGGTCCTAGCTGCCCCCCAACTTGCCACTATTCACATTACCCTCCTTTGACATCAACAAAAATTTTAAATAAAAGAAACCACGCACTCGCTCTCTTGTTTGCCTTACTTCCTTTGCCGGCTTCCTGCTCCTTGTATTTATTTACATTAATTGGATTTCAATGTGTAACCACCACTGGATTCACCCGATATAAATTGGATACAAGAGCCGGAGTAAAGGCATCCTCAAAAGGCTCAAAGGGAAGCTCAAAGGACTCAAAAAGCTTAAAGGCAAGGAAGGTGGTCAAAAACCTTTAAATCTGACAAACCCCAAAGTCTTGATTTCTTCACATATTCCCATTAAAGTCAGATCTACGTACACATAACTTTACTTTAAATATTAAGTGCTTGTTTTAATATGATTTTAATATGCTTTTAAAAATTAACTTTAACTGCGGTGGATAAGCTTTAAGTCCAGTTTAAAATCAATATAATGCCAGCACAATCCACTCAATGACGAGATTAGAACTAATGGTCTAAAATAATTAAGCGGCCTCTGCAAACTGGCTAAATCACAGGGTCCTTGTGGGCTTAGTTGAACAGATGATGTGGCCCTGCCAACCATGTTGGCCAAAGAGTGTGTGTGTGTGTTTGAATGGCAGGGTATCCTGCTAAAAGGATATGCAGGACTTATACTAAGTATGGGGAAAGCCGCAGCCAAGTGCATCGGCGACACTAACAAATGAACACTGCTTTGAGCCATGACAATAGGAAATATGGAGAGCGGAGTGGAGGGTGAGGAAGTCGAGCATATTGAGCGTAAAACCAGAAGATTTAAAGGTACATGCACAAAGATGATACCACTTAGACATATGTCTTTCGCCCGGCTCCCTCACAATTTATGGTAGCAAAAAGAGCAGCCAGCCAGCGAAGCGTCATCAAAACTGGCCAGTGCAGTGCAAGCCTTTCGCCCACCATCCATCATCTTGGCAGCTTTTGCATAGACCAAGTCGACTCCTTTGGCAGGAAAAGATGCCGCCAGCCGGGTGCTGGAGGCTGGAAGCTGGGAGCTGGGCGAAAGGGCAAGAGAAAGCCATTTCATTGTGCCAAGTGGCTGTTTATGATGTTGTTGCTGGCCGGAAGTTATCAGTTGCCCCGGCTCAGGACGAACGACTCAGCCTTAGGTCCAAAAGCTAGGCCAAAACCAAGACCGAAAGTCAACTCTGCGTGTTGCCCCAAAATGTTGTTAGTTTGCCATTTTGTTGCCTCACTCTTTTCGTTTTTATTTTTCTCGTTGGCTGGGAAGGTCTGCTCTAACTTAAGGTAGTCACACTACTGGAAACTTAGCTTCAGTTTAGTTAACAAAATTAAAATGTTGCAGAAATATTTTAATAGATATCTATAAGTACTAATTTATGAAATTAAATTTAATTACATTTTATGCTTTTACATAGTCGTATACCTACAAATGTAATAATTACATTTTTACTATAAGAATAATTTTAATTATTGTATCTTTTGGAACTCTTCACTTGACATTAAACCATAGCAAATGAGAAGTACTACTAAACCGACTTTAAGGGTACATAAACTTTCCAAATTGTTCCTAAGCACTGCATCATTTCTTTTTGCCACCCTCTGGGCTTATCCAACAAATGGTTTTCTTAAATTGTTTGCCATTTTCCATTTTTACTCCTTGCAGCTAAGTTGTTGGTGTTGTTGCTCCTAGGGCGGCGGTTGAAAGCTTCCTTAAATAAATTTTTTGCAGTTTACAGTTTCCGCATTTTGGTGTAAAAGACGAGGCTCAGCCGGACAAAATAACAAGTCGATGGTAAAAAAAGAAGCATCCGCTTGTTGTCCTGGCCAAAGCCAATCATCAGGAGCCCCCAAAGTCCCAGAACCCCGGCTTCCTGCTCTCGTTCGCTTTAACAATGTTAATAATCTTATTTTGTGCCTCAATGGACTTTTTCCTCCGCTCTTCTTTGGCCGAGCCAACCCTTTGTTCGCAGCCGAGAGCAAAAAGCGCAGCAGGAGCAAAGTGTATGCATGGCATTTTATTGCATACCTTAAATGCAATTTTTGTAGCACAATTTTTGGCGCTGCTTTTTGGGCACTTGCCCCGGGTCGGTTAAAAAAGACCCCTTGGCCAGTGATTTTTGTGCCGTTCTGCTGGCCAATTTTTTTCCTTGCCACTGCCGTTGCCCAAAACGGCAGCCTTTGCCATTTTTATCATTCCGCGCAAAGTTGCAGCAGCATTTGTCCTTTGCCATCCGCAGCACCACGGGTCCAAAAGCTCTGGGCCTTTTGCAATGTCATTTGACCGATTTTCCCGCTCGAAACTGGTGAGCCAGTTAACGGAAATCGCTTTAAAAACTTCTTGTTTACTCTGGGTGTTTGCTGAAATCCTAATGGTATTTGTAAAGTAATTATTTATAATACTCTCTAAACACGGCCTTGAAGTATTCCATTTCAGTTTTATTTGTTGTTAAATTACCACTAGTGTCATAAAAACTATGTTAATTATTATTAATAATTAACATTGTTTACAGGTGGCAATCGAAAACATAAATTAACACTGTTTATTATTCATAATATTTGTTTCTGATTTTTTTTGTTTCAATTTTGAAATAGTTGTAGTTTAAATATCTGGTAAAAAGTAAAATTAAGTAAAAAAGACAGTAAAAGCCAAAGAAATGTATCCCATAAAGCTATCAAAAGTAGCCTTATAAAACCAAATGAAATCATACCCGAATAAAATTAAATAAGGGCAAACATCAAGCTTTCCGAAATACACACCATAAAAATAGTACAAGGTGACCGAAATCTCTTTACCAGATGATGAAAGCATAATAGATGAAAGTAGCCATCCGCTTCGGGAAAATAAAGTAGGGAGGTATCATATTACTAAGCTCAACTCAGATGCGAGCCAAATGTGTGGCGGAAAAAAATTATTCCTAGGAATAACAAAACTCAAACAGATTACCAGGAGCATGGAATGGAACTAAAGAGGGCCAAAAGTAGTAAAAAGAGGGAGCCGGCGAATAAATAAATAAATAAAATCAGGAACCAGTGCTGATTTCGTTACGGGGCATCTCGTCCTTTTCCGTGTGGACGGCTCCCACTGCTCCTTTTTGCGGCACAGCTGCAAATGAAACCCAGCCAGGCGAAACTCAAACAATAAATGGCATAGATAATGCCCTAAAATATTCAATTAGTTTATGGCCACGTTCGCCGTTCACGTTTGCTCCACGGATTCGCTGGGCCTCTGCCTGGTCAGAATGGAAACTTCAGCAGCAGAAAATTTCCAAAAAATTAAAAATTTCTCCCCCGTCGTTGTTGTACCTTTTTGATATATTGTGTGGGTTTTGTTGTTTGCTATTTTTTTTTTCTCTCGTTCACGTGCTTCACAGCCCTTTTAATGGGCATCCGTAAACGAGAGGATTGGAGTGGCAGACAAAAGGAAAAGAAGCGGAAAATGTTGCATTAAAATATTTTTATTGCCTGCTCAAGTGCAGAAGGAAAATTTTCGGAATTAAAGGGCAGGGCAAAAATTGAAAATAAAAATTAGATAATGGGAGAAAAGGGAAAGCATGATAGAACTTTTACAGGTCATAAACTCGCTTTTTTATGCAATTCTGGTGATAATTATATGCGGTAGATGAGGGTACCCAAAAAAAATCTAACTACATTTCGGATTTTTTTTGTAATGAGCAACACAACGTTTGGGGATTTTTAAAACGTTAAAGGTTTAGTTCGCTTAATGAACGAAATGAAATAATGTGTACTCATTAAAAGTGACTTTGTGGTTATTAAACGTATAATCAATCGAAATGACAGGTAATAAAAAACCTTTTTAAATTAAAAATTCTTAAATATTCTTTGAAACAACAGTTAACATTTACTTGAAGTATAAGGTCAGTCGGATTTAGGTAAATTATATGTTTAAAGCTTTATTACGTACAATCTCCTTTGATCTCTTGTCAAATCCTTCAGGCATCTAATGTGTCACACATATCCCTCTCACTTATCACACGTCCCGATACAATTTGCAATCAGTGAACAAAGATGGCACTCCACTCACTCACTCATTATTCACGCATTTGACTGCTGTCGCAGACAAATTTGGGTTTAGCATGCACATTTGCCAAAGCCCTGACAAATTAATGCACATTTGCGATAGCATCTTCAATTCAAATCACGCGACATGTCGCAGACTCCAAAGCAGACACATGCCATTGAAAATCAAACGACAACTCATTTGATGCAGCCCCAGATGTTTTCACCTTTCCATCAAGACAAAGTCGTTGTCCCCGTTGTTTTAGTCGGCATTGTTTCGAGCCAACGTATTTCTCATAGACGCCTGGCACCCAAAGGTACTTATTTGCCCGGCTCCGAGTCTGCGAATCCACGAAAATGCGCAACAATTCGTTCAAGTGTAAATAAAGCCAAGAGCCGGGCCAGGAGAATGAGTTCCTGGGGAATGAGACTCGCATGGCCTTATCTTTTTAGTAGAACTCGTCCCAATGGCGTCTGCGGCGCTAAAATGACAAAACACCTGCACGAACACATGGCAACAAGACAGGTGTGTGCAATTCCTGGTTCCGCGACTACTGCAGTTGTTCCTGCCATGTTCCTCTTACTAAAAAGAAGGCTAACGCCTTCTAGACACCTTTAAATGTTAAAAAATGCAAATAAGATGCTTGCAATACGATGGACCTGCAGTCCCTTTTAAGTTGATAAAATTGGAAATGTTAAGGGCGGTAGAAAATCAGTTTTAAACCAAATCGTCGAAGCCCAGGAAAATCCTTAATGAGAAAATGAAAACTTTGAATGCAGTTCGATAAGAAGTGCAAATATAAACGTTAAGAGGTAAACCACTTTGGAATCGGAATAAAATTGTTGATGTTATGGGCTTCCGAGGTGCAGTCTTTTCACTTTAAAACCTTTAACGAAACTTAAAGTCTTGAAACTTAACTAAAACATTCGTATACTTTTATAGTAAAGAATTTTAAGTTTTTATATCCCGTTTCCCAATCGTACATGGTTATTTTCCATTTCTTCTTTTACTTATGGGACACGTTTGCATTTCTGGCAAGTATTGTCGCCTACCGCGACTCCTTGGCAGACAGAGACAATCACATAACGTGTACAAAAGAACGGCGACACAGTGGCATAGCTGCAGTATCTGTGAGTTTTCCTGTGTATCTGCATCTGTTTTTGTATCTGTATCTGCAGGCGAGTCTCGATTTCGCTGTCTGTCCTTGCGAGTGTCTGTGTTCATCGCGAGGTGAACGCATTTCGGCGCACACGTGCTGCTCTAGAATTACCACCTCGAACTCCCCAGGTCCTCGTACTTTATGGACCCCCACACAATGTATTTGTGCCCGGACCTCAAGTGGCTGCGATGGGGCCATGGAGACCAGGCCCCAAAGGCCGTTGCCATTGTGAGGGGCTCACGGGTGGACTAGGCAACACGTTGCCACCGGAGAGATAATAAGTCTGGCGTAAATTAGTTTGCCATTTTGAGTTATGAATGCGCATTTCAGCGTACTGCTGCGAGTCTGATTGCTGGGGAGTGGATCAGAATGGGTTCCAGTAAGCTCTTTCTCGGTAATTAGAAATGAAAGCGATTGGACAAAGAGTTTACAAACCAAATTAATATTTTGGGCACTAATTACCTTATAAAATAAATAAGCTTATAAGCAAGTACTTGAATAAATTCTTGTACTTATAAAAAGTGTAATATGCCCTCTCCTAAGTAGTTTTACAAATAATGACCTTGCTTTGTTTTCATTTTCCCAAAAGTCGCACCTTGTCTTCCTTATCACATTTTCCACTTGTCACTCTGATTGGCACTGCTAAATATTTGATGCTGAGAGGAAATACGATGTACGCATAATTAAACATTTGATGGTGCCATGAAAAGCACACAAAGGAGCCTGACTAATATGCCCAATCATAAAACTAATCCTCATGGCACAAGAAAAACCTCATTAAAATAACGCATACGCAACGTTGTGTGTTGACAGACGGGAGTATATAAAACAGGCAAACAGAAGCCAGGGTTAATGTGTCTGCCGCCCCGAAACCGACACTGGTTTTTGCGGCCAAGAAGTCTAACCGAGCGAAATTAACATAAATGAATTTGCAGCTGTCCAAAGGAGACCCCGTGCCATTCCATTTCGAGCCACGACGAACCCTTGCCCTCGAAACGCTAGAGGCCCAGACAAATGGCCAAATCACACTGACCTGCAGTTTAATGTGGCGAGACGTGTGTGCATGCGGGGTTTGTGGGGGTTGCGGGGTTTGCGGGGGACGGGGTCAGAAAATTAAAGATGAATGAAAACTTGCGGCAACACCATATAAATCATTTATGCCGTGCTAAGTCCAGACTCAGAGCACGAATCGAGTCGACGGCCAAAGGTGGCAGGCATATTAAGTAACGCTGGGCTTGGGCCCTCGATTCGCTGCCTTTAAGCTGGCGACGAGGCACTAACCTACAGCAATGTGTTTGCGAAAAGTGTGTCAGCCGAACAAAAATCAGAGAGCCATAGATTCAGGACATGCGCACACTGCCTTACGATCCACAAACAATTCGAACTTCGGGCACGACTGTTAACATTGACCAAGAAACAAAATTCGGAACGGCCAACGATGCCAGCATCCCAGAAGCTTCAGTCAAGCGGCGTTGCTGTTAGCGAGCACAACACACATTATCCCCGACTGTCGTCAGGCATTATCCTTCGCAGAAAATCGCGTGAATTCGTCGTGATTTACCGGCACATTTTCTGTTTGTTTTCTCCGCCATTGGTGCTAAGTCGAGTGTCCATAATTGACAGTCCTGTCAGTCGAAATCAACGCAAATCGAGGCCGAGGGCGCCGAAGTGGGCCAACAAAGTGTGTGTTTAGTGTTTGACTTGTTGCCAGAGTGCGGGGTTTCTTCTAAAAATATCCCGAAAGTGGCCAAGTAGGCCGTAATTAGCCAAAGGTGTGGCCAAAAATCTCAAAAAATAAAGCCGACACATTGAAATAAATCAAATTAACTGCAATCAGTAATCAAAATTAAAGCCAAGCTTAAGCCAAAATAACATCATATATATCAAAAAAAGTTATAAAGTGAAAATCAAAAGAAATCATAAATATAAAGTGAAAAAGAGTATCATAATAAAAAAGCGTAGAAAGTACCAACATTGTGTTTGCTAAAAAACCAAACCCACAAATAACTTTTAAAAATAAAACACCCACAAATTAAATCACAGATATATATAAAAACAAAAACATTTACAAAAGGATATTTTTTTTTATTTACCAGAGGAATGTGCATCATCGGAATCAAATAAATTACCATACGAATAGCCGCAATAAATTCAGTATTAAACGATTACATGTGGAAAAAATATCGGATGACACAAAAACAGAAAGGCTCAACAATAGGACAATAGAAAGCGAAATTCCACAATCGAACAGTTCACAGTGACAAAACCAAGTTATAATAGGATTGTGCATAATTCATAATTCATATTAAATGCAGAACAACTGATTTCAATTAATCTAAATTAGATAAAGCAAAAAGAATAACATATGCTTATTAAATCAAAGATAAAAACTCCATTTAATCGAGATTCATTTGACCCAAATCCATGTTAATCGGAAAAATGCAATTTGATCAAAATGCAAATGGCAAGAGGCAGCGTCCATTTTATTGACAACAAAATGGCGGAATGCATATAAAATGCAATAAATAGCAAATGGCAAAATTTCAAACGGCAAACGGCTATAAATCGATGTTATAAATGCATTAAAGTGCTCTGTGTAACGCTCCCCATATTTACATACAAAGTTTTATAACTCTGTGCAGTTGTGTTTTTTGTCGGCGCCGCTTAATTGAGCTTGCATTAAAATAATAGCGATATATAAATTAATCTCGTCATAAAATATATAAGAATGCCTGAATAATTTAGGCTTTTGAAACATTTAAAGCCGCAACACAAAAAATGTGTGCCTATTCATGTTTACATAAATATCAGTGCTTATATGTGTGACTGTGACAGTGTGAATAAAATAATTGCTCTAACTAAATACATGGCATAAACAAAAGGCCAACTTGGATTACCACTCGGAATACGAAGTCAAAAAATACGGCAATTGGTAAGACAGATCCCCAATTATTTAACAAAAATTAAATTAAAATAACTAGATTATAGGTTTTTTTTAAAGTGGAATTAAATACACAGGTTTAAAATTGTACAAAAAACCGTAATTTGCCCTGATTGAGCTTTTTAAATTAAATCTATCAATTTGAATTGATTTTTTTTGTAATTGCTGGATCATCCTCACTTTTCAACAAATAGCGCTCACATCTAACCGAATTTATTCTAAAACTTTTGCAGCGAGACAAAACAAAAACTCCTAGTTCAGTTGGTAGTAAATTATTCATTGATTCTAAAACTTACTCAAGCTGAAATAATTGAGAAAAACAACAATATAAATGTCTCGAGCGGAAGGAAAGAAACTCACATTCGATGTAATTTTCATTGACATTCTTTTTTGGCATATAAAACGAAATTAATTGATTTCTAATGTTGATAAAAGTAAAGTAAACAGAACACTTGACAACTTTTACGCAATGCTCCTCCCACTTATCACCTACACCTCTTGAATTTTCCTCCAGTTTTCCCCCAAGTTTTTTCTACTTTTACCTCCCCCAATCTTGCTTGTCAAAGTTTACTTTGAGTGTTGATTTTGGGGACGAAATAGCAAGCAAGTCTCCATCAGTCTAGGACTTTGTGTTGCTATTGCATGTAATTAATTTTCCAGCTCGAAGCTGCCACGAGTTCCCCTAGAAACCAGGAAAAAAGCCCGTTGAACTCTCCTATAATTAATTTAAATTTAGCTTAAAATGTTTTGATATATTGCGAGAGATTTACCATCTGACCTTGTGCTTTAATTCTACATTTAAATTTCGGGGGTAGTAGTAGTTTGTTTTTTTAATATTTATAAACTTGCGTTTACGCTATTAAAGCTAATATTGGTCTTACATTTGCAAACTTAAATTCAATAAAACTTGTTCAGCTATTGAGGGCACATTTTCATTATATGTTATAATGGCTGTCTGCCCCCATTAAGATTATCATTTTAAATCCAACTAGACGCCGGCTTGTTGCACTAATAGTCACAGCTGCCACACGTTGCAGTTTCCCCGCTGGCACCCTCTTCTTGCCACAAATGGCGACGTGCTCGAGTGCATGACAAATATGGTGAGGTAAGCCGAGGGAAAGCAGCAGCAGACGTGGCAGCAGATCCTTCGAACCATGGCCATTACCAAGACCGCAGTTCTGCCAACGCAATGCGTTTGTCAGTTGCACTGCGAGACGCTTCTAAATGCTAAAAACCGAACGACGTAAACAATTTGTAAGTCGTGTGTAAGCATCATAAGTTACTTTCCGCATTCGTTCCAATTATAAGCACTTAATGTATCACCGGGGAAAATCCATGCGCCATGTTAGGCCCACCGCGCATATATTACGCATACGCCACGTTCGCCGGCAATAAAAACAAACAAAATACACACGTACGATGGAAGCTGGCTGTCTGAGAGCCTCTTTCCCGGAGTTAGTTAAGCAGCAACCAAGTAATTAGATTTTTCCACATGAAACACAGAAGCAGAAAGATACAGAGGGAGAGGGGGATAGAGGGTGCAAGGGAGATAGCACATCGGGGCAAGTAGTGTGCAAATACGAGCAGTTTCAAGTGCAAACAAAGAGCCTGCTGCCATACAATTCAATTATAAAAAAAAAACCGGAGCGGAAAATAACACGGCCACATTCAGTTGGAGAAAAGTTTCAGCGGAAAACTTAATGCATTTAATGCGTGCGGGGCAAGCAAATGGATTAGCGAGCGGAACAAACTTTTGTTATTCTCGTTAGAGAGCCCGACATTTCCACACCCATCCACCCAGCAACCCACCATGGTGGTTCCACCACCCACCAGGCAGCCACCCAGGAACCACCATCCACCTGCCATAAAGTTTGCGTTGTCACATATACATTTTGCCATTTGCCATATGCCACATGCCAAAATCTCTCTGCTGAGCAAAAGGAAAACAAAAATAACCCAACTGCAGCCCTTTGGGTATTTTTCGTTTGTTTGTGTATTTGAGTTGGTGTTGCTACCGAAAAGTTATGCCTGAATCTCGAATTACACGTTCGCTGGATGTGTGCTTTTGAAACTTTATTTTTTTATCGCGCCGCAGCTGAAAACACGTGACTGCCAAGGCAGGTGGTAAGTGGGCAGAAAAAAGAACATAACTTGCCGGTGAAAATTGACGTTGGGCAAAAAGGGAATGACAAAAGAATTAATAAACTTTACAGTGATTGTGAAACTGCAATACAGTTGTTTAAATTGAGGTTTGCGAGATGTAATTACCAGATAAATGTAAACAAGTGGAAGTATTAAATAATTTATGCTGGTTTTAAAAGCTAAATTGATTCTAGATCGTAGTGGTAAACTCCCAACTTAATTGTATTTTTTAGCCAAAACATCTTCAATAACTCATTATATGTAGCTCTAGAGTAAAGGACAACAAATGCCCTGCTTCGGGGAGAATTATGTTAAGCTCTCCGATGTTTTGCATATCAGGTCTCGAACTCTTGTTGGGATATATGTATTTGGAAAATGCATACAAGCTGCATTCGCCGCAGGTATCCGCCTGTTCGCCTAGCAAGATACACATTAAAGTCCAATTTATGCATATTTTAAATAATACGGACTTTGTGCATACGCAAAGTTTATGCGACCACACAGCTGCCAAGTTTATGGCATGTCTGCGAATAGGTGAATCGCTGGCAGGCTTTGTGTTTTTGGCTTGCTCCTGGACTGCAGGACCTGCAGCTCCTTTTGAGCAAAGACTCACATATATAGCAGATACTTGTGCGCGTAGAAGATAAAATAGCTGCATATAAATCATGCCATGGCCAAGATAAAGAGCGAAAATAGTCTTTCCTTGTGGCAAAAAGTAAGGGGGGATGTATAAAAAGTAAAGACTTGGACAGGAGATTCTCAAGAGACGAGGACTTTGTTTGATTTCGACTCGAATGCATTTATAATGGTCAAGTGCAGTGGTCCCGCAAATATAATTGAATCACCTTTCAGTGATTTTTCTCCACAAAGCCGGTCAAGACTTGCAGATAAATATTATATTCTTTATATTCGGCTGAACACATATGCTTCTGAACACTCAACATCATTTGGTCTCAAATCTATTGAGCGTATTTTGTGCAATTTATCATACTTTTGGTTTCCTCTTTTCTTTTATCTAATAGGATTATCTAACATAAGAAGATGTATAGACTTTATTTATTAACAAGAAAGAGTTTATTGCTTAATTTTGCTAAACTGATTGAGTTTCTAGCAATGTCATCGGATCAACTAATTTGCACTACGAAATACTATCAAACATAATTCAAAAGACTATAATTAAAAGATGACAGCCATAAATTTATTAGAACCGGCAATTTCTTTTTTTTCTAGTGAAAACAGAACTTGCTCCATAATTCCCCCAGCGGACATAACCACTTAGGACTCACGCTCGTTTCCGATCCCCAACAACTTTGCCCCAAGTATGACGCTAATCCCCAAGTAATTGTCTGCTTAGCGCTTACTGCCAATTTATTGAGATTTTTGTTTTACCTTTTTCCATCCTCACCTGTCGCACGTAGTTAAGTGTGCCGATACTTTTTGCTCTGCCAGTGAATTTCGCTGGAGTTGAGCTGGAAATCCCCAGCACACATAGTTATCACGTCGCAAACTTTGCGCACTTCAATTTTTATTATGCGATTTTATTTATTTGGATTTTGCCCAGGAGGAAGTTTCCGTCCAACGTCTAATGATGTTAACTGCTAACGGCTTATCCGGTGAGCGAATCGGCTTAGAACCTAACAACTTTGACAGGGCATCCTTTTCGGATAGTTGCCAGCAACATTAAGTTACCGGGCTTAGTCCTCTGTGGCCTCGATACTTCCCAGTTCAGGTCAGTTCATCTCTGGGGTTCCGTTGTTAATTAATACCAGGCATGTGCTGAAATCAACAATTTTCTCTGACCGAAAAAGGGGTGCCCGACTCAATGAACTGTCTCGCTCCTGCTCTTAATATATTTTTCTTTATTTTACGCTCGGTTTCTGTACACTTTTGGTGGAGTACGAGTGTATCCCACCTACCGCCAGTGCAATTTCAATTTTCTCGTATTCCTCCAGGAAGGGGATTGCAATTATTTTTGCGCTACTTTTGCACCCACTTCACACGGCATGTGTGCGGATATATATATATTTATATTACTGGATATATATATCCCTACTGCACTGCAGCTTCGGGGGCCCATTGATGGTCATAAATTTTTAAACAACAGAAATTACAATTACTGACCGCGCCAAAAGGAAAAACCAGCATCAGCAGCAGCATCACTGGGGGGAAAATTGTGAAAAATGCATAATGAAAGCAATCCATATTAAAAGTATAAATCACGCAGTGCGCCAAGGATGCGGAATGCGGAATGTGGAATGCTGGGCGCAGGACATATGCCGCACTCTGGGAACAATAATAATATGGCCAGCTGTCAGTCAATTCGCCTGCGGCAGAAGCCGGGTCAAATAATTAATTGGCTGCATTATGGCACTCAAAGACAGGCTCCTCGGCGAAAGTGTGCCGTGCATTTAAAGTGACAGGATAAGGGCCAACCGAGCCGCACTTCCACCTGTCAATGGCACTCATTCATCGCTGTCATCGCCCAACCCGAGGCATAATTTTCAACTTGTTGTGGTCGCCCAATTGCCGTTCATTAAGAGCGCGTAATTGTGGGCAACGTGGTTTGGCGCTACGCTGTCCACATTCAGTGGTCCTGCCAGTTATACCACACAAGATCGTTCTTCCTTTTTGGAAAAGAAAAACCTCCCAGCGGACTGAAATTGGCAGCAATTAATTGGGAGAAAAATATATTAAGTGCTTTTTGAGTGGCAATCTATGAATCGTTTAAGTGAAAATTGTTTGGCAGTTTTCGAAAAGAAAAATTTACATTTGTTTTTTATTTAAATACTTCGAATTAAGGCTTTTAGTATCTCGTATTTTACATCTAAAGTTTCTTTTGTATTTCCCTGATTTTATATAAAATACAATTTTTGTTACTCACAATTTGGCTTCTGGCAGCTTGAGCATTGAACCAAAGCTGTTTATTTTCCACTGCCCCAAGGAATCTCTGTCCTGGAATGCACAACATGGCAGGGAAAAGAACAAGTCAAGTCGAGTCCCAGGAGCAGGAGGAGAACCCAGGGCCAAGGATATTAGCCTGCATTCCGAGCAGCTGTTGTGTCATTTTCGCCGGGCGGTATCCTTGTTTTTATAAGCCCTCTTGCATGTAATCAGTTAGGGATATTCATGGACATGACTATGATTTTAGTGCACACACACACACACAAAGAAAAACACAATAGCCTGCATGTGCTCCACACAGAAAAAAAACAAGTTCTTTTAGCTTAAAGCGCAATCAAGAAGAGCTCTTTTACTAAAAGAGAGCTTAGACCATCAATCATTTTGTTTTTATTTTTATTCCAAATATCCATTATTATTGCAAAGTGAAAGGATGAAATTTAAATATTTGTTTGCTAGGTTGCTAGGGGATTGTATTTTTGCTCAATGTATACATGTTCGGCACAGATTTGTACACGAGCTGGCGCCAAGTCGCAGCAAGGAGTCTTCCTATAGAAAAAAAGCCAGGGTAAAAAACAAAGAGCCAAAGAACGGTGCAATGCCATGCAAATCCTGCTGAGCAACACAACTCAACATGATGGCCAAGGAGCGAGCCACTCGTGTCCTCCGTCCATTTCCCATTTGCCGTCAACAACTTGCTTTTCCAGCTGGTCCGGCCATGGCGATATATGTGGCTACCAGGCTTTAAGCCCATAATCAGGCGATTTGCAGGCATTAGAGATGGAGAATATAGGGAGGTTGGCGGGTTGGCCAGTGAATCCTGGTTTTCGAGGACACCAGGCTGGCTGTTGTCGTACGTCAGATTTTGTCTATGGTTGATCATTTGCTAGCCAGTGGATTTGGTCCCTAATACTCTTGAAAATGTCTCCGACAGTTGTGTCCACTAGATTCTCATGTGGAGCCGCTTAAGGTGGGCTTACCCTTGCCAAGAAACTTAAGGCAAAGAGCTCTGCTAAGTCCAAATTGGATACCCTTGGATGTAAGAAAAAGATTTGTTCTTAGCATATTTATAGAAAACATCACTTATGGGAAATGTAATAAGGCAGCATTGCTTATAAGTTATTGTGTTGTTAAGTTTAAATCCTAGTATAAATATCTACTTCTTACTATTCTTCCATTACTATACACTTCCTACTTCATCCTTAAAGTTGCCTTCAATTTGTCTGACCAATCTGCCAATGAGCTTTTGCAAGATTGTTACTTAACTGCAGTTTTGTCTTGCGGTTTTACTCGCCCCTTTCGACCATCAACTATTTCTTATCGAGAAAACTAATCTAAAGGTAGACCAAAAAAGGGAAGCAAATGGCCATCTATCTTCAGGCCTTATGGAAATCCGTTTTCCTTCTTTGCCCGGCTTTTCAGCCGCACGCACTTCTTTTGCACTTCATTTCTCCATCTATACTATAACACAGAACAAAACGTAGAGATATATTTAAAAATAAGATAATCTGATGAAATTACTTTTACCCAAACAAATATATACATATAAATGTTATGTTTTTAAAAAAGTTAAAAAACATTTTTTATATTTTTCTAATGAATTTTGATAAACTTTTTTCCAAAACATAAATATTATTTTTAAATATCCAATATAACTAATAAGTTAAGTGGAATACATATCGTAGTAAATTCGAGTTATCAGGTTATTTGAAATTCTTAAACACCAAGAATTTTATCCTTTTTCCTGTGTATCTTTTTTGCATTGCTTTTTCTCGGTCCATTACTGAGAAACTGGACTTTTTTATAGCTCTTCAGTGCATATGCTGACATCTCTTGGCTGCAGCTCGGCTTTCATTACGACTGCCATTGCCCTTATTTTCTTGTTACACTTGCTCCAAGAATTATTGCCTTTGCATATTCCACTCCAGTTCGCCGGCGATCTGTTTGTGTGTATATGTGTATGTGTGTGTGTGTGTGTATCTGTGTATGTAAAGCTGCGCTTTTTTATGCTCCTCTCCATTTTTTGTGCCGAAATTCTTTCCACAAAAATGACAGCTGACACTTGCGTTTAACCGCACAGATTTGCTTTTAGTACGCTCTCCTGTCTCCCCAGTCGAATCCCATATCTCTTCTCTCCCCAGTTGAATGCTATATCCCCTTCCTCCAGATAAATCCTGTATCCCCTTTTGCTACTGCGGTCCATCTCGCTCGTCTGAAGGCAAGTTGTAATTGTCGTTTGTATTACCAGCAAACGACGACTTGGGGCGTTGTGATTGCGGTTTCCTCCTCCGCATTCATGTGCATGCCACACTCTGTGGTTTCCCCAAATCGTTGCAAAAAATTTGAATTCCATTTAAGCGACTTGGTTCGTAAGCCTTTTCACTTGAGTGCTTTTGCAGTTCCAAGTATTGGTTTTTCTTTGGAATGAGAGGAAAATAAGAGAAACAGGAAATACTAATTATAGAACATAACGTAACTAATTATTATTAGCGAATTCGTAACCTAATATATATAAAAAGCAACATAAATAAAGAAAATACACTCGATTCGCTAAAGTATATTTATATATATTTCAGCACCATATAAACAAATCTATCCAGATTTAAAAGTCAAACTATCTGCTCTCCTTGGTGCTGTTTTATTTTTCTGATATTCAATTTTGTTCTTTAAAATGTGTATGCATATATTTGCATGTGTTTTTCGTATTCAGGCAACATCCATTTGAAAATGGGACAATGGAGGGGTGTGTTTGGCTGGCTTACAGTTTGCTTACTTCAGCTGGAAAGCCAACTAGTTTGTGTTTGCCCCCTCAACAGAATTCTATACTTTGTCCGCCAATCCCCCTCTGGAATCCCATTTATCCGCCCATTCTCATCAATCTTGATTGCATGGTCCCGAAAAATATTTCCGATGTTTCACACGGCGCATGATGAATTTTTCCTAACTGCCACGCCCCAATTCACTTAGCACGCCCACTGGTGGGACAGCGGTTGTTGAACAATTTCTGCAATATATGAGAAACATTTTTTGATTTTTGAAGTATTTCGAGAAGAGTTAGTTGCAAAATATTGCATACCCACGGGGCCAAAAATTCTTTTATTTAGAAACAGAGCGAGTGATTTTTTTCTGGGATACTTTTTATTTTAGATGCATTTTTTTTTAAACCATTAAAGATTCTTGCTGGGTGTGCCTGAAAAATATCAATAGTTCCATATCCCATGCCGAAGAATATTTTATCTTCACATCTCCAACCTTTAAAGCTGATTTTTAATCTTCCCAACAGTGGAAAACTTTCTAGTCATCCACTTGATAATACGGCCAAAAAAAGAGCATAAAGTCCAAGGGTAAATGGCTTAGAAAATGTTCACCAACAATTGCCATAAATAAAAGTCGGTCGGGCCACATAAATACAGTATTGAACAACAAAAAGGACGCCGGGCCATTGATGATGACAAAGCTGACAATACGCAAATAAGATTTGGCTCAAAAATTTATTTAATTTCACTTTATTGGATGAAAGTCAAAGGCGACGAAAGTCCAGACAGAGAGAAGAAGAGTGAGAAAATCGGTCGATGGGAAGGAAGTTGAAAATGTTTACGAGAGAGCAGCGGATCCGATGTCGAATCATTAATCTTTTTGCGCTGAATCAGCTCAAAGAGCTTTGCCCTCTTTTTGGCGAGACGAGCGGGCTGAATAAACAAAGCAACCAATTTGATGCCAAGTCATTGGGGCAAAGGCCAGCGGCGGACTCTTGGCCATTTGCAAATGAGTCGCCAGCATAATGGCCATGAAGCTATTTGCCCGACAACAAATTGCCAACAATTTTGCACACTCCATTGACTTTGGCCTTTCCTCTTTGGCTTGTTCAATTTTCATTAATTTACTAATAATTATTTGCCGACTTTTTCATATTGACTCTTGCTCTTGAGTTGGACGCGGCCGGTCGGTTGTCCGGCCTAAGAAAACAAGTCAAATTAAAAATTTAAACTCGAGCAGGGGGACATGGAAATTGCTTTTGTGCCTCCTCGGCCTTCTGCATCCCTTGTCGGCAATAAAAAGAAAGCAATGAGAAATATGCCCCTGTTAACTTGTTCATTACCCTAATGGAGCGTTTTTTCCCATGCATTCTCCTCCTTAATATTCCCATTCTCTCACATTCGGCATCCCTTTGGACCTTTTTTGCTTTGTAATGGTCTCCTTTTCTCGAGATCCTGTCCTCCGGTTCGTTGCCCCAGTGTCTCCCAGACATTGTGTCCTTTTGCACCACTTAAGCGGTGTGGAAAAGCGAGGAAGAAACGGCAGAAGAACAGGCTCTGCCGCCTTAATAGAGTGAAATTCCGTACTGTTATATATTTCATTTAAATGACATTTTAATTAATGTCAACAATTTTGCCATTGTGGCGAGTCGACACTCTCATTATGATGCCCTGAGAATTCCGCTTTCGCCTCGCCGCCACTTTCAACATATTTTTTACTGTCTGCCGCTTTAATGTGATTATTTCTAATTAGATATTTTAATTATGCGTAAGTCGTTCAGGGTCTTCTCAAGGTCCCTCGTTCATAAAACAGTGTTTTACTGGAGGAGTGTGAGTGGAACAGGAAAAGTTTCACGGTCACAATGTTGACACATCATGCGGAAGTCTTGAAACTCTCAAAATATTTAGGGTGTGAGTCAACAAAA
Source organism: Drosophila ficusphila (assembly GCF_018152265.1). NCBI lineage: Eukaryota > Metazoa > Arthropoda > Insecta > Diptera > Drosophilidae > Drosophila > Drosophila ficusphila. The sequence continues at coordinate 2,744,315 of NW_025064016.1, forward strand.
ATTTTATTATTGTATGCTTACAAATTTAGCTTTGAACGAGTTCCAGCTGGCCAGCTTTCCATCTTTAATTCAACAGCTTTAAGCCATCAGGGTTACACTTGATTCAGGGGCAGACTGTCAACCCATTTAAAATCTGCATAAGCCGAGATCTTTTCGAGTGTCAATTCGATAGACCAAATGAATAAAGCCGAGAGCAGATGGTAAACAAAAAGTCAAAGGAAAGTCAGCTACTAATCACGGCTTAATGGCGGATTTAATCCCGACCAAAGTCACTGATGACAGACGAATGTTTGGCAAACCGATGTCTTAAGCTCGCCAAAAAAATAAACATGCACAAAGGCTTTATAAAATTGCCCACCAGAGACCAACAAAATCCAGAAGGCCAAAGAAATGAAATCCCTTACTTATTTTTCGGCCGGCCAAAAAAGAGGCACAACTTTTAGTTACAATAAATTATATGCAACAGTTTAAAAAAAGGCCCAAAGAGTTGACGATGTTGTGGGCGTCTGTGGCAAGTCCCCGAACGTTTTTTTGTTGCCAAATAAAGCACTTCAGGGAATTGCACATAAAACGGCTGACGGATGACAGGGGGCGGAGGGCGAGAAGGGTTAAGGCCATCATTGGCATGTGGCGAAAAAAATCTTTTCATTTGGGAGATGCCAAACATTTGCAGGTAAAAAATAGAAGGCGGAAAAGGGACAAATCCCAATATGCCAGGCACTTTATTGCAATCCCTTTAAATAAGTTTTTGAGACCCCCTCTAGTTTTTGGCCTTTTTTTCCTACATATTTGCTTGGACGCCTTCACGTGCGAATGTGGCAAACAAATGTAGGACTTTTTCACCAAACACTTGAGTGTGTGTGTGTATGTGCTTGTGTGTTTGTGGGACTTCTTCTCCTTTGAATCCTTTCTATTTCGCCGAATAAAATATGGAATTACTTAACGATGTCAGAGCGCAGACTTTGTGTGCGTCTGTCTATTTGTTGGCGGTTGCCTTTGTGCTGGATTTTATTTGTTCTGATGTGATTTGTTTAGCTCAGCAGTCCCATATGTCAGGTTGTCTTTAAACTCTCGTTGAGAGTGCCCCCTCCGACTTTCAGTTTGGGGGATTATTCGAAAGTAAGTGCTACATGTGTCTCTGAGTCGGGGCTTTAAAAGTAATTTTGCTTGTTTGTCCAAATTGTTTTTACACTTCAAGCAAAGCGTATGACTGATCGCATAACAGAAACTGAGCAGCTTAAAGGAACAAAATAAATAAAATTCCGTTTTTCTGTATAACGAAAACACATATAAAAACTTTTTACGCGGTTTGAAAAAGTTTTTGGCATCCAAATGGTTTTTCTCTTTCTCATTAAATTTTAGCAGAAACTTTCGCATTTTGAGCAATAAATTTTTCTATTAAGATGCCTTCTTATCGGACCAAATTTTGTACGCCTCATAAAGCTGCGGCATATAAATAAAATTTTCATAAGAAGACAGTTTTTCTGGAGAAGGGTTGCAGCTGGGTGAAAAAAACTCATCAGAAATTCAGCATGCGTGGTCTTATGAAAACTTGATGCCTCCCTGATGACACTCATTGTCTTGAGTGAAAAGTGTGGCAAATGACATGAGCAAAGGCTGAAGGCCTGAAAATTTCGTCTTTTATAAAATTGCCGGAGCGCCCACACACATTCTTAGTCGCGGTCTTTTGTTCGGCATTCCCCCCAACGCTTTTAAAAAATTTGCAACACACATTTTTCTTAAGCGACAAATGACTTTCAAGCTGCCATTTCCTCCGGATTTTCCTCCATTTCACCACCGCCAGGTGTCCCCCGTCTCGCTCAGTGCAAAAAAGTTTTCTAATGAAAAATTCAGATGCTCAGTTAAAGTTTTGCTTATGAAAATGCAGCTCACAGCCGAGCAGTGACCAGATAGCTGCGAGATGGAAATGGAAAACGGAGTATTCCGGAATAACTGCCATGAATTGGATGCGGATGGCTTAAGCTGCACAGACTGCCTCAAATGGCGAAATGAAAAGTAATCAAATTCTTGTTGCTAGTTCGCAGACTCGTGAAAATGTCGAGCCAAGTTTTTACCAAACTATAAGAACTTTGGAGTCGTGAAGGTGACATTTTGCCATAAAGGTGAACAAGTACGCTAATAAACTCGAACTACTGAATGGAATTGTCTGAACTTATTTAATTAGGACTCCGGCTGTTTTTGTCAGCAATTGTGCCTTTAAAACTTGTTACAGAACTTTAATAAATTTGAAAGACTTCTTTGATTTACTGCATTCGGTAGCTGGATAAAAGGGATAAATTTTAGCCAAAATATTTATCTAAATACACATCGCGCCCCACTTTCGCGAAACTCGATGCCTCTTTAAAAGCATTTGCGCAACGTAGCTCAAAATTAATTTTGTTCTAGTTAAGAGATGGAAATTTCATTAAAGCCCACACCACTGCCATCCGCATAATTTATAAAGTGTCGAGCTGAAAACTGCCCACCGAGCAGTTTTCCATCCAGCAACCAAGCCACCGAGCCACTGAGCCACCGAGCATCCATCCGAGCGTCCAAGCCAACCGACCAACCAACAAATCCGTCCATTTATCCATTGAAGGTCCGGCTGCGGCCATAACAAGGCGTGACTTACAGCGTGCTTGAAGGGCCAGAATGAAGCAATTTTAATTTGCTGCTCTTGGCTGGATAGTAAAACATCAGTACTGGCAACAAGATGAAGATGAAAGCCGGAAAGAAAGGGGCTTCCACCGCTCCGCTCCTTGCTCCACCCAAAGTTTTGCACTCAAAATGCAGTGGGTGGGTCGCAAAGTGTTGCGCTCTTCATAAATAAAGGGGAGAAGGTCCGGGCCAGAGGATGTGGTTCTAGATGAGCGGGAAACTTATAGCTCTGTTGGCCAGTGTGAAAGCATATTTTCTGCTTTTAATTGCAATATATTCTTTTAGACAAAATGACTGATGATGGCCGAGGCGAACAGAGTTGCCTTTCTCCCTCGTTCGCTCGCCTTCCTTCTTTCCTCGCACAAGTGGCGAAAATATATTGCCATGAAATTTGCAGATGGCACAGGAAACGGAAACCCAGCGGAGACAGGCGTGTCTCCACACTGGCAAACTCCGTTTGACTGCTAAATGAACAAGGGAAACTCATTCTACGCTTTTCCCTCCGCTTTTCCCCTCTCGCCCAACCAAACACTTTCCACTTTCGCAGAGCTTCGAGGCACTCGGAGCATTGCGGTTCTTGGTCACTGCGGTCCTTGCTGTTATTTTTTATTACAATACTGCGAAAAACCACTTGGTTTGTCCAAATATTAGTTTTCAAACCAATGAAACACACATAAGCTCTTGCACAGTAATTGTGTGTTTGAATGAAAATGAATTAAACCAGTCTACGGAAGCAATGCCAACTTTCAGCGCTGTATTTATGAGTTTTATTTAAACTATTGTATGGGTTTTGTTTCTCAAGTGTAGCCTCCTCGAATCCTTTCTTAGTGATACAAATAATTCTGAGATACAGTATGAAAGGGGGTAGCGGGGAAAAAGAAAGGAGGTGAGTTTTCAGAGAGGCTTTTGTCTTAGCCATCGCGACCGCCATTTTGATGATGAATAAATGAAGGCCTTTTGTGCTTTTGGACGTGGAGAGGAAAATTTACTGCTTTCATTTACTCGACATGCACTTTTCCGTCCGAATGAAATAATTAAAATGTCCCCCAGATCTTTAAATCCTGTTTTCAGTTAATAAATCTACATTTCTTGCATAGCATTTATACGTTTCATTTTCTTTGGTAGAGCAGCTTAAAGTGCATCGGTCATTAGTCATCGAAGTTTTCTCCTCATTCACTCGGCTGGTTATAAATTCCCTAATTTATTTCTCACTGAATCCAGAGTTATTCGATTCGTAGAGAAGAGAAGGTGGTGGAATTTTGCTGAGCTGAAAAAAAGGCAAATCGCTGAGAAAACTCATAATTTTTTCCCTGACCTGCTGTGAAGGCAGCGTAAATTTTATTATTGGCAATGCCAACTGCACGGTCTACAGCAACTACAACAAAGTTTCCAGCCAAAGTTTTAGTTTTTTCCGCGCCCTATCAGCCTTTTTTCACCCCCTCGAGTCCCCTTTCAAACAGATGATTAATGAAGCTTTGAAAAGTTGAGTGCAAATTTAATCAAGCGCACAAGCGAATCGAAACAATCGACGAAAAAATTGCCAACTTATAATAAGCTGCAAATTGGCTCAATATGCCCGGGAAAAACAGAATAGCGAATGGAATTATGTAATGGGGGAGGCAAAAACAAAAGAGCATCGGCTTAGAAAATAAATTATGCAGGACAGTGTCGCTTTTTGATTTATTGTTCGATTTTTGACATGCATTCATAATTGTAAATAGGAGAACTGAATAATGAATTGCGCTATGTAAATCACTGGATTCCCATAAAAGGAAAGCTATGCAATGATTGATCTACTGAAAGATAAATATAGGAATATAAAAGGCAAACATAGATAATTAACTAACCAATATTGAATTAAGGGATATTATCAAGAATATTACATGTACATTTGTGGTTACCATACTAATTTTAACATTTTTCCATTACAGTTGACTTCTCTTTGACTGCAGATATACCAAATGTAAGTAATAAATAACTGTACTGAAATAGTAATAAGTTTTATTTCTATTTATTGACTTTCATATTCATATCTTCGATGCTTAAAATTTTTTTCCTATTTAAAAAGAAGTTCAGCTTCCCTTTTTGGCACACTTGCTCCAAATCTCAATAGAACTAAGTATGGTATTTCCTGAGAAAAGTATGTATTACAGCTGCCTTGATTTAACCCTTATCAAAAATATTATCTACTCTTAGTTCGCAATCCAGTTGAGACATTTTCCTAACCCTTTTCGCTGGCACGTGTTTTAATTTTTTGCGAGAAAGTGCTTTCCCAAAAGCCAGAGTCTCGTCCAAAAATACAACTTCATTCATCATGCTGTCCATTTTGTGTATAAATTTCATTAAACTTTCCAACGAGTGCTTTCCAATAATCAAGTGGCCATTTTATGCGTATTTGTTTCCTGACGTATTCATGAGCGCCAACTAACGCCATCAATTTGCGAATCTCCTGCCATTGCGAGAATATTTCTCCCTGACAGGCGAGGGCCTAACTTTTGGCACTTCTTGGGCCCGAGGTGACCTGAACACTTGACAGGACCTGGACCCGATGTCCCGGATCGTGGCCCAATTATTATCATAATGCCAAATGAAGATGACAACATTGACAGCGTTTGGGTTGTGGGGCGAAGTTTTAATGATGCTCCTGAATGAATGAATTCGCCGGCTGAGGGCCAATTAATCACTGTTGTCCAGTGTCTCCTGCTGAGTGTCACTTAATTTTTTATGATACTCCGCCTTGACTTAGCGTCAAACGTTTCACGTTCAATTGTTTTATGCCGTCTACGCTTTGAGGTTACGAGTGGTCTCTATAAAGTGTTTTCCCTTCTCCCCCACGAACCTCACCACACTCAAACCGCATTTTCCCGCCCCTCGAGCGAATTGTTGTCGAGACTTTCGAGCCATTTTGAGTGCCTGGCCAGAAAGTTTTCTCTGTTGCCCGAGAATGAAACCGTCAATTTGCCGCAAATATACGTACACATAGGGCTGTTGAGGGGGGAAATATATACCAACTACGAGAAGTTTTTAATGGCCATTGAGGCCAGTTTATGCAGCTGCCACTCCCATTCAGCATTTACCACCCCCCATCCCCCCTCGATCCGACCGCCCCTATGGTTTGTTGCTATTATTAAATTAGTTGCGGGCGATTTGCGGTAATTAGGGTAAAATTTAATGGCTCTTTGAACTCCATGGCAATATGTAAAATACACATTTTAACGTCATGCATTTTGAGAGTTCGGACACACTCTTTGGCAAACATTTTATCTATTAAAATGGTAAATATTATTTATGATGTATTTTAAATAATTAAATGTGTTTTCATTTAAAAACAACAGTTAGAACGTGATACTTTTGGTATGTATTTTTGTTAAAACAAAAAAAAAATCTCTTGTTTATGCAAACCATTCACAAACACAGCATATAAGTTCAATGCTTCGATGACTGAGCAGGCTGGTGCTTCGTAGGCGCTCGCCGGGGGTCTAATTAGGTCGCATCACTGCATCGATTAGCTTGCCACCTCTCCCAATGGGTGTTACACCTGCCTGCCACCTCTCTGTGCGATATGGATATATATCGGTGGATCAGAAATCCCATCAGGTGCATAATCCTCTCGCTGCCGGCACCTTCGTCTACCAAAGTCTCGCCAAACTGTTCGTGCATGTTTCTGAATCTTATTTGAGGCGTCAGCAGCCGTATCACCATCATTTATTTATGCGTGGCACAGCGCTGCATGGATGCATTATGGGTATGTCGACATCTGCTGGGTTCGCGCGGTGTTAATAACACGTCAACATTCGGGGCGTATACTTGATGGCGATGGGTGTGCGTGTTCCAGAATGGGGTAAAAGCGCATCAAGTATACGCCGTGCTGGCATCTTACACAATGATGCGGCCACTGGAAGAACGAGAGAGTCGACTGACACCGGCTGGCAGCTAAACGCATTTAATGGCCAACGTAGCCCGGCGCAGCGTCTTGCAAATTGCAATTAATTAATTGAAGTGCCGGTGGTGTTGCATCCACATTGCCATCACCCATCCACATCCCCATCCGCACCCATCCCCGTCCCCATCCGCACCCATCCACCCATTAATGTCTGCACAATGCCGGTCTGCACATCCGGCTTAAATGGCTGTCACGTTTGCCACTCGAGCAACACCCAAAAGAGCCACCCTGCAGCTCTTCTGTCTTATTTATGAGTCTTAATAGCCAGCCAGCCCGCACAAGTTCGGCATGCTTTCTTAACAGGTTAACGAGAAGTTCACCTTGGCAAATTGAAAGGTCTGGCAATGAGTGGCACATGTACGCCAACTTAATTCCATATTCGGTTGACACTTTTATTTCGTGCCTCCGCCTTAACGAAGGACGTGCAACAGACTATCTCCTCCGGCAATTATTAAAGATAATATGGTAAATCAATGAAAGAAATCGTACAATTATCTGTCGTAATGAACATGTATGCAGCACATACGAAAGGGGATTTAATTATTTGGGTCTTAAACATTTTTATTAAATGAACAAGGTATGGAGAGAGAAATATTCTGAAAACAGGCTTAAAGGACAAACAAGACTTACAATTTCAAGGGATCGCATGAAAGATATTCCATTATTTCGTTTTCCGCCGAAGGATAAATTTCGTAAACAGCTTTCGCCTTCCCAATCGAAATCAGAGTGACGGAAAATATTCTCAAGCGACACGCTTTCCAGCTAAATATTTTAAATTCCAACGACAAGCGTGTCACTTAATTAAGAGGAGAAGGAAACACTTCACATTCCTACCAATATCCGATATTTCGCGCGTGTCAATATCCATGCGTGTTGGCCAGCCCTCCAAAACAATATTTATTGTTATTTGTTTGTAATGACAAAAAAGAATGGTAAAACACACGCGTCTGGCATAAAAAACAACAATGTTGAGCTGGTGAATCAAATTAAAATTGCACCCACATTTAATATTCATTGAAAACATTTTGTAACAACAATAATAATATCTGGCCCACCGACTGACGGAATTGAATGGATATTCGAGAGCATATATACGTACAAAATACAAATACGGGATACACGGGTTTGGTACGAAACAACAAACCAAACTGTCGTGGGCGGAATCGCAAACGCATTGTGAGCCCCAAAAGCCGCGCTGAATTTATTGATGAAATGTATTCCTGCGCTATTAAGGTTAAACATTTGAAGCAAATATTATCAGGAATATGATTTATTTTTGCACTTGTCTGAAAATAAATTAGGAATTTAGGTGGCAATTGACTACATAAATAAATTAAGTATTTGCATTAGTAAAAGTTTTAATTTATAATGAAATATAAAAAGTTGGTATGGTGTGCGAATGGTAAATTATCAAAATTTAAATGCAGTACTTTAGGTAGCTAAGAATAATCTCGGAAATTTCGTGTTAGATGGTCCTTTATCAATTAAATAATGAATAAAATTAGGAGACAATCTCATTCTTCAATTCAATAGGCAATATTCAACTCAGCTTAATTTAATCTTTTAATTGAGACAAAATTATTTCCGTGACTTGGTTCAGCAACATTATTTTAACAATTATTTAAGCAGCTGAAATTTCAAATTTAATCAGATTAGCTGCTTTGTTTGTGGCTCTGTTTATTTGGTACGTCAAATTCTAGCCAGGAACAGAGAAACTCAATGGACATTTGATTAAATGCCCGTTGCCAGCACATGCTTATTAATACACATGCATCTATCAGCCATAATGAATTCAATTAATTTACTCCTGCCAAAAATTCTGGATTATACACACATACACATGGCAGGCTATCATACACATACCGAATGCCTCCTCGTCCTGAACTTTATTCCCGATGTCTGAGCATCATTATGATGAGTGATTGTTGCTGCTGCGGGTGTCTGCGTGTGTCCAAGATTTTTCTCAGCCGATTCAGGGATATGTTATTTGGTCCTGCCTTTTTTCTTATTTGTGGCAACTTTTTTTCTGTGTTCGTCGCACGTCTCTTGTGGTTTTATTAATGTGTGCTAAATGTGGCGTCTACTTATAATATACGATCTGCCCATTCACATATAATACTTATGCACTCCAGACGCGGATGGCTTATTTTTATGAAGCCTCGTGAACTCAAGGTTTCCCCAATCCCACATGATTTGTTTGCCCAACCTAATGCCAAGGTCATTGGTGTGAAGTGTATGATTGTGTACCTCAAGTGCCGACGATTTTCATGCCATTTTTCATTGGGACAATAACCCTATGGACATTTATTATTTGGTTTATACGAATTGCGGTCACCGGGCGGTTTCAATAAATTGGGCAAACGGAAAGAATTGACATTTTTAGCTAATTGAAGCTGAAAAATGTTCGTATCTAAATCAAATACTGGCCATTGATTTCCATTTAGATTTCCAATTGAGCCAATCTAATCGAATGCATTTTAAAAGCCCAACTTTTTGGAAACCATTTTCGGTTGCCCATCGCATCCCCGATTTATATTCACAAATCTGCAGCGGAGGACATTTGAAAAGCCAATTTTGTCCGCATCGCATCGCTTCGCAATTTTCCGCCTGGAGCCAAACTAATACATAATTAGTTCAATTTCCGCTGTTGTCGATGACAGCGAGGCATTTTCGAAATTTTCCCCCAGCTCTGCAGTGCAGTCGTCTAGCTTCCTGGAAAATTGCACAAACGCAGCATTTTGTGAAAATTTTTGCATGAAAATATATGTAAACTGAGTAAATTTATTCAATTAAAAGTTTGTGGTCAATGGTCCATTGAGGTTTATTGGCCAACACTCATTTACCAAATGTCCTTAAAGAGGCTTCTTTAAAAATGTATTAAATACAATGCATTTTCCTGGTCACAGAAAACTTTTGGGCCAAAGAAGACGGCAAAAACAAATAAAAATAATGCGTCTATTTGCCACTTAATGAATTTCGTCCAGCAAAAGACAAAAACAGGCCGAGACAGCAAATGGCAAACCTGTGTCCTATATCCTGTGTATTGTTCGGCGTCTTTATTTCTTGGCTTCTGCCAACTGGCAACTTTCGGCCAAGCAAGTGGCAAATAAAATATCGCCGGGACATCTTGAGGAATTTTTTGGGGGAGGGGGGATGTCTGGCGCAGAGCTACAAAATTTTCGCTTCTGTCTGCCAAGTAAAATGTAATTGTAATTTTTAATTTTAAGTGCTCTGCCAGCGACGAAAAAATAATAGAATGCGGGAAAATGTCGGGTGCGCCAGCATTACAAATGTTAATTGCGCAACACATAACTCATAGTCTGGATGAGGCTGCGGAAAGCGGGAAAGGCATTTTCCTATCCGCATGGCTGCTCGGAGTTTCTTTTAATAAGTCAAGAATTCGGGAAATATTTGTTCCCTTTGCCAGGTGAACAGATACGCTGCTGCAGTTTAATTTTATGTGCAGCAGACATTTTATTACTTAAGACAACGAAACTAAAGGCAATTTACATTTATACGGAATGTTTTTTTTCAAACTGCTTCTTTTGTTGACGGGACACCTGCTATTGAATGAAAATTATTTCTCTCAAAAGAGAGCTGTGTGCAAAATGCTGCCGATTGCCAGTGAAGAAATATAAACTCTCCGCTTCCTGTGTCCACAAGCACCTTCCCTCTTCTCCCCAGGATCCCTTTATTCGACCCTTTTGGCGCTTCTGCACTTATGCCTTTTGTGCGATACTTATGGCAGGCAGTGTAACTGATAAAGGGAGGCACTGTTGGTCGTTGGGTGCTCGCAGCTTTTGCTGCAGGACAAAGCATAAATTCGGCGTTTAACGGTGCCCACATGGGAACGATGCTGGTTTTTCGTGACCCCCCTCCTATGGGGGAAATCCCCTCTTGCCCTTTGAAAATCACCTCCTCCCCCTTTTCACTTTCGAACCACCCGCACCGAACTATTGTCCAGTGTTCGCCACTCGCTTTCCCAGCAGTTGCAATTGTTTTCTATGGTGCCTGCATCGATGATATGGTCATGACTTGGAGTTCAGTTATCTCAGTCGTTTGCCCTTTGCTCTTCACCAGCTTTACCTCGCTTTTCCCGCACATTGCAATTTTAATTTTCACCCTCGCCGTGGAAATGGCTGCGATTTTAATCAGCTCGGAATCGTTGATTGCCTTCCAGTCGGAATGCCTGTTGTTTTTAGTGCCCACTTGCAGTTGATTATCGCCTTCGCACTTGGCCAGTTTTCGAATGGAGAAGTGCTTTATGGCCCACTCATTAATAATCACCGAATCGAACAGCTATGGAGGTTTAGAAGCTTTAACTGCGGACGAAATTTTAGCAAAGAATTTAATTTTGCATCTACAATTGGAGTTCTATTTCAAGAACACGAATACATTATTAAACAGGTACCATTTCAACACAAAACTTTTAATTATAAACTCATATAATAAACTCATTATAGGATTAAATTCAAATCCAATTTTCAAAATCATTAATTAAACGTGTCGTCAATGTAAACAGTAACATTGAATGCGGGATCTGTTTTTGATTCTTTTCGTTTGTTTTTGTCAAAATCACAAAACCAGTTTGCGCATTTCGAATCACAGCAGGGACAACATTCCCCGGAAATATAAAAAAACAAAAACAGGAACGAGAGCAAACAGATAACAAATTAAAAATCTGGTGTGTTTGCTTACATTGTGTGGCCGGAACTGTGAATAGCAAAATGTAATGGGGAAAGGGGAAGGGGAAGGGGCATATGGTCCGAAATATTTTGCTGGTTACATAATTATTTTGGTTTGGCCTCTGGCGGATGTGGTCGCTTAACTGCCGGGACACAAAACTGCAAAATGCATTTGATGGAAATTTATTCAGACCCCGTTTTCCTCGACTTCCTATCAAAGCCTCTGCTTTTCCCAGCAGTTGGTTGCAGTGAAAAATTCAATAAAATCCCGGACCTTTTTTTCCCTTTTTTTCGGCCTGGTCAATTTTTCTAGCTAATGATTTGGTTTCCGCCCTGGCGAATGTGTGCGTGACCGACTGTGGTTTTCCCCAGTGTCCGTGTGTGTGTGTGTTAAATTTATGGCTTGCCAAGTGGTTAATTGTGAATGCGTATTCGCGGCTTTTGCGCTGAAATGTGGATTCGCCGCTGGTGGCTTATAAGTGAAATGGGCTGTGATTGAAAAGAGCCAAGTTTCGTTAGGAACCTAAATCCCATGACAAAACCGCTGGAAGAGAATTTTACAGCTTTTCAGAAATGGGAATAAAAGCTAAATGAGTTCAACAAAAAAGGGATTCCCAAATATGTGTGTACTTAAATGCATGACAACGAAACCTTTTATGTTCGTCCACGTATTTTGAAGGTTTAGAAATTGCTATTCCTCGTTCCTATTCTTCGTACTTACAAATACACTTCGTATTATGGCACTACAACTATCGACCATTACGACTAAAGTCCGCAACTAATGAGCTTTTCCAAAACACGCTGTTTTGCATACATTTGCCAACTTAACTACTGCTCCCCGGGGTTGTGAATTCTGGTATTTGTGCGGCTTGAAATTAATGGACAGAGTGCGGAAAGGGAGATGAGTGCTGTTAGTGATTGTGTGTATCGAACAAATATTTCGGTTCGATCGTGGAACGCCACCTAATGAGAAATCCTATTAAAGTACAAATTTAATCCTCTAACTAATTTCACAAGCACGCCGGGAGCAACACGCACATATTTGGTAGCCAGCAACCTATTTTAGAAGCCCCCATCTCGTCACAAACAGTAACAAACATTTGCTTCTAGATATTTAGGTGCTTGTTTAATACAAAATACTCCGTGCACTTAAAACAAATATTCATAACTATAATATATTCAATTTTATATTTGTTAAAAGGTATGCACTCCAATAAAAAGATTCGAGAAGGGGAAAGTCTTAAAAAAAACTTTTAAATTTGATAATTTTTCGAATTATTTGAAATACCATTTCACACAATATAAAATCAAGCTAAAATGTATTTTCAATTTTCAATTTCGGTTAGTGCAAACCCGAATTGAAATCAACCGAAAATATGCACAAGTGATTGATTCAATTAAAAGTTTGCCACTGAAGCACGAGAACGCAACACCAGTGCATAGAGTATGTGGCAAGAACCTACAAAGAGTTTGTGGATGGGGACCGAAACATTTTCGACAAATTTACCCAAAAATTAACAACAAATCTCGGAGGAGGATGCGCGGCACAAAACTCGAACTTCAACTTGTGTGATAGGTAAAGTGCACAAGTTGTGGCAAATATTTTGAGCGCACTTTATTGACCAGTATGTGGAGTGCAAAAGCAGTTGCCAGTGAGAAAATGAGCAAAATTCCTGAGGCAGACAGCCACCCAATTGATGTGGCTCTTGGTGATATGGAAAACTTTGCCGGCATCCCAAAGGGGCAAGTTTTCCGCACACAGTGAAGGAAGTCAGCGGAAGTGACTGAGTTCTGACAAACTTCGAATGCCTGAAGCTGAAAATTGGCATTTTAATTGCTCCACACAAAATACTTAGCGGTATGAGTAAATAGCTGCCTGATTATTAAGGGATTATGTACTTAAGAGAGTATTTTAATCTGATGAGTGTTTCCCATCTTGAAATGTTGCGAGGTTTCTTCGCTGTGTAAAGGCCATTTAAATTGATTGGCTCACCCGCCTCACATGTAAATAAAATCCCAGGCAGTGCATAGTGTCAACTTAAATGTAATTGTTTGGAATTTTAATGAAATTGAAAGACTTCATGCTGATGCAGCTGCAGCTGCAGCATAAAATAAGAAGTAATTGGCATGCAATAAAAAACGGCTAAGAAAACCGAGAAAAAGTTGGCTGCGAGAGCGTCGAGAGTGTGGCAAGTGGAAAGCGGAAAATGGGAAACTTCACATGAGCTGGCAGCTCTCGAATCTATTTGCACTAAGTGTTCGTTAGAAAATGTTTGCATAGCAGCACTCAACGTCATTCAAAACACATGTAGAATCGTTGGGGACCCTTGAAGAGAGCTTCTTGGGCATGGAAATTGCGTGGGAAATGGGGGGGAAATTCGGGAGGGGAGTGCAATGGAATGGAGGCCTTGACTGTGCGATCTGAGTGAAGGAAATCAAAGAAAATCAATAAAAGGCAAATTGTCGTAGGAAAACAGAAATGTGCATCATTTTCACTTTATGCAAATTGCAAAATGTGTGATGAAGTCGACAGCTCTCCCTCCCCCCATTTTTCCCCTCAGCTTTTCCGCTGCTTCATTCCTTCTGCAATCGCCATGAATGAATACAAATACTAGTAAATGTGTGTGTGCCTGCCCCCTTTCCCTGTTTGTCATGTGTAAATGCAATGGCTGACAAAAGGCATTTGCATATTTAATGTTATTACGTTATTTTGCATGGCACACAAAAATTTATGTTTGCGTGCGACGAAACTCTCAGACATTTTCATGGCCCAGACTCATCGCATATTCGTTATATTCCCCACAAATTTCACAATAATTCCCTTATAACTTTTTCGGAAGCTCTAGAATAGTAGGAAGCGTTGTGAAATCTCTTCGCCACACTTGTTCGCCATCGTCATCACCATAAATAATAAAATTACTATCTGCTGGCAGTTTGAATTTACGCCCATTTCGAGCTTGCCTAGTGAAGTAAATATTGAAAATGCACAATAATAAGAGAACCAAAGTCGAGAGCGTAATAAAATGGAAATGTCATTAAAAACCCGTTTCAGATTACAATAGTTAAATAGTTAAAGGCTTCCCATTCTTGATTTTTACTTCATCAACTCTGACTTGCTTGAAAAAGTGTAATTTAGTCTAGTAATATGAGCTCTTTTCGCTTTTATTTTACTTTATTTGTTTTTGCAATGGTGTAGCTGCACAAGATATCAATATTTATTCCAGAGAAGTAATAAGCCTTGGATTATTTCCAAATCATTTGTTTGTGAAAATACAACTATTACCAAAGCTATATTCTTCTCATCTTGTCTTGAAACGTTTAAATTGACAGTAATTCTTATTAAAGCTCTCTCAAAAGTCTGCACTCTTTAACTTCTCGGAAATCCAATTTATTACAGGCACATTTTCTGGGGAATTTTTTCACGAATTATTTTTCCTTGAAAAATATCGTCTACAAGCAGTCACAATTTATGATTTTAAATTTCATATCATCATAATCAATGTTCAGAGCTTAATGTAGTGGCGCACCCGCACACAAGCCACGCCCCAAAGGCATTTCAGCTCAAAGGACTCACAGGACCCGAGGACGGCAAAAGGCAGCCCAAAGTGTGACTTCAGTCACTTGACTCTGTGGGCCAGGAAATCAAGGGGCAAGTCAGCAGAGCGATAGAATCCTGGCCTACAACTGGCAGGATGTGTGGAACAAGGACACGAATGACTGGGCGACGGGAGTCGAAAGAAGGGTGCAACTGTGGGCGCTAGCATCTTCTGGCCGACAATCATGGCAACCGCAAATCATCATAGATATTTCGAAAATTTCATTACATTGTTCGGTTGTGCAGGGCAACTTGCTAAAGGTGGCAGGATCCCTTCCGCCTACTCCCTTCGCCTCCTTTCTGCCACCTTTTCCCACACACCCATTGACCCACCTTGGAGCCCTTGCTATTTCTGAATACACTGTGAAAAACGGGAATAATAAATGATAATTAATTTTGGGTGAGGAAATGCAGGAACATCAAGATAAAAAAAATTATAATTTTATTTTAAGTCAAAGTTTCTCAGAATATTTTATTGTCTTAAAACACCACGAAATCATCATTTAAACATGCAGTTTTTTCTTCAAAAAAGTTGCTCAATATTGTTTTCAGTGCATGTGTGCACTTGCTTGAATGTTATCTACCATGCCAAATGATGTCAATGAATGGTTAGATGAGGTGTGTTGGTATGGGTCCCAGTATTATATAACTCCATACCCCCACACACACACATAAACACACACTCACACACAGAGGAACAGTTAATGACGGGTCTGGAAATTCCCTGGCAGGAAAAGCCCAAGTCCCCGACAGAGTCGAGCCGCCTTTCATTTCCCGAACCAGAATTTTTTGTGCCGTTTTCGTTGTTGTTTGTTTTTTTCCGGCCCCAAGCCCCCTTCTTCGCATCCAACCTCTCCCATCCGCCCCCTTTTCCGCTTGTACCAACCATTCTCGTCTATTGTCTCATTGTCTGTGCGCTCATGTATGATTTTTTATTATAAATAAGCTTGTAGGCATGTGTCAGCTAGGAGGGAAAAAGCCCTGTGTGCCAACTAAACTCAGGCCGTAATCTGAAATGGTGAGGCAACAACAACTAGAATGGCTGGCAATCATGGTGTAACTGCCAGGCAACAACAAAAATAAAAACAAGTTGAGCAAAAACAAGAAAGTGTGTTGTGACATTAAAGATTTTTAAGATTGCATGGAAACATTAGCAGGAATTTCATTAGACAAGTTCTGTCAATTGACTTTAAAAAGGAAGCTGCCGAAATGAATATATCTATTTGCAATGACGCTTTGACAGCTTCAAATAAACGTATCTTAATATACAAGAAAAGATTTCAGCAAACAAAAGAGAAAACTATATTGGTGATTATTTGGTAGATTGTTATTTGAAGTTTTTGACAGAATTCAAATTGAAATATACATATGTATATACAAAAATTCTTTAATATTATATATTAATATAGTTCAAAGCCGTTACATTTTTATTAAACAACATTTCTTTTGGTTCCTTTTCAGATCGCTCACTCAATGTTAATTAAAATCCACAGAACGGTACGTAAAACCCTCCAATTGTTTCCAAAACGGAAGTAACCTTTTTTTGTTATGCCCAATTCAGACAATCTCTCCTAATTTATTTATGAAAATGCCTTGTAGTCTGTTTTGATTGTTACAACGAATCGCTTTCTTTCGAGCAATTCAAGTTGAGCACCCATAAATACCTTGAGCAATTGCCGTTGGCCCAGTTGATTGTTATCTCAGCGCAAATCTGGGCAATTCAATAAAAAATAAAGACACAATCGAAACCCACACATGCAGCATTTGTCTATTGATGGCAATTTTGCTTTACTTAAAAATTTCCGAGTGGCATGAAGGGCAACCTTTTGCTGGCACACGATTTGTATATCTAAATCGCAAACAAATCTTAAGCCGCAGACTGTCTGTGGGTGTGGATGAATGTTTCAATTGGGAAAGGAGCCGGGGAAAAGCGAAGGAAAAGGAAAAGGTGAGCTAAAAAGAAAACACATTGCCTAGGGCTTATTTGTCGATTGTGCGGCAGTGCAACACTTTTTGCTCAATCCCCAGGTTTAAATGAATAATGGCAGGAGCGACGCCAGCTGCCAACCGGCAACCAGGCCAATTTCAATTCCCTTCGCCAGCCAGTCGAATCCTTCCTGGAAACTGTGGCTGCGTCATTTCCATCAGTTGATTGCCATTATGTTGTTAAGGTGAAAAGCGCAGGGACATTGTTGTTGCCGCTGTGGCAGGAATATTGCGACACTTGCAGCACGGCACACAAACAATGTGCAATGAATGCGGCCGCCTCTGCTGCTCTGATGTTATTGTTCTGCCGTTGAGTGGAAAATGAGTTTACACTTAAGTAAATCACTTTTGCGCTTTCATATTGACAAATGAAATTAACCCCGGAGCGGCAGGCGGAAGTGCGAGTGCGAGTACATCCCACTCCCCGAAGCACGCACACGTAACACATTGCGGATACGCAATATCTGCCTGCAAACGAGTTGCTTCTTCCTGCATTGGTAACTTGTTTATTAGTGAGTCGGCCAACCCTTTCGACCTGATTCCTGCCTGATTCGGGTAAGCCCGAACCTCAACCGGTGATAAAGAAATTCCAATTCGAATTGGCAGCACAAACCTCAGAATCGGAGGGGAGAGAAAAGGTCAGAGGTTGCAGGGCTTACTCAATTTGCTGGCTAATTTAATATGCAGGCTGCAGAAAAACCTACCGAAATGTAAAATAAAGGCACACCAAACACATTCAGCTCTCGTAATTGGATTTGGCAAAGTTATTGTCTACTGGCCGCCGCCCCTTTCTTTATCCTTCGTTTCCATCTCGCACTCGCTGCATTTGAAATATCGAAAAAGTTTCGGTATAGGAAAAGGGTTTCCAGTCCTGAGTATGAGATATGCATGCTAAGTCATGGCTGACCAGGCATACAAAAGTTTTAAATGACTTTTGCTTACTTTTCGGCCGAGACTCTTCGACCAAAAGAAAAGTACCACTCACACATTTTCGATGGCACAATAACTTTCCGCATGTAAGTTTAGTTTAATTAAATCTAGGAAAACACAACTATAAGAATGCTAAAAATTGTCAACTTGGCAATCTTGGCATTGCACACAACTATTTCAATTTACGTAACATTGCACGTCGGCAACTTTTCAGATTGTTCACTTTCTGCCGGAACATTTTTTCTACCGTGTATGTGTGCGAAATAACTTTAGTCATAGGTATTCGGAAGTTTCTCCTTTCTGCTGACCGACACTTTTTTTTTGTCAAATTATTTAGTTAATTTAACTGATTTATGGGCTTAAAAAACTTTAAAATATTTACGCATCCAACTAGGCGGAAAAAGCATATCTTGTTACAAAGCCAAACTTATTTCATACTTTTCATAACTTGTCATCTGCAGAAAATTACTTTCACGTCAACAAGAAGATGATTTCCCCAACGAAAGTTCCTTTCTTTTTGTTTCTCAAACTTATGTTCGACACACACACAGGAAAAATTCCTTAAGCTTTTCCGGCAGAAGCATATCACTACATGGGAAAAACTCCTTGACTTTCAGAGTTTAAAGAATTTTCTTTCTTTTCGTATAATACGACTTCTTGTTATGTTACATTTAAGAAGATAAAATGATCTTTTCAATTATGTATTGAAAATATTTTAAGATACAAAAACAATGAAAGTATTAATTTATAGATTAAAATTTTCTTGCCATAGAAAGCGTATTTCTTGTTTCACCCTGGCCTTATTTTACTGCTGGAATTTTGGTTTTAACCAAACACATGCATAATGCTCATAATGAAAATGTGCAAAGTGCAGGCATAAGTTAAAGTTTTTGCCAGGCTCTCAAAGCAGCTACCTCATTTTACCTTCACCACTGCTATTTTCCACCGCCCCCACTTTTCCACCCACGTAATCTTTCTCCCAGAGCTTTGAACCTGCACCTTCCGCTGTAACTCAAAACAGTTTGTTGGCAGTCTGATACCGTGTGTGCGTTATTTTCTGCTATCAGCTGCTTCCTGTTGTTAAGTTTTACCAGCCAAAGTGTGTGTAAAGTAGGTTAACATCGAAAAATGGGGCAAGTGAAAATTTTAATGCCACATAACTGGGGAAATTGCTGAAAAATCAATTCAAATTATACTGATGCTCACTGTAATCTCTTTTCGAGTTCCCATGGGCCACAGCCCACACAACTCGCACAACAATGCCAAGTGATAGTAAAAATCAAATGTTATAGACACAAAGCAAGGATTCAAGGAGAATAAGGGTCCGGGAGGATAACATTTGCCCCAGAAGGTTTAATCTGGCTAACAGAAAAGTCAATATGCGCCTGGTTGGTGCATTTCTCAAGTTGGATTATATTGCGGCAAGTTTTGCAAGGGGGAAAGTTGCAACCACAAAAGCAGATGCAAATGCACTGGGAAAATAAATATGCCCTCTATATAATAGCTACTTTATTGTTTAGAAATTATTTTCAATTAATTAATAGCAATATACATCCTAAGAACTGATGATATAAAATAGTTGAATGTTTTTAAGCTTTACAAGTAACCTAAAACTTTAAAGATATCGATTCAATCCAAACATAATAAAAAATTATTTTGCGCAAAAATTGCAACTTTCTCATTCATTTCCGTAATGACTTTGTTAAACCAATATTTTACGAGTGTGAAACAATCTGCAACGTCTTAGTTTTTAGCCGACTGTTGCCCTCTTTTGACTGTTAATCGGCTGCAAAAACAAAATGTACTCGTGTGGCAAAAGTTCCCGGCAACGTCAGCCAGCTGTGAGTTCAAGAAGGAGCGGCAACTTCAACGGGTAAAGAAGCAGCGATGGGGAAAAGGATCAGGCGGGAAAGCCCTTGCTGACTGGAAGATGCCTAATGCGGTTGCCACACATCACTTGTTTCCTGGTCGGCTGGCACTGGTTGTTCTTGCTGCAAATTGTTGCCCAGAGTGCCTAATAGCAATTCAATTTGTTCCAAAACCTAAGCTCCAAAGTGGCGACGGCTCCGAGTTGCAGGCAGATTAAACGCAGTTCTTGAACTCCAAATGGGCTTTCGGTTGCAATCGCAGTGCAGGGAAAATGGCCAAAGGAAATTGGTTGAATGGCCAATATGGAAGTTATGATACAAGGAATAACTTTACCTTTTCTCTTTAAAGGGATCAGAATGGTTTTAAACACTCATAAAATTACTGCCTCAAATGTACTTCTTAGAGAACAATTAGTATTTAACCTTTAAAGACTATGAAAATTCAAATAGCCACATTTGGCAACTGAAAACCAATTAGACCAAGCTCAAAATTTCGGAATTAAAGCGATAAAATATTTTGCAATCAAAACCAGAGCTCTAGGCAAAGGCATTATAAAAATTTTAAATAGCAATCGGATCGGAAAAACTCTTCAAATGAATTGCAAATTCGGTTTTCTGGGGCAAGTGTTGAGTAGCTTCCGAATGAGATGTCGGAATGAGGGAATAAATGAGCGAAAAGCTATTAGGACCTGCCGTAAATTCAACAGTTTATTGGCTCCTTCGCCCAAAGTGCAGCCAAAATATTTTTCTCTCCTTAATTGAAAATGCACTTGGCCAGGAGCAACCTGAGAAAAAAAAACAGCAGCCATTGGCCGACCTCATCTCTGTCTGGAGCATTTCTAATGAGCACTTAACAATTACATACCTCCTGAGTAGGTTCACCGGGCAGGGGAATTCTTTTTCATTCCTCTGCCTTCTTCTTGAACAAAGTTTAGCACGTACTTTGCTCTACTTTATTTCCCAATGTCCTTTTAATCAAAAGGCAACTTGACCGGGCCAACAACAAAGCCATCCCATCGACAACGACTTTCGCAAGGAGCATTCAGCATCGACTACCGAGCATTGAGCAGCAATCGATTTAGTTCGTGGAAAGCCTGAGGATTGCGAGTCCTGCAGGAGCTGAAGCAGAAGCTGGAGAATTTACCTTTTCGAGGGCTCTTCAAGATGCACTCATTTAATTGAGTGACCCAAAAATGAACGAGCTGCATGTTTAATTTCTCGCTCTTGTGCCTCTCGAGCACTGATTGAGATCCCTGGCCAGTCGATTGCTCTTTAAATATTTAAAGAAATTCCTCTGCGAAAGGACATAAGTGGTGTCTGCCAGGAGACACCAAAGGCTCTTAAGTGGCATTAGAAGGGACACTGGAGTGTTGCCATGGGACTCTTGCATTATGGGCTTTCAAGTAGTGCAATAATTTGTCTTTTGCAGCTCAAAAAGTTAATTACGAAATTGTATGGCGAACATTCCGTGCAGATGGCATAAAGCGTTTTTGGAGAAGTTTAAAATTTAGCTTTTAATATCGCTAGACTTTGTCAGAATTTTGCATAGCTTTAAATTTGAGTTTTTATCAGTTTATCAGTTTATCAGTTTATCAGTTTAAAACTTAACCAGAGACTTTCAAGGACTTAACTTGTTCTCATACGAGACAAATCGCCATTGGCCACAGAACTTTCCCATAGAAATTCCCCACGGTACACCTTTCAGGAAGCAATGTTCCCATATTTCGGTTAGCCAGTGCTTCGCAATTTCGGCTTTTCCCGTGGCTTATATCAACATGGAGTTTTCCGCAAACAAGGCGATTGCATGTTGCCAGCGAATTAATAAACCAGAAGTACACGGCCATCCAGAAGCACTCATCCAGAGCCGATTCCCAAGGGCAACCTACCACTTTCAACCACTCCTCCCCCAGAAAAAGCACATTAATGCGTGTACATAAAACCAAACAGTGATTTTCCTTCTTTCCGCCCAAGCTTTCCTCTTTTTTTATACATCATGAACTTATGCGCCTCGAAGGTTAATGATATGGATAAAACGGGGTCGGCGGAAAAGCGGGGGAAAGCTCAAAGTGCTACGGCTAATTATGCGCATGTGAAAAGAGGTGGTTGGGAATTCGGGGTGTCATGATCCAGCCACATTAGTTGTATTATTCTAATTAGGCGACGGACAAATTTATCGTGTAGCGGAAAACCCAATGAAGTGTGGGCAACATTCCACGGTTCGAGTGCAGAGAAAACCACTTTAGAAAATGGTCAGACATTAACACCACCAGCTGGTTTTCCCTTTTTTTCCCTTCCTTCAGGTAATCGCCTGCAATTTTTTCTTTCACTTCCTTCAGCGATTATTGCGGTTTTTATTTGACCCTTAATGTTCGATGGTTGCGTTGCCAATGGAATCGCCTGTGTTTCAATAACAATCAACTAGCTCCACCACTTTTGGCCAATAAAAGCACTTAATTTTTAATAACCAGCCGTTAAATGGTCAGACTCAGAACACAGAGCATTTATGCTCCATTCGGATGTCATTACTTGAGTCAACATGCAATCAATGTGTTATATTATGGGCGAGTGTAAAGTGATGTTTTAAATTTAATAACAAAGAGAACAGAAAACGTTGGGAAATTAAAAAGTTATTAAAAATATTGATTGGTGTCATTCCTTAAAGGAAAAAAAGGAGGATATTATCACTTATGAAGCTCTTTGATTAAGAATTCATTTCCTGCAAAAAATATAGATTTTTTCCGGCCTTCTTTCCTAAAGCTTGTTACTATAATCCCACACAAAAGACTTTCCGATCAAGATAAGATAAAAACCAAACCTTCTTCATAAAAAAACCCATAATTAATTAAAGCCAAGGCCAAGGGCCTTTTCTTGACTTGGTGTGCGTATCTTGAGATACGAGTACCAGCGCATAAATCAAATCAAAAGGAAGGTTATCACGTTGATCACGTAATTGATTATGTAAGCTGTGCAGTGGGTGTGTGCTTGTGGGCCGTATATATCTATGTATATGGGAGAAATGCTCGTTTTTGTTCCGCCAAGTGATTTCGCAATTAACAAGGAAAAAGTTAGCTGTCATTCGAGGGACGAAAAGAGGGGAGGTCGGTCGAGAGGAACACGCAATCCCCCAGCACGTGGGCATAAAAAGTCCGGACTTTGGACTCCGGACTGTGGACTCCGGACTGCGGACTCCGGACTTTGGACTCCGGACTTTGGACTCCGGACTAGTGGTCCAGTTCGGCCGGATGCCATTCGGACTGCCGGAGTTTGCCATTGTTGATGCCCCTGCTCTTTTGGGACGTGACAATAAAGCGCCGAACCGTTAAACTATTGTGCGCCATAAGGATTAATGTCATTTACATAATTTGCCCATGTGTGTGGGTTGGTGTGTGTGTGGGAGGAGGGATGAAGGGTGTGTAGAGTGGAAACCCCAAAACAGAAGAACACGCGTTTCGGCATTTTAGCATTTCAGCATTTTGGCCACTCGCACGAACAGCTGCTGCAACATGATTGAGCTTTCGAACTGGGAGACCGCTTTCAACGGCTTGATCATTACGCTCATACACTTAGAGAAACGTTCAGCGTTTAACAATTGGCTGTTAATAAACACATTGTTCTTAGATAAACTTTGAAAAATTTCGTATTTAGTAGCTTAAAATTTCTCACCCGTATAGCAAAATTTACATTTCAACTATGAATTTTCTATATTTCTTAAATAATTTTTCCGAGTGTAACCGCCAATAATCAGCGAGTACAAAGGCACCAGTGGCATCTGAAATGTTTCGACAACATTTGTTTGGAAAACCCCATCCTCCAATTGTGTAGAAAATTTGTTAAATCCGTTATGTATTTAGAAGGGAAACTCATTGAGTCTCCGGTTCCCCCACCCATTTTCCGCACTCGTAATCAAAGTCCGCACCTGTCATTTGTTTTCCGGGCATTTTCCCCCCTGCTCATAATTATCCCTCTGACTTGTGTCCATTCATGTGCAACGTCGGGACATTGAAAATTTTTGACAATTACGGGTACAACCGCAGAGAGAATCATCGCCTGGTTGTTCGTCATTCAGATGCCTGCAGTTACTCCTCCCGATGCTTTGGCTCCAAAATAGTTGGGGCGTTGTCGAGGGAGAATGCCAGAAACATAAAAACTTTGCCCTGGCACTGTCAAACCACAGTGGAGTCCCTTTTCCACTTTTCCACGCACGGGGTGGCTTAGTTGCATGGTTGGCACTGCCCCCTCGATTCTGGCATATCTCAGTAGCGACGATTGCATTGGAAATTGGATTAAGCACATGCCACAAAGAAATCAACAGCAGCTGTCTGCAAAATGCAGCCAAAATGGGTTCGGCTTGGTCGACAGACGCAGGTTCTTTGATTCTGTGAAGTATTTAGAAAACATCTAAATAAAATGGAGGAAGAAACTATAGAAATTAGATAACAATAACTATCTTCAAATAACAACCTACAACAAATAACAACTTACTTGTTTAAATTAAATTACATTCATAGCTTAGTTTTGCACTTAACAAACAAAATATAATAATAATAATAATAATGAAATAAAAAAAAGATTTTTGATTGTTTAAAAAAAGTGTATACATATTTAAAGTTTATTTTTATGTCACGCAGTATTTTTTTTAATAATTTTATTAAAACCCTTTTTTGTCTTTTAAAACCCAGCAAAATAAATAGCATTTTAAGAGTTCCCTATGTCTTGAACTCACATTTTTCGGTCGTAAAAAATGTTTGCCATGTGCTGAACAGACAGTGACTATTGCATTTCTCCGCCGGAATCGCAGCACCACCCTGACGGGAGCGAGCCACCCTAACCCACCCGGCACCACACAATCATAAAGAATCATGGAGAGAAATTGTTGAACATAGTCGTCATATCTAGCCATAACTCATGCTTTGTCCTCTTGTTCCTCGAATCTGTCTAGAATCCCTGCCACGCCCTCTTATCTACTGGCACGCCTCTCCCCCCCCCACCGTCCTAATCTGTAGTCACATTTGGGTTTTGCTTCGGGTTTGGGTTTGGGTTTGGCACTGGTTTCGTTGACGTGACGTGACGCCGGAGTTTTAGCCTGGTTGGCCAATGACAATGACATCGTCATGTCTTTCGCAGAAACATGAGATGCTGCTCCTCATCCGTCTAGTCGGTTTATTTTTTGCTAACCCAACTCCTGTCGATCCATATGTACCTCTGCATACATATATAGATATGAGCCGCACTGTATGGAGATGAAACGTGGAGGGCTAAAAGCGCGTGCCATGGCTTACACGTGTCAGTGGTCATGTCAATTGACCGAATGAAGTGCAAGTTTGCTCCGTCCCATGTGAAAATTTGAGACACTCGCCATCAGGGAGTGAATTGCGGAGTCGTGGCATTGATTTCCAACTGCTGATGAGCTCAATGGAAAAGCTGTGGATAAGCTGATTGCTTCTAATATTGCTTGGTTGTCATGAAGTGGTGAAAGAGATTTATCAATTGTCGATAAATGTTGGAAATCCAGGGAAACACAGTGAGCGTCAGAAAAAAACATATTTTGTTTAAACAGAGTTTAAATACAATAGGAAGAAAATAGTATAAATTTATATCTAACAAAAATTCTACGACATATTTTTGTATCATATTATGTATAACTCTATTTTACTCTTATAAAATAAATAAATTTATCTATTTAGTTTCTCTCTGTGCACTTATGAACAAGTTCTGATTATATTGCTGCATGCAAAGTTTCCTCAACTTGAGCAAATTTGCTCAAATTTTGGTTAGATAGAGCTGGCTGCTAATTAGGTGACTAAATAGACCCAGTGATGATGATACGCCAATAAGGTCGCAGATGATGATAATCACGATGATGCAGCGGCTTCCGTTGGGAAATTGAGCACTACAGCGAACACGTTTAGCATTAATAACTTGTGATTTATAGCAGGAGATTAACTTTCGCCCACCGCACGCCAACATGAAATGGTGTTAAATTGTTACCAGTTCGATGAAAGTTTCTCACGAAAGTGTGTGTTTAGGAAGCAAAGTTTTTCCGCCTAATTTGAAGGGATAGGGAAAGTGATTGATAAATGAACCATGCTATTGGTGGAAAAATTTAAGTATATATTAGAAAACTCTCAATGAAATATTTTTCTGGTTTATGTTGCAAGAGAAGAAAACCTCTTAAAGAGACAAACACTTGGCATAATCACTGGCAGCATTTGCATCAATTCCGAAACATAATGACAATGTCGGTCTCTGACCCTTCAGTGATTTCTAAACTGTCTTTTGTTGTGCCAAGCTCACAAAAAAAGATGGGAAAAGGAAAATAGAAAAGCGTGCATGGAGTGCAAGATAAGTCCTGTTTTATCCTTTCCCCTTTACTCTGCTCATTGTGAGAACGCCACAATGCACAATTTTTACGCGCTCTACTTCATAAATTAAATAGCAGTCGTCCTCTGAGTGTGAGTGTGCGTGATCCTTTCCACACATGCAAACAGCATGACACACCCACACACACAAACACACTTGCAGAGTTATTGTCTCATGTGGTTGTTGGAAAACAAAACGCCAAGAAAAGTAATTCATGGCACAAAAGAAACAGGCCGCGAAAAACCGAGACGAGACTAGACTAAAACTCAAATGCATGTGACAAAGTTTCGCACAAAGTTCTGTAAACTCTCTTGTGTTAACAACCTCCTCCTCATTATAAAGGTTTCAAGAATTTAAGAACATTACAGATCGAAAAAACTTAAAATAAAATCCAAACGAAAATTAATTTCTTATTTTTAAGGTGTATACAAAAGTAACATTTGTGGTAATTTAAAATGTTATTCTTCCCAAAGTAACTCTGAAATTTACGATGTTAATAAGAGTGCGATAACAAGAGTTATCTGGATTTTAAAATTAAGGGCCACATTTTGGGTCATTAAAGCTCGGACCTCGAGTTTATGACTCCTTTATAGCGTAAAAACAAAGCCAAAATGACACATTAAATGCAAAATGAGCTCTCCTTTTTAATGGTTTGAGTTCGGTGATCTGAGAGCAAATTTGCCAGCTTTATTTAATATATTAATTATGGCACGGCTACTGTTTCACTCATTTGTGCTTATGCCTGTTTGGCAAGCAAATATGCACAGCCAATATGCGAAGAAAAAAACCTGTCACGCAATTATTCAATTTCGCTTTTTTGGTGCTTGCATTTATTGCTTTATTACCCGCACTTAATATTTCAGTTTGTCGCGCCTCCTGTCTGTATTGGCATGTTATTATTTTCTTCTGTTCAATATTAATTATGGCAATAATTTTTGCCTTTGACTGAACCCCAACATTGTCAATGTAAATATCATCAAGTTAATATTGCATTCCGTAGATTTCCTTTTCCATATAATTAAGCCACGTGCACATATTATTAAATTAATTTTTATTGGATATAATTTTTAACATGTGGCGAAAATATCAAAGTTACTTTTCTGTGAAACATTAAAGGGAGGTTTAATTTGTAATCTTTCTTTACACTTAGGTTACTTTAAGCACTTAAATTTGCTTGTCTTGCTTTCGAAAACCCGAATAAGCAAATCTAATCTTCATGCTTTTTCCTTTTACTCTTTTGCAGAGCTGGCAACAACTTAAGCTGCATTCAATGGGAAACATAAAATCGCAATAATTGACAAATCCAGTTAAAACTGTCCAATTCCCCAAAAAGCGAGCACAAAACCGGCAGTGAAAATAACTTAAAGGCCAGACTGAAAAGAAGGACAAGAAACAACGGAGACTGAGCCCCGAAATTGCCCTAGAAAATTGCATAAAATTGCAACTAGCCAAAAGGAAGTGGAGAAGTGACAGAGAGAGATACGATAGGGATAACTGAGGACACAGACGGGATAAATCCGAACGGGGTCAGTCATTTGCTGCACGATTGCCAACGAACTGAAAGTTTAATTGCCTCTGCTGCTCGAAAAAGAAAATAGCAAGGAAAACTAGTCGAGCCGAGTGCAACAATTAAAATCAAAAAGTTTTGGACAAGATGCTGCTGCCTACGCCGTGGCGACAACAAATCCCAACTGCTGAGCGCATCCATCGACAGCTTTTCCGAGCCTAAGATCCCGAGGAAAATCAAGGAAGCGGCCAACAGTGTCCTTCGAGCGAAAGAAACGGACTGAGACTGTGCGAAAGAGTGAGATAGAGGGAGGGGTGAAAAGCACGCTGGCGAGTGGCGGGGCTTTTAAATCGTCTGCTTCTAATTTGAATGGACTCAGCCGCATTCGACATTCAAATGCATATTTGGAAACTTTTGTTAATTGGTAAGTGCCAGTCCGTGTTATTTTATGCTTGATGAAAGCGAAAACTTGACCAGTCCTAGATCGCTTCTATAGGCTCAGATAAAAATACACTTGAAAAAATAGTAGTATATGCACATGGCGTTCATAGAACAAAGTTTTAGTTGAACTCGGAGAATCAACTAAAATGCATACAAAAAATTACTTTTTTAATCAAGTCAGAATCATTTTTTTTTTAATCTTTTTTTTAATTTTGATAAGTGCAGTTAGGGAACAAGTAATGAAAGATTCCAAATGCTAATTTCAAACTTTCAACGTGTTGGGATCTTGCAGGAAAGAAACAAAAAAACGAAAAAAATGCTTTAAAATCTTTTACAACGATAGAAAAATACTCTAAGATAATCAGAGCCAGCTTTAGGGCTTACTTTGCATAAAATAAGAAGCTCAAAACATTTCAACCTCTTAGAAATGGTACCCAAATTTACAACTGCCTTCCAAAAGGGTAAAGACTAAAAAAAAATTGCAAAAGATAGCCAACTCTTTGAATAAAGGGTTAAAAGTTTCCGCTCTCATATTCCTGTATTTCATATTTTTTCTTCGCCTTTTCCTCTTTTTCTGTTCATATTTAACTTGGCCAACGAGTTCTTTCCCGGCGAGTGGAACATTTTTTCTACCCTCTTCTTGAGCCTTTCAGCAAGGCTGGTTTAAATAGTACTTTCACCTACTTTCTTCCGAGTTAAAGTTGTTGAGGGT
Organism: Drosophila ficusphila; assembly: GCF_018152265.1. NCBI lineage: Eukaryota > Metazoa > Arthropoda > Insecta > Diptera > Drosophilidae > Drosophila > Drosophila ficusphila. Next base: position 2,773,000 of record NW_025064016.1, read on the forward strand.
TAACCCACGGGAATAGACTCCTCTCCATGGCAGCCCGAGAGCTTTTTAATTATGAACAGGCATCGCGGCGGTGAATCTGCAGGCGTTTAGTTAATTTGTATTTTTCAAGTTTATTAGCAAACACAAGTTCTCGCTGGAAAAGTACCAGATGCTCAGCGGTTCAGAAATTAATTGCCTTGCACTGCTGGCCAGTTAAAAATGCAAGCTTGTAACATTTTATTGAGCTTTCATTTTTGGCAAGAAAATAATAAGAATCTCTAAAGGGTTTCCATTTTTAAATGAAAACTATAATAGAGCCACTCCAGCCAATTGAGAAATTAATTTGATGCGCTTGAATTGAACTTTTGGTTGCGATAGCCATCCAATTGCTTCGCCATATTAACAGGCAATCAAGTTTGATTAATATCGAGCACAAAGCGCTTGCCGCTCAATTCAAGTTCGATTTCAATTTGTGGCCCGCATCCCCCTGCCAAAGCAATTGCATTTTTCCCTTTTTCCGGGGCATTTTCCCCCCAAGTTTGGAACTTTGACATGGAAGACTTGCAGCACTTAATAAAGTTATTTATCTAGACCAGAGTCTGCAGTTTAGCTCGAGGTAAAGAGCATGTGCGTTGAGGTGATTGATGGCATCGATAAGTTTTTATAAATTGCAACCGCTTGCGGCGGACATTCGAGCCACTTTTTATAAAGCAGCCAGATAAGCCGGCCTTAAGCTTTGACATCTCGCCCGTTATTCTAAATGGCGCATACTAAAAATCTGCATGAACTAGCGCAAAAAAAAAATGTTAATCTACTAGCCCATTCCATTGCATAATTACGCCATTGCCGCTGATTTCTACCCCAATTAAAAGTCAACTGCACTTGAGACTTACTTTACCTCCCACCAAGCTGACCACACACCGCCACCATAAAAAAAGGGTTCAGAGTGGAAAAACTGGGTAATATAGAAATAAAACTGCTGAAACTTTTGCGCCAAATACTTAATGAGTGGCTCATAAAAATTCCCATATATATGCAAGTGAAGTTACTGAGCGGGCGAGGGCCAAAAACACAAATGTCAGACGCAAACAGAAACCTCAACAATTAAACTTTGACTGGGTCCGACAAACTGGCAGACCAAACTGTTTTATAATGTATAAAGGTTTTCTGGCAATTGCAAAAACAAAATCACTGCAATTTGCACAAACAACTCGGCCAGCAGAGTTATTCAAGTGAACAACTGGCCAAGATCTGACTGTTAAAACTGAATGAGAGCCTTTGTGGTTCGGACGTGTGGTTTTCTTGGATAATAATATTTCCAAAAAACTTTTCAGACATTTCCGAGTTTGAGAAGAAATTGCGAATAAAATTGAAGTTAGGCTTTCAGTTTTACAATGGTAAAACTCGATGTAGAGAAGGTATGTTATTAAAAAGTAATTTCTGGTTTTTGGGGTTTTTTCCCAACCTTGTACAAAAAAATATAAAATTCTCTCAAGTCACAAACAGTTGGCTTTTATGGAAAAACTGAACGAACCTTGTGCTATAAAAGCTTTTTCCTATAACTTATAGTTTCGCAAAATGTATAAGATTGTTTGGTAGAGCTTTTATAGTAAACTTTTCTAATTTATTGCACACAAATCTTATAACATTTTATAATATAGCAAACGGACTTTCGGACGAAGGTTTATAAGCATTTTCGATAAAGCACAAAATATCCCTTATACTTGCTCCTTTGTATAAGACAAACAACTTCCTGATTCGAGTAAAAAATTTTCGCAATCTTTTTCTTTGAAAATACCTTGCAGGTCTTCTTCGTATATTTCCCAAATTCCCAGTATTTATAGGAAAACTATAAGGTGTTATACAAAAATTTAAAGAGAGAACATATGAGTCAAAGAGAAAATCTGAAGTCATGTGATGAGTAAATAACCAAATAACTTTCCAAGTGAGGTGCCACCAACCAAACCACACTTGAAAATGCACACAACTCCAATGCCAAGTTAACTCAATCGCAAACGAATCCCATCCTCACACATCGCACTTAAACAGCATTATTCAATTTAGCCGTCACAAATGTCATCCGTAATAGAGACAAACTCAAAAGGCAAGAAACTCACCGAGAACTGCGGCAATAATACAAACAAATTAGAAATTAGAAAGTTGACAGCTGGGAGGTCAGAAGGGCAGATTGAGGAGTAAGCCGGGCCAACTAACCCGCAAAGCCATTCAGAATGTTAGCACCGAAGATAAGAGCAGCCACTACAACCACAACTACAACTACAACTTCGACTAATACTGGAAGAACAAACTGCAGCCCAGAGGGGAAAGCCAGCTTAAAACTATAATTTGTAGGTTGTTGCAGTCTGCCAAAGCCACAAACACGCTTTTGTGTGCGTGCTACACAGTGAAGAAATAAAAAAAAATAATTAAAAATTTGTAATTATAAATCTGTTGATGTTATAAAAAATATTATACAAACAATATTTATATATACTATATATTTGTTAAACTAAAAATATTTTAGATAAATTTATAATGACAGGGAATGGTTTCTTTTACATAAGAATTATTTATCAACTAAAAATGATTTGAAGACACTGCTTCTGCCAGTGTACTTACATGAGAGTCTGGGGTTTTATTATTGTGGCTTCATTTGCAATGCTCACAAAGCGAGAAAGGGACAGGGAATCGGGAGCGAGTGAGACAGAGGGGAGCGAATGCGTGGCAAGTTGGCGACCGCATCTGAAATGAAAAATCTCAAGCACACGCACACATGCCAAACTCTACACAGGACTACAAAATTTTAGGAAAAACAGGCGGGTTACGATCCGAAGAAGGACAACACTTGTGGCTTTTCCACTCACACTTACACGAGCAGTTGTTGCGGGTGCTAAAATGGCCACAGCCACAATTTGTGTTGTCACGAAGTAAATGTTGACACTTGACATAGACAAATACAAACAAAAATACCCAAACACGCACACAGTCGAACGGAGAAAGAGGGAGAAAGTGAAAAAAGAGTTGCCAGCTAACCCGTTAGGAGTTTGTTTTATGCTTCCGCACACTTGACATTACACTGCCATTGCACATCCTCCCCCAACGACCATTACTCGTCCTGCCACTCCGTCTGCTTTGGCCCACTTGTTTTGGTGAAGGGTAGCCAGGATATACGAAAAATAGGGGCGAAAAGAGGACATCAAAATAATTTAATTAATTACAACTGCTTATTTTGCTTTATATTTTATAAGAATTATCTATGTACTTCTTTGGCAAGAGCGGGCAACAAAACTTTTGAAAAATTAAACACTTTGTTGTGGGCAAATTGGTTTTCACTATTTTATAAAAACAGTTTCACATAATCTTCGGATTAGCATAGCACGTCCTTGTTTTTTCAGTGAGCCTCAAACTAGAGGTAAAATATTTTCTAAAAATACCTAAGCCCTGCTTTGCATATGTAAATCCCGAAATCCTTTTCCAGGGTATCCCCGATGACTTTCGGCCCACCCCAGATTGTTTATTTGGATAAGAATCAGACCCCATCCCCATCCCCACCCACAACTTTATAGTCGTTCGTGCCTTTATTCAATTTTACTTTGACTGCCAAGCAACCTCGAAGTCCCTTCCCTGCAATCTGCTGCCACCCATTGATCCATTCAGAAGGCGTTTAGTTGCCACTACTTTGACAGGGCTGCCACCCTCTTCCAGTCCCCATAAAACCCACACCATCCCGCGGGCGCCCTGTTCGTGACACTCTCTGATAGCAAATTATTACAGTCTGATGAGTTCGTCCTGCTGATGAATGAATGCCGAGCCAATAAATTGTGCTCTGGGCCAAAGATACTGGACCATCTTTTCAGTTTTCTTTTTTTTTTTTTTTTTTTCCTGTCCCGTTTCAGTTTCTTTTTTTGGGGGAGTGAGGGTCGAGAATCTTGTTATAGCAAAGTATGGGTCACATCAATTTGTTTGCTTTATTTAAGTTTCTGTTTTGATAAAAATTGTTTGCATACAGTTGTTTTCAAAATAATAGGAGTGACCATCACAAATGTGAAAATCGGTGAAAAAAACTATGTCAATACGAATTAAATTTCTTAAATTCATTTTTTTTAACAAATATGACTTGTATTAAAGTAATTAAAACTAAAAAAAAGTTACTTCATTAAATACATACTTAAAAAAAAAAAAAAAAGGGAACAACACCCAATATGGGTTTCTCAAAATAATAGGAGCGTTCAAGCAAATTCTCTCAGAACTTTTGAAAATAATATATAACGATAAAATATGGTTATATTAAGTAATTTAATGTTAAATGTAATTAAAAAAAACTATAATTAGTACTTCGTGGCACCACCTTTATTGGCTATCACTGCCGCACAGCGCCTTGGCATGGAATCCACCAATTTCTGGCATCTTTCGGGACGAATCGAGGTCCAAGAGGCCTTTACAATTTCCCAAAGCTCGGAAACATTAGTTGGATGCCTTTCTGCGACCGCCTTTTTAACGTCTGTCCATAAATTTTCGATCGGATTCAGATCGGGGGACTGGGCGGGCCATTCAAGTACTGCAATCTTATTGTCTGCAAACCACTTCTTAGCCACTTTACTTGTGTGCTTTGGGTCATTGTCTTGCTGGAAGACCCAAACCAGTGGCATTTCTTCGCTAGCATAAGGCAGCATTGTTTCCTGCATTATTTGGACATATCCAGGACCATCCATAATATTTTTAATCCAATATATTGGACCTACGCCATAGTACGAGAAACATGCCCAAATCATTATATTATGTCCGCCATGTTTGATCGTTTTAATGCAATATTTGGCATTAAATTCGATGTTAGGTGGTCTTCTAACGTACTGTCGAGATCCTTTGCCACCATAAAGGACTATTTTCGACTCATCCGACCACAAGATGTTACGCCACTTTTCAACTGACCAGTTGACATGGCTCTTTGCAAATTTCATTCTTGCGGCTATGTGCTTCTTGGTGTGGAATGGAATTTTCCGTGGACTGTGGGCAGTCAAATTTTGCTTCTTTAAAAGACGACTTATTGTTGGGATACTTGCGTCCAAGTTAAGCTCATCCTTGATTTCTTTGCAGCTTGCAAAAGGATGCTTCTTCGAGTACCTTGCAACACGTGTAGCCAGTTTATCGGCTAGAACTTGGGGTCGGCCGCGGGTTTCCGGCTTGGGTGAAAATTTTAGTGCATTTCGGATCATGGAAGCACCGCATCCAATTATTTTTTGTACTTCCTTGTACGTTTTCCCACTTGAAATCAAGTTTTTGATCAAATCACGCCGCTCAGGTGTGCAATGTTTGCCACGACCCATTGCTTTAAATTTTCGATCTTAAACGTTAAAATTGTAGTTGGATATTAATCATTCTATACTTTTAAGCCGTTTTTTTAAGAATAATTACCTTTTTTGCGCTCTGAACAGATTAAAATGGCACACTCCTATTATTTTGATGAGCGCAAAATGAAGTTTGTTTACGAATTTGGGTAATTCTCAGAAAACGAAGATAGTAAAATGAAAAAATAACGGTACCTCAGAATGTGTATCCATAAACAAATTTGGAAAAAGAAATAAAATTGAAAAAAATGAACGCATAACATTGCTACAGAAGGGACAAGTGCATATGCAAAAGCACTCCTATTATTTTGAAAACAGCTGTACTTTGTCAAGTCAGCTGCCAGGTCTCCCATATTTGATTGTTTGGCCATGCATTATGGACTCCTCAGTTGGGGACAATATTTTCACAGGACTCGGGATTGCTGTCCCCAAAGGAGGTGGCCGATACATTCCGCACACAGCTTAATTAAAGTGCCTTTGAATTTTCGAATAAGCCGCGTACATAACTCAGGTCTGAAGCCGAAAGTCAAACCCAAACCAAGGACCGCAAATAAGCGAGCTTTCGGTTGTGCCGAAATATGTTCAAAGAAATTAATTACAGCGGCGAAAAGTGCTAGGGGCACATACCTGTGTAGCTTATTGGCCGTATAATGCGGTAAGTGGGCAAATGCATTCCAACCATTTCGTACCACGCCCCCTACCGCAATCCTTCCAAAATAAACTACCTTGTGGTTCAAAGTTGATGCGCGGAAACTTTTGCGAATGCCTCGCGTCCGCAAGTTAATTAAAGTGCTTTATATCCTGTTGAGGTATCCGTGCACTTGGCAGTTTATCTTCTGGGCTTTGACTTTTTGGCCATGGCAATACGTTGCGTCCATCTGAGAAGTTCTGAGGGGAATCCTCAACCTGCAAGTAACAAAATAGTACAACACCTTCGTTACTCTAGGTTTTTTTAAATTAAATTAATTACTGTGATGTAAAAGCAATTCACAGACCACTGATGTATTAATTCGATTACGTATACGCACTGTGGCTTTCGGGCAGCTTGCCTGAAAACTCAAAATCCGCGAGAATGGCATAATTTGCGGTGGCATTAAATTGAAATGAATCGACTCGCCAAAGTGCAACCGGCAAACAAGGCGCAGTGAAAAACTTTAATGCGACAATTTGCAGCTGCCACAAAGACGCGGAGAAAAAGAGAATCAGCTGGGGAGATTTGGCATTGAGGCATCGTTGGCGGGAAGACAAAGGCAAACTGCCAGAGTAAAGTTGCAGATGAGAAAGCTGGGAAAGCGAAGCGGAAGCAAAACTTGCCGGCAACTTGCTGACTCCTCTGAATGAAAATGAAGTTGAAAAACCAGCCGGAGCACAAGAGATTTGTTGGAATAACCCGTAATGATTGCAAGAGTTTTTGATTGTGTCAAGGCGCACATACAACCAGATAAGACCAGCCTTATATATATATATTTTTCCCCTAAACGATGATAAATGTCCAGGCAGGCGACACGAATTTGTCACGACCCCGAAAATAGTTTCTGATTAAGATCTTTCATGCCATTTTTCGGGGGCTGCGTGCAAAGGCATAGAAACTGTGAATTAACATGTTTTTCGGGCGACAACATTTGTCTTTGATATCGAAATAGCCGAAGGCCAGGAGTGTTAAAATTAAATAAATATTTATGCATGGCCCCAAATCAAAATCGAGGAATGACAAGTAGCAGCTGTCAAAGCAACTGGCAAGGATTTTATTGCTATAGCCATTGGATCTCCAGGAAGCTGGTGTCCTTTTACCTGCCTGTCATTTGCGGAGGATGTGGCAGATGACTTCCTCTGGCTGGACCGCATCCTGTGCCTTCCATCCTTACCATATTTCTCATTGTTTGCTGTAACCTTTTGTAAAAGGGATGGGCGTCTCCCGGAGTTCGCTTCTTCATGCACAAGAAAAAATTGGGAAAGTGTTTTAATAATTGTTTTTAATTGAATATTGGGATTTTTTTCCTAACATATCTAATATAGTTTTAATTAAAAATTATTTAATTTTTTAAATATGTTACATCTAAAAAATGTTATTATAAACGGTTAACCATTTTGTGATTATTTAACATGACTTTTCAATTATTTAATTTGACGTTTGGCATAAGTAATGTTTAATTAAAATATGTTTTTCTTCTGAAGGTCATTATAGTTTCTTTATTAATTAATTAATTAATATGACAACTTTTTTCTGTGCCTTGTATTGTCTTGCTTTCGTGGTTCCTACCTCATTTCCTGATTCCCTTCTGTACTTCCCACTAGCCCTCGAGTTGTTTAAGCTGGCACTTATTTAATTTTCATGTAAAGTTGATGGCTGCTGAAAAAGTTTCCCCCGCCTTTGTTTAGCAAAAAGTTAAAGTTAAACTGTCTTCAGCTCGAAAGCCAAACAGTTTGCTAGCGTATTAGAAATTCCAGTACGCAAAGCTGCCGTTCGAGCTGCTGGAGTTGTTGTGTTTTTTTTTTTTGTATTTTCTGGCAGCTCTTGGCAGCGGCTCCTTTGACACAAGTCGGTGGATTCTGTTGCCTCATCCTTGGGGCAAGATTCCCGTGCTTCTTCATTTACTTGTGGTTGGCCATGTTTGGGGGCAAAGTTTTCATTCTGCTTGCATAATTGAATTCCTTTCTGGGGTCAACAAGTTGTTAACTCACTGATAAATACGCAAATTATTAGTCAAGATTACGAAATAGCAGGCGAGTCAGTATCAATTTGATTATAAATTCGAGTAAATAATTTATACTTGAATTTGGAATTGTGTTTAATTACATTGCCCAAATGTTCATCTGTATTACTTACCAACCTGCTGCATGTGAAATATGTTTACTTATACTTACTTTCTTCTCAATTGTTTTATTTGCGCAATCATTAATTAAGTAGTAAGCCGAATGAAAATGATTTGTTTACCCAGAAAATAAAATACCTTATGATAGATTGTGTAAGGAGAGGTTTGAATTTAACAGCCTAATATTACTTAATATTACATTACAGTATTACAGTAACCTAAACATTTTACCTTGCCGCTTGTAAAATTATAACTCTCTTGGTTAAATTTCAAATGAACATTTTTGCTGCTACTATGTTTGTCCATAAAATATTAGCATAAATTTTTGCTAAATTTGATACGCAACATACGCAACACACACATGACGCTCGCAAGTTTCTACCGTGTTGCATGTCAAATTTGCATTCTGCTTTTAATTTTCTGCTGCATATTTACATAGTTCGCTGGCATTTGAAGAGCGTGCCTGATTAGGCGTCTCATTTGCTTTTTTCGATAATAAATATTGCATTTTTAGGGCCTCCATTTATGGCAATTTATGCACCTCATTACTATAGTTGAGGAAAAAATGTAAAAGTGCAGACGGTTTTTCTCGCAATTTGTCACGTTTTGCGAAGGGCAGCGGGGGTGTCTGTGTCCCCCTTTCCTGCGTGTCCTTATCAAGGACATCTTTGGTTGCTAACGAGTGTCAGCTGCGGCGGCGAAATCTTTGAAATTCATGCTCGGCATGCAAACGATGTCACAAAGCGCCGCCTGCCAAGATTTTCGCCTTGATGAGAATGTGTCAAGCTGGGTGAAATCTTTTGGCATTGGCAAATCGAATTTTGTCTCCTGCGGATTAAGCTTTAAGCCGGCGGAATGACTGAATTGTGGCCGAGTTTCTTGGGTTCAGTGCACTCGCACATGGAGAACTAATGTCTGTGGCAGCAGTGTCCTTTATTTCAATTCACTGTTGCATAAAACGCGGGGCAGTTAAATGCCTTGAAATAAACAACGGCAATTTGTCAGAGTGTGCGTGTGCAAGAGACAAATAAACAACAATTCATTTGTACAGAAAAGAATAAATGAGCGCGGAGTGCACTCAGAAAATTAAGTTTCATTTAAGCCAATAAGTTAAGTGAATTTAAAACTGTAACATAGTCAGTTGTTTAAACAAGTTATCAAATGTTTCTCTTCATTTATTTAATGGAAAAACACTTTCCTACCTTCCAACTAGTTTCTTTTAATTTATTTAATGGAGAAACAACTTTCGTTTTGTATTTTGACGAAATCATTTTATCATTACGAAATCTAAAGCTTTCTAACTTCTGACATTTTTCGTTAGTGCAAGATAAATTCGAATGCGAGGCATTTATTCAACGCACTCACTCATGCAGTTAGTGTGTCAGTCTGCGAACCCTGGCAACCCTGGATTAGTGCACTTTGTGGCCGACTGTACTCCCCCATCATTCATATGTGGCATCATGCCATTGGCATTTATCTTCGTTCTAAACTGGTATTGTTCCGACTTATTTGTGTGGGCCCTCCGTTGTCTTTTGCGGGTTGATTTGTACGGAAAATAGATGGTCAGACAGAGCATAGGAATGCGTTAGACAGTTGACAGTCCATCTGAGTGGCCTTCGGATGAGCAGGCCAATTTTAGAAATGGTGTATCGACCGCATCTTTGGTCGTTTTGTAATAGTTACACTTGTTCCGCAGGTCAATGCCTGTTGTCATTATGTTAGCTCATGCCTGTGAAAAAGTATGAACAGCCAAAACCCTTTCGCATGAAACTCCTAAGGGTTTTTTCATCATATGGCCTGCCACAATTTCCCGCCGACTCCGGCACAGCAAAGTTAATTGAAATTTAGAGCTCTCGAAATTAACTTTTCAATTATGCCTCCGCAATCGAATTCTGCACAGAGGAACAGCCCATGGCTGCTTTTAATGTTTGCCAGTGCTGCACTGGCGAGTTTATAGCATGTAAAATGTGTTTTATGTTGACAGTGTTGTCGCTGTTCCTGTAGCTCAGCCACTGAGAACAATTTTCTGTGAGAATAACAGTTTTTTGAAGGATAAATATTAAAAAAAAAAGTTAGCTCCACTCAAAAATAAATGGATTTCATTTAGTTCATAGAAGTCTAATAGTGTGTTTCTTAGTTTCTCAATAGGAGGCACACATTGTATACTATGTTCTTAAAATACCAAGTAATCAAAGGGAAGTTCACGGTATGTAGAAACTTAAATAATTTAAAAATGCACAATTATTTATTTAAGTGTAACCTAAGTGATCGCAGCCAAGTCCATTACCATCCGAACTGCCTTCTGTGTATTCGGTGCTGTTCTGTTCTGTTCAGTTCTGTTCCCTTGTTGGTGGACAGCATGTTGACAACAATAACAACGAGTGCATACATGCCTCGTTGCAGAAATTATAGACATAAAAGCTATGTGCCTGCCATCCAGCTCCGGCACACATCCTGCTAAAATATCGTTCTACTCGGCCAGAGCTGACATGACAGTAACTTCAGCTGCAATGCCAACAGCGACCACAGCGACAACAACGACAACAGGGGCAACAACGACAACAAGTGCAACAACGGCAACATCGAAAACAGCGGCAACAACATAAACTGTTGCACTGTCTTTGCCTGTAGAATGGCATTCATAGGTAGTTTGAGGAGGGGCAAATTTTCGGGCCGAACTGAGGGATAAAAATTGCATTTATGCATGTGACGTGTTGCTCTCCCCGACACGCCAGCAATTTGGTCCAGAAACAAAGGGGGTAAAAAGGGCAGACATTTGGAAGAGGAAAACCGGAAGTGAAGATTTTGGGCCTACATCCGAGATTTTCCTGTCATTGTCGACCGATCCCAACTCTCCAACGCAACGCAAAAAAGTCGAGCTGCAAAATGCAACTGACATTTTGAATGCAACGGCGAGGTGCTTTCAAAATGGTCACTCCAACTTCTTGTTGTCTAACTCATTAAACGGATTGACTTACAATCCCTTGAATTTGTAGATGGGAAATTTACTTGTCTGGCAACAGCTTTTAAATTAGTTCCGCAAAACAAAAGCATTTGTATATCTTTCTGGTTAAGTAGTTCTTTAATTTCATTTACTCATAAAGTATTCCATAAAACGAAATCCAACAAATTTTTTTAATGAGCAGGCGGCAGAAATCTTGAAAAATGCATTTTTTTTTGCCTTTGCCAAGTGTTTTTGCCACCGAGATTAAAGCGCTCTGAAAAAAGCGCCGAAAAAGGTGTAAAAACAACTCCACTTGCAGAAGCACTTGAAGTGGACGTGGACTGCATCAATGCAGAACGTGTAGATCGGGCAAACACATATAAATTTCTGCTATTTTTGGGGTCAGCGGGATAATGCCGATGGGCGTGGCAGCTGCCTCTAACGCACATGTGCCAGTAATTTACATGCCTGTCTATTTGCCGGCGCTTGGAGGTCGCTGGCTGTCAGGACACTGGTGAGAAAGACAGATGGATGGGCGGGAGTGAAAGCTGAAAGGAAAAGCGGGGAAAATGCTGAAAGAGAAGAGAGAGAGAGAGAAGTAGAGAAAGAGAGAACGGCAAAAAATTGGACATGTAAAATTCGCCAGAAAGACGCCCATTGCCAATGCAAAAGGCAACCTTCAAAACAGTTGCATGCATTTTTCAATTTTAGAATGACGAGGCGATGGTTTATACCACGCCACACCGCCCCCTTCTTGCCACTCCCCATTTTTTCGCATCGCATCCCCCTTAACCCCCATCCCCCTTTATTCCCACACTGGCATGCAGGCGTTGGTTTTTCTGCTGGCTTAAAATTTCACCGCATGACATTCATCATGGAGCAGGACCATTTCGACCCCCAGCTGTGTGGGATGGGTTAAGGCTGCCACTGCTTTTTCTCTCTGTGTGTGTGCTTTAGATATTTGGGTTTGTTTTTGTGCTTGCACCGAGCAGGGAGTCTCTCTGTGTGTGGATGTGTGTGTGTGTGCGGGTATGTGTGTATATGTGTGTAGCCAAAACAAACATTGCAAAATTTATGTCGTCTCATAAATTTGTAGCATAATTCTGGAACTGCTGCTTCTGCTTCTCTGCAGCCGCCACTCGAAAATGTTTGGCTGCAATTTTGTGCTTCTGGCCAAAAGCAACCCAACACGACCCGTTTCGACCCGGATTTGCCTTTGGACCAACTTGGTTTGGCCTTTGAGCCGTTTGCCTCGTTCTTCTCTGTTTGTTGGTCTAACGAACCGCGTAAATGCAATTTCTCGTTTTTTTGGTGTTTTCCCTTCTACTTTGTTGCAGGATAAATCAAACATTTCACATATAATATTTAAGGGTTTTAAATTGAAACTTTTCCAAAAAAAAAAAAAACATTATTTGTATACGCTGGAAGCCTTTTCATGGGAAATATGTTTTTGACTAGAAATATTAATCAAAAGAATTTTTAATTTTTTTTTTTTTTTAGGTAGCTTTTTCTAAGTGTATCTAACCCAAACAAAGCATTAAGTTTAACTTTCAAACTGAATGAATAATTGTCATTAATTTGACGGTGTCAAAAGCTGCAACGGATTGAAAGTTCAATAAATTGTCTAAAATATTTGAATCCCCTGCGGCTGATGCACTGGCAATAAAAGTTGAGGCAAGTGTCGATGGCAGAAAAGTAGCCACAAGAGCATTTCGCAGGCTGTCAACAAATGTCAGTTGAAGAAACTTTCGGCATGCTAATCGAAGGCAGTCAAACTGACAGAGTCCGCATCATCAATTATTCCCGACTTCGGGGAATTCAGGGCTTAAGTCACTCGGTGTGCATCGTCGCATAAATCAGATATTAAATTATTTGTACCACCGGTGGGTTAATGGCAAGAGTCACAGCTTGCGGAGTGTAATGCGCTTACGTGGAATTAGTCTAAGACCCGAAGACTTACTTAGCAGATTGCGCATACGCAGCGTATGCCAGATGCAGTGGCAGTTAAACGACTCTTTGGCCATGTCACTCTAGCAGACCCTCCGCCTTATGCATATGCAATCATGCGGGGCCAAGCAATCCCGGTAAACCATAAGGGAACCAAGGCCAGAAGCCAGGAGCCATGAGCCAGAAACCGAATCTCATGCCAGTGACAGCTAAGAAATTCAAGGGAAAACTTTCCCGAGGCTGTGCAGCAAGTAAGTGCATGAATTAGTAACACAAGAAAAGTGATTCGGTTGCTGCACTTAAAATTCTTTCTTTTTGTACCAAGCCGAAAAAATGATCATTTTAATGTATAAACAAAGTGAGAGATATTTCGAATCCCAAAAAAACATTGTTAACATTTAATTTTACAGAAAAATATTTGTATTATTTTGTTAGAAAACCATTTTCTGTTTTTTTTTTTCAGTGAACTTAGTTATTCCATATTTATGATGTAATGCAAGACTTACACAAACAAATTATACGAATTCTTTTTCTTTTGTTATCTTTTTTAACAACAATGGCGCTCACCTTTGTGTGTTCACCGTTAGTCAACTGAATAACTAGCTCTGATTAAACCCGATTATGGTGGATGATAGTTTATTATTTTATAGCAGCTTCCGACAAATTAACTTCCCCCAAAATGTTTCCGAAATCTGACCGCAAAGACTTTTGGGCTTCAGCTTCCAACTTTCGCCTTTCGCCTAGAAAATAAACTATTCTCGGTAGTACGACCAAAATTGCGGCCCTGGCAATTATTTTGCCTGCTCTTTTGGCAAACAAAGGCCGACAGAAAAATGTGGGGAGGGGGGAGTGAATTCTCCACCGACCTGACCAACGATACGGGCTGGCAAGAGTGAAAGCCACCTGCGTTTCAGCAACATCCTTCCTGAGTGACTTTCCTTTGCCGCCTAGTTGACTTGCAAAATGGCTGAAATTTCAGCAGGCAGCCAAGCGGGCCCAATTTGACCTATATGCATGCCAAAAAGGCTCAAAAGGTGGACAACACGTTTTGATAATTCATTGAAATCAACGAAACTAAAGCGTTTTAATGCCCGTTTTTTAAGCTGACTTTGCTTATTGAATTTGCATTTTATCTGTTTGAGGCTGGGCTTTCGCCCTTAATTCCCAGAATTGAAAATTACAAAAAGCGAGCAATACTTTTTGAATAATGTTGAGCCATTTGTGGCTGCGTTCTGGGCGGAGAACTTAAGCTTTGTCATTAATTTGGCTTTGAGGCCGCCGGCTTGGTCAGCAGATTTTTAGTGGACCACAAAAAATGGCTTTAAATCCGTTTTATGGCCTTGGCCATTAACCGAAATTTGTCTGTCATGTGAGGCAAATGTTTACAATGATTCGTATACGGCAAATGGAACATTTTTGGGTCGAGCGCCATAATTTAATGGCAGACTCATTTGCCTCGAGGTGGAAGTGTAACTATTGGCCATTGAAAACTTTTTGTTTAGGGGAAGGAAATCACGCATTCGCCGCAGTAAGCACACATTTGGCATTGGGCGGAAAAACTTTTTTCGGGCACAGAACTTTGCTCATTTAAATGCTTATTAAATATGCCTGGTTAGGTTTTAAGGGTAAGGCTTTTTGCAAAAACAAAATGGTACGAAAAGTAAATAGGTCGACACAGAAATACCTTAAAATATCGATTACAATAGAGATCGATCAATATGATTGGAATAAATAATATATTTATGTTAAATAGAAACGTGAATATTTAATCTAAATTGGTTATTTTAATATTAATAATTAAAAAATTTTATGTTATATAATCTGGTAATCCTCCAACAAAGATTGTACGTTTCCATTTTGAATTCGGATATGTCCAATTATTTTCGTACGCACAAAGGTTTTTTGTTTCAAAATTCCAGAATCCGTTCCCAACGCTCTTAAAAGGGAAAAAATACCAATATGCCATTTAATAGCTAACGGCGGAATAGGAACCTACCCAAAACTATCCAGTCGCAGTGGTAAAAATATAATCAAAATAGAAATTGTTGATTTTTCGTTCCGTTGCGCATACTAACGAGTTTTAAAAACTTTAACCCAACAGCCCGCCGAGCCGAGCGGCGCACTTGCCCGCCGCCACGCCCACCCACCCACGGGCATGTTAATGTTAACCCATGCCGCCCCCTTGACACATTTACTCCCTTCGCATTCGATTTCATTTTGCATTTGTGGCCCTTGTCGCTGCCTTTTTTTGTGCGCCATTGCCAACTGGCGGCTCTTGTAATTTCCGCCGTGCGTTTTCGGTTCTTCTTTTTTATTCGCCGTTTTGTCGTTTTCCCAATGTAGTAACCCTTTTTTTTTACTTTCGCTTTTTCTCTTTGGACACGGGAGCAGCCTTCTCACAGCCATTAAGCTCCTTGAATACCCGGGTCCTGGCTGCTCCTGCCGCCTGCTAAACTGCTAAATGTCGCATAATTATCGTATTTCACCGGCACTTTTTTTCCAGGGATATTTTTCGGGTCCCCTCGGTGGATGTCTTTCATTATTGTCTGCTCCTGTTTTTGTAAATCCTCTTTGAGCATTACATATATTTTATTGCTTTGAATTCGACAACATATTTGCGGCATAAAACGAAATGGGCTTTTATTAATTTCGGCTGGGAAAATTTTTTTGTTAATGTTCATATCAAGGTAGATGGGTTCTTTGCAGCTAATTAGAAAGGGTTGCGAAAAGGGGAAACCGGTGAAAGGGTTTTGTTAAATTTTTCTATGACTTAATCCCGGTATTCAAGTGAGATTCTAAGGTTAGTCTATGTACTGCCATGACTTTGATCTTTTTGGTTGTGCACATATTATCTTTGGGCTGTTAAAAACTTTAAGCCACTTCAATTAATGTTGACAATAACAATTAAAATCATTTGGTCCATTCGAGCCCACTTGGGCCCTCATGTATACCATGTATTTCCAACTGCAATAACCATAAACTATTTGCACAAAACTTTTCTCTTCGCGGCATCGTTAAAAGGACAACCAGTGGAGCTTCAAGTGTCCCTTTTCCAGACTCTCGGAAAGCCGCAGAAACTTTTGATAGTCCTGCACTAATCGTTCGACACACATACACATACACACGGAAAAAAGGATAGAAAATTCCTGAAACACTAGACAACTAGACAACTTTTTAGGTGCGCAAAACACAATACAAGTTTTTGGGGAAAATTATTTTTGGCTCCCCATGCAGCAAGTATTATTTTCGCTCGCTTGTTTTTCTTTTGGCGGCACTCCCACATTTTTTCCCCAGGCCTTGTTTATGTCTTGGCTTTTTTTACGAGGTAGCCGGGCGCAAGGCAACATTTTATTATTTTGTATCGTTTTATTCCCGCTTATACTCTCCTTTACTTTATGTGGCCCAGCGAGCCTAAAAGTTTTTCAAGCAATTCCACCCAGCTGAGTTTGAAAATGATTGTTTCTTGGCCTTGGCTCGCCAGCTTCTTTATCCCTCGTTTGGGTTAAACGTTTTATTGTTTCATAAATACTTAATATGCATTGTAATTACTTTTAAGCATCTTATCATCGTTTATTATCCTCGGTTTATAGTTGTTCGCCCGGGCTCTTGTGTGAAAACTGAAATTGTGGCCGAATCGTGTGCGGTTTCATTAAAGGGATTCACCCGTTCGCCATTCTTCCATTTCAACTTTGCGGCGCCACACAAAATGGTCAAAGAACATGTGTGTGGAATGCCTTTCGGGGTTGGCTAAGTGTGAATTTAATTAGAATTTAACTGGAGAGCCATGCAGACAGCTTTTGAAGTGGGTTAATGTCATTGAAACGATTCGCAGAAGAACCCGAAATTGTGGCTCAAACAGCTCAGTGTGAGCTGACCATAATGTCTCCATTTCATGGCCAATAAAGAAGATCCCAAGCCCCCGAAAACTCCCGAGGACCGTGTGTTGCCAAGTGCGAAAACATGCAGCTATTCTATTCATATAAATAAACACGCATATGTGGATGTGAAAATATATGTTATGGAAAGATAGCTTGGCAGCCCATAACCTCACAGAGTGTCTGCAATAAGCCAACAAAACGAAGAAAAAGCGACAAATGCCAACAATGGGGGTAAAAAGTGGCCAAATAAAATCCATAAATCGCCAGACAATGCAACAGACTTGGCGGACAAAGCGGGTGAAAAGTAATAAAAATAGAAGTTGTAAACCGAAGAGGTCCTGGCATCCGATGTGCCAAACACGGACTTCATTTCTGCAGAGAAATGCAAACGAAAAATGCATCTTGTTGTGAGCATTTTCGGACTTATGCCATCTCGTCCATCTCGCTTTTTAATAAAATGTGCCAAGCTCAACTCAAGTCAGGTTGGTTCTGCCGGCTTAAACTGAGATGCGAGCTGAGCTCACTCAACTGTAGTTATTGCTATTCTGCTTCTGGCCAGATCCCCAGACCACGGGCAATATCAAAAGCTGTCGAATCTGGCCGCAGAGCAGCCAAAAGCACAGGACATCGCCCACACTCCCATATTCCAACAGCACTTGACCACATTTGAAAAGAGTTATGAATATTACAGCAAGGTCTGCTGGAGAAATGTGTATGGGGGCTACCCTATTTTTATGACCCCAGTGTGTGTATGCATACACATGTGTGTGTGCGGTTGAAATTGTTATTTTCCTTATTTATTTCAATTTATGAGATTTTTATATGCGCACTTCTGTGGCTTCAGTTTGCATGCATGTCGAGCTGAGTATATTGCCTTCTAAATAAAGCTTTTTTTAATCAAATTTATTTGTAAATAACAAACCCTGGGAAGTCCGTAAATTCTGGAGAAAATAAGCAACCCGATACCAATCAAAATTAAGGCCTTGGTCTACTCTACTCTAGTGGTCTTCTGTAAACTTAAGTTCTGTGTATTATGAAGTGCAAACTGAGAGACTTTTGTATTCTTGAACGTTTTAATCTCGTTCAAACAAAAACCAAAATCCACTGCTGGTTTTCTAGGTTTAAATAAGGTAGTAGCTCTTAATTCCTAATGAACTTATCCCATCACTTTTTATATTGATGGCCAAGATGAACTGAAAACAAATCTAAAGCCAAGTGCAGCTGGAGATTCGGGTAAATGGAACCCTAACAAATTATCACATCCATTACTTGGCAACCTTCTAAAACCATTCGGAGATTTGGAAACCCAACTGCCATTGCCACTAATTCAATTTCAAGGAACACGCGGAAAAAGACAAAACTGAAAAATCGGATGGGGAGAGTTATATGTATATATGTGCAACTCAGTGAAAACTAGTTTAAAGCGACTGCAACTCGGTCACGAACTGCCATAAAAAGCGCAGTGAAAATGGGAAAAAGCGAGAAAAGTACGAAAAGAGAGGGGCGGGGAGATCGAAGACTACCGAGAGTGTGTATTGGAGTTGATATTTGCGCATCAGTGAGCACATTGAACTGTCAATGCCAGAAAGAGGAGCAGGCGAAGAATAAGTTCCCTGGAAAATGAGGGGAAAAGCGGGCGAAACCTTCGCCAATGCCAATTTATCAATTGCAGTTGGCAATTGACAACGACGAACCCCGACGACTAATGCAGCCATTGCCGTTTGACCCGAGGGCTGAGTGCTCCAGCTCCTCATCATGTGCGTGTTGAAAAAGTAATTACATCGTGGACTGCCAACAATAAATAACAAAGGGGGCAAGGATGGAGCGACACAGTTTTTATTGCAACTTTAAAGTGTCATTTTGGGGCATAAATATTCCCCACAAAAAGATCGCTCCTTCTACTTCTCTCTTTCCAACTCCGACTCAGGCATCTACGGTTTGCTCAGTCTGCATAAATCAACGTAAATGAATGCTATTTAGTTGATGGCACAGGCAGGAAATGCGCCGCTTAGCCAAACACACTCACAAAGATGCACACGCAGGTTCTTAAAACTATACACAAAGAAAAAAAAATGGAAAATGATTTTTTATAAAAATTATAAAAAGTTTATAAATAACTTCTTCTAAGCTTCACTTTTTTTTCTACACTTTGGAATGTCTTTAAAGATATTCTGTGATTTTTATAAATGACACCGACGGAAGTTCACGTCGAGTTGCACTTTCTCCAAACAAGTTTCCCATTTTTAAATGAGTATGCATGTATTTCTAAGAGTGCACACTCACAGCAGTCTCGGAACTGGTTACAGTTACAAATGCAGTCACTGGCTGGCATTTTCCACATGCATTTCTCAAATGTGTACGGAAACCGAAGCCAAGTGCAGGCGGAGCGGAGTGGAGTGGAGCGGCGAGCTGATGTTGCCAACCGAAGAAAGATGGCCGACGGAGAAGTGCAGAAGCCGTTGGCTGAGATCCCTGTGTGTGTCTGTGCTTGGCACTTCCGTTTGATATTAGCCAACGCTCCTCTTCGAATTTAGTCAACATCCACAAACAGGGGCGGAGGCATCTGAGTTTTCGGAGGGCTAATGCATTTCTGCGGTTTCGACCAGACTTCAGGGGGAATGGTTCGGCAGGCATTTTGTTGTGTCTCGTGCAACTGAAGACGTTTTGGCCTGCCGGCCGAGTGCGGGGCAGACTGGCATATTTTGCATACTTTGGGGCTAAATCAGCAACGCCCATAAATCCAGTGCGGAAGTGCATGATATAGTTACGCCGGCCAAGTTGAGCGGCCTATCGAAATTCGATACGATTCGAATATAATGACACCGCCGAAGCCGTTTTAGATATCTGCCGAAGTCGTGCATTAGTTCTGCATTAGATTAAGCAGATGCCGCAGGAAACAAGTTTCGTTTGTCATGCTGAGTTGCGGGGATTTTATCAATTCGATTTTGTAGTTGACTTAAAAATGAATAAATAAATGAGATACAATGTTTTTTTTTGTCTCTAGCACAGTCAATTTCGTAAAACTTATGCATAATTCAATTAACAATATTTTAAATCATTTCAATCGTAAAGACATAAAAAAATCTGGAATCAAGAGTTACAAATATTATAATAAACACGCTGCAAAAAATGTTGAACATCATTTTGCCGGTTAACACAATAAAGTAGAATCTGTTTATTCAGATGCATCGAGGCTGATCAAGTTTTCAAACAAAAATACCATATTTTTTCTATAATTAATGCCATAAATGTGATAATTAAATCGGCTTATCTATAATTTTTTTTGCAGGTAAGTGAATTGAAAACCTTGAACAGATTTCACGCAAGCGTAAGTACGGAAAATAATAACATATTTGAATTTTGACTTTCGCTATTGTTTGTGATATAACAAAAAGTCAAATTCGCAATGCAAATAAACTGGGCGAACTGGGGAAATTAAATAAAAAAGTTGCTGATTTTTAAAGTGCCACGATGGGCCAGTGTGAAGGGTTCCGAGATTTTCCGACAGGCGTTGTCCGGGGCTTTGGATAATGCCTTTGACAGGGGCGAACACTCAGGTTGGGGCGTCGACAACATTGTTTTATTAAATACAAAGTCAATGGCCAGTGCCACCCATACATGCTCGTGTGAACACACACACACACACGTACACACCTACTGCCACCCGCACACGGACTCACACATGCAGACATGGCCGCACTCTGACTCCGGAACGGCTTAAATCATTTTCCAACTTTCCACGTATTTCTTTTTTCCATTTTGGTCCTGGCCTTTTATTTTTGTTGGGAGGCACTTAAATTATGCAACAATCGTTACATACTTGTACACATGTACTGGCTCTCACACACACACACGTACACAATCATGACTTATGGTGACATTTTGCAAGTCTCATAAGTTAAGGCTTTAAGTAACAGTTTATCCCAAAACTAAGGATAGGAAATGCAGTATTTAATTAAAATTCTTCTCAATTTAGAATCTGTTTTCAATATACTTATGTTAGAAATAACTTATTTAATTGATTTGCCATTTATAAGGATTTTTCGGGATTTAACCTACGACAAATGTTAACAGTTAACCCTCTAAGCCCCAAGAGTGCCTTGAGGCACTCATTTCACATGCGTTTTTGTGGAAAGTGGCATTAGAGGGTTAACAGATGAAGAGAGTTTGGCTTAAGTTTTGCCAAAAAGAGAGAGAATTGTTATTATGTTTACAGAGTTCTGTAGTGGTTGCTGGAAAACGAAAGTCTGTTTGAATAGATTGCTCTTAACGTTTTAAGAGAGCCATTCTGCAAGAGAAGTTAACATAAATTGAATGTAAGTAGTAACTGTTAAAGGAGTCTTTTGTTTTTAAAATAAATCAAATTTAATATTAACGATGGAGCAATTGAAAAACTTTTTCTCAGAATAAAAAAAAACTCCAGAACAACAATTATATAAAAAAATAAATCATTTTTTCAATAACACTTTTGTGTTTCAAAGTTAAGTAGGGCCTACGCTTTTCCATGAATTTCCCTATACTCAACACATTTTCTAAATTTAGAATAAATACAAATACAAATACATTTCCCAATGAAAAGTCACTTGCTTCCTCAACTTAAAGTTCATTGCCTACTTATGAGGGCCATATTATTTCCGCCAACTTGCTTATCCTGACTTGTTGAGTTAGCAGCGCAATGCTTGACCATCTTCGCTGTTAACTGCCGAAGCCAATCCGCAAAGAGAAAATGTCCTTTTCCGCGAAAGCCGGCTACTGGCAACCTACTAACCTACTGAGGCCTCTCCCGAAATCGCCTTTATCACATTAGGAATGTCCTTTGGATAGCAGTAAGTGCCACTGTAAATGCTACTGTACAGAGATGCCCACTGTACAGTGCAGCATCCCGACGACGAAGTGGCAGGACCCGTTTTCAGTACATTTTGAGTTGTTGACGGCGGTGTGCGCGTTCTTCGGCATCCGAGTGCCCGGCAATGTGTGTGTGTTTTCCGAGTGGCTGAGTTGTGAAAAGCATGAAAAATTACACCCAAATGTAAAGTTGGTCTGAGAGGCGAAAATCCAGAGGTCCTTTTTCGGGGCCACACAACTGAAATTATTCGAGGAGATAAATTATTTTAATGTGATATGATAGCGGAGAATTTATACGCGACGCGCTGATAACACACAATTTTCCATGGCAATCATTTTTAGTCGAAATAAATAATTCAAGGTATTAAATTGAAATGTTCACGGGCTAGAATGTAACGCCGTTTAAATGCCAGTTTATCACAATCGATGCGTGCGTGCGATTGCTTTAATTAATATTCATCCAAGCGGCGTGCTCTTGTGATGATTAATGGAATATGTAATCAATTAACTACAAATGGTTAAAGAATGGTGTCAAACTATCCGAGGAATTTACACGCACGTGCACATTAATTAAGCAGAGTTTTGCGCGGCAAAACGGTGTGAAAAGTTTTGAAAAAGAATTTGCAAAACCTTCCTAGTGCGCTGATGTGGAATATACAATTTTTATGCAAATAGGAATTTAATTAAAAGTAATAAAACTAATTACAAAGCCCGCTTGAATGCATAATATGGTTCGGAAAACGACGGGAAAAGGAAAAAAAAATGTGCACAAAATATTGAAAAAAATATGCAAAAAAGGATCAAAAATCGTTGGTTAGAACTAAAATAACTAAAACATTGGTAGAGTAAAGTGATTAGCTAGGATTTAATTATAAAATCGAATTTATTTCGAATCAGCATCAAAAATATGAAATATATAATAATGATAATAAAGTTGCTTTATTGACAAAAAAATATTTTAAAAAGCCATTAACATTTATAGCAAAAAAAATACAGCGATGGTGTATTATTATTATTTTTTATGATAAACACTTTAAATTACTTTTTTTATATCTATAATTAAAGAAAAATTTCTTGCTTAGCTTTTTCCTAAACAAATGTAATTGGTTATCAGTTATTTTAATCATGGTGCAATTGCAACGATAACAAACCCATAAATATGCGATAATTATATCTAAAATAAGTGATTTTAGTGGACAAATAGTTGAATCACTCCACCACAGGCTTACGCCTTGTATAATGAACTGTGAAAGATAAACAAATCGGCCTCGGGGCGAAGTCAAACAAATCTAAACGATTGCATACGAGTAAATATATAACAAATGGTGCGCATAACGCAAACAATTATGGACAATGCAGCAACAATGTCACAACATCGCATTCGGGCCACAAATCTGAAAATACTAAGCGGCTTAAGTGCCATTTATGTTATGTACACACAGTGTCAGTCCCAAAAAAATCCCATCAGAAACATGATTAATCTCAATTTATGGCATCAACGGGGGGAAAGGGGGGAAAGACATCCAGAAATCAAAACTGTTAAAAAAAAGTTTCGCTCCTGGAAAGCGCTAACGATCATACTAGCAATCAATCAATCAATTTATCAATCAACACTTTGTGTTTAAGTGGAGCAACAGATCCGAAACTAAGCCATAATTGACATTTATGGCTGATGGCCCTAAACCCAACTAACCCTAACCGTATGCATGCGTAAATATCGGCCCGGGAATCCGGACAATATGATTTATGCAGCGGCGTAATTAGTGTCCTGCTTATGGGTGAATGTGGGATTCGGGTCGTCCTGCTGTCATCGTTGTTATTATCCTGCTGCCCTAATCACATTTCGCATAATGCGTAACTTAATAAAATAATAATATTCCCGAAATTATGCCGTTGCTAATTAGTTGCATAAATCAAGCCGTAAACCGGATGGATGGATGGCCTTTCCCCTTCCCATTTCCCATTTCACTTTTCCTTATTGCCTCGTTGCCTGGCTCTCAGCTAATTGATTTGAGTTGTAGACACGATTTTTGCATTTATCCGCCTAATTAAACGCCACTACACACATGCCAAGTTTATTTCGCAATAAAGGCTAACAAAGGGAGGGCCAACCGAATCTCGGTTGTTTCACACCTCGCTTTTCACCTCGCTTTTCACCTGGCTATCACTTGAACTTTCACTTCCGCTCCACTGGGTGCAAGTGAAATGTTTGCCGCTCTTAATTTATCATCGGGGGTTCATTTGGCGCAAGTGAGTCTGCGGTGTCATTACTTTTTGTGGCTTTGGGGTTTCGTGTCTGAGCTTAACATACCATCACATAAAAAGATATGCGTGGCATTATGATTGGGGTACACGTGTGCTCCAAGCACTGTCTGGATATTGGATAATGGAGTCGGGCTCGGAGAATGCTAAGCCAGGTTAAGGCAGCAATTGTGCGACCCGCCTGGATAACTTGTCCGCATCAAGCGCAAATTTCGCCCTCAGCGACCCAACAGCCATAAATCCCTCAGATTGCCTTCAATCTTAATGTAGGTCCTCGAACTCTTACGCTCGAATTGCTTCGCCTGCTGAGCTATTCAACATTCGGAGATAGAGATAAATAGTTTGCGTCAATATTGTTGATAAATTTGGGAATTGATTCAATGATAAGAAAAATAACAAGATAAATTACGAGTATTGTCGGAAAATGTTTATAATACTTCAAGTTCATTCAGTAAAGTTTAATTTTATTTTTCCATAAGATATAAAGTGCATAAGCCCAAGACGATTTATCTAGCCAAGAATATTAAAGACATTATTTTGGCAATATATATTTTAAGTTCCCATTTCGATTAACAAGTAACTTATACCGCCTCCGCAGTTTATAGCTCAGCACGGACCCAAGGCAATAAAATAAAATTATTATATTTGCCGGCTCTTTTGTGCGACAGATAAAATAGTTGCAGCTCTCACCGCTGCGCCAGCAATTGGCCATATATTCCGGAGATGCGAAATCGCGCCATTACAGAAGTCGAAAGCCGCGGGTCTGCGATTCCGCCAAATGTTTCTGGTCCTGTGGGTGGAAATGGATGTGGGGAAAAGGCAGCCATGTGAGCAATTTGATGGCTCCCGAACGGAGACCCTGGGCATCCAAAGGAGCCAGAATCGCAGAGGACTCGTAGGAGGGGAAATCGAATCAGGGAACCCGCAGCCCGCCGACAGATAAGCAGCTCTGATTTATTGCATCTAATTGCTCACGAGCCGATCCGCGAAACGTGCCCCAATAAGATTTCGGTGGGCTTCACACCTCAGCGGATTCATGGCGAATGCCAGAAGGGCATCGAAATCTATTGCCACACATTTCGTGGTCGGCGGTTTCTGCCAGCCGCCAATCAATTCCAACTGGAGTGGCCACGCTTCATTAAAACCAATTTCGATTGGCATTTCGACACAATTCAAAAGCGTTTCTGTCAGTGACATTTTATCAGATGAGCACGCAGGACCATAGAAAAGTTAAAACCACATAAAAACCATTAGAAATATGTTTAATCAAACAAAGAAAAATTCAATCAAATTGAAACAACCAGAAAGGGCTCTATTTTTAGTAACAATAAAGTACCTGAAACCTGAAAGCAAAGAACTAAGCCGATTCGCGAAGTAACAAAGCAAAAGCAAAATGTTCATGCATTTTTAAACGGAGGAAAAATATAAATAAGTTGGGCAACATTTAAGCTGCAAACTGAGAACAATTTCTTCTTCCTGTTGCCACCATCAAGAGTCTTAAAAAGCGAGGGAAGAAAGACTACTGAAAGCCATCAATGCCGGGTCAAAAGAAAAGGGAAATATTGTACCAATAATGAAATTTGCATGCACCAAGGAGGAGAGCTGCAGGTTTTGCTATCCGCCTTCACCAAACAATAGATGCAGAATACTCAGAATTTTTCATTAAATTTATATAAGGCACACATGCTGTGAACATTTCCCACTCACTTGGAAGCAAACTAATTTATTCAGAAATGTTTGAGCAGCGCAAATAAACGAGCTACGACTACATGACAACAATTTAATGAAATTCACTGTGGCAGCGACAAGAACAGCCTAATTAAATAACCACGCCCACTTCAGCGCACTTCGAGCGTAACGCTTGCCGTGCCACGCCCCCCAGCGGATATTTCCGCCCACTGAGCTGTCGGGGAATGGATAACTTTATAACTCGGGCTAACTTATTTTTTGCCACTCGAACGCTTTGCTTTCGCTTCGAGCACCTGCCAAAAAAACCTAAACCCACTTGAATTTAAAACTTTGTATCGGGGAAAAGTACAGAAATGATTTTTTGTTCATTAAGAGACAACAATTTTGTTTAACAGTTTTTATAAAAAAAAAATGGTATTTTTGATGAAAACCACTACTTAAAATTGACAACCAAAAAAGTACAGATGAATCAATCAAATGTGAAAGTATCCAACAAAATTAATCCGTTTTTTTTCCATTGCAAAATTCATTTTTTCCCATGGGGCATGTCTCCCAATCATTTGCATCTATTCTTTTACAAAAAGCATGTTTTATGCTCAATGGACCCCATAATTAACTTACAAATATTTGAGGAAAACGAAAACCGATATGCTCAATTTTCAAAGCTAAAATTAAAGCTATTTAATTTAAGGGATTTTTAAGTTTTTAACTTTCCCTTGTTTTAAAACTTTGTCACAGAACTTTGCTCAAACATCCATGGAAAATATTACGATAAAACTGAAAAAAAAAGAATAAAAGTTTTTCGGTGTAATGTAAAAATTGCTTACTTTGTTTTTCGAGTGAACCCAAATATAAAGTTGCTAACATAAAATTAAATTTCAACCTTTCTCTCGTTGTCGTCATGCAACACAAGAGTAAAAATGAAATGGATAGAGAGAAGTGGGTCAATAAAATGCAAGTAATGCATAAATTTGCAGCAGAAACTGGAACTCGTAACGGTGGCAGGGCTCAGAAAACCGGGAATTGTGCTGTGCCCCCAAGGAAAACCGGAAGCATTAAAATAAATAAAAATTAATTGGTATGTTACGAGTCGCGTGGGCGGGAAAATACCGAGAAAATGGAGGCGATGGAAGCAAGTTACTGGGCATTCAGGGCATCCAGAGCCAAACAACTGGAGTCCAAACAGTTGGACAGCTGAGTCAACTGCCCTCAAAAGGAGGCTATGCATATGCACAAGGGGCGTGGCAAACAGATACAGAGAGCGAATGAAAAGCAGCTTTTGCACCACTTCAGTTGGAGTGTATTAACACAGCATATAAAGAAAATATTACAGGAAAATAAAGTGAAGTGAAGAATACTACTCTTCGAACGGCAACATTTTCGCTGGAGTTTTCCCTTTTCACGATAACCCTCGAGACCGCAGAGGAGGGCAAATAAAACGTGACGGGCCTTGTTATGTTTCATAAGAAAAACAAAACGTGACGAGATTTCCTCAAAATTCATAGGCCGAATGTTAATTGAGTGACGGGTCGTAAGGGATACCTTTTCCAAGAACACGAGAAGTATATCAAATCTTTTAGAGATTAGGCATCTTGATTACGGGCAAAAGGAACCCTTCGTTGTTTTGCTTTACGTTATGAATAAATTAGTTTCATGATCATGATCATCATTATGTATATCTTTGAATTTTTCTGGGAACTAATATTATGGTTTAAAGTTACCTATTATTATTTTCATATTATCACCTGAGTATTTCCTTAACATAAAACTTTAAAAATGCTTTTACAGTGATTGCTTCTTTTAAATCACATTTTCTTCGTTTTGTACTTTGCGTAAAACAAACCCTTTGAACTTTGTCTAACTTCTAACCAATAATCTTGTGTACTTATCACAGAATTCTTTGCAAGTTCTTCGTTCCGCAAACTTTAAGCCACCTTTAAACCGGGTAAAAATGAAATTTTCAAACTTATGACTTGGCCAACTTTTCTACAAAACACAAAAAACCTTAGGGCAATTCGGAATTGTGCACAGAACTCGTTCATCAAATCATTTTATGGTAACAACAAAGCAGATTCTGGAAGTCTAGGTAGGAAGAAGTGAAATGCATTCCCGGGAAATATCAAAAGTGGCCGGGATAAAATGCAAGCCAGTTCCAGCTTCCTTTTCCAGGGACTTAGAAAAGTGGTAGGGAACGGAGGAAAAGCTGGGGAAATGGGTCACACGGCTGAGTGCATTTTTGGCGCGTCAAAGATGTCGATGTGCAGCAAGCAGCTGGCAGGGAGATTTCCACCGACTTGACAGCTGGCAAAGGGAAAAGCATTGGGAAAAATTGTGTGCTGTTTGGGCGTGCCTGCCTATGAAATATGCTAATGATCAACTTGAGACATGTTCAAATTATTGTCCCTGCTCCAGGTCCGACTTGTTGTGCCCCTTCCCTTCATCTTTCCTGAAAAGCGCAAAGTTTCCACTTTTTATTTGGAAAAGAGAAACTCTAGCGGGAAAACCGGAAGAGGCCCCCAAACGCAGCTAGCTGCTAATTAAGTCAGTTGCTGCTACTTTATTACTGGCGTCATATTTTTTCAGTCCGCCATTTCTTCATGAATATATTTTTTTCCTTTTTTATATTGTTGACTGTTGCTGCCAGCAACGTTTTGGCACTTTTGTCTGGCTGCGCAAATTGCCGGCAAATTAATTGTTATAAATTTAATTAGCACTGCATGCTGGCCACATTACCCTCAGGCAATTTAATAAAGTCGCGCTGAATTAAGTTGAATTTTTCACTTCAAGGAGATGGGTTTTGCGGGCTCTGGAGTAAATTAAAAATTTCGTTAAATATTTGCTAGCTTGAGATTCCGCAGGGCATGACAGATTACTTGGAGATTATTAATTTTTACTAATCTCTAAAAGCAAATCGCACCAACTACTCCATGTCTTCTCTACCTAGCGAAAATTGTCTTTTCTCGTTTTAATTGCGAGCTTTTTTTGCACGGCCACTTTTGTTGTTCAGAAGCTAACTAAGGCGCAACGGCGGAACGGACTTTTCCCACACACATTCAGGTTCTCCAGAGGAAAAGCCACGGAAATAGGCGAAGAAAAAAAAGATACAGGAACAGCAAGGAAAGTATACTGAAAAAAATAGGATGTTTTTTTTAAGAAAACTGTGTTCTTAGTTAGAAAGATCTAAAGACACAACAATACTATTTTATGCTCTTTGTTACCAATTAAAGTTAATCTGAGTTTTAGAGTACAGTGCTATTTACGGAACTTACTCTTAAGTGAGACGCGAGTTTTTCCCACTTTTCCCCATTTTTTCGCCGTGAACTGTGAACGGGGAATGTGTGATTGTAGCCCATGCAAGGACGAGTGCACAGGATCCTGCATTAGTTCCCCGCACGGTTCAGTGCTCCAAACTTAATCCTTGCTCTGTTGGCGCCTCTTTTTCCCCGTAGCCACGCTTTTCCCCGACCTGCGATTTCCCAACTGTATGGTATATGTGTGTGTAAATCGTTAGTGTATAATTTTAAAGTTGGATTAAGCAAAGGAGCAGAGCAACAAGGATGCGCACGGAAAGGAATGTGATGGCAAAATCAGGTCAACTGTATGTGTCACTTTTACAGCTTATTATGGCAAACGAAATGGCCGCGCCCTCCGCCCTTTTTCGAGCACTATCTGTTTGTCACCCTGCAGCCTTTTATGGAGCTACATTATCGCATAATGTAATCATTGGCCCAAATGATGGCATGTCCTCAAGACAAATTCTTTGTTATATTAGCCTTGGCAAGCCGCGCTGAAAGCACGTCCTTGTAGTTGGTCCATAAAACGAGGAAAGCGAAGAAGGAGAACCGCTCCAATAAAATAATAAAAGCAAGTTTAGTTAAAGGCAGCTCGAATAACAACACCTCAGTGGCAACAGCTTGTATCTCTGGGCTATAAAACGGCCATTAATTGGCTTTTCACAACGAGAAGATGGAGAGAGCGAAATGAAGTGGAAAATAAATACAAAATAAGCTGCATTAAGTCAGCTATATTTAATCCACTCCCCGGCTGCAGTTTAATTAATTTCCATCGATTTGGGGGAGAGTCTCCAACTGACTGGAAAAGTTTAGCGCACTTAAATCTGGAACAATGAAAATCATTCTTGGCTCAGATGGTTGTGCATTTTCCAGCTGCGAAATGCAGCAGGAAAATGGCAAGAGAAACTAATGAGTTTCCGCCGAAGTTTAAGTGATTTGCGGTCAGCTTCGGTTGCTAGATTTCCATTCGCAATCCCCGCTTTTTCCATTTCAAGAGTCCAATAATGCAGTTTTATGAGTTCTCAATTCTGTTTATTTATTCCCATACTTCTGACAACCTCTTCCTCTTCTCTCCTTTCGAGAATTATTTGTGTTTTTCTTTTTATGAAGCCAAATTTGCATATTTATGGGACAGTTTTGTAAAGCGAAATAAATCTGCGGACCATAATGCAAAATAAGGTCCGATTCGCAAAAAAAAGCCCCTTTTGACCGTAGTGCCAGCCAAGTATCTGCCTTATTGATCTATCTCTGAGAATTTATTAAGAAAAATTTGTTTACATTGCGTTGGCAATTTGATGTTCGAACCAAGATTACGGCGTCGAGTGGTGCCGAGAAATTTATTGTGTTTTCCTTGTTGAGCATGAAATCACAATCCTTTTGTGGCCCGGGCAACTTTTTAATGATCCAAATGCTCGATTGCTCGGGTAACAAACAGCAATTTGTCAGGGCAATATAATGTGAAACTTTTGTTCCACAATAATTGATTTACTTTGCCTCCTCGTCGTCAATCAATTGACGTTGCCGGCACTCATACGCCACGTGGTACCGGGTTCAAGCGCCGATATAACGAGCAAACAACTGCAAACTCACACTGGCATCTGCATTACATGCTCCGCCGCTGATAACGGAACAGCTCGTGTGTGCCCCTGTGTGTGCGTGTGTGTGAGTGTGTGTGGTTCTTTGAGTGTGTTTGTGAACACATTAGGGGCGGGGCTGGGCGCCTTGATTGATGTCACTTTGGCTGTCGGTCCGTCGATGATGGAAGTCTCGAGCATTTCGAGAGCGATTGGGGGTGCGATCTCCGCATTGAGTAATGGGCTGCCGAAATCACTTGGAGTTGAGTGGATAGAAAGGGCATTCTCTAAGGGCGGGAAACCTAAGAAAATTATAAAAGAACACAATTTTAATTTTAACAAAAAAAACTTTTGAATACTCTTTATATCAGTAGAACTAACAACAACCTTCAGAAATCTTTGAAAGTTATATTTTTAGATTTTTATAAAAATTGAAAAACAAATTCAAAGAACACACGACTGATGAAGGAAATTTGCTTGATTCCATTTGAATGGATCACCCTTTTTGTAAGCGATTTTCCGCCTTGATTTTTCCCTCGCACTCTTTTTCCTTACCCCTAAGTGGAAAATAATAATTCCACATGAGACTCGCACAATTGCGCCATTTAGAAGGTTATTTTCGGAGGCTCCGTTCGTGTGAGAGGGTATGCGAAAGTTTTCTTTTTTTTTTTTTGGCACGTGACAAAGGGCTGGGAAATAAAGAAAATGTGGGCGTGGCTGATGCGTATTTAGCTTTTCGCTCCTTCGCGAGGGTGGCGAAACGAAGGCCGCAGAATGGCAGCCAGAAATAATGACGCTTATATTTATGAAATTTATGCGTGACACCCACTTGAATGCGAATGCGAAAGCGAGAATGAGTTTGTCTTTTGGCAAGAGCGAGTGTCTTTGACGCTTATCAGCGGGCCGCCAAGAAGCGTGAACTCCCCTTCATATTGCGCCTTTGTCATTTTTAATCTTAATAAAAGAAAGTTTTTCGACAAAAGTGCCGGGCGAGGCGTTTTTATTGGTCCACTAACAAAAGTCGTGAGAACAAAATGTTTATGTCACATGACAAAATGCCGGGCAGTCCGGTAAGGGGCGCGTCATTACTATCAATGCATGTTGACGAAGATGGGCGGAGTGGCAAAGTTCAGGCAAAGTTTCGCATGAAATAAAATCAAAACATCATAAACACTTGAGCCGAGGGCGTGTGTCTGGTCTGGCCAGATATATTTATTTATTTTTATGCCCGACGAAAAATGCCATTAGATAAATAATACCAAATGGAATTGGCCAAGAAAAAAGTTTTTCCGCTCGTTTCCAGTTTTTTTTTTTCTTTCTGGCTGGGCAAAGCAAATAAATAGAGCCAATAAAAGCCTTGAAAATTGATGAGGTTTTCTATTTTCTCTTCAAACTTTTCTAACACATCGGCCTTGAGAATTGCGAGGGAAATGGAAAGTTAAAAAACATTTGAAATGTTTCTAACTGAACCAATTATATTCGCAACCGAGTTTACTTTCGATTGGGCAAAAATGAAAATATTTTCTAGTATTTCACCGAGTTATTACCATGCATTTTAATCCTTTTTTGAATTAGTCCATGCAGATGCATAAATTTCATTGGCTCTGTCACTCAAATCCTGTCGGAAAAAGGCAATACTTTTTCTGCCATTTCAGTGAGCTGAACTGTTTCGCTGGAGCACCAAATAACGTGTGTGTGGCAAAAAATATACACTGAAACTTTTATTGACTGTCGTACCGAAAATGAAACTGCAAAAAAGCGGGCAAATCAAATAAACATTCCGCATAAAATAAATTCTGGGCATATCAAACAGCGCCACCCGAAAACTGAGTCTGAGCAAATACAATAGGATTTTCCGGTGCAAGGTGTGTGGCGTGGGGCATTTTCCGTGGAGTGGCAGCGATTGCAGTGCGGAGGAAAAAAGCAAATGCTGGAAATCAAATAAATCAAATGCTCGTAAATAAATCATTTGAATTTATTTTCATTTGGCCAGTACGAAATGTTGACAAAATAAAAGCACAATAAACACTCGGTGCCCAAAAACACGTCGCATTCACTCATTCCATCTAAGGAATGTAGATATATATAGTATACCATATATATTTATTTGTGTTGCGGGCGAGAGTAACAAGAGTCCTGCTGACTGACATCGGGCAGGCAGATGAAAGTGGCGAAAATAAGGACCCTGGCATCTCGTGAGCCTGTCACGAGCCAACGAAAGCTAAAATGTTATTTTCTCACTTCCAGCTTTGCAGCTGCTCCTGGGCGTCCTCGAGTGTCCTGATTCCGTTCGTGTGCCCTCCACTTGCGGTTAGTTATTTCGTCCTCAAGTGCCCCGCCAGCCCAGCAATTGTCCTTTCGCCAGACCGAAATACAAATAAACGCCGGCTTTATCGCTGCTTTTGTCGTATTTTATTTTATTAGTCACCGACCGTCGATTGTTGTGTATCCACGACAACATGACACGTCTGCCGCAATAGAGTATCTATATAATAAGACGATTATGGGCCACTGAACCAACCTTCCGAAGTAAAGATGATGAAATTCTTGGAATTTCTTCAGTAGCAAAAAACTTGCTAAACTCAGACCAGATGTAGCCCAAATCAATTTGCGCCAAGTAACATCAATAGGATTTGTGTCTTGGCTTACATAATATCTAAAAATACATTAATTAAAATCAAACATTTAATAGCAGTTGCCACATTCTAATTATATTTTGAAACTGTATTGAATCCAAAGATATTTAGTGAGTTCTATTTGAACCTGAAATAGTTTCCTTGCCCTGCATACCATCAAAAGGCACTTTCCCCCAACCCAAAATTTATTTAATATCGAGTTTGTTGGAAAGTTTTAGACAAATTAACAAGGCAGGCGCCCAGCTCCGTTGCAATTTGCAGCTTTCAACAGGATGCTCTGTCGGAGGTGGAATCCTTTAAGCCCGAGAATTGCTTATGCCAAATGCCGGCTGTAGAACAATTTGAACAAGAGTTTCTGCATCCTGTTCCCTGCGGTCGGATGTCTTCGGCTGCAGCTCCACATTTTAAATGAATGCTGAAAGGGGCAGAGTGGAAACTGAAAAGTTTTCCACCGAAAAACAAAGAAAACGAGCTGTAATTAATTACATTTTGTTTAAGTTCTCCTTGGCCGAGGGACGATTGATTATTTTGGGTGCAGATATTTGGTGCTTCATTTGTTTGTCAGCCGGCGAAACTCAAGTGCCAAAGTTCCACTTTTCTGTGAAAATCCGCTGCCGAGAAGTCTGGCACGTAGCTCCACCTCCCCTTTGAATCCATCTTACAATGTCTCGCTAATTGAATTGTTAAGCGCATTTGATGCGTTTGCTAAGTTGCTCTTAGGATGCAATTTTGCTGGGGATTTCTCGGCGAGCGAGTACAAACACTTGGCGGTCTGAAAGTGGGATGGCTGAGTGGATGGGATGGCTGCTCGTCTGCAACAGGCAATCTACAGGGTTTTTCCGGAAATGCTGGTTATAATTGTTTCCCCGCCGCCCGGCCACTTTTCCATCTCCGCACCGGCTTATTCACTTTGTTGTTCTGCAACTGTGAACAGCATCAACAACAATAAGGACATACATATGTTGCTTGCTTGTTTTGGCTTCTGTGTTTTAACAACTTCAAGTTCCCATGTTTTTCCATATACTCGTATATATAAGTTTTTTTCGCCTCCTCTTTTATGGCTTTTTATTTTTTATTATTCTGCTCCTTTTTTTTGTAAGTTTGGTTGGCCAGATGTTGGCTTTGGCGTTGGCTATGTGGGTCACTCACTTTTTGCGCTGTTAACTCATTTGAATTGCACGTCAACAATTGTGAAAACAAAGCGAAAACTTTTGCCATTTGTTCAGGCAACAACAAACAAACAGTATTCGACAGCGAACAACAACAACAACAAATGCAGTGAAAACAACAAAAAGAAGAAGAAGAAGCGGTATCCCAGAATGCAAAATCGCTTAGGGACTAAAGCTCTATCTGCTAATTCCTTGGATCATCCCCAAGCGTTGATGTATTTAATTGTGAGGGAAAGTTTTTAATTGCGACAGGAAAAACCACTTTGTGCTTGCTTTAAGCTGTTTCTCAAGGGAAAATGTCTTTGCCTTTCCGAAACAATTAGTGCACAAATTTAATAAACCCTTCACTAATAGTAATCATTTCTTATCAAAAAATATAACTGAAATTCAGTAAATATTTTAAAGAAATTCTTCCATGTTTGAAATAAGTTTCTCATGACATGGCAATAAAAAAATGCTTGGTTAAACTCCAGCTGTCTGCCATTTTTGCCAACACGACAGGTGGTCGACAAGTAGTTGCAGGATCTTTCCATAAATAAACGAGTTGATTTCCTGTGGCCCTCATAAACTTGTCATTCCGGTTCCATTTGGTAGGTATCACTTTTCTTTCGTTTCTTCTGCCATTTTCTTGCAAGTGAACTCGGCTAATTTACTTGGCTTGTTTCCGCCTCCCCGCAATTTCAAACCTCCTCTTTGTGGCGGCTTGTGGGATCGGGCAAGTTTTTATTCATTAAACTTCCGCCACATTTTGCGCTTTATATTTTGGCGCTTTCAAATGTCGGCCCGAGACACTCGACTGAAGAGCTACCCCCTCCCCCCTTTCCACTCTCCCCCCACCCACTTCCCCGTTATCCTGCCACCCAAAAAAGTATGCGGTTAGTTTTGGCCGGAAAGTTTATGCTTTTGTATTTCCGCCGGGGCTGGGCAACAGTTTTACCCACTTCCTCTTCGCTTTTTTTTTTCCTTTGGCCGACTTCATCTTGGGCCGGAAAAGTGCAATTTCAAAATTTGTGCTGCATTGAGGCTTTCTTTTCTTTGGTACGCCTCAAAGTAAAGTTAAGAAATGAGCATGTTTAACTTTTTGGCAGGCAAAGAAGCGAAAGACAGTCAACCGAGAACAAGAAAAATTCTTGTTTGCTGACTTAAATTTTCTTCCGCCGTTTCGATGCAAGGCAGCAGCTGCCGTTTGAGCCAAAGCTTGCATAAATTTGCATAAATTGCGTTAAGGAGGATTATAGAGCTCGCAAAATGACTTAAAGCCGGCAAGCCTGACGATAATTTCCCTGACCTCAATACGCGTTCTTTTTCCCCTTAAGCACTGTTAGGAAAGTTTTGGGTTAAGAATAAAACACAAGTGGCTAAATTCAGAAATAGCTATCTGGTTCAAAAAGAACAATTTTAGTCAATTTAGAAACATAAAAATCTTTTAATAAATTTAATTTATTCTGTAGTGTAAAATTGATTTTTAAAATAATATCCAAACAGTTTTTCTCAGTGGTTTTCCAATTTTTATTCGTATATAAGCATGCCAGTTGGCTGGCAATTGATTTGGCCAGCTTGTGCTGGCTTACGAGTTTATGACAAAACCACCAATAACCCATCAAACTCCAAACAGGCGATTTGTATGCGGTGCTCAGCGCCAGAATGAAGCAATTGAGTCACTAATTACTTTGTCTTGGCTTTAATCGTTTCGGCAACGCAAAAGAGCCCACTTCTCCGACGGCCAACTGTCCATTAAAAGCCTCTTCCCCAGTGGGCCAAATTGTTAAAGTACATTTGGCGGGGCGGGATGCGGAAAAGGCCTCGCCATTACCCCTTATAGCATAAACAATTAAATATTTAGGGGCCTGTCCACGCCTCCGGATAAAGGTCAAGGCTGTGGCCAGGACTAAAAAGCTCCTTGGGCGGATTCGGGCAGCTTTAGCTGCGTTAATTGGCCCGCCTTGGACGGCCTTTTGTTTGGTCTGGGCCTGAGTTAGCTAATGGCCAACTGTTTGAGCAGCATTTCAGAATTCCAAGGCGAGTTTGGCAATTCTAATTGCTAGGATTTGGCGCTACCTTGCCTGGAGCTCATCCAAAAACAGAGTAAAACCTTGGCAACTGCAGAGTCCTCTTAATAACAAATCCTTTCAAGTGCGCAGCAGTAACAAGAGTAATTACCAAATTTTTGGGTTGGAGTCTAACGGAGATAAGGGATGCTGCGCTAATTAATTAACATTTTTAGTTTTTAGAAAACTCAATCAATCACAATCAAATTTTACAAGTTCTCGAAACCACATGTTTCACCATCAGAAACATAATTATTATTCAGATAACCCATTTACTAGTTAAACTCATTCCACGTTGTCAATCATTAAAAGTTACTTTCATATTTTTGGAAAACCAAACTTTTTGTTAACCAAAGCTAATTAAGTGGCCACTAAAACGACGGAAATTGCCAGAAAAGCTTGCTTAGAGTTTTCGACAATGTCACAAGCTTTTAATGGCTACGGATTATGATGGCAATGGGGATAATGGTGTGTGTGAGTTTGTGTGCAAGACATTGTTGCTGACATAAATAAACGAACAATTTTAATTACCCTTTCGAGGACACAATTTAAACAATTTTAATTACGAACGAAAAAGCTACGAAAACTTAAATTAAAAAAATTTGAAACACAAACAGTGTTGTTCAAGGCCGCGAAGTGAAAGTTCAATTTGGGTAAAACATTTTGTGTGGCTTTTTTTTGTAGCTCAGCGCTGAGTGGAAAAGATAGTTTGAGTTGCACGCGAAATTTTAATGCCAACTACTATGAAAAACGCGCTGCGTTTTGATTTATGTGAACGCCATAAAAGTGCACAGCGTAAATTGCAAAAATACCTCAAAGGCAGCGGCAAAAACAACGACCACCACAGCAACTCATTAAAACTAGTGCAAATCAACAAAGGCGAGAGCAAACCGGAAAGCAGCTGGAGAATCACAAGGTTTCGGAGCAGCTACAGCTACAGCTAAACTTATCATTTTTATCACTCGCAGTGGGAAATCGCGGAAAGGTGTCGCGGCGGAACACCTGAAGAAAAAGCGGCTCAATTAATTGCTCAACGCTCTGCGGCTTTCAGCAGTTTGTTCCCATTACAGCCGCTGAAATAGCTTCGACTGCCTTTGAAACTCCGCCTGCGTAGTTATGGTCGATCCATTAAAAATCTTTTGGGTTTTGACGAATAGCACCTATTTGGGTAAGTGTGTGCGCCCATTTGTATACCCTATCCTATCCTGTGTGTGGCTGCTTAGAAGTGCACATGGTTACTTAATCGTACGTTCCAGCGTCGTTATACTTATGTAAATGGTCTTGTAAAAATTTCATGAAGTGTAATTTGTCGGGGGAGCCGAGAGTGAATGGCTCCGAGAATCCCAGTCTGCACGTGTGTACGTGAGGGATCCTGTCTAACGATACCTGAGGGGCTGCGGCTGCTCCTTGCTTTAAATATGCATTCATATTTTCCTGAGTTTCCTAGCGAAAATTGATTTTCCTTTCGTCGTAATGAAAAATATAGCAGACAGGCAGACACTTCTGATAATATTAAATGACAAACAAAAAATATATATTACGGACAAGTTTTAATACCAAATGAATTTTCTTTGAACGCAAATCACCAAAAAAAAATCAATTAAACCACACAAAAAGTATTGCCTACTTTTAAGGGCATTTTAAGAATTTTGATTTTTATAGGCAAGAAATGGTTTTTTAACTCCTTAGAGATTTTTTCTATCTAAGGTCGCCGCAATTTTTTTTTTTAATTGGAACTTTCCAGACTAGACCAGAACTTTAAATTAATTACTGATTAGCGTGACTTTTAATTTTAGAGCCGAAGCCATGACACCGCACACGTGGCGTATACGCAACATGGCTGAACTGATAAAAGTGCAATTTCTGCGCGAAACAGCATTTTAATTGCGGCTTTTGGTCTTGTCCACACCCTTAACCCTGTCATCACAGCCAGAAAAGCAACCCGTGGCGGATGTAGGTCGTAATTAACACGCCAGTGGACCGTCCCGTTGGTTAATGAACAGCGGCTACCAGGGCGATGAAAACGAGGCCCATAAACAAGGACTTCGCCACCACGACCACCATCACCACCACCACCTCACCTTGTCTTCTTGTCCGAGAACTCATTATGACTGACAAAATATTTGTCAACTCATCAACGCAGTGCCAAGGGACTGAGAATAGCGCCATATTTTTTTTTATATCGGTACACCATATTGTCTGCTTGTTTTTTTTTTTTTCAGATTATTTTGTTTTGCCGTTTGACGCTTTGTTTGTCACTGTCCACCGCGCGCACTTTTTAATTAGTCCGGGTTGAAAGGAAACTCACAGGAATTTTAATGCGCCTCGGAATGTAGGTAGCGCAAAAAACCTCTTCTAAACATTTCATAAGTTTAATTAACAATTTTTTGTGTTGGTTAATGCGCGCAAAAGCCAAAAGAGGAGGAGTGGTTCGGATAAGGCTGAAGTGCTGGTCACTTCCGGCATCGGATGTTGGTAACGATGATCATCATCATCGGGTCGGCTAATGAATACAAATATTGCGCGCTCTTGGACCCGGTTTTAATTGAAATTTCAGCCCAACAAAGAGGCTCGCGTAAGGCTACGAAAAATTCGAGCCAGCCATCATCAAAGTTAATGAGCTGCACGCTACTGGATACAAAAAAAATAAGAGTTGAATACATGGGCGGCTGAGCCCAAAGGGTATTATTTGGATTTCGTGGGGTTCAACGAGTTCATTAAACGGATTTAATTGTACTTTTTCGGTAGAAATGAGTTTCAGCAAAAGGTTTCCCATTGAGATTTCTTTTAATGCTTATTCAGCAATGGCAGAAATAAATGAATCGGTTCAAGAGCTGTCTAAATAATTTTTAATTTAAAGTTTCAAAAGGGGAGGGAATACAACCACGTTTTAGTTTTATTGTCAATAAATCAAAGTTAAAATACAAAATTGTGAGTGCATAATACAATATATTTATAATTTTTTATACTAATTACTTAATGGACATAATAACTTACGGGGGACTTACACAGAATGTCAAGTGTCAACAGCAGTTGTACGAAAGTTCAAAGTGTACCGACCACAGCGATAAATTAATGGTAAAACTAATTATAAAACTCCCTCGCTCTCAAACGTTTATGTCAAAAGTCAAATGAGCTGCCATTATGCGACTGGTTCAGCTGACAAAATCCAGAGATATAAAGCGGGACCCTTGGCTTTTGCATACATCAACATAATGGGCGTGTAAAAACTGTCAGGCAGTTTAAACTTTTGCTGCATGACATATCACGCATACGCACTGTTAACATCCTTCCTCTTCCGCTCGCCAACACGTGGCGCATTAAACTAATAATAACTTTGACACGCAAAGTTGGGTGATAATTTCCCAGTGCCCTTCCCCTTACCGCTCATCGATCTCTGTCAATATTTGTTTTACTTAGAACAACCGAAAAGTTTTTTGCGTATTATACAGAAAACTAAACGCGAAAACTTAATCCAAAATACATGAGTAAACACAACATGAGATTATCATAAACTTACTGAAAATTTATTACACAACGCGAGTGTGTGTGTGTGTGTAAACTACGCCCCTTTAAACGCCCTGCGGATTAATATATGTTGCCACAAAAACATTATGGTTATTTATTCGCACTCCACTGCTGTTTATTTATCTGTTCGTTTGTTTTGATGTCAAGCGTTTCGGCCTGCAAACTAATTAGCAAATTAAAACTGGTAATTTATTTATTTGCGGCAGAACTTTGAAGTCCTTTGTTTAACTAGATTTTCCCAATTATGCCCAAGGGCAGAATAGTGCCTGAGGTGAATAACAAGACGATTTTGGTTTTCTTTGTGAGCAAATAGACTTTGAACCTTGTGGCTGAAACGTAATGAAATAAATCAACATTCGAGTTATGAAGAAGGATTGCTTTAAGCATTGTTAAAACTACAATTATAAATCTCTTTATAATTTCTACTTTCAAAATGAATATTAAAATTTATTCATCGAACATCGATTATTAAATATAAGGTCGAGCAAATAGCATTCAAAAGAGCCACCCAAAAGTGGGATAATCTAGACCCAGGGACAACATAAACAATCCCATGGAAACCCCAAAGCTTTCAGTTGTCAAAGGAAAAGCCCCCACACTTTTTCCCTCCATCCTGTCAGTTTTAATGTGATGCGCTTTGTTGCCTTTTGGAAAATGTAGCTTCCGCCATTTTTTTGCCTTACAAAAACTACTTTGACTATCTCTGGCTTTGCGAAAGTGTGCGTGTGTATCTGTGTTTGCCATGGCTGATTTGAACAGCTCTGACATTTGACGCCACTTTGCACACATTTTCCCCCTTTTTCCCCCTTTTATTTATTTTGCTTTGCTGAACAAAAAGGCTAAAAAAAGGGGAACAACAAAAACGAATTCTAAAGCAGCATATGAAATAGAGAAATGTTTACGGGGGGTGCAAAAAACGAAGGAAAAAAAGTAGTGCCAGCTGCCAGTCATTCATGGACTGACATATGGCTCACCTGCAGGTGGGCGAAGCTACTGAAGGGGGCGTGGCAGGGCTTGTTAGTGTGCCAGTTATGCGGCCATAAATAGCTGACGGCTGCTCACCTGCCACTGCCCCCAGGCCACGCCCCTTCATCCCCCAGCCGCCTTCGCCTGAACGTTAATAGTTTAAAGCGAGCCCTTTTGACTGTCCCGCTGCCGAGCGGGGAAAGTGGGGAAAAGCGGAGGGAAAAGCGAGAGCGTGATGGCTGGCTGATGACTCGGGCGCAGTTCACTTTGCTGCTCAATTTAACACCAACAAAAAAGGCAGCCACTTTAACCAAACAGGAAGCTGAGCTTTTCAAGAGAGTCAAGGGGCTAACGAAAAAAAAAGGAAAACATAGAAAGATGAGCAGCGTTGAATTTTGGGATATGTGGGATATTAAAGACACCATATCATACTATGAACTATAAAAGAATCGTATTAACCTAAAATATTTTTCTTTGCTGGAATTCATTCTACTCAAATGCCATCAATGAAATTAAAATGTGTTTACATACTTCTGCTTCAACTAGTCAAATGAACATATATTCTTTGTAAACTTGATTTTCCGCACTCTCGCTTTCTATGTTGCTCCCATGTTTGCCTTTAACTTCAGTCAGTATTTCACAGACCATTCGCTGCCAAGATTCGTTTATTTTGTTTACCTGGCCATAATGCCAGAGTGGCAAAAAATTAAGTCAAGACGGTTGAGGAAAAAAACAGAGCAAAATGCAATTTCGACTGCCGGCGATGTTTGCTCATCGTGTTTGCCTGTGTATTTGTATTTATTCAGTATATTGTAGCTACACACATTCGTTCAGCTCCTCGGAGTTTTCCTCCTAAACGCTTTCTACTCAACTCACTTTCCCTTCTTTT
Organism: Drosophila ficusphila; assembly: GCF_018152265.1. NCBI lineage: Eukaryota > Metazoa > Arthropoda > Insecta > Diptera > Drosophilidae > Drosophila > Drosophila ficusphila. The sequence continues at coordinate 2,814,805 of NW_025064016.1, forward strand.
AGGGGTCTTATTTATTCGAGCTTTGCGCTCGAGCTGATGCCTCCAAAAAACGAATGTGTGTGTGAGTGTGTGTTTATTTTGCTCATTTCTCATTTTCTTTCATTTTCTGGGGCAGAAAAGAGGACCATATTACGTGCTAGACTTACCTGCAAACTAAATAAAGCAAAGAGCTAAAGTCTAAATTAGATTCTATTTGTCTTACCCCATACTTGAGTATAAAAGACCTGAAAGGCAAGGAGTTAATTCACTTTTTTATTTCATTTTTCAATGAAAAGAATTTTCAAGTTTGACTGAGCATTCAAACGAATGAATGTTGTGTGTGAGGGTAAAATGTTAAGAGGCCTAGTGAAAAAGGGGCAAAAACCTGAAGCACATATTTTTTCTCTGAAATAATTTGTTAGTTTTTCTAACTTTTCTTTGTAGGCAACTTTTGACCAAATCAATTAGGTTACAAACAAAGAAAACAAAGCCCGCACAGATTAAACTGCTTTACAAAATCTGCAATGCAGTGTTCAGCCAAGTTAAATATCGAAAGTTTGCTTAACACATTCGCTTGGCTACCAAAAATTGTGTATTCAATTTATGTCATTTGCACAATAGTTGCGAAAAATTCAAGGCAAAAACGTGTAAACCGAAGTAAAACCTGTCGAGGTCCTTAGTTGTATTTCCAGTTTGTTTAAGTGAAGGATACATAAATTGCACATTTACAATGTACTGCAGCCATATTTTCTTCGTCACATGTTGTGTTTTAAAGCTGCTTTAAAAACGATTAAAAGCCGCAAGGAGCAGAGTGCATTTTAAAGAAATGCTTTTGCAGCCGAAAGGATTGCCCCACAAAATGTCGGTCTTTCAATATAACGTATACGAAAAGAAAGCCTGCTGGCAATATTAATTCTGCCGTCCCACACTGCAGATTTTGCTCTTTTATGATGTGTGACTGCCAGACTCGGTTACTTTGCTCTGGTTGTTAAAGAACATTTACTCTTCTTGAAAATATACATTTTATCGTACTTATATTTTTGTTCAACTTGTGGAAGCTTTTTGTGCTCCTTGTGAAAACAGATTATTGCTTCCGTCATGTGGGAACCGAAACCAAAACAATATGAAAGACCTTTCAAGTCATCCTCAGGCTCTCTTGAGAAAATTGAACGTTTTAAACACTTAGTTAGTTATGTCGACTAAAGCAGTTTATTGCAAAATATTTTATTAGTCAAATGGAAGAGAACTTAATTATTTAGGGGAAAGCTAAGAGCCTGAGCATATTTCTGTGTTAATGGACCGACTTTTAGGGGCTAAAATATTTTTCGGTAAACAATTGTCAAGCTTACCAAAGTTTATAAACTTTCCTTGGTGGATTGCAAAAATCCACGCTTATTTGTGAAGTGCAGTTCCTTCCATATTCGCCTCGAGCGCCCCTCCTCGAATAAAACTCATTAACGCACGTTCCAGCTCCGAAAACTAAACTACACAACTACCAGAAAGTTTTGTTTGGCAAGACATTAGCAGGAAATAAGCAAATAAAGCGAGGCAAACAAACGTCACTGCAGTTGCCGAAGGGTGCGGAGAAAAACCTTCAATTCGCTGTGCACTTTGTGAAAACTTATTTCGCTTCCAACTGAAAAGGGGGACGCAAACTTTTCACTTTGAGTAGATTGTTCTGATTTTGTTGTGATTTTTGTTGGCTTTCAGTTGCGCAGCATATTCTTATAGTTCGGGTCTATTTGAGCAAGGGCTTTGTGTGGTTCACCAGGAGAATAACAATTTCGAATTTATATATTTATTTACAATAACATCTATTTCAAATGTTATGTGTACTCAATGTGTTGGAAATAAGATACCAAATAATGTTTTTTATATATGGCGATTCGATACGTCAACAAAGTTTTTGGATAACTGGTAGCTATTGTTATGCAATTTCAATATTTTTCGGTGTATAGTAAACTGGGGAATGTGTGTAACGTATATTTGCCTCTTTTATGCCTGCCACGTTTTGAACATAAACCGACAAGTTTACGACTTCCTCGACCGCAAAGGAGGCACGCGCGCAATTTGTCAATCAATAAATTTGCTATAATTAATGCTGCTTATTGGTATTTCATACACTAAGAGCATGCAACGAAGCAATCTATTTATATAGTATCTATATCATGGCTTGTCTTCTTTTTTCTCATTTGCAGTTACAAAATTTGTACGCATTGGTATTGCCGACAAAAACGATTCACCGCCATATTTCGATAGATTTCTGTACGAGACTGAAATCGATGAAAATGCCGATTTGCAGAGCACAGTCCTCACTGTCAACGCCAAGGATCACAATGAGTGTGAGTAACAACCCAAGCACCAGACATAAACAATAAACCATCCCCTCCCCCTTAGAATAATGCGACTTAGTCCCTTTATTAAATTGGATTCTTGCTTAGGACACTTGTACTTAATCGCTCGAGCAAAAGAATATATATTGCATAAATTGCCAATTGATTTAATTAAGTGTGTCTTTAATTGTAATTCTCCAGGGACTGTGTGCACACATGTCATGGGCAATGATTTGCATTTGAAAGATATTAAGATGTAGACAGCTGCTCCAGGCGCCGAGTCCCTGAAGGATGTCAGTGAACTTTAGATAGATGGATGCATGCTCAAAAATTGTTCGAGCAATTAAGCACAAATAAGCAGTAATTTATTCAAAGCACTAAACTTCAATTTCCCTGAAAATTTATTAGCATCAGGATAAAGGAAATAAATTATCCTATACATTTTATTTAATTTTGGTTTTAATCACTAAACCATATTTTCATGAAAGCTTTAATTTATAACATAAAACACAATATTTTTCTCCATCGACCATGCATTGTTTAGAAATCAATTGATTTATTCTGTGCATCTGACAAGTTGATAAAATTAAGTCACTTGTGAACTGTGAAATATTTAACAGAAGCAGTCAAAAGCATGTGCAGAAAATATCGATTAAATAAGAAAATATATAAAAACACATCATGAGGAAACTAAACAAATTAAGCAATAAATTTGTTTGGAAGTCAAGTGGTTTTTATGCATTGATAGCTACCTTCTTATTTGACCAGCTTACCTAAGAGAGCAATAATAAAATCATCGAAAAACAATTTCTTGCTTAATTTTTGCCAATCATGCGTCAACGACATTTTCAGTCAGTTGAACTCATGAATCCTTAGACTTCCTTCCATAAAGCATAAAAAATTATACAAAAGTATATGTATGGGATGTCATAAACATTTAGAAAAAACCAATTTGGCAATTTCCCTCATGGGGCCGCAGAAAATGTATGCATAAATATAAAAGCGGCGGTTGAGAATATTTTCCCCTTCCCGCTGTCATAATAGACATTTACAACATTTATTTATTTTAATACTTCGCAGTGGCTGTGTGTGTGTGTGTGTGCAGCCATTGTCAAATATTATTAGGCATCAGCCATGTACCGCAAATATGTACGAAATATTAACAAATGAAGGCTCATTGAAGCCAAAGATACACAAAGAAGATACAGCTCGTAGTCATGCATAAATCCATAAAATACGAAGACAAACACAAATGGAGAGCAAGTGAGCATCTAATATGCGTATTTGTATATCTGTCTATTGATTCCCATGCGGAAATTATTATTGTTAATACAGCGGGGAGGGACGGAGAAAGTTTTGCGTCTGCGGCAGATACGATTTGCAGCACGAAAAACATTCAAAATCTCATTGAAAGCGTTTAACAACTTTTTCCCAACCGAGGGGATCGCAAAACTTGTGGGTAGAACTTTGTCGTTTCTTGGCAAAGGCTCCCCAACAGCAACAGCTCGCAAAGGACATCCGAGAAAAGTCTGAGTCCTGAGTCCTTGTTGTCGCCGGCGCGACGACTGCGAAAAAGCATTAACCCGAATTGGAAAAAAACCAGAGCAGCTCTCACAACAATAACACAGTGCTACCAAGACATGATATACATAAAAAAGTTTATAGTATCGTTCGTCTTAAAAGTATATGTTATTTAAGCTGGAATAAAAAATTTTATTTCATTATTGCACTTTGTAGAATGTCCTTTTCAATTTCGTAAAATGACTTCCCATAACAACAACTTATTGAATTCATAGGAAAATTTGAATAAATCCGTCTTAGGACTTCATTTTTAATGTTGCCCAGTGTAATCTCCCTAGAAAGAAGGGAAACAGCGCCGGCAAACGGAAAAATAAATGGGCACACGAAATTTTTGAACTACTCGCCGAAAGGAGGGGATTTTCTCTTATGTGTGAGAGTCGCATGGAATATGAATTGAAGGCTATGACTAACGAAACAGGGTCAGGACAAATCTTTTATGCGATTTCTTGCGTTGCTATGTTTGTGTCTACTTTGCAATACGAATGGAGCTGTAAAACTTTTGTGCCATTGCGTGCCACATTGCGAATTTATGAGCGAAAAGATTATTTATTTGAGTGAGCGCAAGTGGTTGCCATGTGTTGGCCAAATGTTGTCACATTCGAACCAGTTCGAAGAAGTTTTCGCCACCCCAAAGGCAACCGATGCTCATTTATTTCCACAAGTTGTCCTGCCACCGCTTTAAGAACTCATTTTAAAGGCGCGCCAAAATGGTGGCTCAGAAATAAACAGGGAGTCCAGGAACCTTTCAGGGTGGGCCATAAAAACACTTAGCAGGCACCCCATACCTTAAAAAAAAAAAACAGAAGCAAAAAATGAGCACACAAAGACCTAGAAAGATCAAAAACCAGGGCAAAAAACAAGAATGTTTTCCCTCCACTTTCTGAAATGGCTTTTCATGCTAAATAAGTACACAGACAACATCGCAGAGGATCTGAAGGGCAGGGAGGATACTTTTACTGCCTCGGCTGCTCCCATGTGTGCCCGGGTCTCTGGTGTCTGCATATTAATTTATTATCATTATCAGTGATTTAAAAATGGCGTCATGACATCGTAAATTGTAAACGTCATTGTCTAAGACTGGGGACTACTTAACACGACGCGCCTGAGCAACTCCTAATGTCCCTGTTGTTGTTATTGTTGTTATTGTCGGGCCAAAACAGGAAAAAAATCTCGGCGAGCAAAAAAGAATAAGTACGTTTTTGAACTACAGCCATTTAATAGGTTTGGTCTTTAAGCGTTGAGCAGTAAATTTAAATGAGAAAATGAACATAAAAAATGTGTTTCGAGCGAGGGTGGCTGCTGATGTATGATACTAAATGGTACTCAAATTATAAAGTAGGCTTGATATGCTGTTATCTTTTTAAAATAGTTTACAAGTTCAAATCAAAGTGTACAGCTCCAAAAATTGTTAAATAAATAAATCGTTCACGTGGAGAAAATAGGAATACAATAATATCAGTCATGAATTGTTCATCTCTGAAGCGCTCTTTAACTTTTGAGGAAAATTCGATGGTTATTGTTCCCGCAAAACGAAAACGCAAGTGCAATGGAAGGAATTTACCAATAGTAGCAGTAAAACAATCAAAAGTTAAGGAACCTGAGATTCCACGTGACTACATGAAAAATTTACCCGTTCTTCCTGATTCTGATTCAAGTGATTCCGAAATCGATTCTCAGAAGCCTCAAGTGATTTCCACGAAGTCAGTTTCGAAGTCAGATAATCAAAAATTGTTTAGCTTTCAGCAATTGATTTCAATTTGCTACGGAATGATGAGTCAGTGTGAAGAAGACCTAAGAGAGGAATATGAACTAGAGTTGACCCACAAATTGACAGAACAATATGATACCTTTATCAAGTTCACCCACGATCAAATGCGTCTAGAAGTTGGACGAAAATCGAGTTATTTATTATAAACATATAACAATTATTTTTATACGTTTATATATTTAAAATTTTCGTTATACCTAGTTCTGTTGCATATAAATTTGTTAGTTAATACTTACATATGTAATATTATGTAATATAATATTGACTTACTGTGTCAGCTTGGATAATTTAGATTACATTTTCAAGAATGAATAATAAGATTGCTGATAACAAGAATAAAAGATAGCTTTGGCACGCCTAATCACTAATTACTAATTATGCAGTTTGTTTTGTTTTGTTAGATAATTAAAATACAAGCTTTTAGAGGTATGCCACTTTAAAATCCGATTACAATTGGAAAAGTTATGGACTCAAAATTAGTGAATTTTGGTCAATTTGCAGCAAACCCTTTAATGGAAATTTTGAAAATTTTTCGAAAATTTCGAAATTGAAACAAAATTGTCCAAAATTATAATACCCTCTGCAAGGGTATAAAAATGCCTAAAAAAAACTCTTGAATCAGCTCTCCAACTTAATTGTGCAGAAAGCTGTTCAGATCCATAAACAGGAAAAGCCAAATGTGGCCAAGTTTTAATGCCTGAAAACTCCCGTTTCCCGACATCCAGCTCAGCCACTCCCCTTCATTTTCCATCCTTCCATCTTCAGCTAGTCGAGCAGGTTAAGCGATTTACGCGTCGCTAATTTACGCTAATGTTTGCCTTTCACATTTCCGCATAAATGCACAGACAATGTGGCAACATCAGGACACATTTTCCCCGCTTTCCCCCACTTTCCACAGACGCGTTTCCCTTCAGACGTGTCCTGGTTGTCACATATGAGAGCATTTCCATATTCCGCCAGCGAAGACAACACTTTCGCAGGCTTTTTAAACATGGAATAAGTAAATTATATGGCATCTTGTTGGTCCTGGCACTCTTGTGAAACATTGGAGACATGTCCTCTCCCGTGGGTGCAAAATGTTTTTTAATGAACTTAATTATTTCTGCTCCCTTCTACTCTCTGTTTTTCTTTCTCATTGACTTTGTTCCTTGCTTTTTAATCTTGGGGAATTTTGAGGGAATGTGAGCTGAGTAAGTGTTTTCTTTTCGGGAGTTTTCCGAAAAATGTTTATTAAGATTTGCGAAAAATTATAACACTTAAGGTGGTGGAGTTTATTGATTCCCCACAAGAAATTAATTAGCGATAATATACGGAGCTGGAGAATTCCTGCTGTTAACAAATATGTTGAGATACAGAATTTATAAATCCCCAGCCAAGCTATGAAGCAAGAATTAAGGATCAAATTACTCGGCTTCTTAGACTAAAAAGCCTTTGGCATTTTTAATAGACTCAAATAAGATTAAAGTCCATTAAGATTAAGCTGAGTGAGACGTATGTTCTTGACAGACCAATTCAATTACCCCTCTTAATTAAACAGCATTTTTAACGTTGTGTTTTTATTGTTAATTTCCAGCGACGAATATTCGATACCAGATCACAGGCGGTAACATAGGTAATGCCTTTGCCGTACAGAATACCACTGGTGTCATCTACGTGGCAAGTCCACTCGACTATGAAACGCGGCCAAGGGTAAGTCTACAACTGCTTCAAGGCTCGTTTTAACCGAGTTACAAGACTGAACAGAGAAAAAACATTTGTCTTTATTATTTCGCTAAGCAAAAAAGTTTTTAAAATACAATAAATGCAACAGATACAAGAATTCTTTGTTAGAACATAAATAACATTCCTAAAATATTTTACAGAAAAAATGCCTGAATAACTTTCTTGATAAAACAAAACCACTTTTTAAAGCTTCAGGTATTAGCAATCAAAATAAAAAAACGGAATTTTTAATCTATGAATACCTAAGTTTTTTCTTTTTCTGTAACCACTTGTCTACAAGTTGATGCACATTTTTCTTAGTCCTATTTTTTTAGTAGGTACCAACTTTCTGTTGCATGCATAATTTATATATTTTTCTGCTTTGGCGAGAACAACAAAAAAATGGAAAATATGTAAAACTATGCAAAACTTTCAGGGGGTTGGTAAAACTTTTGGCCAAGCAAGTCGGAGCGAATAAAAAAATTAATCCGAAAAAAGGGAAATTTGCTTACATGCAGAAAGCATTTTCATCTCAAAGGAAGAAAAAAGGGGAAGAGGGGATATATAGATAGTTACAGCTGTCGTTACTTTTCCCAATGCGCATTTTTAACATGATTGCCAACGCACCAATCTATCACGGAAAAAAACACCCTTTAAAAGTTGGTCCATTTTAAGGTCTGTTAAAATTATAGAAATAAAGTTGACAAGGAAAACAAAAGTTTCCTTTTCGATTAAAGTTGTAGCATTTATATTTTACCCTACCCCACTTTAAATTGCAAACTGTAAGAAGCACACCCTGTTAAGTACCATCCTTACCCATTTTTTCCGAGTGGAAGACAGACATGTGTGTAGAATCCGCCAACATCCTGCATCGCGCACTCATCACCTATACGCAACTTGTTTTGGCACCCCCACAGGACTGGAAATCCGTGTAGCTGTCAATGCCCGACCATGCAACAAGCAGTGGCACTGGTGGTGGCAGTGGCAATGGCAGTGGCACAACCAAAACAACAGGCCACAGCATTCGGAACATGTGTTGCCAATTTTGTATTTGGTTCTACTTTTTTTCACGTTGTTTTGCTCCTGCCCGTGTAAAAGTTTCCATGGCCATTCATGCGAATTTGGCTTTTGTTGTCCAAATTGCGACGCGGCAGGCCCAAGCTCGTCGACATCAGACGCATTAAAGCCGTCAGGCCGAAATAAATCTCTTTGCAGATATTATTCTCTATTTTTTCATTTCTCTACAATGCCCGTTGCAAATATCCATAAGCGTATTTTTCGCTTTTAAAACGTTTTGCTGATTGAGGTAAAAAGTTTTTGTGCTATACACTTTCTCGCATTAGCAGTGTTTGGCTGGTATAAAAGGCATTATAATATTTAAAAATCCATTATTTTTCATGTGAGTGAATAAACAATAATTTAACTACTTGAAGAGTTTTAAATATAATCAAGCTTTCCGTTTATTTTGTTTACTAGACAAGAGTATAAATACTATTTTTTAATAAATACATAATTTATTTTTTTGCAGTACGAGCTGCGGCTGGAGGCGACGCGGAATCGCAAAAACAACTACACCACCGTTGTGATCAACGTTCGCGATGTCAACGATAATCCACCTGTATTCGATCGTCAAACATATCGCACACAAATCACTGAGGAAGACGATCGCAATCTGCCCAAACGCATTCTGCAGGTAAGTTTTCGTCTTAAAAACTTTTACCGACTTCTCAGAGCAACATTGATCGTCTCATTGGCTTAACACAATATAAACATTGATACCAACAATGCCAGGGAGACACAAAAAGGAAAAACTCAAGCCGAAAAAAATGAATACAATACACTTTATTTGCATAAGAAGCCAAAAACTTAACAATAAAATCGAGACCGGCAAGCCGAAGGCAAACAGCAGGCTTAAAACTCAAGTGGCGACCGGATATCGTCCGGCATGTGACGAAAAATGGAGAAAATGAGGAAAAGTGGGAAAAAGTTGGGCAAATGCTTTTCATTCGTGTGAACCATTCAGCTGTAAATACAAATAAATACTCATTCATTAATAATAACGTGATAGTTGCGCTGCGGCAGTAAAATGCGCACACAAACGCAAATACGAACACCAATTTTATTGTGTGTACGCATACACCCCTACTTATGCACGTAAAAACACTCATTTATATATGTACATATATATAAATACGTATCTGAACGAGCGACTTTTATTCATGCCGGCATTTAACAACATAAAGGCCAGTGTGGAGGAAACAAGTTTATACCCACATCAAAATTTGAATACACTTTAACGGATGCAATGAGAAAACTTTTATCTATGTTTGGTAATTGCGGGAAATAAGCGTATGCTACCAGCAATATTACTTATTTCTAAACTGGAGTTCAAGTATTTTTTAATATTTTTTTTAAATTCACATTTTTCCCAAGCTTACGCTTAACGCCCAATTACTGAAAAGAGCATTAATGCCTACTTGCATCATTTTTTAACATTAAACACAAATTAAAATTGCACAGTTCAGCGGGCGTAGCCGCGGCCAATAAATAAGAGTAAAAAGAAAAACAAGGCGAATTTTTAATTACACATTTATGGCAGGCCAAAGTGCGATCCATGGAGCATTGTCACGGCGCGTCCAATTATGAAGGATATATAAGGATATATACGATGCATTTATGGCTGGGCGAAGCGAATGGAATGCGTTTGCTGTCGCCAACACCTTTGGACCCAAATTGATTCCTGTGCTTGCAAAATAAAATGGAAAAATTTCATAAAAAGCCCTTCACTAGCGCGAGGATTCATTGGGTGGGATTTGGTGGCCAAGGCATTTAAATTATGGCCGTAAATGGTGGGAGAACGTGTGTGTTGAGCAAAAGGACAATGGCACGCAGCCCGAAGGCTCGCTTCCGCCTCCAAAATGGGCGGGGCTGGGCAATAATAATGGGCACAATGATGGCACGTAGACAACTCTTTTGTCATATCAAATTGTGTTGAACATTTAACGTAAATTGTCGCATTGTGAATGTGCAGCGGGAAGCGGATGGCCGTTGAAAATGGTGGGTGGATGGGTGGTTGGGTGGAAATGGCAGGCACTTAACACGTGACGATGATTTAATGGACCAAGGACCCAAAGGATATTGCTACAAGTTTGCTTGTAATTGTCAACTGAAGCTCGCCTTTCTTTCATCATAATAGAAAATGGGTTGCACACATGCAGGCCACATGCATAACTGGTTTTGTTTCCACAGACACATTAGCACACAGACAATCCACACAGATACTACTACAACACTCCACTATCGCATGCAAAAAGGATACAAAGAGAGATATGAGATGCAAACTGAACAAGGCAATTATTGCTTTTAATTGACATGACAATTGTTTATAGGCTCTTCCACTGCGTTGTTTTCCCCTTCAACAAAGAGATTTCCATATGCACAGAAAGAAAAAAAATATTTTTGATGTATTTTAAAAATTTTTTTCTTGGAAAGGCTTCCACAATTTTTTTGGTTTATTATCATAACCTCCAACTATTTTTTATAAGTGTATTAACATTCAATTTAAAAATACATGTTTTCTGTGTACACGCTTTGTTCTCCATGTTTTATTTTTTTCTGTTGATTGTTAAGTAGCGATTACAAGAACTTGCAAGTTTTCATTCAACTTGTTTTGATTCAACTTGTAAGCCACTTATAAACATGCAAATCCTCGCAGGAATTAAGAATTTTCTCAAGAAATTTTAAGTCATCTTAGACTTAAAGAACTTTTCAGTGGTAATTTTAATTTATTTGATTTTATTGAATTGTACAACTTCTCAATGAGCCCAAGCAAACTCGATAAAAATTTCCCCTGCCTATAATCAAATATTCCAAGAAAATGCTCCTAAATGTTGATTTAATTTACCAATCACAATACCACAGCGAAAACAATAAAAATAAAACAATAAAACAAAGGAAAAACCGAAATCCGATTGAATAATTACATAAATCTCTGCAATATTAGCATTTCATTCCTTTTTTTGTCTGGAAATATGTTGTGGCCAGCGAGAGAGGGCAGAAATAAAATGTGCAAAAATAGAAGAGCAAAAAAATCGAAGCATAAATTTACAAGCAATCTGGCGGGCCAAAGGAAAAATACCATCCACGCCCACCGCCCAGAATTTTCAGGCCCCTCCCACAGTTTTCCCCATTTCGACATTCACGTTGGCCTTTATTGGACATTTAAAGTATTTGGCTCATTTGCATATTTGATTTATAGTCTCCAATATCGTAAGCAGGGTCCAGCTTTCCCCAACCTGGGTATTTATCCCCACCGAATAATGCAATTTTTGTTACCAACCTGATTTCGATTTCTCTCTTGGACTCGTTGCAGGTCACAGCCACCGACGGCGATGTAGATAGACCAATAAATATTGTATATTTCCTGACTGGCCAGGGCATCGACCCCGATAATCCAGCGAATAGTAAATTTGATATAAATCGCACGACCGGCGATATTTTTGTACTTAAGGTAAGTGTGATTGCGACCACCTTTTGCGTTTTAAACCGATTCCAATTTTGAGTCCGCTCGTAAAACGAGTGTAATGAAAGCCAGTTAAAATTCGCGACAGCATTTCAAGCCCAGCAAAAAAAAAAAACATGAAGAATGAACAAAAACAGGAAAATAACTTTTTGTTTGTGCCCCAGCTGGGGGTACTCTATAAGCTCCGGGGGCCATTTTTTGGACAGGAGGACTTTGCTTTGGCCGTTTACAATTGAGCCACAGTTTATGCTCGCACAATGGCGCAGTTTATATTGTGTGACGAGTGAGCAGTTAAAAAACGAGAGAAGAGGGTCACAACGGCGTGGCAGTGGGTCTACCCGGATTTTATGCGGGTCTTCTGACCTTGTTAACATTGCTGTCGCAAAGAGAGTTTTGAATTAGTTCAGGGAGCGCTACATACGTTTTATTAAGAATAACAAAGCTTTAGGAAACATTTAAGTGTTTAATTAAAAAAAATTGGTAAGCACTCTGGCAGAAATATTTTTAATAAAAATTAAACTAGAAGTATAAAAAAAATACAAAAGATTTTTCTGAAATTCAAAAATATATTCACTAAAACCATTTGGATCAATCAAACAACATCCATCATCTTGACACCGCTGTAAACCTTTTTTGCAAATGCGACACTCTTTTCATAACCGGAAGAGCTTGAAAACGTGTTCAATATTTACCACTTTTTGTCGACTTCTGATTGCTGTCATCCCTTACCATCGTCGATTCTGCGACTTTTGTAAATTGTAAAGCTTTCCACGCGGTTCGGTGGCGTATGATTAATTTAAAACTGTGTCATACCGCACACACACACACACTCGCTCATAAACAAATGCCACACCCTTTGCTACGCGCTCCAACAAAAAATAATGTCATTTAGATGCAAAAAACTGCCACCGTCGGTTGTCAGATACATATACTCCAATTAATTTCTGACAAAGTCCATAAAAACCAACGTTTCAAAGTGGCACAAAACGAACGAGTGGAAATTAGTGTTGCTAACACGGATCACAAACGAAGAGCTAAGTGCACCAAAAGCAATTAAACTAAACGACTAAGCTTAGTTAGATCAGCTAAAACTGTACGCAAAATTATAATTTAATTTAATGGTTTGGTAAACTCAAAATAACCAATTATCTATTGCCCATAGTAAATAAATTCATTATTTTAGCATAGAGACGCAATGTTCTTGATTAGAAAACGGAAAAATGTAGAGTAATGCAAATTTGTTTTTTATTTTAAATTGTAATTACAAAACCTAAATCTGGCTGGGAAATGGTTGCCATCACTAGTGGACATTCCTGAACTTTTCAAATGCGAGCCTCGAAAAACTCCACTCAGATTCGCATTCTGCATAAAATGTTCAAATGTTGCCGCTGGCGGTTTGCTTTATTTGTTTTATTGCCGGCGAATAGGGCAGTTCACGGATGCGATAGGGTTAAGGGTGGGTGGGTTTGCTAGTGGGTGGGTGGTGGTGGGGGTGGAGCAGAGGCAGTGGGCAGGGCAGCGACAGCATGTGGCATTTGTGGTTTTGACGCTCTACAACCGACCACATGTAAATGACGTTCGCCGTTCGTTATTGGTGCGCGGTTGCCTCGCACAAAATTGTGTGTAAAATCAGGCGGGAAAATGGGGCCTTGCAAAAAAAATGGACTCTGAGGTTGGGGGGCTTCTTCGTTTGGCGAATGCCACTTGCCGGTTGCCTGACGGCATTTAATTTGTAATTGCGATTGCATTACGTGTCACGTGGCAGTAAAACCAATTTTTTCACCGGCTTTAATTGAGCGAAGCTGGGTTTTAAAGTTTATTTGCCGACAGCTGATTGAACTGCAATCGAATTGGTTATTGACAGGTTACCAATAAAGTGTGATGGAATAAAAGTTGCTATCTGGGTCAAAAAGACAAAGTTAAGTAACCTAAGAAATAACTATTTAAGATTTACTCCATATTGTTTGAACTCCATATTGGGGAAATGTTGAACAGCCTAATAAGACTAACTATAAACCTTAATTACTCATATACTTATATTTGGTAGGCGAACAACTTAATATTACATTTCATGACCATCTTGACCACTCAAATATTCTGTAGGATAAAACACGAGCATATTTCTGGAGTATTTATTTCAGACAAGCCAACACATTTCTCGAGTCTTTAGAATAAATACAAGTCTAAGCTTTCATTTACTTCAATAAGACTACAGAATTAATTCATCGTAAAAGCAAATTGTCCTTCAGACCGACCACAGATACCAACACATTGAATACATTTCGTTAAGGTATAATACTATATGCATTAGCTGAGTAAGCAATGTTTAAGGGCAATTTGAATAGGGGCCAAAGCCAGGCCAAAACCGAAAGGTTGACACGACCAACAGACACACTGGTGAGCACAAACAAAACGAACGAAATTCTGAAGGACATTTCAATCGAAGGGATGGCTTTTATTTTGCCATTGCCAATGCAATTTCGTGTGGATAACTCATTTAATGAGAAATCTAATAACAGACTTGTGTGTGCGGCACCGCAATGCCATCAAAGCCAGGCCAAAGACAAACAATGGCCAATGGCTCAAGGGTTTCCAGAGACACCGACTCAGTTACAGTTTACCGAGGGACATAAAATAATTTGCAAGCAAACAAACAGCTGAGAAATCAAATCCTTTTTCTGCACTCTGGGATAAGCTGTGATAAGCTCAAAGTAACTTCAAGAAGGAAATTTATTTGAATTGCTCACCTTGTGTTTTCATTAAGATATTTGTTAAATATTTATTTAAAGGAAATATTTTTTGTACATCTTTGTTTCAAGTTATAACAAAATTTTCGATAAATAATTGAACTACAAATTTATGAATTTAAGTTGAGTGAAGTCAGGGAAAAATAGTTTAAACATTTTTACATTTTTAAAAACCAGGCAAATATCTACTCGAAAATGGAATTCTTTAGTATGCTTAAACCATCAATCACAAGTATAATTAATATTATTTTAATCCCCAGCCCCTGGATCGTGATCAGCCGAATGGCAGGCCACAGTGGCGCTTCACAGTATTCGCCCAGGACGAGGGCGGCGAGGGCCTGGTGGGCTACGCGGACATCCAGGTCAATCTGAAGGACATCAACGACAATGCGCCGCAGTTTCCGCAGGGCATCTACTTCGGCAACGTCACCGAGAACGGAACCGCCGGCAGCTCCGTGATGACCATGTCCGCCGTCGACTACGACGATCCCCACGAGAGCACCAACGCCAAGCTAATCTACTCGATTGAGAAGAACGTCATCGAGGAGGAGACGGGGGCGCCCATCTTCGAAATCGAACCGGAGACGGGGCTCATCAAGACGGCGGTCTGCTGTTTGGATAGGGAGCGCACTCCGGACTACTCCATCCAGGTGGTGGCCATGGACGGCGGTGGTCTGAAGGGTGAGTGGGGCCAATAACCCTGGGTTAGGTTTCCAAACTCAATCAGAAAGGTTGTTTGCCTTGCAAAAGACTTTGCTGCGGGTGTTAATATCCTTTCTCAAAAGAATATGAGATGTCTAGGAGCAGGCATTTATATCTTGATTCCATTGACCTTAACTGATTGCCTCAAGATGTCGGTGGGAAATGGTATATTTGTTCTTTTATTTTATTTATTACTGAAACAACGATAAGTTATTTGTATCTACCAAAATCATAAGAATATTTAAAACTATTTAGTTTCTGTTTTTAAAATAGTAATCATCATTTATAACAATTTACTGTTAATATCAAGATTTCCCCTGAGCCATTTCTTTCCTCGATTTAATTTTTCATAAACCTACACCACAAAAAAAGTGAAAAACCAATACATTTTCGGGACAACCAATTTGTCAGGAAAAAGGCCCATTTATCCTGTCATTCCCCTAATCTTTCCCACTTCGTCTGTCTGTAATCGACGCCCATCTGATGCAGAATGTTTGTTCTGTCCTCTCTCCGATTTCACAGGCACCGGCACCGCCTCGATTCGAGTGAAGGACCTCAACGACATGCCGCCGCAGTTCACCAAGGACGAGTGGTTCACGGAGGTGGACGAGACGAACGGCACCTACATCCCGGAGACGCCCATCCTCACGGTGACCGTTCAGGACGAGGACGAGACGAACACGTTCCAGTACAAAGTGGTGCCGAACAGTGGTTTCGGGGCGGACAAGTTCGCGATGGTGCGGAATGGCGACGGGACGGGCTCCCTGAAAATCATCCAGCCACTGGACTACGAGGATCCCCTACAAAGTAGTGGCTTTCGGTTCCGCATCCAGGTAAACGATAAGGGTGATGACGGACCCACTGCCGGCGATAAATACCACGTCGCCTACTCTTGGGTGGTCGTTAAACTGCGGGACATCAACGACAATGTGCCCAAGTTCGATCGCGAGCATATCGAAGTTTCCATCTACGAGGACACGAAAGTGGGCACCATCCTCGAGCAGTTCCGGGCCACGGATGCCGATCAGGGAGGTCACTCGAAGGTCATTTACAAGATAGTTCGCTCCACGAATCGGAGAAGGCAGTTCGCCATCAGTGACAAGGGAGCTGTGAGCATACAGAGACCCTTGGACAGGGAAACCCTGGATAGGCATCACATTCAGATCTTGGCCATCGACGATGGCAACCCAGCTCGAACTGCCACTGCAACTCTAACCGTGATAGTCAAGGATGTCAACGATAATGCGCCGACTTTTGCCCAGGAATACAAGCCCACCTTGCCCGAGAATGTGTCGGGTAAAAAAATCCTGGAGGTGGCAGCCAAGGATGCCGATGATCGACAGAGAGGCAATGGAGGACCCTTCACTTTTCGACTGGATCCTTTGGCAAGCGATGAAATACGAGCGGGCTTCAAAGTGGAATACGATCGCAGTAAGTCTATCATAGTAATATTTATACATACTCTTTATTGTTTGTTCAGTAATTAAATACCAATTATATATAGAACTTTATCTGCCAGCAAAAAAATATTTAAATGTTAATCGTAATCGCAAACACTTGTCTGAACTTCAGCAGAGGGAAAAATCGCTTTGCATAATTAATGATGCAAAAATGTTTTTAACGCTCGCTAAGCCCAACATCTGTCAGCTTGCTGCAAAAAGCCAATGCGAAATAACCGCCAACACTTGGAAAAATTATAAAATTAAAGGCTGAGCATATTAAATGCATTAGCATTATTAAAAATGTATTCAATGAGATATGTCGTAGCAATTTATACCAATTACGCATCTCATTTAAGTAATTATGCAAATTAATATCAAGCGAATAGCGAAACTAATTTTTTATTTATTTAGACTCTGAATTTGTTTATGGGCATATAATGAATTCACCGTTTGGAAATCAATTATTTATATAGATACCCCAAGGGCCTTTGGGTCACAATTTCGTTTACGGCAGATATACTTGACACTCAAACACGTGCCATTTCAGCAAAAAATTAAAATAAAGAGGAGCAGAAAGTGATAAAAACACATCAATGAGAATGGACCCTAAAACAGAGGGACACACAAGTACAAAAGAGAAATAAGTCCTGAAATTCAAACTGGCAGGGCAAAAAAAAAAAAAAAAAACTGGTCGAGAAAATTGAAAAACTTGCTGTCAATGTCAGCGACAGCATTCAAGTGACACCTCAAATTTTCTTTCATTTGATCGATTTTATTGGGCTGCTCTCGAAAGTTCCCTTCTTTTTTAAGGTTTTTTGTCCGAGGTTTTTGTTTCAAATAACTCCAACAATGGCTACACAAAAAGTGCGGAGCAATTTCCATTCTACAGAAGAGGAGAGCAGAGAAAAAAGTTTAAAATCAAGATTGAGAGAGTAGTTTTTTTTTCGAAACTGACTTTACAAGTACACTTGACCAGTTTGGTTCATTAGCTATGGAAGGGTGGAATTTTTAAAGTGGCCACTTCTTCAACAATTTAAATAGAAAAACTGAAGATTTTCAATGTTTAAAATCATTATACACCCAAAAAAAAAATTAACAAAAATAGTAGTTGCAATCTAAACTTTTATTGTTGTGCATATACCCGTTCCTCAGGGAAATCCCACGATGGGAAAACACCAAATCGCAATGAAAACAAAAGCCGGCCGGACATGGTCAACTGGACGAACCGAGATGACGCCTCCAGGCTGAGTTCTGTCCACAGCATCGCCGCTTCTCTGTTTCTCCCATTTCTCCGCTTCTCCGGCACCAATTTCGACCAATTTCTCTATCTCTCCCTGCACTCAGTTGGCTTTTACACTGTTTTTTTCGGTTACCAACTTTGTGGCACAAACAATGCTGATGATGCTGATTGTCTGAAACATAATTCAATCACCATTACTATGCAAACAGAGTTTGGTTTAGCGTTTGATTTCGACTTTGATTGTGTGGCAATTGCCTTGAATGAATGAACCGAATCGGTTCGAGTGGCGAAGGGAAAAGTGGTGAATTGGTTCGATTTTGAATTGCAAGTTGTTTGATTTTAGCGTTTTCTGGTTAGTTTGGCCAAATGCAGTGGAGCAAATTTGTCCCGGAATGGGATTTGAATGCAGCTATGAAGTTTCGAAAACTGCGTGTGTCCTTTGCACAATACTGAGAAAAAAAAAATCTGAATAAAACATGTTAAAATATTAAAAATATATTTGCAACCTATGAATCTGTGTTATTAAATAAACAACCATATTCTTTTCAGGAGGTGACAATGGAAATGGCGTGGCCATCATCTCATCCCTTCGTCCCTTCGATCGAGAGGTGCAAAAGTCCTATGCCATCCCCATCGAGATCAAGGATAATGGAGCTCCTGCGATGACTGGAACCAGTACTTTAACCGTTACTATCGGAGATGTGAACGATAATAAAATGCTGCCGGGAAGCAAGTCGGTTCTGGTTTACAACTACCAAGGACAATCGCAGGATACGCAGATAGGAAGGGTGTACGTGAATGATCCCGATGACTGGGATGTTCCGGATAAGAAGTACTACTGGGAGGTTCAGGAACACCAGAGATTCAAACTGGACACGGATACGGGAATCCTGACAATGAGAGCGGGAACCAGAAGGGGTCGCTACCAACTGAGATTCAAGGTCTACGATCGGGAACATGGACAGGAAGACATTCCGGCCAACCTCAGTGTTACAGTGCGCGACATTACTGCAGAGGCGGTTCAGCAAGCTGGCTCCATGCGATTGGCTCACATAACCGATGAAGATTTCGTGAGAACTTGGAACCCGGTTAAGAACCAAGTTGAGCCCTCCAAACTCGAGAGATTCCGCAACAAACTCGCTGAATTATTGTACACCGATCGTGATAATGTGGATGTGTTCAGTGTTCAGCTGAAGGAGGGAAGTCCTTATCCCTTGACAGATGTCCACTTTGCAGCCAGATCTGCCACTCAGCAGCCATATTTCAAGGCAGTTCGCTTGAATGGCGTGGTGCAAATGCATCGCGAGGAGATTGAAAAGGATGTGGGTTTGAATATCACCATGGTCAACATAAACGAGTGCTTGCACGAGGGCAAGGGAAAGTGTGGCTCCAATTCGTGTACTTCTAAGGTGGAATTGGGCAAGAAACCTTACACGGTTAGTGTGAATCGCACAGCTTTGGTGGGAGTTCGTCTGGAGATCAGTGCCCAGTGTGTTTGTAGGGCCAGGAACTTCACGAACCAGGATTACAATTGCAGGAATCATCTCTGCTACAATGGAGGTCGCTGTGTGGAGACCCGAAATGGTCCAAAATGTGTGGCATGTCCGGTGGGCTACAATGGTCCACGATGTCAGCAGTCCACGCGAAGTTTTCGTGGCAACGGTTGGGCTTGGTATCCTCCTCTCCAACTCTGCCAGGAATCCCATCTCAGCCTGGAGTTCATCACCCGGGCAGCCGATGGATTGATACTCTACAACGGACCCATTGTGCCGCCAAAACCCGAGGAGGTTGTGATCAGCGACTTCATTGCCATCGAATTGGAGCAGGGATATCCACGGATGCTCATTGATTTCGGATCGGGAACTTTAGAACTCCGGGTGAAGACCAAGAAAACTCTGGATGATGGCGTTTGGCATCGATTGGACATATTTTGGGACTCGGAGAACGTACGTATGGTTGTGGACTTTTGCCGGACAGCTTTGGTCTCCGAAATGGAGGATGGCACTCCGCCGGAGTTCGATGATAATGCCTGCCAGGCCAGAGGACAAATTCCACCGTTTTCCGAGTCCCTCAATCTGAATCAACCACTTCAACTAGGAGGACTTTATCGACAGCATTTCGATCAAACTCTCTACAATTGGCAGTACGCCTTCAGCTCGAAGGGTTTCGATGGTTGCATACGCAATGTTATCCACAATTCGGAGCACTACGACTTGGCTTTTCCCGCTTTGGCTAGGAATAGTTTTCCCGCCTGTCCGCAAACCGACGAGGTTTGCCTGAAAACCGAGCACACAGCTCGTTGTTGGGAGCATGGCAACTGTGTGGCCAGCTTGGTTCAGGCCAAGTGCCATTGTCAACCAGGTTGGATGGGTCCCGGGTGCAATGTGCCCACCATACCCACAACCTTTAAGGCCCAGAGCTATGTGAAGTTTGCGTTGAGCTTCGAACCCGACCGATTTTCCACACAACTGCAGTTGAGATTTCGAACGCGGGAGCAGGGAGGCGAACTCTTCCGGGTTAGCGATCAGCACCACCGGGAGTATGCCATCCTGGAGCTCCGCAGGGGGCACCTCCAGTTCCGCTACAACCTCAACTCGCTGAGGAACGAGGAACAGCTCCTGACTTTAACCGCAATCGCAGTGAACGACGGCCAGTGGCATGTGATTCGCATCAGTCGCTATGGATCGGCGGCTTTAATGGAACTGGATGGCGGGGAGTCGAGGCGATACAACGAGTCCTTCCAGTACACAGGACACCAGTGGCTGAGCATCGACAAGCAGGAGGGCGTCTATGCGGGCGGCAAGGCCGAGTATACGGGCATCAAGACCTTTGAGGTCCAGTCCGACTTCCAAAGGAGCTGCTTGGACGACATCAGGTGAGGGCTAATTCCTCTTTGAGTTCTTTTCAAAGGCTTTTCTTTTCAAATGGGGGTATCAATAAGCTTTGATAGCAAGTTCTCATACTCTAAACTAAAGTTCATCGGAAAATACTAATGAATCATAACAACTAGCCAAGAAATAACTTAAAAATCAAAACATAAATATTACAACAAAAATTGCAGAATTTTTTTAAATTTAAAGTGATGCAAAAGCAAATCACTAAAGTTTTCAATACATATTTTATAAGTTTATTAATGTAATAAGTTTGCAAATCATCTCCAATATATATATTTTAAAGCTCCTAAAATGTAAATAAAGTAATAAATTATGCTGTGAATCAATGTTTCACTCCAATCGAAAGTACTTTTCAACCTTCTACTTGCCAAGTTGGTTCAGGTGCTCGCAGCTAATTAGAGAAACCAGGCAAAAGACACATTTGTGAGGCAGTTTGATTGAGAGCATTCAAGCATATACTTTGCCCCTTTCCCTTCCACAGGCTGGATGGGAAGCACTTGCCCTTGCCGCCGGCCATGAATGGCACCCAGTGGGGCCAGGCGACCATGGCCAGGAACCTCGAACGCAACTGCCCGTCGAATAGGCCCTGCTCGAATGTCATCTGCCCAGATCCCTTTGACTGCGTCGACTTGTGGAACGAATACGAGTGCACGTAAGTATCCCCTTTTTCCCATTTCCCACTTCCTGGCCAGTTCCTTTGTGCCCGGTGCATGGTAATTTATTGGTTTTTCGATTTAATTACAACCTACAACCCCTGTTGTTTGCCTTTGAGAAAACAGGCCAAAAGTTGTAATTAAATCGGTGCAAGGATCTAACTCTTCGATAGCTAATGGAAGATGTAAATTGTAATTCTAATTATTTTTCCGATAAAAAAAGAAACTTTGCAATGAGGCAGTAGATATGCACAGGTAGTTCTGCGTGGCAAACATAACTTGTGTATCAGAATGCCATTAAGGTAAAAGCATCCCGGAGTGAAATACATATTTCCGAGACAGTCTCCCTGCCATTTTCCAGCTGCAGGCAAGCAGACAATGCCAAACAGCAAATTGACTCCGAATGCAAAACAAATAATATCAATTGTCATTGCCCGTCTCCCTTTACTGATGGCAAGCCAGACACCGCAGAAATGGAAGGTTTCACTCAGAAAAATATAACTAAGTTGGGAAAAAAGATGTAGGATGAAACCAAAAGCCAATCTGAGATTTTAAAGATTTTTTATATAACACTTAAAGATTTATTGAATATATTTAGAGCAGTTTTAAACTACAAAATTTAAGGGAAATATAATAGAATAAAGAGAATTTTACTTTTGTTAGTTTTTGAATGATTTTCTCACCCTGCTTAAATTGCTCGGAAATATGTACTTTTTCCGAGTGTTTGCACATGGAAATATCTACATTTGCCTCTCCAGGAATCTGGGGCATGACTCCTGATCCTAGAGCTCCTGCTCTGCGACACCTCATCGATGATGGGTCGCCGTGGCAGTTGCCTCGCCCGAGAGCAAAGCACATTTTCCACATCATTAGTTTTGCGGAGTGACTCTATTCGAGACCCGTCGACAGCCAGCAAGGACACCCAATCCGGCACTGCATCATGTCCTGCCAGA
The DNA here is from genome assembly GCF_018152265.1 of Drosophila ficusphila. Taxonomy (NCBI): domain Eukaryota; kingdom Metazoa; phylum Arthropoda; class Insecta; order Diptera; family Drosophilidae; genus Drosophila; species Drosophila ficusphila. Next base: position 2,837,320 of record NW_025064016.1, read on the forward strand.
ACCCCTCCCCCCTTTCCCCTTCCCCCTTACTATCCTCCTCCTCCCGTTGGAGAAAGACTAAGCACCCCCAGCTGTGAGCTTCTCGCTCCATTTGCTTTCGGGAACAGAAACATCTGGGCCTTCTGCTTTTAAACACGTGTTCGCCAGACTCGCCTCCTTGCGGTCTTCCTTTTTATAAGATAAATTTAAATAGTCGCACACGCTTCGCCTTCAGGTGGCGACGTGTCATAAATTATGCTTACTTTAGCCCCAATTTCCAGTTGCCAGTTGTGGGCAGCAGTTAACGCAGTGCCACTGCCGGGAATTTGTGTCACTCACCCAGGACACTGGGATGTCGGACAAGGAACCGTCCTCAATTGGAATGCGAGATGACTTCAATTTAAGTCCAAAGTGTGCAAAGTGTGCTGGGGGTAACTTTTTTTTTTTTTTTTGACGCCCCGCTTAAAGCTTTAATTTCCCCAACGCTGAGATGTCCTGGGATTCTCTCGTCTAACCGAAACTTCACGCCCTTAATGCGCTTCACAAAATATTTAAGAGGGGCGCAGCTCAGGGGGGATTGTTCTATTCCGGGGCTGCAAAACTTTCTGCGAAAATAAAAAGTTTGTATTTCGGAACAGAAAAATTAGAGGTAAAAAACTACACTACAAAATGCGGGTAACTAAAAACGGAGAGTTTATTTCCATTAAATATTTATTTAGAATTATTCAAAAATGTTTCATACAAAAAACAATAAGCTTTTTGTTTGTTTTTATATTTTTTAATAAATGGTAGAGCGTTTTAGAGCAAAAAAGGTTGCATTAAAATGGTTCTACTTTGTTTTTAAAAGTTTCACTTAGAGTTTGCACCATCCTATTGCGTTTGATAAATTTTCGACCCATTAATGGCATCTGCTTATCTTAAATATGGAGAGATATATATTTTGCGCCTTAAGCCCGATATAAATCTGATTTCCCTAGTAGAGGGGAAAGGCGAATTAGAGAAAGCTTTGTGGCAGCATACATTTCCCTCTTCGCGCGGTAATCGCCTTTGAATTCGAAATAACTCACCAGTCCGCCGATTTTTTCGCTTTCTCGTTTCAGTTGCAGCGAGGGTCGCATCATGTCCTCGGACACGAAGGGCTGTGTTGATAGGAACGAGTGTTTGGACCTGCCCTGTTTGAACGGGGCCACCTGCATCAATTTGGAGCCGAGGCTGCGATACCGCTGCATTTGCCCGGAGGGATATTGGGGCGAAAACTGCGAGTTGGTCCAAGAGGGCCAACGCCTGAAGCTCAGCATGGGCGCCCTGGGGGCCATATTCGTTTGCCTTATTATCATACTGAGTAAGTACAGCTGACCGCAACTGTAGATACGGAAAACCCCCATCCCTCGCCCACCGTTGCTAAGCGGCTCCGAAAAATTCCCCATTCGTGTGTGACAATTAAGCGGCTTAAGCAGCAACATTCTTGCTTTCAACTCCGCCTCTCCACAAACTTGCCTTTCTGTTTTCCCATGTTAATGCAATTTGCTGGGGGGGGAAGCAACCTCCCCGAAAAAGCAAGAAAAAAATATAACGACACTGACATCTGTTTGGACAGTCGCAACCGTATGGGTTGAAAAAATAAAAAAAAATCTATGAGGTTAACATGGCAGAGAGCCATGCATTTTCAACAACTCAAAGTGGCAACAAAATCTTGTATTCGGTGCTTTATTTTTGTAACACTTTTTTATGCCCAGACAGGGCCAATTTGTAGGTTTAGGTAAAAAAAAAAGCAGGGCGGAAAATATTTGCATAGTGGCTAATTAAGCTTGGGAAACGCGAAAAACAAAGTTGTAGGAGCTTTCGAGAAATTGTTACAGTAATTGAGGCAGCATTTGAGACTTATAGAAGTGGTCTTCAACAACTTTAATAATTTCCACTTTAAAAGCGTTCGTTAAATCAGTAAATTAAAAGCAACACAATTATTTTCCGTATTGATTTTTATTACATATGGACAAAAATTAATTTAAAACTTTATCTTTATTGCAGCCATTGAAGCACTTGAGCTTCAGCAGATTTTTGGTTTTTTGCCCACTTACCAGGCTGCCTAAGCCAATTAGGGCCACTTTGTTGCTTGAAAAAATCGCAGAAAATGGAATAAATTTTTAGCAAAATGCTCGACACTTAATGGATTTTGCGAACGAGTGTTAAGTGGCTTTGGCCATTTGGATATTTTCCCTCTCAGCTGCCAATTCAGTTCCATGCAAATGCGTTTTCTCGCACGCAATGCGCGACAATCTATTTTGTTTGCCCAGCTCGTCTGGGATTTGAAGGGATTTTCAATTAGCGCAACATTTTCGCCCTGGTCCAGATTGGTTTTATGCTCGACTCTTTCTCTCTCGCTTTCTCTGTGCGAATTCTGGCAAGCTGTAGGCCATTTATTTGGGGCCATATTTAAAAGTGACGCTGATTTATCCGGCCAAAAAGGGGAGTCGCGCTTTAATGAGTACTTGCGCCAAAGTTGCAGCTGGGCCAACAACAAAAGGCGAAGCTCCAAGCTAATTAGTCGCTGCTAAGGCAGATAATTACACTGTTGGCTGCGGGGTGGAAAAACAAAGGCTGGAAGTGGCCATAAAACCGCTAAACCGCAAAATAGGCGCAATAAATAAACGAGGAGCCGTCGCACAGAAGTACTTTCATCTTGCTCCTTTTTTATGATGTGAAAATATCCAAGGAGCCGAAACACAAAATCTGACAGCCGCAGACTTGTCTTTGGTTTCTGTTGATTCGCCGTAAAGTGGCGTAAAGTGTTTTGCGAGTTGAGGGCTTTGGGAGGGGGAGTGGCAAAAAAACAAACTAAATAATTATCTAACATTATTTACAGTCGACGCTTTTTCATGTCCTGTCTGTGGAGCTCCTGCTGTTGTGTAATCTGTGAATCGCTGAACTGTGTTTTAGCATAAAGTTTCAAGTATCCGAGTGGAGCGAATACAAAGTTCCCGTCGCCTTGGCCCGACGAGCTGACCTGGTCAGCAAGTTCAGGCCAGCAACAAGATATTGCCAGGGTCCTTTTCCTTTTATAGTTAAGTGCAAACAAAGGCCGTTAAAGAGCTTTCGGTCCGGCTTTTGTTCATCTTACAGGATATTTTAGCCTTTGTTTTTGCTAGTTTTTATGTAGGTTACTTGATGTTCTCCTCCGGCAGTTGTGTTATTTTTCGGGCTGCTACTAGTTCTTGTTTTATTTGCCTGGTCGAGGTAATGTTGATTAAAGGTTGATGAATGCCCAGTTGGCCCTGGCCTGCTTACCCAAAAACTGTTCTTATACCATATCGCCAGCTGGAGCCTTTAAATGGAATTGAAGCCAGTATTTTTAGTGCAAATAGAACCAGTAGATTGGTTATGCCAATAATTAAGTTTAGTGCTTTACTGCATAGTAGGATTTTTGAGCACGTTCCAGCCTAAATGGAATTTCATAACTTTTCTCGGGCAGAAAATACTTTTTGCACGTCTGAACAATATTGTGTAAATTAAGTTTTGTTTCGGTTGCGCTTGGAAGCAGAAAATGCTTAATAAATTCACGAAGTTTTAACTATAATTTGAAACTACTTTTTTAAATAACAAAATTTTTGGTTATAGAACAAAAGACTTGTCAAGAATTAATTGGAAAACTAATTGAAATTTTCTCCAAAATATTTTGGGTGTATATATTCTTTTTAATTTCGTGTATTCAGAAACTAATTGTCGCCTTGGCAACATTTGTAGATCGAAAAAAAAACTTTATGAAATTGTCTCTGATTTACGAAAGTTTTGAAAACAGATGCGGTCTGCAACGCTTTAAGCACGAATTATCGAAGATTCCAGTTACCTCTTTTTGGATGGGGGCACATTAATAGTAAAACTTGTGCGGCAAGATAATTTAGAAAGTTTGCTGGCTCCTTTCTGCGGTTAGAGACAAATTTAATGCACTTCAAGCCATGGCCAAGAAGAACTGGTAGTGAACTATTTTCGGTTCAATTCGGTTCAGTTCTCGGTTGTGGCTTTGGTCTTGTGTCTTGCTGCTGTTGCAACTTTATGCTGTAATTGTTGCATTAAACTTTACAGCTTCCAAAGACACAGGACAACTTGAATAGTGGGTGCTTCAAGGAGGGATGGGATGGATCGTGGTCCCCCACATTGACAGTCATTTGCCAACTAAGCGGATTACAAGTCGGCCAAAAACATTCGCATTCCAAATGCACATTTCGAGTGTCTCCGAGTCGTTGTAGCATGAAAACTTGTTAAGTTCCATGTCCTTTCTGCGTTTGCCCTTTTACTTTAGTTTGCTTAAGTAGCATAAAGTTATTAATAAGTTTCCCTCCACTCAACCACTGCAACATATTCTGCCACCCTCCTTCTGTTTGTCGGGTAAACAGCACTTTTAGCCGGCAAAAATAAAAAGCAAAAAAAAGGAGGACTACCAAAAGAGAATCTCTCTCTCGTAGACTAGCATTTTATCATTTGCGCTTCAGTTGACAGGAATATTAACTTGGCTCTGGCACAGTGGGGTTAAGCAAACAGCTAAGTAAAAATAATTAAAACTCTGACTTGACTCCTCCAAAATGACAAGCCAGCCAAGGATATTTCTTTGGCATTTGCCGCCCCCTTTTTTCGGTTTTTAATGCCCCAGCATTTCTTCTTGGCTAAGCGGATTCATTAGTTGCAATAACTGCCAGCTGACTTTTGCAGAGACAGGCACAAAGTTCATTTATAAGGGGGAAGCATAAAACATTTCTTCACTGGAGAGTTGATTTCTTCTAATTGTCGGCACCGCGGCCTTGGAACCATTATCTCCTTACATTTCTAATGCTTTATTTGTTGTTTCACCCATAAGCTTATTGATTTTTGCAGCCAGGGTTTTTTGATGATTTTCTAATGTAGCATTTTTAAAGCAATAAAAATATTAACACTTTTCCTCTATTTAAAGTCGCAAAGATTGCGCTGCTTTTCCTTGTTAAAGAGTGAAAAAACAGAAGTGGAAAATGGAAAACATCTTTTCCCTATATTTAATTACCTTCATTAAATTTAAATGGAGTTGTTGTTATGGCTCTGACAGTTAACAGACACGAAACAGACTCTCAGTCTTGCTTTGGTGTTTGTTTCACTGTTTCAGTTCTTTTTTTGCCTTGCTGAAAAAAAATTACAATGGACATTGGCCGAAAGGGAGATTTTTGGTAATGGAAACTAGAGAAAAATGTAAGCTATTTTAATAGATACTATTTAAGGAAATATCTTACGGAAAATGAGACAATTTAGATACGCTGTTGGAAAATCAGTACAAGAAATGAAATACAAGATTGAAAATTCGAATTTTCAATTGAAGAAAAATTTATATTTAATTGGGTGTTCAATACGCAAATGGGGTAAAGCAAATCTCAATTTTTATAACCCAATAAAATGCTTTTACCCACATAAAACTGAAAATATTTTAACCAGGTATCCTTTGCTGAAGAATGTTCAATATTTAGTTAATGTTCCTTTCAATATATTTCAGTTCTCGCCCTGATCTTCGTGATATATAGCCGCAAACGCAAGACGACCAAGAAAAAGAAGCGCTCGGGACCCGAAAAGGATGTCCGGGAGACGGTAATCAGCTACGAGGACGAGGGCGGCGGCGAGGACGACATGACGGCCTTCGACATTACGCCACTGCAAATACCAATCAGCGCCCAGGGAGGACCGCCGGACATCGCCGCCTGCAAGATGCCCATAATCTGTGAGTAAACATTCGAGAGTGGAGTGTGGGGTGTGGAGAGTGGAGGGTGTCCTTATGGAATGGCCAAGTAATTGGGCGGTTGTTTGCCCTCAGACCCCGTGATGACGCTGCTGCCACCTGGCCAGGAGCTGAACGTGGCCTATCTGATGGAGGAGCGAAAGCAGCGCATCGACAAGGACAACAACGCACCGCCCTTCGACGACCTGCGCAACTTCACCTTCGAGGGCAGCGGCAGCATTGCCGAGTCGCTGAGTTCGCTGGCATCCGGTAAGGGTTCTTTCTACACTCGAAACTCTTAATACTTGTTAAGTGCAAACAGTCATTTAGAAAATAAATACCTCAGAACAAAAGAGTCCATAAGCACACATTGTTTTTGCATTTAAAAAAACCTGCAACTATTTAAAAGAGCTCAAGACTATTTAAAATAAAAGAAATAATTTATATTACTGTGTACTACGAGTTTTCAACTTTATTTCACTCTAAACAAATAGACTTGTGACTTTGTCATTATCCTATCAAGTTAACAAATAAACCATTGAATAATCTTAATAAGCTTATAACCTCTTTATGTTGTATAGTCATTTTAACAGCTTACATAAAGCTTCTTAAAGGGCTCAGCATATAAAATTTACATAAGATGCAATTCAAATTCAAGTTGAAGTTTAATCCCCTACTAGACCTTTAAAATCGTTTTGAGTGTAAATTAGGAATCCGAGTGCAATCGAAACCTAATTTTGATGGCCATTTTCGAGATTCGTGAAACCTGCTAACTCGTTGGTCCCCCTTGTCCAATTGCAGGCACTGATGACGAGAATCAAGACTTTAACTATCTACAGAACTGGGGTCCACGTTTCAATGCCCTGGCCGCCATGTACGTGCACGATAAGGCGAAAGCCAAAAACGCTCCTTCGGAAGGGGGCGGGGGACCCGCGGAGGGGGCGGGGCCCCATCAACGTCGCCGTTGAGCGGAGGAGCTGGCGATGTCCTGGCGGTGGTCGCAACGGGAAGTGGAGCAGGTCCTGGCGGCGGTGGCAACGCCAGTGGGTTAATGCCCCTGCACGACGTCGACAAAGTTGTATTATAAAAATAAATAGTTAAGTTGTAGTTAAAAACGATGTTTCAGCTGCAAGCGGAATGGAGGGAAGCCCTCCAATCGAAACAGGTGTTTTGTGTATTCGTGTGTCTGGTTTAGGGTTAATTGTATGTACATGTGGCTCATTTAAGACTAACGTAAGTTTTTAGGTGTTTCCCCACTTATAAGATACTGAGGGGCTAAAATAGAAAATGAGTTATAACCAGTAAGAGGAAACTTCTTTCGTTACTTGCTAAACTGTCAATAAAAGAATACTTTTTAAAATTTTGTTGGTGGAAAAAGAATATTAAAATTGGTTTAAAATGGTTACAAATGCTTTAAGACAATTTACTTAATCTCCTGTTGTTATGTTGTTTAAATATCAAAGGTTAATTTAAATCAAAATTAAAAAAAAATACACTAATTGGGATATATTTTATCTTTCAAAGATACCATTTTCTTTCTGTGTCTTCCTTTCAAGACTCGTCTCTTCAATGATATTCAACTGAACCAACTGATAAGTCGATGAATAGTTATATAACTAAATTAAACGAGTATTTAAGCATACTACAATGAAAAAGAGTTTATAAAACTTGCTACACAATAGTTGAAGACCCTGTATAAATACGGCGTTAACTCTCTAGCACGTAAGTTGAACGAAACTAAACCGAAATTTCGCCTATCCTCCCAGAAAACGTTGAGCGTTGCAACTTTTGTGTGCCACCGACAGGGGAACGTGTCCGATTGCCACCGACCAGGTGGCACCTCAAAGCCCTGGAAACCAACGTCGAAAGCTGCCACCGAACCCACGCAGCCACAAAAGTTTGCAGAGCAGAGTAGAAATTTAATAAGAGTAAAAAATCATAACTAACTTTGGTGAAAATTAAAGGCAAGGGGGGAATCTCTACTGTAACATAATTTTGTACATATTAAATTCTGTAACTCTACAATTAAACTAAACGAAAAAATAAAGAAAACAACTAATAGACTAATTAACTACATTTAAACCTACATTTAATTAACGACAAACAGAAGCCGAAACAAAATACGAGTGTTGATCAAACCAATTTCATATTTCTGCATTTACTAGCAACTACACAACAAGTACAGAAAATGAAAGTATTAATAATAATATTGTAATATGTATTAAATTATGAGTCATACACGAAAAACGGTTAATTAAATTTACGTTAGTTAATGGACAATTTGTTAGTAGCTAGCATCTAAGCATAATTTTTTAAAAATCAATAAAGCCCCAAAAAAATATACATAAAAAAGCAGAGTAATACAATTCCATAAAAAGAACATTTCCATTGGAATATCCCCTGTATTTTTGTACGACTTCTGGGTGGCGGCCGAGCCAAACCGACAATCCGCTTGTTGACACTGCCTAATGATCCTTGGACCCTCGACTTCCGGGCCAGACATTGCGGCTCCGTTAAGTCCCGGCAAAGGTGTCCAATTGGAAGCCGCAGAGAGGAAGCCACTTTCAGCGCCTCCTCGAAAAGCGGAGTTCAGCGGAGCGTTTGACAGGCCAACATGCATTGCCTCTTACAAAAACCAGAGGCTGTCAGACGACTGGATGAGCCGACGGTTTGTGGCCCAATCTCCTCTAGGCCGTAAAAAATGTTGGGCAGTGACCTTTGAAATTTTTCGGTTCAGGTTGGCGCTTTTTCTCCCCAAGCTTCTGTCGATTTTTCAGGGGCGAACGCATTTCACAGCGCATAATAAATGAGCCGGTTTGAGCCATCGATATGAAATATGGTCACCAGCCGTCAATTTATCCCTACTCCGGTTGGTTATCCCACTTAACTTCTCTTCACGGTATGGATAAATGGATGGCTTATATTGACAGTAAAAAAATCGGTTGAAGTAAGCTGAAAATCGTGTTGTACTCACTGAGGTAATTACGTGATACGATTAATGTGCGCAACTAATTCACAATGTTGATAAGCCTATAATAAATCGTAATTTTTTTACTTTCATAGAACCACAATGTTTTTAAAACTTTATTTAAGAGGCTTCCTTTATGTTCCTTAAAGAGTACAACTCTACGCCTTTATTGCCTCTAATTTCGGTAGTCTATTGATGTTTAACATGCAATACGGCATAAATAGGCATTCAATAGTTCAAATGCCGGGAAGCAAACACTTTGGAAACCAACTAATTAGTTGCATTAACACTATATGCAACACACAAACACATAGATACGCAAATATAGCTTATTGAGTAAAGTTTATCTTACAGTTGCAACAGACAAAACCACCTAATTCAGGCTGCATTGAAAGCAAGGAAAACCCTTCAGCTTTAAACACACAGGAAATAATTAGGATTTAATATCAACGTGAATATCAAGCTTAGCTCATTCTTTAGGGATTGGGAGTTCTGTAAATTTTTGAACGGCTTAAAGGCATAAATTTAAAAGGGGTTCTAATCCTTTTTCATCTACCACAAACACTTTTCCATTGCCTTCAAACTAAAATAAATAACTTATTCATTGGAAAGACCAGATTTTACCTTTATTCTTAATTTATATTTATGCAAATATTTGGGAATCGTAGCGAGACGGAAGCACAGCTGCAATATTTGTATCCAAATTGTATGCTAATTACACATATTTTCGCCTGATTTGCTGCATGAACTTGCGTTTTACGCGCTGAACAAAATAAATTATTAATAAAAGTCATGCAATTCGCTTAATTATTTTCGCCCACGACTATTCGCAACTCTAGCCTGAAAAATATTTGTGGATTACCTTTTCGCCCACGTAATGCTGAAACTCTTGCCCTATGTTTACAATTTGGTCAGAAATTTCCATTTCCATTCGCTGCCCATTTCCAAACGAAATAGCCAAAAACATTACCCTGGATGTTGTTATTATTTTTAATTGAATTCTGGTCCAGAGGGGAAGGGGAACGCGAACCTAGGACTTAGAGCGAATGCATTAAAGGTATTTACCTCGTCATTTTGCCAGCAGTTATGGCCGGCGAAAATGCGCAAACCAGTAAATGAAGCTCACCAAATTAATATTCGTCGGAATTCAGAATAAATAATCACATTATCATCAAGCTCAATTACAAGCTCAAATATTTATTGCGAAAATGGAAAATTGAGTTGAAATGGGCAACAGAACACTATTGGAAAATATCTGCGAAGAAAATTCGTGTATCACTGCCCTGTTATGAATTAAAAGTTGCTTTCTTTTGAGGAGTCATATTTATAGAATCAAATCCAGGAGGAGGAACTATTCAATTTTCAGAAATATAGAGTCGTAGTGGACTGATTAAGAATACTTAACGTTCAGAACGCCATCGTATAATTTTACTATACGTAAGATTTAACTTTTTTAGAAAAATGGTGATTATTTCTTTTGGCTCCCATAACAGCGAGCTTTTGATACTGAGCTACTTTTAAAGCGCCATCTATGTATTACAATTTAGGACACTGCTTGACTTTTTCAAAACAAAACTGCTTTCTGTGAATTGGCGCCATCTACGTGTAATGCTTACGGAAAAAGTTTAAAAAGGGAAACCCCAGACGTTCAACACAATCGGAAACCATTTTAACACATCTGGCAATGCCAATATAGTAACATAAATGCAATTAATGTTTTGTTTGTCTAATGGTTTCGATCAAAATAAAAGGAGTATTTACGGATTAAAAATGATAACAATATATTTTTCATGTTTTTTTGAGTGGAGCTGATTTTATGTAATAAATATGTTGCACAATCAGTTGTGAAACAATTTTATACTGTAAAAGAATTAGAAAACAAAAAGCAATTGAATATATGTACATATAACTGTCAACTGAATTATAAAATTGACTATTTATATTTTAACATTATTTTGTATTCTTAAGTTTTAGATGTAAAGCATTGAAAATACTCATTAACTTGCTCATTAAGTTTTTAGCATATACTTCAAACAACTGTGCAGACCAACAAATTACATTAATATTGACACCCAGGCAACTAAAGCCAATCAAGCCACTTCATTCAAGAAAACAATTGTTAAAGAAGCGAGAAAAAGTCGAGAAAGAGGCCAGAAAAAAGAGATTCTCACGCCCAAATGGGCCGCCAAAAAAAAAAGAGCTCCTCATCGAGTAGTTAGCTCCCCGCGGAGTCGCTCTTCTGGCCACTTGCTGCTAATGCGAAACAAACGAAGTGCGGAATGTTCGGGGGACGATGGACCACACGTTGAGCATAACGATCAATCATACAATTAATAATTCAATGTGTCGGCTGGGAGACGGAAGAGGTATACCTGGCAGTGCTGTCAAAACTACCAGAAAGCCCGAAAACATCGAAATAAATACGTTTAATCAATGGGAAATTAAATTTAATTAGCGTGGCCCAGAGCCAACAGAAAAAGAAGGAGGCTGGCAGCGATGTGTTGCCAGGTTTATTTATGTATTCTAGTAAATAAATCAATTTAAATTACTAAATTGTCGCCATGACGATAACAGCCAAAAGCTTTTAAAAAACAAAAGGAAAAAAATAAAAGTTACATGTGAAAACCGAGGCTATAATTCTCTTTGTTAAATGTTCCTTTTTTTTCTTAATTATATAATACAAGGCAAGATTATTGGAATACATTTTTAAAATTTTTATTAAATTTAATGGATTTTGGCAATTTAAACAAGAAGTAAACATTTAGTTACGAAACAATTTTGCCAATAATTTTGTTTAACTCCTAAGGGTTAAGCACCATTCATTATGGGCAGCAATAAAAAATTAAATATACTTCGCTCACCGCAGAACTCAAAACTGTTGAGTGTTAAAATTCGTTTTTAATGGCAAATGAAAAACGGCGATAATTTCATGTCAAACAGAGAATAGGTGGAGAACTGGTTGGAAACGGACATATGCCGCGATACATATTTAATTAATGATGTTTTTAATCAACGCGCAATTTGTTAATAATTAAAATAGACATGCCTAACAAGCAGTCGGCAAAAAGTAAGATTATCTTAATACGTGTTAACCGATTTTTTCCGCTCTGTGCTGTTTTCGACTAAAATCAATAATGAGCTTCCAACTGGAGTCTGTTGGGGAACATTTTATTTTTCTCGTCTGGATAAAATGTTTTACGTTTTTTTTGGTGTGGTTGTCGTTGACCTTTGCCAAATGGCCGACGGTTGCCGTTCCTTTTTGATGTTTAGGTTCAAAGTGGATTACTATTTAAGGTTTATACTGCGTACTTTAAAATTGTTTATGAATATTTAGGACGGCTGAAAGAATTTTTAAAATTGAAATTGAATTCAATTTTTAATGAACACATTTTCATTTACATTTACATTTCTGATTAAGTTTGAAATTCAATTTAAATGAATCAAGTTTTATATCCTAATCTGCTAACAACTTTCACACAGTTTTGAATGACAATAAAAATGGATACTTGCTAATAACTTCATCTAGTTGTGAAAACTGTAATCCAATCAAGGCGAACAGTTTGACCTCTTTGCCATTTGTCTCCCAATAATGAAGGATACGCAAAACTCTTGTCTTGTTTTCCCCCTACTAAAAACCCTCTCAATTTTTAGTTGTTCTTGTTGGCCAGATGCTCCTCTGTTGGCCAAACTTTTGGAGCTGACACTTTTATCGGACTCGTGGTCAAAATGCAGGCAAGAGCATTTCAATTTTTTTTTCTCTTCCATACTTTTTATTTTGCCCATTTTGTCCAAAACTTTTGTGTTTGGAAGCGAACGCGTCAGTTTTAATGAATGACGAACGGAGAGGTCACTTAAAGAAATATTATATAAGTCCAATATTTTATATCTGTTTGTAAAAAAATATTAGGTTTGGTAAATTGATAAATAAAAAATAAAGCAAACACAACAATATCTGCAGAAAAACTATATTGGTAACTACACTAAAGTATTCTGCTTAAATGGCATACATTCTTAAGGCTTTTCATCAATTTTTTCTGTGTAGAACCTAAAGGCGGTATAGCTTGACTGACTGACATGGATCCCGGGACCGAACCGCATTGGATCCCCTCGTTTTCGGGCTCAAAGCGGAACTGTCCGCAACACACCTTACGCACGTCTTTCCAACTAATTTCTCTGCGCTCCTCAACTTTCTCGCCGCGCGTTTTGACCAAGTTTTCGACCCTGCCAGAAGTTTATTAACTGTCCCCCGACTGGAACTCCCCCTCGCGATTCGATGCTCTCCATAACAGCGATTCTAAACGGCTCTCACACAAAATTTTGGTAAGGTTATTAGAGGGTGTGGAGGGGGGAATGGATGGTGATATTAGGGGGTCCGAATGTTGCTGGCCGACGGCGGCAACTTGGGAGCAGTTTGAAAAGCGTGGCATTGTTGCTGCGGTCTCTCATGTTGCTGCTGTGGCGGTTGATGTTGCCCCTGCTACGCTGGTTGTTGCTGGTTTTCATGGTTGTTGAAGAGTTTGCTGCTCTTGTATCGGTTGATTTTGTTAATGTTGTCACTGGATGTGTTGCTGAAAGCTGTGGGAAAACCAGTTGCAGTTGCTGATGGATAATCTGGATCTGTTGAAGCAGCTTGATTATATTTTAGTTGAATAATATAGATTTTTTTAATCAAATTTCGGAAGAAAAAAATCAGTGCCTCAGTCGATGGAAATTGCTGTTGCATCTTGATTATATTATTTGTGGCTCCCCAAAATGTTACAGTTTCATTATTTTCCCCTTTGTTTCCCATTTCAAAGGAGGAATTACCTGTTAAGAGTATTTATCACGTCCTGGGTACGGAGGATTTATGAGTCTGTTTGCGTCCTACCTCCTTTTTAATTTTGTTTGGCTTATTTTTCAACAGGTCTTTAAAAAGGCTCATTCTCATTTTAAAGTCAATATCTTTTGATTATTTCAATAAAAACGTGCACCGATTAAAAAATTAATTACATTCCACTGCGTTACGAAAATTAAGATAAGTAAGCGAAGGAATTCAGGGAACTTTAAGTGCAGATTAAAAAATAACCTTTTCCTCAAGGGCTTATAAGAAATGCCAGAGATTTTTTAGCTTGTAGAAATTTATGATACAGTTTACAATCTCTGTATACATATTTTAATTTTCGTATCCATCCCAAACTTGTGTCTAACAATAGGCAAGTATTCCAATGATTAATGACCTGCCTTTCAGAAATGATTTGAGCTGACCATTTTTCACAGCCGAATTCCAAGTCAAAATTTTACAGTAACTCAATACCTTTCGCTTCCTTTTAGAGACTTTGGCAAACATTTGCACATAATCCGTCATAAAGTGGAAAATCAAGTAACCAAGTGATTAAGCCATGAATGGAAATAAGGCGAGGGGCGAAAGGAGTGTGATCAAACAGCGCTAGAAACGAAAATCAAACCGAAAATTATTCAATAGGCTTTGCCTTGAACGTCTCGAGTGGCCATCGGAATCGGATTGGCTTGGCTTGGATTCGAATTGGATTGGCTTCGATTGCTTTTTTTCTCTTTTTGGGCGGACTCCGTTTGCTCCACAAATGCATTTTAGTTGTTTGCCCACTGGGACGACGATTTTTCGATGACGACGACGACAAGATTTACATAAATAAGTGCGCACCAAAAGCGGGATAAGAAATCGTTGATTTTCCTCCATTCAAACACACACATATTTATTCCCCATCGAGGTTTCTTTCTTTCTTTGGACTTTTGATTGCCTTTTTTTTTGGTGCCCATTTAGACAAACCGCAACGAATTTTCTCACTTTTATCGCATTTTAATTAAAAGCTGCCGAAGCTTTGATTTCGACCACGGCAAAACTGGATTGAAAAAAACATTTTAACGGAGCTAAAGAATTTAAGAAAATAGTAATCATATCTGAGATATTTATGAACACATAAATATGTCTAATTATTTGGATAGAGGCGCGGACTTCGTATATGTTTAATATTAATAGAAAATTAGTCGAAATGAGAAACGAAATCGCGTTCTGGTGTTTTGATTAACTTTGTTTTCGAACTGAATAAATAAAATATGGCGGGAATTCTCAAAGCAAAAACCCATAAACAAGCATTTTTGAGGTTAAATAATTTCTGTAAATAAAATAACAACAAACTGCACTTTGTTTCTTCACAAAAGTTAAAATTAAGTTATAACTTTGGTTTTTCAAGTGTTTAATCGGCTTAACTGCACCGAAGAGTTTGTTAGTTTTTGATATTTAAATGAAGATTTAAAGAGGTACAAAGTTGAAGTTATCTGACACTCCTCGGACACAATAACAATTCATTATACATAATTTGTCAAATCGATGAGTCTACCCACATTAAGCCTTTTTCCTCCACGTTAATGATATGTTAACACTTCCAAAAATAGCCATTGAACCCATTTAAGGCCCCTGAAAAAGCGAACACTGTTTGTATGGAAGTGCTTCCCGAATTTCAGCCATAAGCCCCACAACTTAGCCGGCTTAGCATCCGGTAGCAGCTTGTTAGTTCGTTCTTAATCATTGCCCACTGGCCCGTTGACCATTTAGCTCTCAACGACTTCCGTTACGCTTGAAAAGAATTCTTATTTATTCGTTTTAACTTCGCTCCCCTCTTCGTCGTTTTAATTTTACCATTTTTGCGCTTGTTTTGTCAGCGATTTCAAAGAGATGATTATCTAAGAGCTTTGTGCCTGTCGGCGGCTTTGTCTCTTTTACAATACTCTATATACACATATATATATCTCGGATCCCAGCTTTTGTTGTTGCCCGACGGCAATATCTCGTCGATCGCCTTTCATAATTGTCACACATTTCCAACTGGAAAACTGGTTCCCTGATCCATGACATTCGTTGTCTTTGGGTCAGCTTTTACTATATGTATTTTGTATTTTCCCCATTAGTGCATTTTAGTGCACTTGCATCGATCGTCTGTCTCTTTCTGTCCTGCATCTGCCATCTCTGTCATCTTCACTTGCACATTTCGGTGTGACAGCTTTTTACCCAAGCGTTTTTTAATAGCGCCATTTTCGCCCCATCATGCGGCTAATGACCAACAGCTGACCGCATATTCCGCCCGATGTTTCAAGGTTGCTTATGATAACGGTACCAAGTCCGGTCCACGGGTTCAGCGTGAGAACGAACCTAGAGCAAACAGAGGGTTGATTTATGGGATTGGATTAGCGGGGCACAGGTTCATTAGTTTCGCAAATCAATTAGGACGCACATTTTTGAACATTTGTAAAGCATTGATCTGAAATTATAGCATCCATTTATTTGTTTTTGACGTCAAAACACAGTCTGACCTCCTTGACTTAATTTTTAAATATATAAAATGAACCGATAAGTGTTATCTTTTGCGCATAAATTATATTTAATGAGCAGCTTTTTAGAGTACCATAAATCAGATAAATTTACTAATTACAATTACAACTGCTAATTCGAGGTTTAATTTATAAATGTACTAAAAAAGTTATATTAATATAGATTAGTCGTGGATATTCACATTTACAATTGTCTACAGAGGTACGAATTTTTATTTCAGTAGATATAAGACATCAATAAACATTGTAATATTTTTTTGAGTACGACAAAGCCGGTTGTTCATTCAAAACATAAACAAAACTCAGCGACGTTCATTTTGCCGGCTTTTTTCAGGCACCATAAATGAACTCGCTCTCTCTCTCTCTTCGTTTATCATACCTCTCTATCTTTCTTTGTCTTCCTATCTCTTTCTGGCTCATCGTTTCAGCAGCACGTGCAGCGGAAAACAAGAATAACAAGCCAGACGCTCTCTTCCGAGGAAGAAGATACAGATACAGGGGCAACAACTGCGGATCAGCATCGCCGATGATCGTGGGTTTATTTTATTTCAGTGCTTTTCAGTTCAATTCGAACGCGCGAACGGGGAACTTCGGCGGACAAATTTTTCGTCGGAAAAGCTATTTTCATTTGGCGGGAGAGCACGTAAAATTGCATTCCGTTAAAAAACAAAAAGTGTACCTGTGGAGGTGTAAAAAATAGGTGTGGAGAAACAACGAACAGTGTCAAACGGAAAAAAAGTAAAATATTCGAATTCAATAAAATCAAACAAATAAAAAACAAATAAATATCACTTGAAGAAATATTTCCTAACAGGCTTCAGGAATCTTTATACCTGAATATTTTATTTTGTATAATAAAAGTGAGAATTAAAATAACATTTCTACTTCGAAAATTTCTAATTATACCTTCAACAAAAATAAATTAAGAACTTGAATGAGTTTATTTCAAAAAAAAAAAATTATACAATCTAGACTCCATTTTTTTTTAAGATTATATAAATTTATTTCATTCAAATCTTTTACTGTGTAATTGGGCGCCTTTGCTTACTTTAAAGTTCCCCCATTTTTTTTGCAGCCTTTAAAGCTATTTTTGGAGCTCTGTGCGTTTTCCTTTCCATTTCGAAGTCCCGTTACCGTACATTTGCATCTTTTCCCCAGCATTTCCGTTGCGTGTGCAAAAATCGACAAAAACACAACAGCAGAATGCAGAAGTGCAGTGATGTGAGAAAATAGAAGAGGGAAAATATTGTATATTTTTAAATATTCGGCCTCAAGGCGCGGCCAACAAACCAACCGACGGAAAATATAAGAAAAGACCAAAGAAAATAAAAAAAAGACCAACCCTTTGGTGATTTGCCCCCTGCTAAAAATGCGTTGCATGTGTTTCTAATAATGAAGTGTTTATTTTGAGCGCCCGCAAGTGAAATGCATTTGAATGCCTCTGAGCAGCGGGTCGAAATCAAGAGATAAATAAAATTCGAAAGTGTTTTCATATATTTTTGTTGTGCTTTTTTCCTACCCATCCTCTTTTTGTGGGTAGCCTGCAATTTGGATTGGATTATTTCCCTTGGCGGGTAAGCTCTTATCTGATATCTCCACTACCAGCCAACAAATTGTGATTTATGAACTTATTGTGAAATATTTTTGCCGCTTATGCAATCTCTCCGATTCTTCGTTGGGTGTAAATATCTTTTATTTAATGGCTATCCATCTCCGTCTTTTACTCCCCGTACTTTAGGAGATTTTATCTGTTAGACTCTTTCTTTGATGTAATTTCAGTAATTTGGTTTAATGTTTTAACAGATCATTTTAAGTGAAATGGCTGCAGGTTATTTTTTATGTTGCTTGTATCTTAGGTGGGAGATAAAATTTGTATAAAAGAAGAATGCAGATTGTCTGGAATTTGTGTAAAAGAATTAAGAGGAGTAAATAATGGTATAATCAAAAATATGATTCATGTTATTAAACATCTTATGAATTTCTTTTCAAACTCATATATCACTAAAAAATCTTAGCTGTAGCATTCCAATGTTCATCATTGCAGCTTTTTGTCACAGTTAACCCATTTCATTTTTCAACCCAAAAACTTCATTTTATCTGCCAAACGAAATCTGTCCCTAAACTTTCCCAAACTGAAATGGTACTTGATGCATTCCTGATGCTTAGTTAGCCATTTTTCTTGGGCATTCGAGGGAATGTCAACCGCTGGCCACATTGAGTCAAGACAATAACAAACAACGCCTTGGAGCAAAACTTTTAAACAAAGCCCACAAATCATATAGCACATCAGCGCCAGCAGCACAACAGTAAAACTAGGCTCTGCCACGCCCCCACCGCCCACCGCCTTAGAGAAGGGTAAAGTGCATGGGGACAAGCCGAAACCTCTGGAAACACATCCGAGCAACTATTTTGCACACATAAATCTGACTTATGACACCCACTCGTACACATACACACACATTCGGTGCGTGGGAGGCAGCTAAAAGGGGGCGTGGCAGGGCCCTTACCTAAACAGAAAAAATTACAGTACTACATTGACTTCTGTACATTAAAATCACTTTTCCCAAAACATATTACCTTTTTTATTAGATTTTAATCATTTATTTGAATTTTAAACGTTCATAATTTTTTTTAGTTAACTGGCAGTAAATAATATTAAAACCTGGATGCCACCTTCATTATTATGTTTTTTTTTTCGGTGTATATAACCATTCCAATCTGAGCGCTGCCTTGTTGATGGTGTGTCTCTGTTAACAGACCGCGAGGGCTTTTCAAAATGAAAAATGCTGATAACTGCAACAAATCACCAACTCAACCCGACTTTCGGCGACTCTTGGCGTAAATTGCAAGAATGTGAGCTCGTTCATAAAAACATCATTTATGAGGGGGAGTCTTCTGGGCCAAGAGCACCTTTTGTCTATGCCCGTGCACCCATGGCCAAAAAGTGGCGCCTAATGATGAATGCAATTGCCGCAATTTGCTTTTACTATTATGACCCGCAAAAACAGGAAAAGGGTTCCCAGGGGCAAGATGTGCAGATAAAAGGGCGAAAATGGGGAGGTGCTCCGGATTATCTGTGGACTCGTAAAATGAAAAGCGTTTTTCGGTGTTTGCATTTGCCAGTTTAATACTCGAGAGGTAATCGGGGGAATTTGACCTTTTGGCAAACCGAAAATCGTGTTTGTTGTTATACACTTGGCTTCAATTTGATATTTGAGGCTTTAAAGAGGATAAAACTATTTGAGAGGTTCAGGTTATGAGCAACTATTAGTTGAATAGGAACATATATATATATATATATATATATATATATATATACATGGTTATGAAGGAAGAAATATTTTTATATTGGTGTTGATAGTTTATACATTTTCACTTTTAAATAGATGTGTTTTCGTAGTTATTTTCCTATTTCGAGCTCCAGCTTTACTATTTCACATAACATTTCTTTTGATTTTAAATGTCACTATTAAATCGCAAGGGCATTTCGAGTTCGAGCACTCGTATTGTTGCATTTGGGTTTGCTGTCGCTAAAATTGACAGACAAATAATACGGGGAAAAATTGTTAACCAAAAAGGAATGATATACAAAACAAAATAAAGCAGAATCCGAAATGTTGGAGAGCAGAAGACGATAATGAAGATGCGCGCAAAAAACGTGACGAGCGATTTGTGTGCTGAATTGTATACATATTTTTTTCCAAGAAGTAAATAACGCCAACAAAAAATTGACAGGGAGAAATATGCCTTCGATAGTAGAAGTTGCATTCAAAAGTTTTTCGGTCCGGGAAACAAGGAATGCCATCCAAATGTCAGGCAAGCGAAGATGAAGAGGGTGAAGATGGCAGGGAAAATCGGGAGAACAAGTGCAAGACAAGACAACTTAAAATATTGTATTATCGATAGTTTTGCAATATTGCCAGTTTGATATTTGTGACACTAATGACAGCGGGAAATTCTTCCTCCCCTGAAGTTGCAGTTCAACTTTTGCTGAGTTGTTTCGGATACTCCGGGCTTATAAACGCAGTGAATAGCGACCCACAATCGGATGATTCTCTGTGCTCCATCTTCCTATTTTCTGGTGCCTCTTTCACGGTCTTACAGTGTCTGGCATTTTGCTAAATTTTTATTTGTTCCCACAGTTTGTCGTTTGGCATAAATACATCGTTAGCGGCAGTTCCAGCTTTGGACTCAGCTTCATTTTCAGCTCAGCTCTCCAGCTTCACCTCGGGATCTGGATTTGGATGTGGATGGGGATGGTGATGGGGAAAAAGTTGCAGGAAGCTGCAGACCAGACGAAAAGCTGAACTAGACGGAGACAAAAACTACAATCCGTAGTCGCAGACTTAGACGCTGTCTTAGTCGTAATAGTAGTTATTGCCTTACATGCACGTTTAATGTTCTTTGGAGGCGGTGCGACAGCTAAACTGGAAAAAATCCCAGTCTTAGGAAAAAAAAGGAAAAGCTGAAAGAAAACTTATGCAAAGTCTTTGGTACTCTATTCGTGAACGCGCACAAATTAAGTCAAGTTTATGTCTCCATACTGTGCACATAAAATGAGGTAATGGAGTTATCTCTGTGTGGGCGAAGTCATGACTAACAATTAGTATTTTGTTATTGGTTCATGGGATGCCATAAGCTATGAATTTTAAGGCACAGGTTGTAAATTCTAAATATGGATCATGTTCAAAATCATTAAGCTTTTAAATAAACAGATATGTAATTACAAATTACTCATCATCATCATTTTTATAAAATTGCATTATTCAAGATATAAATTTTTATTATAAATTTATTGTGTGGTTTACTTATTTTTCAACTGAGATCTCCAGCTTTAAAGCAAGTGGTTTCCCCTTTTTATAGGGTACACTAAACGAAAGCCCCTGTGTGTCGTGCCCCTGTTACTCAGCCTGCATCGCCCCCGCTGGAATCTACTCCCCTGAACTCTCCCCTCTCATCCCAATGGAATGGCAAGTGAAGTGTCTGTGAAATGGTGCACAAGTGAAAACAACAAATGGGTCGCCTTGTCGGAGCATCTCCGAAGTGGCTCCCAACTCGGGCTCACGTTTTTGTTTTTTATTTCGCCGTCGATTAGCTGGCAGTTCATGTCAATGTCTGTCCCACAGTCTTACTTCCCTACAGCGGCCATGTAAAGTTTTTCTGCACAATTGCTCATCACGTTGAGCCGCAGCTTGAGTTCCTCGTCACTGCGAGAATGAGAAATTGCCGCCGATTGTCACTTGTCCCCTTCCTTTTCCATTTGCTCTACTTATAAATCAACTGAATTCATAATGTTTGCAGTCCTCTTTTTCCCGACTTTAATGAAGTTTTGCCAAAGGGGTGAAGTCAAAGTGGAACCCCTTTTTAGTTCTCGGCCACTCGAAAGAGGAAGTCGCTGTTTATTTACTCGAAACTTTTTTGTGCAACGCTTCGTTGTATGCTGAAATGTGTGTTCGGGTTCATTAAGCGGGTTCTGTGGATGGAACCGCAAAAATCATTTTGAAATGCGAGCAGTTGAAGGTTGGGAGTTTATTTTGGAGATGGGATGGCGAATTTAAGATGCAGGTTGGGAAAAATTCCTAAGTCCTTTAATATGATTAATTAAAACAAAGTTTTTGTGCTATTAATTCAGTTCATATATTATTTCAGTAATTAATTTCCCAGCTTTGAATTGAACTCTCCATTAATTCCAAGAAAATCCTTGAAAAGCCGCTTAATTACCTATACAAAATCAGAAGCGAACACCTTCCCATTCAATATACACCCAATAAGCCCCCAATTTATTCAGCAATCTCGACTAGAATATTTCAATAATCCCAGCAAGCAGCAACGACTCTATTCATAACCAGCACCTCCTTGGGCATTCTCTCACAATCGGAGATGCCAAAGTCAATGCCGCAGCTAATTCGCCACGATTTGTGGAGCGGGTGGCTAGAGGAACTCGGTGGCCCCTCTGATTTGGCTACCACTTAATGCGGCCCTCCTATCGGGTCCAAATGTCCCCCGAGGTGCTGCACGTTCGCTCGACTCCGCCGTCTCCATGGGCCAATAAACATATTAAAGACGTGCCACAAAAGCAATTACTTAGGAGCAAAGGGAGGAAGGTATGTATGAATGCACAGCGGACATATGCAAATGGACTGGCATATATGAGCCCGGTCGACTAGTTTGTCAACCAATTTGAGAGGCCCGGCTCGTGAGAATCTTTCTGTCCAATGGCAGAAGGCAAAAGAACCCAGTCACGCTCGAGTTTTTGGCCCGCAGAGAGGAGTTGTGCAGGTTATCTGTGGCCCGAAAGAGTTGAATAGAGACCGGTGGAGAATGCTTTTTGCCAGAGCTCGGAGTCCAAAATCCAGAATCCAGAAACTGAATCCAGAGCTCCAAGTCACGGGGACTGAGGTGGCGGGGGCGTGTAAATAAATCTTGGGGGCAATTACCAGCCACAGACGCCCAAAACGGGCCAAGGCTAAACGGGTTCACAAGTGTTTGGCCAGAATGCTGTGTGTGACCTTTTATGGCTGCGACTCTTACCAAGAGCTCTGCTCGTTCGCAGAGGAACACGAATTGCACTGCCTTCGACTTAGACAATTTTTAAATTGTGCTCCTCCCGCTCGACTGCGTTTGGATTTATGGTCAAAAGATCTCTGACAAGTTTTGTGCCAGGAGAGCACTTTAAAAACGCTAAACAGTTTCCAGGGAAGCGATGGCAAAATTGTACACTCGTAAATAAAAGTTCAAAAAAGTAAATTGATAATTGAGTGTAAAAATGAAAAATATGTATTATAAAGTTAAATCACCATTTTGCATTCTATAGCTTACTTGATAGTTCCTTTTTTAATATATTTTTTTTAAGATCTTGGTATTCTATAATTTTTCTCGAAGTGTATCCAAGTATTCCGTGTGATTGAAGGCACGCCAAACTATGCGGTGCAGATGTACTTTATAGTGGAGCTGCCCGATCTATGGGATCTCTCGATCGGCGATCGTCCATTCGGATTCGATCCCATGGTCCTGGCCATTTATTTATTTATTTGTGGCTCTTTTCATGTCGTCAACTTGTTGTGACTTTGTTTGGCATACATAATAACATGAGGAACAGCGGCGAGCACTTGCAGCCAGCCGAGCATCCATTGGGGCCAACATAGATCACTGACTGATCATCAATTCGCTGATTCTCCTCGGCTAAATGCTTAATGCCATTGCTGTGTTGTTGCTGCTTGTTGGCTGTTTGTTTGCCAGAGCTTTATTTTGTTTGGCATGTTTTATCTGCATCTTTCATGTTCGCATGTAATTTACTTTTGACTCGCCATGATCATCAGTCTTTAACCCAGGCGCTCTTTCTGCGCATTTTCCAGTTAATTAGCTTTTGACTTGTCGCTGATTTGATTTGGCTTTGATTTGCGTTGGCAGTTTCGCGTTTCCACTTTGGGTTTGACTGATCTTCTTCACTATGCCGTCAATTGTTCATGTGAAAAGCAAAACGTGAATTTTTTTAAGTGCTTAAATGGAAATTGAAGTGGAGTTAGTTGCCTAACGAGTCGGGAAATTATCGGAAGACACTAAGCCGAAGCCGAAGAGTGTGACAGAGGGCCAGAGAAATAGACCGATCAATTAGGTAATTAGAGCTATAAGTACTGGTTGGTCAACTTGTGGATCGCTTTTTCTCTGGGAAGCCACGAGGAAAACATCGCAGACAGAAGTATTCGAAGTAGTTCAAGAACTTATTGAGTAAGAGTTCCCGAGAAGCGAGTGCAAATAAAAGAGATCAATAGGGAAACTTAATAAAAAAAATTCCTGGAATGTTTCAAGTAGCCATTAATTGCCAGAGAAGAACTATTTTTAAAAGTCTAGCGAATTGTGGGAATAACTTAATAAACTTTGTACTATCTTTTATTTTTGTTCTACTGTCGAGTAGCTTTTGATCAACAATTTAACACCGTTATTCAATTACTTGGGTAAAACTATTTTAAAAAGTAAAACCAATAAAAAAAACTACAAAGTTTTATCTTCTCTTGCGCATCGAGTTAACCCAAAAATGCCGCGATTCAAAGATTTATATCGCCAAGCATCGCAGACAAAGACAAATTGCTACATTAAGCGATAAGCGATCTAAGAGAAATAACAACAATTAATTCAATTTGCATTTTGTTTAAATAAACAAGCGTGCCCCAAAGAAAAAGGGAGACAAAATGTAAAATGTAAATGATAACAAAACAAAAATGAATTTTTTGCCATGCATATGCAAATGAAAAGTAAGAAAAAACCAATACAAATTGAGGCAATGTGAGGGATTGCCGATGGCGGAACCTATCAAAGCCCGAAGCAAAATAGTTGTCGGCATGCGATTTTATTGACCATTTCGGATTCAATTAAGGGTAATTTAATTTCAATAATAACTAGATAGACAAGGGGCCAGTCCCCTGAATGAACACAAAAGATACACATGTATCTGTATCTCTAGCCGTATCTGTATCTGCTGGATATGGTCGACATCAACATCATTGCGGTTGCTGATGATGAGTTTGAGCCGCAAGCTTTGGATTTCGGTGGAGAGCGTGTGTGCGCCTAGTTTCGGTCACAGTTACAGTTATGGGCATATTGCCAATGCTTATACTACACACAGAAAAAATATTTTAAAACAAAATAAGCCTATCACTTAGTTTAGTTTGAAGTGATTTTCCCCAAATCCTGGAGCCTATATATATGCGTTTTATGAAATTAAAAGTAAATTGTTTTTCTTACAAAAATCTTTTTTATTTCAGTATAAACCAAGTAACAAAATTTGCTTCTCTGTATAGTGATTGTAACTGGTTTTTGGCTCTGATTTGAATGTTGCGTGTCCCATACTCTTGATGTTGCCTGCACTTCTGTGGGGCAAACGACAATGACTTTATGAACACATTCTTTGAGCCAATTTTGGATTGTTTTGATACTTATGATCGTAATGGTGCGGGTTTTGTCTTATTCGAGATTGAGGAAGTGTGTTTGAGTAATGAGTGGGCAATCTCTGATTTTATGAGGAAATGCTGAGGTGAGAAAGTAATTTGTGCTATGAATAATTGCAGATCGTTGTTTTGATGGACAAATAAGTGTAGAAGAAACACAGTACTTTCATCATTAAAGAGCTTTTACAAATTTCACTTCCACTACAAATACTCTTTTTATTGAAATATTTACCAAATATTTTAATGATATCCCCCATCAACCTCAAACCACGGGTAATATTGACACACACCTGTCCAACCCTCTTCTCCGCCAGCATTTTTTAATTTAATTTACCTGCCACCAGCTCAATTTCAGCTAATTTGCTCATCACTTGACCAAACACTCCAATCGGGCCGCAGAAAAAGTAAACCCTAAATAATTTTGTGGCCCCTGATATGGGATCAGGTCACTTGGGGACGGGTTTTTGTTGTGGTCAACTGGACAACTGGCTGCCGCTGTTGGTTTTTGTATTTAATTTTCTGTTTTGGTCGCGTGCACCGTCTGCTGGTCATGATGTTTTTTTTTTTTTTTTTTGGGGCCAAAACAAAAGACGGCACACGCAAATGTGTTTCGATTTTTGTTTGTTTCGCTGCGTTTTGTTCGACATTTTGTTGGGTATTTTTTTTTGGCGCCAGTGCGTGTTGCATGCGTTTCACCAAAGCACAAAAAAAAAAAAAAAAAACAATTTATGTGCAGCTAACAAAAGAAGGAAAACCGACAAGAAAATTATGACAAAAACGGCAGCAGCCGTGAAAATGTTTGGCTTCGACCATTGCCAAACACACAACGCACATTGTATCTATGTTAATTAATTAACAATTAATTAGGTGCACGACCACGACATCGACCCCGACGAATTGAATCGATGACGTCGCTAATGGTTAATGATGACTTTTTGAAATTTTTGTCGGACAGCGGTTTTTTTCTTAACTTTTATTTGGGTTTGGCCCCGTTTCCCCACACATTTCGGGTTCGTTGGGATGGCGTGTCTAACCGAAATGTTTGGCCAAGAAAAAAGGGAAAACAAAGGCAAGAGGCAAAGAAGCCGCTGAAGTTGCCACCACTGCCCCTGCCACACATTTTATTTATTTTTTCTAAACTCATCTCGTGCGGGTGCTGCAAACCTTCCGTGTGTCGTTTTGTTATCGGTCGCGTTTATCAAATGCGAGACAGCTTTTTATTAGACAATCCCCGTTGCCCGACCCGATCCTCTTTTTTGAGGCATATGAAATTGATTAATACAGCATGATAAATATTTTCGAATTCCGTTCAATCCACTGATATCTTTGAGCTGCCATTAAGCCCATGATCTATAGTTGTTCGATAAGTTTGTGTATGTCGGGGTGCAGCCTCCTTTGATAATGACGAATCGAAGCGTATCAAAAACAATTTTTGTCGAAAGTCTTGGGTAATGGATAAATGTGAACTTTATCTCGGGGAAAATGATTAAAAAATTACAAATTAAAATCGGGCAAGAAATCATCGGGGTCTCGGATTAATCTAAAGAAAATATCATGGGAAAGTAGAAAGCGTTGAATTTTAGATTTCCTAGTAAATCAAAGAGACCAAAAGTAATTTAAATGGTTTTCACCCAAACTGAATTGGGACTTAAAGAAAACACAAACGCCTAAACCGAGCATTTAACAAGTGCAAAATCTGCGAGTAAATCTGATAATCTCAGAGCCTTACCACCTCGAAAACAAATGGTTTAGATAAGCTTCTGAATGGCGAAATGAGTCAGAAGGGGAATGCTCTGGCCAAGCCCAGAGTACAAAACAACTTCCGCCCGAAAGTAAACTTTCGCTGGCAGCAAAAAAGGGTTTACATCTACAGGGTTAACAAACTTCGCGCCCAGGCAATAAAATTCAGCAGGGCGAGGCTTTTCTTCCCCCTAAATCACCAAAAGCATAATACAAATTGCTTGCATGTCTGGGCATTTTATGATAATGGCCAACTTCTTCAGACTGTTAATTAATATGTGCGGAATGAGTTTGAAATCCTAGCGATTTGTCTGGCCAAGCCCAGCTTTTCGGTAAGGCATTTGGAGCATAAATGACTGATTAATAATATGGTAAAAAGATATATCGTTTTATTTGTCACAGATAAGCATATTTATATGGGTAATAAATCAAAAATAAAATTAATTAAAAATAATCTCAAGCATGGGTGGAAAATCAAAGCGTGAAATGGCTTCCTTTTTGATTAATAGAATGATTGGTTGCTTGAGGCATATCAGGAAGCCTAATATCATTGTAGTATTTTTCAGTTTTCCTACCTTTTTTATAAATATAAAAAGATAACAAAAACATTTAAATGGTATTGCTTTTACACTAAAAAGCGGGCTTGAACCTTCTACATGTTGTAAGAGAGATACAAATCAAGGTATTTTCAAAACTCACCAGTGATGAAACATCACAGTGTTCCAGAGAAATGATAAATGATGGAAAATATGCCCAAGGAATCATTTTTTATGCTACTTGTTATTGTATTTTTTCCCTTAACGGAAGTCAGTGAAGAAATGCCGATATCATCACCATCATTATCATAAACGATACAAGTCACAATAATAATAACAATAACAAGAGTTTTTTAAGAGGAACTTATTTATGCAGAAGCTCTCTAGAAGTTTTCGAATCATTTATGCTACTTTAATTCTTATGACTTCTTAGAATATTTCGCTCTTATCTCCTTATATGTTTATACAAAAGTTTTTGTTTATGAGGCTCTCCGACTTAAATGGAGCAAACCACTCACACAGTGGTCACAGCTGGGGTTTTCGGGGGTTGAGAAGGGCATATACATTCAATATGATAAATGGTGATGTACGCAAATTTGTTTATGACTCCAGGCATTCTAATTGATGATCATGTGTGAGAGTACTTTACATTCTCCATTCTCAAGCGCAGCTGAGAACTTTTAGGTTAATCGTTTCATGTTGCAAGTTTAACACATTTCTTGTTTTCCCCACGGAGGTGGTAAGACCGGCCTAACCTAGTTGCACAAGTCGTTAAGGTTTCTTTCTGTTTTTTATGGCATTGTAAAATCATCCCTAATGACCCAATTCGGTAAGCAAATTAAACCGCAGGATTTATGCTGATTTACACACGAAGACTCCTCCCTCTTCTCCCTTTTTTTCAGCTTGAACCTTAACTAAGCCCATAAAACAGCGCCGAGAACAAGGCATAAAAAAGGCCAAGGGGCAGCTCGAGGGAAATAAATCAATATTTAAATTTTATTAGCCACGTTCAACGGGGCGTATGTGCCACGTTATCATCATCATCAAACGTTGGGCGGTTGTGCTCGGCAATTGTAATTAATAGTTAATGTGCCGACGTATAAATATATATAATTTGCTTATTTTGTGCAGCAAATATTTGCTTAACCACTAATTTACACACAACACTGACCATGCGGGCCCCAAAGTTTTACGCTGGCCACAGGCAACGGCTTTAATGTATTTTTTAAATTTATAATGACAGGGGCATGATGTCAATATACGAATATTCTCTGAGGGCTATTTAAATTATGAAAAAAGGTGGGGAGATTGAATGACGCCAGTGAAAAAATGGTTAATGAAATATGAAACATTTTATATGATTAATCAATTGGATTTGGGACTGAATGGGTTTACGGAGTACACTGCAAGAAATAGATTTAATAACAGCATATTTATTGTTGAATTTCGAAACTTACATTTTATAATACCTATGTGTTCTTTAGTACTGTATTAAATAGTCTCCTTGTCAATACTTTGTTATTTTAAAAGATCATTATTCGTCTCAGGCTTATCGACAAATTACTTTATGAAATACTTAGCAAGGGGGGAAAGTAGACAAAATAGTTTTATTTTTTCGCTCACACATTCTCAGGCACTAAACGAGGGAGAAAAGTGGGGAGTGCTCGATTCTCGATGGGCGGCAAAGATAATGATTGTCTTGCTCGGATGCTTGCTCAAGTGATGTGGATGGGGTGGTGGAAATGTGGGGGTAAATGGCACTCATACATAATGATTATGGGGCCACTTTTCTCATAAAAATTCAAGCGGCAGCTACACGATAATGATGTTTATGGATGGATGGAATGGGATACGAAATGCCACTGATGATGTCAAAACAAGCAACAAATTGGGTTCGACTAGCAAACACTTGTCATGAATTGAATCATTGATATTTTCCCTGATTACGCTCCGCATCATAATCATTATATTTTATTATAGTAAAATTTCGGCTTTGTTTTATCTTTGGGCAAACAAGCACACAGAACGCTCCAATAACAAAGGTAAATATACTGGAGGACACGCAGGAGCTCTTCCTTTGTCCTCCTGATTTTCTTGCCTTTACAGAAACTGAAGCACTCGGGCTCTCCTTTGAAATACGAGGCCTGCAAGTGTGTTCCGTCTTCTCAATCCTTTCCCTAAATTCTCAGGCCAATCTCCAAGGAGTTCCGCTTTAATTTGCTTTAATTTGGTTAAACTAATTCAAGAGATATCTCGGAAGAGACAAATTTTGAAGATAATTGGGTTAAATTAAACAATTAGGTAAGTTAGGATTCGGGGAAGTTTTAATTGAAAGTTGGTTAATTTTAGAGCTATTAAGCTTTTCAAAATAAATATGTTGAGTTTAAGCGTTCATTAAATTTAAAGAAAAATGTAGTCGAACTTAAATTTTGCAGTTTATTAATTGTAGAAGGCGCTTTAAGCTAAAAATAAATACTTTTCATTGTATTTTATCATTCGGCCAAAATAAACCAAATAAACATTCTCGTTAAATTTTCATTGATTCAAAGTTATTCCTCTGAACAGTAATTCCCAAAATTAAACCAATAATTTGCAAATGTGAATTTTTGTTATTCCCGCTATTTAATAGCCTCGCGCAATCGATTGGCTGGCTGTTTAACTTTCGCCATTAATTTTAAATTAGTTTCCATTTGACGCCACTCTGGCTTTGAGAATTTTATTCCGCAAGCTGACCGCCCGGGATTCGATTCAATTTACCCACACCGAGCAGACAATGCAATATGTTTATCAGTTTATTGATTTTCGAGGGTGCAAACAAACGAACTCCCCGCTCGGAAATGTGTATCCACATGTGCAGTTGGAGGTGGAAGCTGGGGGAGAACTGGCCAAGACTTATGTCAAATGGCACAAGATCAAATATCCTGTGGTTAAAATGCGATTCTGTGATAAATGGAACGCACATGTGACAGAGGGGAAGTACAAGCAAATAAAGTTGGGGCACTGGGGCCATAGGTTCCCAAATGGGGTCGTTAGAATGCATACCCGCCCATCAATAAGGTGACCATTTTCCCGGGAAAACTCCTCCATTAGTTTCCTTTGGCGAGGATTTTCTCCACCACAGGTTCATGTCCGTGTTTGCGTTCGAAATTAAATTGCAATTTCCAACTTCCTTGGCCATTCCCATTTTTATGGGATATACGCTGCAGCAGACCCTCGTAGCTTTGTTCCCAACTGCAGATACGTGCAAAGTGCCGGTTTTAAACCGAAAAACAAAAAACAGCAAAAAAAAAAGGTGAATAAGAAGGGGAAATAGTTTTCTCAACGCTAAATGGATAAATGGAATGGCCGGGTTAAGATAGCTTTGGCTTGATACTCGAGTATTCTCGGTTACCGCTGCGCTTAATGCATTTGATTTGCACTCGGTTGTGTCTCTGTCATCCATTTCTCCTTTTCTTTTTATATTCCTTACCTGTCCGCTTGTCATTTTTGTTCATGCCACAAACTTTGGAGCACGGGAAGTTAGGGTATTTCGTTTTAATAAAGTCCTTATTTTTACTATGTTATTTTACAAACTTTTTTTGATTATAAAAATACAGCTGAAACTCTTTTTCATTGTAATGCAGAATACGTGTATCGTGTTTTGTTTTCTACACTTTTTGTTGCCACTATGTGAAAAAGTAACATAATCATAGTATTGAATTGGAAACTATACTTTATTAAAAATAAACTAATTTCTTTTTATTTTATATTCGCTTAATTAAAGTAAGACGTAGAGGATATTACTCCACTAATCGCAATTACAATTCATATTGTGTTTCTATCAGTAAGAGCATTCAAAACTCGTCGTACCTGCAAAGAAACTTTCTCTTCCTGTGTACTTCCCTCTTTTTTCATGCAATTTTGTAACTTAACTAGGGTTCATTCATTTAGCAATGTCAACAGTTGGCTGACCAGAGGCGTCGCCTTTGTTCGAATGCCCGAATGAATGAGCGAATGCCCGACTGACTAACTGAGTGATTGAATGGATGAGCGCTGTGTTTGGGTTTGGGTTCGTGTCAAGTGTCGCAGGCAGCGGAAATCCAAAACCCAGTCACTTTGCCGACTGCTGACCAACAAACTAACTGGCTGACTGACTGGAATGAATGGAGAAATGGGCGTGCGAAATCTGTGAGCAAAGAAAAATGATACCATCCAAACTAACTGAAATGGAATTGATAAATGATGAGGCGAATGTTGCAGGGGAACCCAAGATACTGCTGACCATCAATTGTCCGCAAGACAAAAGGCACGATGCATTCATTAAACATTTACTGCCGGCAAATAATTGCAATTGGAAGGAGAATGTAATACTTACATACAGATGAGGTCAACGTTTAAGGACTAAAGAAAAAATGTAAATGTTTACAAAATTCATTGAGCATAATAATGTTGAAATGGATTTATTTTCGTTATAC
The DNA here is from genome assembly GCF_018152265.1 of Drosophila ficusphila. Classification (NCBI taxonomy): domain Eukaryota; kingdom Metazoa; phylum Arthropoda; class Insecta; order Diptera; family Drosophilidae; genus Drosophila; species Drosophila ficusphila. Next base: position 2,869,014 of record NW_025064016.1, read on the forward strand.
AATACAGAAATGAGAAATTTAAAATAATTTAATACTAAATAAAGTAATAGAACTTTTAATTTAACCGCAACTGTTATGAACATACAAATGTTCCTCTGATGAACTCCACTTGACTTTAAACAGCACCCAGGCCTGCAATTAATTTCACTTTCAATTTACTTTTAATTTCCCCATTTAACGGTCAATGTGTTGAACGAGTTTCAAGGAAGCCCAATGCAAATTAATTTTAATTACCGTCATTTAGATAACCAAATGAACTTGACCAGAAAAAGGCCAGTACCCAAAATGAAAAATTAAGCTTAGCAACGCTCCAGTGAATTTAAAGCGGATCTGGAAATTTTTAAATCAAGCCGCTCAAATCTGTGACTACACTAAAAATCAATTAGCCCTTCTCAATTATTTAGAATCACAAACTTCCGCTTTGAACTTTCGTGCCAGCATCTGCTTTAATTTTGTGTTTTCTATTTTCCGGTCAGTCATACATTAGCAAAATAAAATGTTAAATTTAAGCGTTTGTATTGGAATATTAAACTGCATTTACATTTTTTAATTTGTAGAACGTTGGTTTTTTACCCTTGCTCATATCAGAATTTTTCAAGTCTGCTGACTGTATCCCCAAAACTAGAGATTCACGGCCCATAACTTAGGCAATTTTCATCCGATTTCCAAGTGGCGTACCTCTAAACGTTTGTAATGCAATGCATAATTTTACCAATTTAAGTCATATTTCAAAATGGCATACCTTAAAATGAGTGTGATCAGACTTCTCATTCAAAGTTTTTTATGCTCAACCAATTATTTGGTTAATATTTATTTCCATTTTGCATTTGTGAGGTAATTAAAGGCAGTTGGCTTTTAAGTTTATGCAAAGTAGCCAAATTAAATGCAAAACTTCTGCATATTTTCCCGGACTCAGAAAGCATTTAAATCCACTTAAATAAATCCCCAGCACTTTATTCTCCTACCCTCCATAGATTGAATAAAATAAACTCTGAGAACTTTTGGCTAATGCCTGGCTTTTACTTCGCTTTTCTCATTTTGCGGGGGATGGAAAACTTTTGCACCAGTGAAGGGGAAAAACAATAAACGCTCAAGTGGTCGCTCTTGTATTTCGTATTTTTTCGGAGATGAATTTTTGGCAATTTGCCCCGCCAAAAGTTATTAATAATTAATTCACTTATACCTCTTAGTCGGATGGCTGCACGAAAGCTTGGCAAATAGTTTTTGCACTGCACTTTACATATATTGAACGGAGGTCCTTGTGGTATCTTCTTTATGTGTGTGCGAGTGTATGTGTGTCTCGAACAACAATTTTATTGGTTGCCTGGTTGGTTCAATGTTCTTGTTGTTGGCCCATATGGCAAGTTCAAGTCAATCCCAGTTAATGCTTGTTATTGCTTTTTTGTTCTGCAGCTAAAATCCCATCCTGTGTCTGGTCTTCCCTTCTGCCTGCCCATTCTTTATTGACCAGTTGACTTCCTTTAACTCTGGCATTTTAACAGATTTTTGGCTTTTGGCCTTTTGGTTTAGAACCTATCAGCCATGTCCTTGGCATTTAAAACTTGCATGCACTGGCTTTTGACACTGACAGGGCTTGATGCAAGTGCAATAAAGATCAATTTCAGGCATTTTGTGTTCTGGAAAATACAGTGTGTGTTTAAAAGTATATAATATTAAAAGAGCTGTAAATATAACTGTGAATATATTTATTTGTTACCGTAAAAATTATAGATATATATTTTAAGCATTATAGTAGGTATTTAATCAGCTTATAAAGTAGTGAGTTTGAAGAATATGCTTCTAAAAATAATACAATGATACAAACTTTAATCCAACCGAAACAAAATAAACGCGATTTTCCCCCGCCTAATGGAAATATGAAATTCAAATCATTTAATAATTAATGAATAAACAAAAAGAAATTGCGCAAAACCGAATGTGCATGGCAATCGACCAACAAAATGTATTCATCGAACTAACGGCCAACAAAAACATTTCAATTCGTTTATGATCAATGCAAAATTTATTGTGCAATATTGCAATGGGCTTATGTACCCGCCGCAAAAACTAATTGCAAAAGAGCAAAAAGATGAGACAGTAAATTAAAATGGTTCAAAAACGCAATGAGAAAGCGGAAGAGCTCCTGTTGTTGCAACCAAATGAAAAGCAGACATATAAATTACCCACAGACAAAGCTGGACGTGCGCAATGTCTGACATTGAAAACAGCAAAAAGTTGGCAAAATAAAAATATTTGGGGGCAGAATCGTGCTCAAGTGCCGCAGCTCTAATTTATTTCTGGTTTTTCGGTCCACTCCAATGGTGTTTTTGCATGCGACAACGGCAGATGATACTCTGACCGTAGAAGTGGACAAAGCTTAATTAGCAGAGTGAACCAGACACTTGAAAGTTTCGGTTCTGGGTGGTCGGAAAGCCCCTGCAAATGCCATCAAGAACTCATTTCCGGCAGGGCGAAAGGCGAGTGAGACTTCCCACAGGATCGCATGCAATTGCAACAAATTTGTAGCCATTAAATTATTAAATGGAGCGCAAATAAAACGCAGAGAAAAGGGAACAACAATTTAAGGGGAAAAACTTCTTCCTGCCTAATCAAAAGTTGCCAGCACCAAACCACAGTTCCCATCGCATTTTTTCAGTGCTGTCAACTGTAAAATGTTAAAAAAACTAGCTAGTAACTTTATTTAGGATTAATATAAAAGGAATAAGAATTAAAAAACTATTTATATTTTACGCAGTGTTTTATCAGCTTACGTTTGTCTAAAAAAAAAAAAAAAAAAAAAATTAAATTTGGCTAGAAAATAACTCTCATGGCCACCTTGTTTATTTTCCTAGTTTTTCTATATTTTTCCCCAACTGGTTTTTCCCTCTAATTATGAGCGTTGTGTTTCTGTTGATTAACCTTGCCAGGATTTCCGAACGACAGTCCGGCGGCAGAATGTATCTGTGACTACGAGTCTGTACATCGTATCTGCATCTGCATGTGGGTGCCCCTACTTAAGCTAGTTCTTTTGCCAGCTCGTTCATTCTAATTGAGTTTATGAGGCCCTGACAGGAGGGGTTGGGAAAAAGACTCACTCGTAACTCCCGGTGCCTTATGTTTTTGCAGTTACCTCTCACTTGTCGGTCACATTGATGCATGGCATTTTAATGGAAAGGCAGCAGGAAAATGAAGATTAACTTGTTACCAGAGGGAAGGATTTATGGTTGGAGGGAGTGCTGAAAAGAAAAGGCAACTGAATATTGAAGGACAGTTGAGTAGGAATGCCGAGGGCTTACTTTGCTGTTTTAAGTGCGAAAAGCTGTGTTTCTATACAGCTTTGAATCAGTCTTTGAATAAGGCAACACCTACAAGAGAACTTGGAACTACATAAAGAACAAAATATATTTTGTAAACTATGGCAATCTGAAAATTATATTTTCTTTATTTTCTGTAACCGCAAACCGATATCTTTATTTCATAAATTTGTAATATGCAAAGTATATACCAAAATCAAACTTCATTCCAACTTTACCAGCACTCTTTAGGGTCCGGCTCTTCAACAAAACCAATTTGATTACCATTTATACATAATGCGCCATAATGTAATATGATGTGTAAACAATAAGCTTGGCATTAGAACGAATCCTGTTTCCACCTCCCCCACCCAAATCGAAGCTCGAGAAAACTTTGACTAAGCCGCAATACAAACTCAAGATGCTGGCCAGAGATGAAAATCAATTTCCACAACTAAACTGAGTTTAGCAAAAAGATGGCCACAATACGATTCGAATGCCGACAGCCAGAGTCTCATCGTTAGGAGTTGAGTTAGAGGAAAAGGAAAAAGACTCCTTCCTGTTTGGCTTGATTTGCTTTTCTTCGTTTTTATATATATATTTTCTTATATATGTGTACCCAAGCCTTTGTTGTATTGGAAAAAGTTTATCTCAGAGTAAAAATCTATTAAGAAAGTTTTGCCACAACGCAGCAGTTTGGTTATGGTTTTTGTTTTCTTGGCCAGGCTAGAAAACTGTAAAAGTTGCACTTGGCTTTATGAGTTAGTTGTGCTCTGGATTTGGGTTCGGATTCGGGTTCTCGTGTTCACTGGTTGGGGATAAGTGTTAGCGATAGGCCATAGAAACCTCGGGAACAACACTTCGGTATCCCCGGGATTCCACTTGGCACAAAGTTCAGTCGGCTGTGCTGCTGCCAAGTTGCCAAATTAGTTTTGCATTGTGCATTGACATAATTTCCCCTCGAGCATGTTGTTCTCAATTTGTTTTCATCATTTTCCCGCAGGCATTCCCAGAGCGCGCTATTGAGTTTTAATTAACAAAGTTGCCGAGAACAAAAGGCGTTTTGTAATTATAATTTCATTTCCACATTTCTAAGACTCTCTCTAGCTGCTCGCTGGTTCCTTCATCAATGCCAGACATATCAATTGTCGTTATTTGTTAGTGTCACTCCTAATAGACCCCCGAAAACAAACACCCATCTTGGAAATCGAGAATGTCTGGGTGGTGCCCCTGAAAGTCTGCGGAAAGTGCTTTGAAAAATTGCTTAATGCGCTCACAGCATGGGGGAAAAACCCCGGGAAATAAAAAGGACCAAAAAAAAAAAAAAAATGGTAGCGAAAACTTTAGATATTGCATTGCTTTTATTTGGATTTCTTTAAAGTTCTTCTCACTCGTTTTTATATCCCCCGCTTCCTGTGCAGAAGCTTCTGCTGATGCGTGTAAACTTTGGCATTTGCGCAAAATTTAACAGACAAGCTGGAAAATGGGGAAAATGTAAAAAGGGAAGTACAGAGTGCAAACCTTGAACTCAGCTTGAGAGAAGACAGTTCCACAAATTTTATGATATTTTTATTTGCCCTAAAAGTGGGGAATAATGACTCGGAGGCGTACTTGTCGTAACTCCTCGCGAAATTAGCAGTATAAAAACTCATTTTATTTTCCACATATTTACTTTTCACTTAAGCAAATTCATTAAAACCAACTTACTACCGAGTACATTTTTCAGCAGGGCCAAGTATTGTGTATTTTGTTAAACCTTGTGATAGAGTAACTCTCAGATTCCAGACAATTATTTTTGCCCTAACACTCCACGATTTTCTTATCATTTTATGTTTTTGTAAGACACTCTTGCTAATGGCTTTCAAATAGTTACTTATTTGGCCTGACACTTTGACAGCTAATGATGAAATGACAACCGGAAGCATTAAAGATAATAAACAGCCGAATAAGATACTGTACTTTACAATTTTAATAAATAAATAAAGAGATTGGCATTAACAAAATGTGTCATCAAATTACGACACTTGAGCGGCCACCAAAATTTTTCGCCAAACAGTCAAGTTTACGTTTGAGACCCTGAGCTCAGAGTCCGGGTCTTGTCAGTAAAAAAAAATACAGAAGTGTGAGGAAATTGCAGGACATGTACGTGACTCAAGTTGAGTGTTAAGCCACAGGAGCGGTCGAGAAGTATACTGAAAACAGCAGGATGTCTGCATGTCCTCCGACAGAGATGTCAGAATTCTTGGACATTTCTATTTATTTAAAAATATTTTTTGGGTGCGCAGGATATTAATTTTTATTGAATGTGTTATTTAAGAGATATATTTTTTCAATTGCTTAATAAAATGTAAATATTTAGCTAACTTCTGTGTCCTGCAGCTGGCATCTCCGTATCCCGCCTTTTCACCCTCCTTCGAGTGGTTGTTTTCTCCTCCTCCGATTGTTTGCTCTTCGCGGAGTTCTCAGCTGATGACGGCTCCTGCCCGCCTGCTTTGCTGGGTGTTGAGTGTGGTCCTTAGCGATGAGACGCGATACAGGCGATGTCAGACGCTGGTCAGAAATGTCTCTCACCTGGTAACAGGCCAGACATTACGGGCAAACCAAAAATGCGGGGGATAATGCGGCTGCGAGTTGTTTTCGCAAAACGAAGATAAATGCTTTAATGCAAAGCTTAAACGATGTTGTCACATCGAATGACAAGTGCATTTAAAGCAAAGCCTGGAAAACACAATAAATAATTAAATGATAAACAAGAAAAAATGAAATCTTACAACATAAAATGGAAGATTAAACAGTATTTTTGAATATTTAAAAAGTAGAAATACATTTTATGTAAAAATCGCAGAGTGGTTTACTTAACTATTAATACCATAATCTGCTTTGCTTTCCATTCAAAACAATCCTACTAAATTTCTCACTAACTCTGCGACATTTCCCACACAAAAAACAAAACTATCCCCAACTTTTTAATGCCTCCCTATGGCACTTCCTCCCCTAATGTTCCCTCTGAACAGTTTATAGATAATTCCTGTTTAGTATCCCACGCGTTCTAATTGCCTCTTCCCTTAGGTGTCGTTGAAGGAACATAAATTAGTGACAAATTCATTGATATCGACACATATCGAGTGTCAGGGAGTGTCCGCGCAGGTCCTTTGATGACTAATGAAGCGCTGACAAATGAAACGAATGTCACAACAGTGCGACAAACGAAGCGAACTCTACTGAAATTGTTGCGACATAAAAATGCACTAAAAAAAGAGCGAGGAAAAGAAGTGGCAGATGTTGACGAAAGACAAAGCATTGATCATTGGGCTTGCGTTTGGTATTGTTTTGGGGTTCTTGATCCCAGACCCTGTAATTATATTTAAAGCCGCAACCGCACAAAAAGATGCTGGTCTGGGCAGCCAATAATGTCATCATCATTACAAACCCGGACATGTTTCCCATATGGATGAGCGGGATTAAGCACTTTCGGATAAAGTCAAAACAATAAAAATTAAAAAGAGCAAGAGCGTGTGCGCATGCGTGGCCTCTGTCATTTTACAGTCCCCATTCCCACAGAAAGGTCAACTGATCCAAACGAAATTGAACCTTTTATGAGGGCGAGGGCGTCTCACTTTTGCCTGCCCATATGCTCATCTTTGTTTTTCAAAAACATCCAGGGGAATAACTCATAAAGTAAACATGTGCCGGCAATGTGTGGCCAAATGTTGGGACAGTAGAAAGGAAATAAGGAGCTGGGGATTATATCTCGAGATCCCCGGGACACGAGGCAACTTGAGAACAGAACCTTTTAATTGGCGCGAGGTGAGATGCGGTTCACTTCAAATCCGATACAATCCAATCAATTCTTATCGAACACGCGATGCAATCAGGAGTGAAAAGCAATTATATTCCGTTGCCGCTTCTCGTCTCACTTTATGGAATTTTAATGAGTGAAATAATGCCAAAGGAACGCAAAAAGTATCGGCTAAGAGTCAACAAGAGTGGCAAAAAAACTGGATGAGAGTGGTATGAAACCCCCGTCAGTGTTAACATTTTCGCTTAGATTTTTTGTTTATTTTGCCACCACTCTAATAAAACAACCGAACGCGCTATGAATATCAAATTTGGTGAAAATATTCAGAGAATGCATAGCCTCTAAATATGAATAAAAACAAAATTGCGAACACAAAATCGAAAGAAAATGAAAAGTTGATGGATGCCACTGGGTTGCGTTTCGGAAAACTTTTTGGCTTAAATAAATATAAAAGTGTCTAGACGGGGACTTATGTCCAGAAATAAAATATTATCTTTATCTTTTTTGGTAAATCTCTTTAATATTTCTTCAATAATTATTCCCTAAAAGTTTTATTTTTAATCGTAATATTTTATTTTAGAAGAAGTAATAAATCAATTAAATTCATTAACAGTTATACGTTTATTTGAAACCCTTTGTTTCTTTAAAACGGCTTAAGAACTGTTTGGTTTTCCGAAGAGTCAAGAAATGTAAGAAATCCAACCGCTAAGCATTTAACTTAACCCCCTTTTCCGCTCACCTGAGCCACCTGTCAACGGCATCGTCAACAGAATTACCATCATCATCAACACTTCCCACCATCTTTTCAGTGCTCCCCAGCAGCCGTTTTAAATCCGACTCTCCTGCTTAATTAATTGGCCTTCTTTTCGAATTTGAAATTAAAACTGCCCAAACCCGTTGCTTTGCCGCACTTTTTGGACCTTTTTCCCTTAGTTTTCCCGCCGATTTCCCCCATTTTGCCAACCACCCCTTTCACGCATTACTGGCTGCTTAATTACAGAAATTCGTGGGGGCTACCTAATCCGGGGTTTCGCGTTGCCCATCTAACCGCCCCAAAGAATTGCATTCGCCGAATGTCTGCAAAATTGTACACCCCTCTGCCTCTCCCTCTCCCTCACCCTCATCTCTCTCTCTCTCTCTTTTTCCTACACCTTTTCCACTGTTTGGTAGGGGCTGTGTTCCGTTTCCGTTGCGTTCCGCGACCGCTCCTTGGATATAATGTCTCAAAGGTTCCACTCAGAATTCCGATTGCGGGCTTCGCGTTCAGTGTGTTTTGAAATTTTAGCTCCGTCTTTGGTTGTATTTAATTCGAATTGGAATCGCGTAACGGTAACTTGAGGACCCCTTGTTGTATGGGTGCTCGTGTGTGTGTGTGAGTGTGTTTCTGAAATGCTCGTTGTGTTTGTAATGTGCTCGTAGTTCTCGTATGTGTGAGTTGTAAACAACGCAGACTCTCAAACGCCAAAAGGGCAATTTTCGGGGGGTTTTCTTCGTTTTTCCAGCATTTCCCACTTGACGTGTTCCCATTTCGCTGCTCGTCGGGGTTTCCCCCTCTTTTTACCTCGATCATATGGCGCGCATTTTGCGTGCTTCCTTCCTTCTTCTTAAGTTCTTGTTTCTTTCTTCTTTCTTCATTCTTCTTTTTTTTTTTGTTTTTTTCTGCCAACTTCCTGTTGCGTCCTTTACGAACTTCAGGGCGTTTATTGTGTGCATAACTGTCGACTTCAACCTTAAATAACAGTATATTGCTGGCAAATAATTTTACGTCGTCGTGTGCAGTCAAATGCAAATTTCATTTTATTTTCTCATTCATGCAAAATGAGTATTTATGACTCTTGGCTTGCATTTGCCCCTTGCAGTTTAGATTTATTCTTCTCGACTTTATTTTTATGTTGGCTCCTAAAGTTGGGTGTGTCACGAATTTTCAAAGGAAGTGGGCGGAAGATCTAAATAATGCTTTAGCGCTATATAAATTTGATTGGATACGGCAGCTGTTTTGCTTTATTAAAGGAAATTCTGTTTAAAAGTTTTCACTACAATTTATAAAACAGTTTTCAAAAAATTTTTTATTACTTATAAATAATTATATTTATCACAAACATCTAATACTGTTGGTAAAATTTATTTGTTGCACGTTAAAATTTTTTGACGGTTGGTACTATTTATTTTAATTTAGATATAACAAATTATTACTCAATATTTTTGAGTTAATTATTTAATAGCCTTCTCATGTTTTTAAACCCGCCACTCAAATTACTCCAACTTTCAACAAGACCCTTAAAAAGTTTATTCGAGCACCGGTTGCCGAAAAAATCCCAACGAAAAAGTGTACGAAATATAACGCACGTAGAGTGTAACGGAAACTCGTGAAACTACAGGATATTACACAAATACAGATAAACAGCAACACCTATTGGCCAAAATGTGGTGAGAGTCGGGTAGAGTTGGCTTAGAGGTTAGCTATAAACGAAACGTAGGAAGTCAGGAAGTTCCAACTGCGGTTGTGGAGGAGATGGAATCTGTAGGCTCGCAGTTTTGGATGGGATGCAAAACATATGATTCGGGGAGAGTCTGAGAGTTTTCCCTTCTCTCCAGTTGAGTTTTGCGTACTCTCTGGTTGAGTTTTCCTTTCTCTCTGTTGGATTTTCCCGTCAACTCTCAGCTCGTGGGTTAATTTTCTCTCTGCGCCCACTCACTCAACAGGAGAACGTGGGCTCTCTGCAGAAACTGTTTTCACATGTTTTTTGGTGGTGGAAAATTCAGTTGGCCTAGACACCATGCTCTCTCATCAGTTGTGAGGACTTTTCCAATATGCTCTGGGCTCATTGTGTCGATTGAGTTGCTCGTGGAAGGACGACAACGACGGCGGTGTCTCCAGACTTTTAGTTTCGGTTCGGTCCGCGCCAAAGGATATACAGAGACACACACCGATATATTTGAACCGCCCACCACCCCTCGAATACATAGGCGCAGTGAAAAATTCTGTACGTTCGCTGTGTCCGTGTGCGTGTCTCGCGTCGCGTGTTTCAATGCGTGTATGTGAAATGGGCACAACGAAAATAATTTAAATAAATTCGGTAGAGTCCATAGAGAAAGTTTATACAAAATTCTTTACTCCCCAAATAGCTGGATATAAGAAATAAATTTAACAAATATAACGCATTCCACTTAAGGAAAAATATATTAAATATATTCATGTGTGTGTGCTAGTGTTCAATGTGCAAAAGTGTTGATGGAAACTTAAACCAAATAAAACGTAGAGCTAACCGGGTTTAAGGCTCAAAACAGATTATTGTAGTAAAAACACAAGCAAGCACTCGATAAAAATCAATAACTGGGATTAGCAGCTTAAGTTTATAACAAAAGCAACGGAAAAGGAAATAGGGGAAAACTCCAAAAACTTAAAGTAAGCGCAAGATTAACAGAATGTTTCTGATAAAAATTATGGGATGTCTGCGTAGAATTGTGTTAAAAACATTTAATTTCTTTACCAAAAAACATGTACCCAGGAAATTGCTTAAAAGTTTAAATCACAATAAAGTGAAAAATAAAAACAGAAAGCTTCTGCTTTTTAAGGATTTGGATACCATTTATTTATGTTATTTTTCAACGTATAATTTTAAACAATTCCACTTGATTTTGGATTTCATAGCTTTAGTGTGTGTGCTCGAGCATTTGAGGTTAACACACCTTAGACATATACATACACGCCACCGCACACACACACACTTGAACATACACCAATACAGAGAGAGAGGAGCCCCAGCCCGAGAAGCCGCTGAGCTCTTTTGCTCCTGTGCGTATGCAGCAGTTCCTTTTTGGCCCGAGCTCCCGCTCTGTTTTTGGGGAGCATGAAAAATCGATCGAATCCTTGTTCCCCTCTCGTCTGGAGCTACAATTATGTTCAGCCCCTCCTCCTCCCGCCCACTCCATCGAAAAAAAGGAAAACAGCGGCGGCCGCTTATCAGCAAAAATACGAACTCGTAGTATTCCACATAGTTTCCCAGTAGGAAAATTGGCAGGACTCTGCAAAGCGAGTTTTGCGTTTTCTGGGGGGTTGGTTTTTCGCCGCGAGAGCATGGAAACTCTCTGGGCTTTGCAGATTTCCACAGAAATTTCTCTGGAAGTTTTGAGAGAAAGGCGACTCTCTTGATTTGCCGCCATGTGGACTGCACTTGTTCCTCGGCAATTTGCTTTCACTGCGAAGTTCTTGCCGGTTTTCTAGTCTCTGCTTTCATGTTTGCTTTGTCGCGAAGGTTTGAAAAAGTAAAGGAGGGTGAATCCAAAAGAAATCGGCTTAACTGCGTCTCAGAAAAAAAGAGAGTTAAGCTCTATCTATGAGATGTACCAGAAAATCTCAGAAAATTATAATATTTATATTAGTTATTACTATTGAAGTGGCGCTCGTAACCTTTTCCTTGGCATTTGAGGTCGCTTTTATTACCGAAACTAACTCAAAACACATTTCCCCGAACGGACCTTTCTCACATATTAAGCGCGAAATTGCCTACACGAAAATAATTCCATTTTATTGAAAAAGATAAAAAACTAATCACTATAATTTGTCAGTCAATAATAACAGCAATAATTTGCAGGCAACAAGCAAACTATAATCTAGCAATTTGCGAGCAATAATGTAATCAGTAAATTGCGTCTACACTCTCGACGTCCAAACAAAAGGCCGGAGACCAAAAGCTCAAAGCGGTCCGAAGATGCTACACAATTCGGAAAAAATTAAATAAGGGGAAAAAATAAATATGAGTATAAATCTACGTGCCAGTCAGGAAAATAATAAAACACCGTCTGGCCGAAAGAGATTTTTTTGAGCAAAGTGTGGCAAGAGCAATCCAAGGAAATGAAGTTACTGTGGGTTGAAAGTTATTATATCTATTCAAACTTAATTTTTTAAATAAGTGATTCATACTTCGAGTTTTGAATTATTTTAAAGAACTCTCCTGAAAGAGTTCAATCCGCTTTTAATAATTTTATATAGCAAGAAAACAAAATGCATCTGAAAAATGATTATGTTTAACATTTAAGCCATCGTGAACCACTGCTTACCACTTTGCCATTGACAGCGTCGATGTTATCGCCTTGGTTCAGGCCAAATCGAAATAAAAAACTGAAGACGAGGCGACGGTGACGTTGACTTTCGACTGTGGGAATTGTGAGAGGAGCAGCAAAAAGCTGCTTGCCACCTTAAAAGCCCCAGACAGCCTCAAAGAGTTCTTGGCCAAGTCAATATAATTGACTTATCTGCGCTGCATTGTTCTTGCCTTTTGGGGCCAAGACGAGTTGCTGTTGTCGTTTTCGTTGTTATTGTTGCTGTTTGCTGTTGCTCTTGCTGTTGGCATCGCTGGCTTGGCCTTTTTGTTGCTATTGGCCAAAGAGAAGAGGTTGGCTCCCTTCTGCGGTTGGGCTTTTGAACATAATGAAGCTCGCTGGCCTCGTATTTGACTTATTGCGGTCGAAACGCGCCGCCGTCGAAGATTCATTGATCGATGGCGACGGCGGCGCGAGAAGCGAAAAAAGCACGTGAAATATTGGACTCGTTGGTAGGTGGATATGGAAAATGCGACGGGGGGCCTGGTCAATAACTATTGAGATTGATTGAGATTGCTTTGCGGTTAAATTGAAAGCAAAGCAAAGCACAAAACAGCAAAGCAGCAACTTTTTCCGCTTATGCAAAGTTGAAATAAAAACAAAGCTAGGTCTGAGATTGGCAACTTCCTCTGGCGTAGAGCATTTTCAATTAATTTTTTTCGGCACTTTGGCCGCCACACAGCATGGCAAAACGTCTGAAATTATTAATTTCAACCTCCATTTCCGTTCGCTGCAATTTTCCACTCAAGCGACAAGTCAAAAAAGCAATTTATTTGAACCCTAACCCAGGAGAACTGGCTTCTCAACGCACGTATTCTCCAGAATTCGACGTACACAATAATTTCCTTGATGCCCAATATTTGCATTCTTTGAGATGCACCAAAGCGAATTGTGAAATGGAAAATTTTAGGCTCTCAAGGAATTTGCATGCCTGACATTCGTGTGTGGCAAATATTTAAACAATTTCGCATTTATAATGTTTTTGTTGAAGCTGCTTGAATTTTAATTTGAGGTTGTCTTTTTGCTTTGAGCAGAGGCTCATGTAAAGGGGGTACACTATTTTAAAGCAAACGATAGAAAATTATAAAAGTTTTGCCAGTTTATTAAACTAGTAAGTATAGTATGAACTTCATTTTTAATCATAAGCGATTATTACTAAAAAACCAGATTACCAACTTATATATTTGTTAATTACCACTTCTGCTTTCTGGTTTTTGACTCACTCAAAAAGTTGCTACCTACGCCCCTGTGCAATAAATCTTGTTCGGTTCGGGTTCTTCTTGCACTTATTTTTGCCGGTCCAGGCCAACGTCTTGTGGTCTCTTTGAAACAGGGCAAAAACGAAATGAAATGAAATCTTTATGAATGAAATTTCTGCTTAATGCATTCGCCTCGGCGGCACATGTGAGCAGCATGTGTGAGGGCCAGATGATGATGCCTGCAATGCGGAGGAAGGGTCAAAACTTGGGCAGTCCAGTTGCCACTTGGAAATATTCCCTTTGCCTCCGACAAATGTGCGGCCTTTGTGTGCATGGCCCTTCTTTAATTGAGCCTCGCTGTCTTTCGTTTGAGTGGCAATGCAGAATATGTCATTTCTAATGGAATTTTCAGGCTGCATAAATATGCAAACAACTTCCGACAGAGGGCGGCGGGAAATTAGTATAAATGCAAGCGAAGGCCTCGCATAAAAGAGTTGCAACCCCGATTTCCCCTCATCATCTGGCTGTCCATATTTTCCGCTGCATTCCGATGCTAATTGAGGACAATTAAAATTTATTAGCTGGCAACAGCAATTAAATGCAGACACCCCGTCAGCAAACGAGAGATTTTATAATGCTTTACGAAAAAACCATTCAAAAACTGAAATGAGGATGAAATATTTTACAAATTTATTTCATACTTTTGATGTGCATTTCAGCTGGTGAAAGGAAAATATTATTACTAGCATTGATATTCATAAAATTGGGTTTGTTTATGTATGTTTAATTATTAATATTAATATTTTTTATTATGTACCCATCTTTATATTGCTAGATTGACGAGCTCCTTTGTTAAGTAGAAATTATATTTTTGCATAAAATCCTTCTAACATAAAAGAGGGATACCAGCATGGTTATTCTTTTCCCATGGTCTTACCCTGCCATGACTAGAACAAATAATGTGTTTGTCGGATATCAAGTATCTCGGCCACTCTGACATCCTTCAGTTCCCTGTGGGCTAAGCTTATAACTCTAATAAGCTTACAACAACTCATATTCTGAATAATTGCATTTTCCCCGGGAATTGTAGGGCAGCCAGTAGGGTCAAAACAACCACCCACTCCCACATCCACTTGACAATCAATCAATCTTAAGTGGAGAGCTGCAGAGCGGAATCCGGAGAGATCTGGTTGTACTGGAGAACATTGAGGGGCATTAGCTGCTAATCTGCATACTGTGTCAAATGGCGATGTCGGCATTGAGTTAGTTTATTTTTTGCCAAGTGGCACTTGCAACAAATTGGAGACGAAGCCACAGCTGCGGGTGGCAAACGGAAAGGAAGCTGATTGAGGGACGGGGTTTTTATTTAACCAAAGGAGCAGCTCCTAAATCTTCTGGCAACTTTTTGCCGCACTGCAGCAGCAGCAGCAGCGGCAACGGCAACAAAAACAATGGAAAATCAATAGGAATTGCAACCCCAAGCAGAAATCATAGTCTGTGATCCGATGTCTCGGGTCGGGTGATTGCCCTCTTTGCCGGTGGCTGCGGTTGTTCTCCGTCCGCTGAATGAGTCCCGCTCGTCCTTCCCCCTCGGATTTTCCCTCCCCTCTCGTAGCCCCTCTCTGCCACCCTGCGGCCATCCACTTCCTCCTTTGACAACAGTTCCGGCATCGTCTGCCAGTGTGTAAGTGTGAGTGCGAGTGTGTGTGTGCTTGTGCGAGAGTGTGTGCCAGGGATATCTTTATGTGTGTGCGCTCGCGCATCGTATCCTTTTTATTGCACAAAAGCAGAGATACACTCGAAAAACAGTGGGGGAAACTAGGCAATTTAATGGTATGATGTATTATACAACCAAGGGATGGTTTTAAGACATAAAAATTTTAAGTCTGATTTTATTTTACCACGTAGAAATAACTTTTCTATAATACCTATATTTATATACTTTTATTCTTTTCTGGGCTTCTAATAATATTAAGTTGCCTAAATGGGTAAAAGTAAATTTGTTAAGTTTGCGAGTATAGAAGAATTTATTTAATCAATACTGATGGCGATCCCTGACAAATTAACATCTTAAAATATTTTTTTCTGAGTGCATGAGCGGAATGAGACAGACTTTCCGGGGGTGGGCAGCTGAGGGTGGTGACGACAAATGGCAAAAAAGAAAAGTGGAAATGGAGCGGCGTGTGCGGCAATACTTGTGACAAATCTGTAGGAGTACAAAAAAACTGCAGATGTACGAACACGAGGGGTGATCCACAATTCACATGCAGGAACAAGGCAAACGTACGAAACCGGGCGCTATAAAAATGTAAAATTCATTCAGGCCATCGCAACAACAACAAAAGAACGAGGAGAAGACGATACGCGACAGCAACAACGTGACTGCGCATAAATACGTGAAAGAACAAAGAGAAAGGGTGGAGACAGGGAGAGAAGAGAGATATAGATTGGAGCTGCGGCAAATAGCAGACAACGGAAATCGATAAATCGTTCAGGATAGATGAAAAGATAGGGTAAATCTCGAAAATTTAAAGATACAAAATTCCTTTTCAAAGATACGAAGCATATTCAAAAACCTTTATTTCAGTTGTTAATTTAAAACTTAACTGTTTCAATAATTTCAATTTGAATAAACCATGAAAGAAAAATAATACTTGTAACAAACAAAATAAATTAAAGCTAAATAAACACATCTGTTGCAATCAAAAATATTATTTCATTATAATAACTTTATTCGCCCACAAACAATAAATTATTTTGACTGATTAAGGTAAATCCCGCGCTTCATTATTTATTTGCATATTTCAGCGCTAGATAAAACAATATTCCTTTACTGATTTTCGCACTGCCATTTAGTGTTTATTTTAACTTTCCCCCATCGGACTTCAGTTTTTCAATCGATAACCACACACCTCGTAATAACATCCTCCCCAGGGCGTTTTTCTCGGATCTGATATTTATTTAGGTCTTCCAATTGCCGTATTTATCCCCACTTGGGACGCTTTAAAACATTTACACCGCGCTTTTATTGTTTTAGCGGATTGGAAATGCTTTCCAATTAATTCTCGTCCCCATTTACCCATTTATGCGGCGGATTGTGTCTCAATTTAATTAGTGTTCGAGGCTTTTGGGCTTCGAAATGTGGCACACACAGTCGGTTCCATAAATAAACGACAATTATACAAGGGTGTGAATGCGCGGCAGCGAACAAATGCAAATATTTAACCTTGATGCTACATTCTGCATATATTCTATATACATCTGCAACAACCCCAGGGTGCATAGAGAAAAAATAAAGAACAAGTCACAAGCCATTGAAATTTTCAAAAATAATTTTGATTTTTTAAAATAATATTGATTGTTTAATAAATTAAACAGAGCAAAATAATGTGGCTAGAAATTAAATGATAAATTTAAATTCCATAAAAAGAAACAAATAGAATGAAACGGAAAATGGGAAATAATTATTATTTTCAGTGTCTGGCCAAGTTGAATGTCCTCTTGCTTATGACGGTCACTGTACCGAAGCACCCTCTCACCTTTGAATTGATTTTGTTTCGTTTTTCCCCTCCATCGATTGCATTTTACGTTCTACATTGTTTGTTTTGTATTCTGCTGGGTGTTTTCCTTTTGCAATTCTTCTATTTGTTTTTGGCTTAATTCAATTTTAGTGCATTGCACTTTTTGCGCTGACGATGACGCCGGAAGTGCAGCGGAAGGTGATGAATGGACTGGCGGGGGGTGTTGGAGGGCTGGTACTTCCCCGCTTAGTCAGACAGTCATGGGTTGTAGATTTTCCAGCTGGCACAGTGCCAACTTTTCTTGTTGCTCGCATGTGTTTTAGTTGCTTCTCTACTCATAAGTTTTTGGCACATTTCATGCTTAATTCAGTTCCATTGTAGAACATTTCTCTTTGCCGGTAATAATGTCCAAAGCCTCGTTTGGAAGCCTGTTCAGGAAATGTTGAGAAGAACTGAGTGAAAAGTTAGAAAATGCAGAAAATAATCGGATTACAACAAATACTTCTATTTTATTTTGAAACTCCCTTTCTTGAGGTATGAAAACTGTAGCTTTGCCAACGCTTTTTTTGTAAATTCTTCAAATTGTTTAAACAAAAGCTATAATTTATCAATAAGCAGGGTATTTTTGAAGCCTTATTTTAACCTATTGGCATCGCATGCAGAACGCTATGTTAATCCAAACACACAAAATTGCTTAATCGTCTTTTCGAAGTAAAAGTAATCAACAATTGCCACACCGAAGACCTGCATTGCCACCTCCCCTCACCTTTATCCAGGTAATGGCACATCGAGATATTCGCCTTGTGCACGCAAAATATACCTCACAGCCACAAAAAGCCAGACAAAAGTCTGCAAATTTAATTAAGGCGTTACCTCTATTCAACACCTTCCAGGCGTTCGCAGGCGGGGCATAAAAAGTTAATTCCTCCCCGGTGAATTCCGGGAACCAAGACGGCAACAAAAGGGTTTCTTCCTTTCCTTCACCGACGGACTGCAGGTCCTACATTTAATTGCTTAAAAGCTTCGGCAATATTCGGTTCGCTGCGAGCGAACAGCACTTTTGATCAACTGAAATTGTTATTACATGTGTGAAGAGGATGGTTTTTATGCTTTTCCGAGTGGTGCGTTTAATATATTTAATAATAATTGAGGTGGATAAAATATGAATACATTTTGCTTCTGCGTCTTTCTGTGCTTCCTTAGCTTCTCGTTCTCCTGCTTGTTCTCTTGTGACTTCTCGACTCGCTTATACATATAAACAGTGTTCTTAAATGCTACAAAAATGTGTTGTGAAACGGTTCAATATGAATGGCTGTTCACAGTCGGCCTTTCCTGACAAATCGCAGCGTCCTCGCAAGATTCGGGATGTGGTCCTGGGTCGTCTACAAAATCGTCATCTTCATCTGGGTCATCGGGAGGGAGTTGGCACCAGCGCTTCATTTTGTCGGACGAGTATACCGACTTGTAGTGTCTCTGCTTCCTCTGGGCATGTGGGATATCTTCCACCAGATATCTGTCGTTTGGCAGTACCTTCCTGACGATAAAAGGACCTTTATAACGAGGCTCCAACTTGCGCGATGTTCCTGTGCTAAACGGTTCATTCTCGACCAAAACAAGGTCTCCAAGGCTATACAGTGTTGGCTTAGAATGTCTGGCATCGTAACGTTTCTTAGCAGCCGCTCGATGGTCGTTGATGGTGTTCGCTGCATCTGCTCTTAGCTTTTCCAACTCTGCATCCGTTAACATCTTCTGGTTCTGGCCTTGAATTGCATTTGTCAATGTGTTCTTCAGAATGTCTCGGGGCTCGTAACCATACAAAAGCTGAAATGGGGAACATTTAGTAGTACTGTTTATCATGGTGTTAATACTCCACTGGATTGTACGCATGTTTTCATCCCAACGATTTTCTTTATACCCTTGCAGAGCAAAAGGGTATTATAATTTCAGTCAGAAGTTTGCAACGCAGTGAAGGAGACACCTCAGACCCCATAAAGTATATATATTCTTGATCAGCATCACCATCTGAATCGAAATATGTATGTACGTCTGTCCGTCTGTCCGTCTGTCCGTCTGTCCGTCTGTCCGTCTGTCCGTCTGTCCGTCTGTCCGTCTGTCCGTTTCCGCGCAAACTAGTCTCTCAGTTTTAAAGCTATCGTGCTGAAACTTTCCCAAAAAGTTGTATAGTTGTTGCACGCAGTATATAAGTCGGAACGGGCCGGATCGGCCGACTATATCGGATAGCTCCAATACAAGAGAATGAAATTAAAAATTCTCACTCTGTTGTTTTTGATCAGATCGACTTGAATTCTTCAAGATGGCGTTTTCTAACTGTTATTGAATTTCGGATTAAATTTGAACAAAATCGGATAACTCTATCATATAGCTGCCATAGGACAGATCAAAAAATATATATAGAATTAATGGAAATAAATTGATAGCATCGTTGTTTTTTATCCCACGAGCATGATTTTTTGAATATCAAGTTTTTTAACAACCCTTATATTGAGAAAAAAGTTTCATAAAAATCGGACAACTATATCTTATAGGTGCCATAGGAAAGATCGAAAAATCTATATAGAAATAACGGAAATAAAATTATAACATCGTTGGTTTTTATTTGATAAGCATGATTTTTGAAATTTAAAGTTTTCTAACGACTCTTCAATTACGAATTAAATTTGATGAAAATCGGACAACTATATCATATAGCTCCCATATGATCTATAGTCGAAAATATGAAAAATGAATAGAAAAATCGTCTTAGCTTCGATGTTGTTTAGCGTTTATGTATTTTTTTCGCCATATTTGATGACTGCAAGGGTATATAAGCTTCGGCTTGCCGAAGCTAGCTTCCTTTCTTGTTTTCATTTAAGGGCAATAACATTGAAAGAATTATTCGATTTGTTCGCTCTGCATGTCCATTTGCTCTAGGCGTCCTCACAGCATTGAGTATGTGCTTTACATTATTTGCCTTGCAGTATTTTTCGAAGTCTTTTGAAGTAAATGCTGTGCCGCGATCGGTGATTATTCTGCTGGGCATTCCTAAGTAGCTGGTAACATCTTGTAGAATATCAATGACGTGTTTGGTTGCTGTACTCTTAACTGCTCGAATGATAGTAAACTTGGTGAAAGCATCGACAATTACTAAAATGTGTTCATTTCGTCTGGAACTTTTTGGAAAGGGTCCCAAATGATCCATGTGGATGGTAGAAAACGGGATTGGATTGATGTCATCGTAATGGTACTGACCTTCTTGACGTCCACCTGGTACTTTATATATTGCGCATCCAACACATGACTTGAGGTAACTCTTAACAAAGTTGCGCATTCGGGGAAACCAAAACAAATTTTGAATGCGAGCTATAGTTTTGTCTGTGCTCATGTGACCGGCCTTATCATGACATTCATGTAGAATATGGAACCTTAACTGCTTCGGTACAACCCATAACAATTTGTTGTTGTGCTTTCGAAACAAACGATCTTGCTCGATAACGTACTCCTCTGTCTCTGAAGTCTTCTTCAATTTCATCTCTGCAACAATTTTCTTAATTTTCTCGTCCTGTAATTGTATAGAAAATAACCAATCAGATTCGTCAATAATTGTTTTTAAAATCTTAAGGCATGCCGTGTCCATTTCGCGAGCATCCTCGAATGGAGCTCGACTTAGTGCGTCTACGTGGTACATTTGTGTTCCAGCTCGGTGAACAATATTTATGTCAAATTCTTGAATTCGCAACCACCATCTTGCAATCCTGGGTATCAGCTCTCGTTTTTCCATCGATGTTTTTAGTGCATTACAATCAGTAACAACTTGTATCTGTTTGCCATAGACATAGTATTTGAATCTCTCCAACGACTCGACAACTGCTAGCGCCTCTAACTCATAACTGTGGTAGTTCTTCTCCGCTTTAGAAGTAGCTCGGCTATAGTAAGCGATTGGTTTAAGCTGATCCTTTTCACGTTGCAATAATACTCCGGCCAATCCAATGGAACTAGCATCTGTGTGTAGTTCATGCTCGGCATTTAAGCGATAACTGGTGATAACTGGATTTGATATTAGACATCTTTTAAGTTCGTCAAAAGCTTCTTGTTGCGGTGTTTCCCATGTGAATTTCTGTTCTTTTCGCAATAGCATACGCAATGGTTCAGATGTTATGGCATATCCAGCAACTAATTTACGAAAATAACCGGTAAGACCTAAAAACTTTCTCACATCGGTAACATTTGCGGGTTTCGGAAACATTTTAATGGCGTTTGTCTTAATCT
The DNA here is from genome assembly GCF_018152265.1 of Drosophila ficusphila. NCBI lineage: Eukaryota > Metazoa > Arthropoda > Insecta > Diptera > Drosophilidae > Drosophila > Drosophila ficusphila. Next base: position 2,890,195 of record NW_025064016.1, read on the forward strand.
CTCCTGGGCTGATGCCTTCTGCATGAATCTGGTGACCAAGAAATGTTATCGACTGCTTAAACAATTCACACTTATCTTGGTTTAGCGTTAATCCACATTCTTTTAAAACATTGAGGACTCGGTTCAGCTTCTCATACATCTCGTCAAATGTTTGGCTACCAATAAGAATGTCGTCCATATAGTGTATCATGTCGCCGCTTTTCACTCTCTTCTGCAGTTCTGCCATGAGTCGATTGAATACAGCTGGGGCGTTCTTCAATCCGAAAGGGAGTCGCTTGAATTCGTATAGTCCATCCGTAGTTATAAATGCTGTATACTTTCTGCTTTGGGGTGCAACTTCTATCTGGTAATATCCGCTATTGAGATCTAGGGAAGAAAAGTATTTAAATCTTTTTGCCTCTTGTAAACGCTCTTCGATATTGGGTACTGGGAAATTTTCCTTCTGAATGAGCTTATTCAGGCGGCGGTAATCGACGCACATACGATCACTACCGTTCGGCTTCTTAATAAGTACTACCGGGCTGGCATATTCGGAATTTGATAAGCAAATAATATCCTTCTCCAAAAGTTCGTTGACCATTTTGTTGACAATTTCCTTCTTCGGCTCAGAAACTCTGTACGGGGCTTGAGATACAACTTGACTGCTGTTAACAATTATATTGGCTTGAACTATGCTCGTTTTTCCTATTCCTTGCAATCCTGACGAAAAGACATCGGCGTACTCCTCCAGCAGATTTCTCATTTTGTCTCGCTCGTTGTTGTTCTGAAAATTAGCCAAAAGTTTTTCGGTTATGCTGTCACTTACAATTGTTGTCGGCTTCGAGACTGTTCGCTTAACTTCGCTGCTGCCATGCTCAACACCTAGAATGAGTTGTGAACTGACAATAACATCCTGTCCTAATAGAAGATCTTCCTGCAACATATCGTCGTCCGTTACATATAATTTTGCCTTGATGATTTTTCCATCGACGTCCATGTCCGTAATGATCATTTCCTTAAGCAAACGTGATCCTCCGCATATTCCTTTTATTCTCATAGTACACTGGTGACGTTCACCGTCAATTTGATGAGCAACTGACCTGCGAATAATGCTAACTTGACTACCTGTGTCGATGAATGCGTTGTACTTGTGCGAGTGAATCCTGATTTCCTTCGTGAAAAGTTTGTCGTGATTTCCAACTTCCATACGCATAACGTTTGCCATTCGACAAGCTTCTTTTGGGTCGTGAAACTTATTGCATTTACTACAGCGCGTCTTTTTATTCTCCTTTGGGCAATGGCTGGCGAAGTGTCCAGCTTCTCCGCAATTGTAGCATCTCTGGGCATCCTTTTGCCTCGTTGGTCTAACATCGCTGTCCTGCTTCTGCTCGTTGCTGCTGCTTTTTGGTACAAACTCTCTTTTACCTACTGTTGTTCGGCCTCTGTTAACAAAAAACGATTCTGCTGCATCTCGAAGTTGCTTCATAGTTGCGAAATTAATAGCTGCAATACTGTTTTGCAGTTCTCGGTGCTGTAGACCTGAGCTGGCATATCTGATGATCGCTGCTTCACTAAGCTGGTATCGCACTCCAAGGGCTGACATCCTGAAACAGTATTCCTTGACCGTCTCCTTCTGTCGTCTGGTTGCATTGGCCATCTTAAAATGCACTTCAGCTTCGTCTGGGCTTGCTCCGAATTCTTCTTGAATACCTTCTGCAAAACTATTCCATGTGGTGTGCAAAATTGGTGATGAATCAAGCCACATTTTGGCTGGACCTTTTAGCCGTGTATAAATTGCGAGCAATACGAATTTGTCGTCCCACTTATAAGCGTCAACCACTTTATTGACACGATCGATGAACTGGCTAACAGATATGGCATTTTCGTCACTGGGGTCAAACTCTGGTAAGGTGTTAGCAATCTCTTTAACCGATGCTTGCCTAATATTGTTGGTATCTTGTACCGCAGGGCTGCTCTCGTTCCTGATCTCTTCGATTTCTGATTCTCTGTTTTGCTGCTGCTGATGCTCCACTTCAACTGTGGCTGCTGCAGATTGCCTCTGAATGCTAATTAACTGAGCCATCATTTCTTTCAACTCCGTCATCTCATTCTGCAATTGTGAAATTGCTGCTGATTGCGTCATCACTTGTTCTTGTTGTTGGCTACTTAGCCCACTTGGTGCTGGCATCTCTATGTCCTCCGACTGCTCAACTTCAATAAGTCTTTGAATTAACTCAGCTCTAGTGCCTGAACTTGATACATTCCTTAATCGTAGCAAGAACTTTAGCTCATCTACTTTAAGCTCTGCAATTTTTGGCATTTTCAAAATTATCACTGTCTTCTTTCAACTATTTCTTGCAATTGACCTCGACCACAACTTGCATATGCACGCACGATTTCCAGGTTCACTGAGACTCCTGATGCTGCTTCTCGAAACTTCTTAGAACTCAGGTTCACTAAGATTCCTGATTCTCTGCTTTGAATCCGTCTGCCGCGTTGAAAAGGAACACATCCGTAATTTCCAATATCCTTTGTCACATAGACCTTTGGGAACACATCCCATTGAAAACTTCCCACGCCGACGATTCTAGTAGCTTTTTCTAGAATTTTCTTAGCACTTCTCTGATCCACGTTTATCCAACCTCAAAAATATCATTATTATCCCACTTCTGAACTGTGAAGAGGATGGTTTTATGCTTTTCCGAGTGGTGCGTTTAATATATTTAATAATAATTGAGGTGGATAAAATATGAATACATTTTGCTTCTGCGTCTTTCTGTGCTTCCTTAGCTTCTCGTTCTCCTGCTTGTTCTCTTGTGACTTCTCGACTCGCTTATACATATAAACAGTGTTCTTAAATGCTACAAAAATGTGTTGTGAAACGGTTCAATATGAATGGCTGTTCACACATGGCAAAAAGCGAACGGAGCGAAGTTTTCGTACGCCTCTGGGGCGCAAGTTAATGACATTATAATGGCCAATTGTTCTGGTCGGTAGAGTCAACTATTGTAAATAGGGGATAATTCGATTTGTTTTTCTTGGTTGGTAGCTATTAGCCGTGGAAGTTATCTAATGTTATTATTTGCCATGATTGTTACGTTTTTGATAATTGCTGGGAACATCGACAAGTGTCTATTACATTCTGGTTGGTAATAATAGTTTTTTTTACTATGATAACTAATAATCTTGGGAAGGAAAAATTGAAAAATAAATATTCCCTATGTTTTTGTCAGTGCAAGCACTTTAGCTATGATTACCCAACATCTTGAGCTGGCCACGCATCCCGGCTATCATCATTTAAGCCCAGCCCATTCCCCGCACCTCTTGAGCCATTTTGTGATCAGCTACCTGAGTTATCATTATCGCTAAATTCCAGTTAGCAGTGCAGGTTTTCTTCTCCTCCCTTGACCAAGCAACCAGTCGAGAGGTTTCGAGGAGGCGTGTCACCAAATGCCGACCATGTGTTAACACATAATTTGTTGCCAGACATCGGCGAAGGTATCAAGTTGCTCTTTACCTGGAGTGTGTGCACGCCTTTATTTTCCCCCTTCCCCCGAACTTTTTCAACTTGGCTACCGTGTGTGTTTGCGCTTCTTGCAAGCGGGCTTCTTGTGATATGCAAATATTTGGATCGCACGCAAAAAATCCTTTGGCGCATGGCACAAAAAAAAGAAGTGCGGAGGGAAATAAGAAAGACATACATAAATAAGAGAGGAGTGCGTAATGACTTTATTTATGACTCAGTCTGAGACAATAGCCTGGGGTCCAGAAACTGAACCGAACCAATGCGATATTTGCATGCCGAAGTCATTTTCCGCTCGCCATCCTTTTGCGAAAGTGTTGACAGGCCATAAATACTCGACAGGACTCGGCGGTTTAATGAGTTTCAGCCGATTTCACGGGAATTTCATCTCGAAATTATATTTTATTTTCCCGGCCTGGCTTCAATTTAAATAGCAAAACAAGCGAGCGCCGACCAATTAATCATTGTCTGCTCAATTTTTCATTGTCACCCAAGAAAGAGGGTCCATGCGGATGACAATTTTTGGTTGGCGTTTCGTTTTTCCTCTGATTGGATGGCCTATTTCATATTTGATGAAGCACTTTGCTTGCTCCTGTCCCATCATCCATTCTGTTGCCATTGCCGGAAACATTAAGCGGAGGGACAAACCTGATTTTCGACCCTCCCAGCAACCGAAAATCGGTAGCGAGTTCACCCTTCTGTCTGGGGCTCTATACATTTTCAAATGTCTACCTGGCTGGGGAGAATTTCGGCTATTGTTGTGTGGAGTGCCACGCGCTTGGTGGCACAACAATAAAAATCTCCACAAACCGAATGTGTCTCATCGCCTTTGATGGAGTGGACTTGCACATGAGGAGTTGCGAGCCCTTCATCATGTTCCGTTTAGGACGGGCTTTTGTTTAGAGCCCCCGTTCAGTTTTCATTTGCATAATTCTCCTGAGGGTTGCCCGCAGTTCCTGCTAAAAATGTTTAATTTCAAATATTTTTTTTTGGCTATTAAGGACCACCGTTTTTTGACCTTGATTAGGGAAATGAGTTGTAAATGGTTATCATATTCGGGGAATTGTGAGGGCTTAAAAAAAAGAAAACGTGAGGGTTACTATATGTTTTAAGTATGCGTTAAAATAAGAATGACACAAATTTGGGTAGTATGAGCCACTTTTTATAAACCCTATTTATGTGCCTAACAATCACTGAATAAACAATTGCAGCAATTCCTACTTAATGTTTTTTATTCCTAGCAAACATTAACCAAGCCCTTAAAATCAATGTCATCAATTAAAAACCGTTTCACCCACAATATTTCGTTTTCGAGTTCCTCCTTTTATTGGCCGTTAAAAACATTTAATAACCTTTATTTGACCGAGTCAATTCGTAAAATTCGATTTCCATTGTGTGCTGCTAACGTGGAATGCTTAAAATAAAAGCCAAACAGAAAAATGTGGCTCTTGGTAATAAAACAGAGTGGAAAGCGTCAAAGAAATCGTCACATCAAATACGACGAAAAAATTTGTTTGTGCGGGTGGAGAGTCAGCAAATAAAATATGAAATATGAATTTTAATTGCATGCCATTGACTCGTACAAAGGAGAAATCAATAAAGCTTCCCCTTGACAATCAACCGCAAAAAAGCCAAAAAAAAGAAAAGCAAATATATCGAAGACAACTAAAGCTTCATTAGTCAACATTCGGTTGTCATTCAATCCAGGAAATTTTAGGATAGCCTCAGCAGTAATTTATGCAGTTGGGTTGATCTTTTATGAGCTTCGCTACTGAAACTTGTTAAAAACTGCTGCCAGCAGTTAAAACTCTAATAAACAATAAACCGGCAACGCCTTGAGCTTGAATACATTTGTGGTTGTCTCTTCGAAAAGGCATTCACACTTTAGTTCTTTTTGGGTTAACACACAGCAGGTGGTCTGAAGTCATTGATATTTAATCGATTTTAAATGACTCTAATGTGGGGAAAGCCCAAGGTGATGCTCTGTGGGGGCGTTTCTCCACTTCAGCTCTTCAACCTTTTCCTTAGGCGTAGAAAAACAATGAAACAATATCACCCAACTTCTGGCTTTCTAGAAAGTAAGCCAGATTGATTTCACTAGCTGAACTTTATGTCAAACTAAGGGATACATTTCCATCAAGTAAGCAACTCCATCGCAGCTTCCAAATATTTATGCATTTCGTTTACCTTTTCTATTGCGTGCCCCTTGGCTGCCATGACGCATCAATCAATCGAATGCTTGAATATATAAATATCAAACACACGGAATTCCAGCATCAAATATTCATTTATGCCGAAATGTAGAGCTATGCATAGGAACGGTTTTATTCAACATATTGTATCGCATTTTATCTTCGCTTTTAATTAAGTGACACTATGAAAAATAAAAAGACCAAATACCAGATCTTCTTTTTTTTTGAAGAAACAAAAACCTGGCTGGGTTTTGATTAATCGCAGGACAGGGTATTTCAAATGAATTTTAACACGCAGAAACGCTGCCGCCAATCAAATTAGGAAAGACAAAGAAATGATTTAGTTGGAAGCCGAGGAGAAAAATCTTTCTTGCCAAACAAATTGTAAATGATTTATATGGCTTATATCTCGGAGCTTGTTACCCCCGAAACTATGGGTTTATTAGCGACAGAAGCGGGTTATGCAAATACCCGACATTTCGATAATTTGTTTGGTAGTCAACTCCGTCAACTGATTAGCAGATCGCACAGATAGCGTCTAACCCTTAACCCCAGGGGTTTTTTGGGGGGGAAGGGAAGTTTCGTTTTATTATGTCTCCCGGCTGCCGGGGACATTTTCATAGCTAATTGCAATTAAGATGCCGCAGTGTAGATAACCCAAAGAGGTGAGAATTAAACATATGTGATTCGGGTTTTGGGACCGTTTATAATTAGCTGAAAGGTGAGTGTTCGATTTTGAGTAGTCACAGATGATGCTGAATAATGTGAGCAGATATTTATCACATTGTTTAGTCAGCTAAGGTTCGTGACTTATTCTAAACAGTAACAGCCATTAAAGATAGTTCAAAAAGCCTCGTTACACACGTGTAGTTCCAATAATTTGTCTCCATGTTCATTTCACCTTCATGCCCACACATCATTAGGAGTTACTCATGTATTCAGACCAAATCATTTGTCATCGAATTCCGGTCACACCCAATAATAAGTCAGGCTAGTTATAAGATCATTAGCAAACTATATCCCCCACTCCTTGACACCCTGACAATTGTTGGACCAGAAATCCTCCTCGTTGAAGGCAGTGCGTAAAAAGCAAATAAAACCATTGTCAACACATTTGGGATGTTTTGGAAACGGCCACTAACCAAAAAGTCAGCGGCGCCTGCGCAGCTGTTTGAAAAATGATTCGAGGGGAAAAAACCTTTTCCGACTTACCCAATTCTAGGTAGCGAAATTACAGGGTGCGTGCCATTGTCGGATTAGAGGGTCAGACATGGCGTGTTGCACATGGGGTAATTAAAATTATTTCCTCAATGAAATTTTTATATTTCAAGGCCAGCCATGTGTGGCACATATTTCTGGGGTTGGAATTACACGACAACTACGGACTTAACTTGATCCTAGGACAATGCAATTCACGAGGCGCTATGTAGAGCATGTCGGGGAAACATCAAAAACCAACCGAAAATCCCACGTCCTGGGAAAAGTCCTTGACTGAAACAGTCTGTGACAATGTTGCCATTCGCAGTCGCCTTTTGGTCCTTCGCTCTGCCGAAGAGCTTGAATATTAAATATTTTTGCTAATATCATTAAAAAGTTTTCGCTTTGTGCAACATTCTCTCTGTTTTCTGAGAGTCTGGTGCTCGCCTGCCACACAGCAATTAAAAAGTGAAAAGTTGACAATTTTCTCGGGCTCAGCTGCTGGTTACGATGTGATGGTGTGATGACACAGCTTCACAAATTCGGCTCCATTTTCCTTTTACAGGATTAAAGTTTAATTAGCAACTAAGCGGTCCAATAATTTCGAAAAGTTTTGTCGGTTTAAACTATGTTTCCAGTTGAAACAGTTAAAGGAAAAGAAGCAAAGGCAAATGCCATGACAAAACTATTTCATTACCTATTAAATGTATAAAATTTAACAAAAACTTTGCTTGAAAAATTAAGTCAATCTGGTAGACAGTAATTAATGCATAATTTAAGTACCTACAATCCCAGTTTAATGTCCTTTATCCGCAACGTCTGAAAACGCATAAACCAAATTTCCCTGCATACTTGATTAACCCATGCAGAGCGGCCCAAATGTAATTTATTAACCTGGCCTATGAATTATTCACTTTCAATGACCCATAAACTTTGCACAATGCCCATAAATATTTACCTGTACCGAGAACGGCCACTAACCACAAATCAATTTTCCCTTCTGCCCGTTTTATTTGCAGTTGGCGCCACCCGCAGCAAAACAACGAAAATGTATTGATCAGCAGGGGAAAAAGTAGCCAGGACAAAAGGAATTTACCCATGAATAAGTCAAGTGTTAAGTGTAAAATCCACAATTGAAAAGGGAGTGAATAGAGAGGAAAGGTCACCGGGAAAAAGTGTTGATAGCAAACAGGATCGAAAAGTGCCGCGGCAAAATGGCGGCACGACGTTGCCTGAATCAGCTCAGGCAACGTTATATAACCACAAAACTGAATCTCTACACCTGCGCGATACTTTTGATATGCCTCCCGTTCATTTTGGCCATAGAGGAGACCACATTCGCTGGTTTGTCGGCGGAGAATGCGGCTCGCATGTTGGCTGGCAGTCCTGGCGATGTGGAAAAATCGCCATCGCATCACAGTGAAATGTCCTTGGTCCTGCCACACGATACCTATCCCGGGTTCAGCATCAAGAAGTTCAAAACCCATCCTCTCAAGATAAATGGCAGCTCGCATTCCGGCGCAGCTGCCTACCACATGTTGGATAGCGACTACTCCAAGTACTTCACGGTACTTGAAGACGGTGTGGTGATGACCACGGCGGACATTTCTCCGCTGGTAAATCGTCCAGTTCAACTGGTGGTGGTTGAACAAACGCCCAATGTCACCAACACCCACAATCTTCAGTTGTTCGTGATGCACCGCAACGATATGCTGAGGTTCTCGGGTTCACTACTTGATGCCAGTGGTGAAGTAAGGGAAAACCAGCCAGCGGGAACCAGAGTGAGAGGAGTTCCCCTAATGCAGGCCTTCAGTGGATCCATCCTGGAAGAGGAGCTCGCCACGCCCAAGAAGGTCAGGTACACCATCATCGATGGCAACGTTGATGATGCCTTTGCCCTCCAGGAACGCAAGGCCAATAAGAACATTCAAATAAGTGCCAAGTCATTGGTAATTAATGGTGATGATGAGTCCGGTGTTTGGCTGGTCACCAATCGTCCTTTGGATCGCGAGGAACGAGCTCACTATGATCTCTCCGTGGAAGCCTCCGATGTGGATGGTTTGGACAAGACAGTTTCCAAAATCCAGATCACCGTTCTCGATGAAAACGACAACAGACCGATTTTCAAGTCCCTGGATTACAAATTCGCCATCGCTGGTCAGAAGTCTGCGAATATCGAGAGCAATAGTAGTGTTACCTATCAGCGATTTGCGATCATGGGAAAAGTGGAGGCCACCGATGCTGATGGGGATAAAATCGCCTATCGCTTGAAGTCCCCCAGCAATGTTGTGATTATTGTCCCCCAAACTGGGGAAATAATGCTGGCCGGTGAACCCACTTCGAATGAACTTCTTATCGAGGTGATAGCTCATGACTTAAGGTATCCCAGTCTATTGAGCGCCAAGCCGGCAAAGGTTTTATTGGAGTTTTTAGCTGCCGAACCAGTATCGTTTATAATGCAACACTTGGAACACGATGAGGTGAACAATCACTCACATCACCGAGAGAAAAGAAGGGTCACACGAGCTGTTCGACCCACCAAGAGGATTGAATTCACCGAAGCTGACGGCGATACTGAGGGAAAATCGGTGTTCCAATTGGAAAAGGAAACCGATAAGGAGACCTTCAAGATCCGGGATGACAATCCCTGGGTGACGGTGGAAACCAATGGAGCTGTGCGCGTCAAGAAGAAGTGGGACTACGAGGAGTTGGGTCCAGAGAAGACCATCGATTTCTGGGTCATCATCACCAATATGGGACATAATGGTAAGTGAAAATAAAATATAGTAAAAATCTTAATACACATATTCTTAAATCCTTTTAAACATTTTCGAAAAAAAACCCCACAACAGAAATAATCAGTTTCAATACTCAGAATCCGAGAGCCATTAGCGAGTGTTCACAGTATTTGTTTAGGGATTTATTAAACGCACCACACAACCTATTTAATCTTTCACATTAGCACACAAAATGGTTCAGCTGTTTAAGCATAATTATGTGCGTTGGGGTACTCGAAAAATAAATGCGTCTGCATAATAATACCCGCCCATTAATCCCATTATGGAAATTCGGGGAAGAATATTAGGAAAAGTAAGCAGAAGCCCTAATGATGGACAAACTGGACTAATTGAATTCGCCGCAGGGTTGACGGACAATACAGAGATTAAATCTTGAATGTCAATGCACTCTTTCAAGTTTAGTTTAGTTTAGAGCTTGAAATGTCAGTCCAATTTAACGAAAAGTTAATATAAAATATCTCTTTTTAATTGACCATGGCGACACGTGCATGAAAACTCAATTCAGGCAATTATACGCAAATCCAAGGAAAACTGCTGACTGTCTTTGTCTTTCCTTCTATTTCTCTGTCCATTTTTATTCACTCAGTGTTTTCGTTTGCAGCATCTTTTGTTGCGATGAAATTGCAAATTGCTTTTCAAATATTTGGTTGACAAGACAAGCAATTACGTTCGATACAAAAGAAAAGGTTTCTTACACAGCGGAAAAACTTAAATTTTATTTGTTTGAACAAAATTTTGTTTATAAAATATATTTATTTTTAAATCAATTTAAAAACATAAAAAGCATATAATAATAATCGGAAAGTTTTTGATACTTTCATAAGGGGTGAATGACTCAAAAAAGATATTTTGAACAAAAACTTTTAATTGACAATTTTGGTCACACATTTTCCTTGTGTATTTTCACTTACTTCTCTATTGGGAAAAAGTGTCATGTTTTTCATTTTTTTTTTACCAACCACTGTACTTTGAGTCTCATTTCAAGCGTGGCTCAATAAGCAAATATTGTAGCCACAGCAACCCAGAATCCATTCAGGCATCAACTGAGCAAGTTAGGATTACCGGTGCTCCTCGATCCCGGAAAACCAAAAAACCACATTTCCCCATCCCACTTTTGCGACCAACTTTTGACACGAGTCGAATGAAAAGTTCAGACAGCTGACAGCTTTTCCTCCCAATGTCCAAGTTGCTTTTCTAACCAGTACCAGTTCATGAAATGTTGAAATAAATTCACTGTTCCCACTCACACCCACACTTGTTTCATTTAAATCCTCGAAGGGCTTAAAAAAAAGCAAACATTTTCCCCTGCAGTTTTTCCGCACTGTGTGGGTGGATGGGATGTGGGACTGTGATTGGTGACCCCAACTCTCCAACCCTTTTTCCAATGTTCAACTGTCAGTCAATTAACAGTTTCCATAAATGTTGCAACTGCAACTGTCTCTCATTCGCTATCACTTGTGCTCTTTGTTTGAGTGATTTTCATTTACACTGTTTGCTTTCACACATTATCGCAGCCCTTCACTCCTCGCTGGAAAATGTCCTTTGATTGTCCTGCACTCAGCTTTTGAAAAACTGATTAATCATGTATTTGTTAAAAGCAGTGGATTGGTCGTGTCATGTCTTCGCAATCGTGAATTTTTAAAGTAAAATAATCAAGCGGGATTATTGTTAAATAGTTGTTGTTATAATAGTCATGGAAAATCGATAAGCTCTTGAAAATTCATCGGTAATGCCAACTATAAAAAATCGCATATTGTGAGGTTAAAAATCAAGTCCCATAATAAATTAACTCAAAATGGAACTCTGCGCTTGCTTAAAATATCAATCAAACCACTTATGAAATTCTTGATAATTATCACTATTATGCTTCGTTCTGCCACTTTGTTCAGTATTTCAAGCGTTTAACCAAGAAATATAATATTTCATGCACCATAATTTTTAGGCTCTCCATGTGATCCTTGTATCCTTGTGTTAATTTATAAGTGAAGTGTAAGGAAAATTGTAGGATGAACACATGGGTCAGATAAAGGGGAATGGGGGAAAAGCGGAAAACGTAGCTATGTAAAACACTTAAGGATTGCACCAGCCAAAAGGCAGCACAAGTGAACAAGAAATTTACGACAATATTTTTCATTCATTTAAAATGCTACGCCAATACACATGAGGTTATTCGAGGGGAAAAAGAGAGAGGGAGAGAGGAGAAAGAGTGATAAAGAGGGAAAGAGGCATTTGTGGAACGTGAAATTCAAAAACCAGAAACAAGTGAAATTCGAACCGCTTTTTGAGCATGCGCCCTTAAATTGAGAGAGCTGGAGAAATTTGAGAGACCCTGAAAAGGAGAGAGTGCATAGAGTGCAGAGAAATGAGAATCTAAGGGTTGGGTTGTTGGTTTCTTTATTCCTTCTGCTAAGGACTCGCGCCAAGTCCAACAGGAAAACGCTCATAACAATTAGAATGCTCCTTATCTCACCCCAAAAAGACCAAAGAAACCAAAATGAGTTTTGGAACCCTTTCTGAATAACTACGCACGATTTGACGTGGTAGCAGTGAAAGAGAGGGTCATAGCCAAATAGAAAGAGAGGGGACCAACGTGTGTGTTTGTTTTAGAAATTTCCAAGCGCATTGTTTTGCCGAAAAATGTATGCAGTCCTTTTTGCATTGGAATAGCTCCCCAAAGGACGAGGGCTGGTGAGGTCAAAGGGTAGAAGGCTTTGACATTTCGCCACATACACGAACAAGAAAAATGCGGTAAAAGGGAAAAGCCATGAAATTTATGCACCGCATGAAAAATGAAAAGTTGCATGCAGGGAGGAGAATGGAAATTTGCAATTAAGCTAGCAAAAACAAAAGGGATCTAAGGAAAACAGAAAAGTTGTGCAAATAATATTTATTCAAGGCTTCACAGATCTCTATAGAAAATAAGGAAAAAGGGTTAATTACCAAAGAAAACTCCATACTACAATTATATATTTATACAAAAAGTCTCAGGTGCAATTTTGCAAAAACTACAATAAAGATACTTCACCTGACGTTCGACCCCTCTGCTTTTGCAATTGTCAACTTTTATTGCGATAAAAACTTTTGTGCCGATGTCAAACCTGCACTTTTCCCCATATAAAAACTTTACACAGCTTTGGGTCATAAACTCCATTTGGCCGCCATAAAGCAAATGCGAGCATGCAACGTCAAGATGGCAACTCTAAGGTAAAGCAACCCTGGGAAAACGCTGCGCAAATTGTAGCATACCCTCAGGCTGAGCTTGCGTATAAATTATGAAAATCAAAATTTAAGTTTATGGCGAGGAAAATTTCTTAGTGCCCTCTTCTTATGAGAAATAATCGAGTTAAGATACATACACACACATAATGTATGTGCGGAGATGAAAACTTGCTTAATTAAGCATTAATTTCATGTTTTATATGCAAGTATGGGCTTTCACAGAGCAGTGCGAAAAGGCACAGTCTACGGCAAACTATGCCCGTAATGGAAATTATTTAAATTAGGTTTACGGCAACTGACGGCAACTGTACGGCGAATCATTTATGCATACGCTTTGTTCCGATTTAATTTTAATATTAATTATGAACCTGCACTTTGCGTCAATTATGTCAAAAATATCATGAGAGGAAGGAACTAGTCAGGATATTAACTGTCGAATGTAGCCTTACTTTAAAGTTTATAGAAAGAACATTTATCCATGCGTACTAGGAGATTAATAAGATTTTTCTTTAAAAATAAATTTTTTGGAAAAAAAATCTTTGGTGGTAAGAAACTGATACAAAGCTTGCAGAAACTTTGTTCCTTAAAAAAAAAGTTAGCAACCAAAATCAGTTATGTCACATTTCGTTAATTTTACACGACTCTGCATTTCTCGAAAATTGTAAACTTACAACCCACATCTGCGCCATGTTGCAAGCTTCAAGAGTGTTTTGGCCTAAATTCCAAGTGCCGACGAGGGAGGTTAAAAAGAAAGTGGAGGAGAAAATGTTGAAAAAAGTTTCGCTACATAAATTTTCTATGGTCGATGCAGGATGCTTGGCTAGGATTTTTCAATGTGACAGTCAAGTAGGACGAATTTTTATCAGGTTTCGAGTTAATGTCACTTCAAATTCAGAATATTCTGGTGGGTTAATCCAATCTTCCCTACGCGATTTTTCGGGTTAAATAAAAAACGCACTACTATCATAGTTTTAGTTGGTTGCCCATTCTAATTAGAATGGGCTTTTCTGTCTATTGTGAACTTTAAGTTCAAAATTTTAGCCACAAGAGCTTGACCTTTTGGTTTGCCATAAACTTAATTCAACATGAAAAATTAATGAAAATAATTTAACCGTTCGACAAATAATCAAGCGAATCAAAATCAATTCAGGAAACTATTTGCTAGTTTTAATTACAATATGGATATGGAATGAAAAGCTTACTCAAATACGGAATAGTCATTTATTCAATATGAATGGTTTTTGAATGCAAACCAGTTAAATGTGCTAAGCACAATGAATCAAAAACGATGTTTGTATGAATGGTAATCTGTACGATTTATTTTTAATATCTCTTCAAAGTGATAGTAATTTATTTATCAAGTGCCACTCAAAAGTCCAAGCGCGATTTTAATGTCGAGTGGAATAAAGTTGAATGTATTTTTTTGGAATATGCACTCAATTTATTCACTTGCCATTTTTTTTCTTCAAATGAATGCCAGTCTTAATTTGGTAAAATTTTCAATTTTGTTGCTCTATTACTTATTCTTTCAATTAACTATGAATGTTTTTGACACTTCAACGCTTGTAAAACAAGATAAAGCGATTAGATATTTTAACACTTTTGCAGCACTCCTGTACCGTTTTTCACTTATTTTTTCATGGCAAAGGTTCAATAAACGACAAACTGTCGCGAATGGGGAAAAAGAAAAGTTTCGAGTAACCGAATAATCGGAGTAGACAAGTGACAGGAACAGGGCCAGGGCAATCGAAATAAATGGCCATGACCAGAGACAGGAAGAGGAACTGAATCCGAATCCGAATGTGAATGTGAATGTGAATGCGAATCAGAATCAGAAACTCAAACTCAAACTGAAACTGAAACAGACAGGGAACGAAAGGCAGACACAGAGTCCGGAACGCCTAAAGGCAGGCTGCACATAGAGCCAAGGAGCACGGCCATCCTCACACGAACACGGATACAGATACAGATTTCCACCAAGAGATGTGGCAACAAAATGGCGTCTATTGCGACCGTGTTGCCATGGCGGCAGACGGATGGGAAAATGGAAAATTTCGGCAGGATGGATGGCGCACTGCGTCCAAAAAATATCCGAGCACGGCATATTTTGTTTGCTTTGTGTGTTTAGTTTTTTGGCGACTGCGACTGCAATAAGAAACACACATACACACAAAACTATAATGGCGTCCAAGGGATAAGTAATGGCGGCCCATTTGGGCAGTCAAAACAGGAAGAAGCGCTCTTAGAAAACTAAACGACAAATGGAATAATAAGTACGAAGTAAACAGAGACGACGGCTGCGAAAAAGCACAAAAGTAAACAAGCCGGGAAGCCAAGAAGCCACCCTCCGATAAAGAAAGATTTATATACGTATATAAAAGCATATAGATACTTTATAGGAAAACTTGAGCACAAATGTTTGACAACGCCGAAAAATTTGCTGAGCTGTGACTTTGTTGTTGGACAACCCTGGGGGATTATTGACTTGAATTCATAAAATCAACTTTAAGCTGTGCCAAGAGTTGGCGAAAGTTTTTGCTTCAATCTTCTCAGATTGGCTTAGTTTTCAACTATTTCTATAATTTTAAGGAAGCGCAATTTGTTTGATGCTTTTTCGAAAAAAATTGACTGCATGTCTGCTTTTATTAGGGAATTATTTTGGCAAGAGTGCTGAGGCAAATTGAATGCTGAAAGTTAATTTCACAGGCAGCTCTGGGGGTTTCTGTTGGCACATTTTAGTTCGTTTTTCTGTTTATTAAAAATTGCCAATTCCATAAAATTTATATCAAGTTTGTTTAAACTAACGTTGTTTGCTGAGCAATTAGATTTAGATCTCAATACGATTTGCGTAAAATGGTTGAAGTTTCAAGAAAATTTTTTCATAAAAGGTATCTTAAGTTTCAGAATCAAGTTGTTTAAGCTGCATTCGTAAGTATATGCGAGTAGGTAGTGTTTTTGAAACAGAGTATCTGCAGTTGACTTCTTTCCCCAAATCCCTCTGAACTTCACTTTTCCATTCGGTTTTGCTGAGTCGAGCCCGCACATCCGTTTGGCCAGTTCGCCGCAGTAATAATTCATGATACAAATTGCGTTTATTACAATATACCACAGCTCGGCGAAAAGGAACCCGTATCCGTACACGTAAGCGCACGAGTTTGTAGTACGGAGTACAGAGCCCGTGGACTCCATTCTCAATTCTGTGCGTGGCAGCAAACTCGATTTGCATTGCAAAAACGGGAAAACGAGGCAGCGATATACATTCGAGTATACTGCTGAACTCGGAGTTGTTGGTAATATACGAGTACAATTGGCCTGTGGAAACCCAGAGTTGACGGTTTCTTGCGGCAGTTATTTATCACACAGTTCACAGTCTGTGATTTGTGTTTTTGTGGGCGTTGTAAGCACACACGTCACGGTCCAATTAGCAGACCCAAGAGCGATGGAGTTGTTATCCGCAATAATAATCGCTCAATGCTGATGAAAAGTTAACGCACAAAATCTTCACACTCGAGTGGGCCAAAATGTTCGACGTTGGCGTCAAGTGATCCGTGAAAATTTCACATGTCATTGAATTTGATTATGGCTTCAGAACGGCTAAACCAAATTAGCCAAACGCAGCGAACGCGTCGAATGTCAGACTTAAATATATAAATAATTAACATGTTTTTAAACACATGCTTTGGCCGTTGTCGAAGCCACCGGTATTTGTCACATTAAAATTTTGCATAACGTAACATTAAATTGCATTAAAATTAATTATTAATTTGGCGTATGGTTGAGTAAACCGCTTTTTTATCACATTTTTCATAGTTCATACATTTTGTAATCAAATTACGGGATATATTAAATAAGTTTGTCATAAGCCGGGAATTTACTTTTTAAATTCTTTTAGGTTTTGTATTTTAACAATTCCCAAATAGCTTAAATACCTTTCCTTCCGGTCGCATCGCTGATTTCTTTTTGCACTGATAGTTTATCCAATTGAAAATCGCAAAACAAACTTTCACTGCGCTAAATCAATAAACATTTGTTTGCCCAAGCGAAATAAATAATGCTCCCCGGCCCGTTTTTTGCAGAGAAATTCGTATGACTTAAATAAGAGCTGTGGAAAACAACTGAAAAGCATATTTAGCACACGGTTTTTCACTGTTAACCGCATTGGCTATTTGATGAAAACGAAAACAGCAAAACCAGCGACTATTTTTTGAGTGAGAAAAACACAAATCAAACAGCAGGTGTTCCAAGGGCGGAGAAGGCAAAAAAGTCCTGCGGATTGGCCATGTTCGGTGGCCATTTTGTTTTCACATTGCAAATACAAATTGTTCGCGGGAAATCGTAGTCCTCTAAACTCCCCAGATGGCCAGCCGTTCCAAAAAACCGGAGCAAACCCACCAGAAATGCATACTGAAAGTGGAAAAGTGGGGAAAATGGAGGTTGGCTACATGTTTTTTGTGTTCTTGGTGTATTTCCCTTTTCTTTTTGGCCGGGACCAATCACACTTTGCATATGCAGCGTTGCGGTATTCACACCAGCGATCCTGCCTCCATCGCCATGGGGCGACCGAGCCCCTTAGTTAACCCCCTCTTGAACCCTTGTACCCGCCACTGTGTTTACTCATTAAAATGCAAAATGCTTGCGCTTGTAGAGCTTGTCCACTGCCATCCATTTAACGCTCGACATTGTTGATACTCTGTGTGTGGCAAGTGAATTGGATGGAAATCCATTTAAAAGAACATCAACAAGAACAAGAACATAAAAAGAGTAATTAAGTTCGAAACACATTTTCTTTTTAAAATACTGACATTTGATAAATTTATTATGGACAAATTGTATTTGGTTTACTAATTTTGAAGACTGTTATTTTACTAAAACCTATTATATCAATGATTATAAATATCATGGAATTCATGTCAGGAAAATCACAAGGAAACAGAAAATGCAGCATTCTCCTGTTTTTACCATAAACCAATGTACACTGCCAATCCCTTTGGCAGTCGCTCTGCTTTCGGTGGGTCATTTGGGCTGGCCTTTAATGACACCATGCCAGATGTTGTTGCCTGATCTGGACACTTGCCAACCCCCCAACCATCCCTTCACCACGCCCACTTTACTGCGAGAGTCTGTGTGAATTGATGTGCCATTGTGTGGTTGCAATTTTATTGAATGGAAAGTGCGTGTCAGTCCCCGGACATCAGCAACGACAACAATTTACATAGCTTAATGCGCTGAAACGTTTAAATATTTTTCGGTATTTGCATTTAATTTGAGCAATTTCCACTGGCTCGATTTCAGGCTGTATTGACATGTGGTCGTTACTGGCAGAGATTTCCGTTCTATTTTCTTTTTTGTATGCCGCACATGCGAGACACAAATCAGCGGATCCCGAATATATATATGCTAAGCTTTACGATTATGATTACGGTTTTCATAGCATACTTTTGTGCGCTCTCCTTATCTGTGGGTGTTTTCTCTTTTGCGTGTTTGTGTGTGTGGGTGTGTGTGTGTGTGTGTGTGTGTGTGTGTGTGTGGGGATACATTATTCCTTATAGCTGCCGATTCTACTGCTGCTTATTATTATTGGAAAGTAACGCTCATAAAAATGCATATTAAATGCGGTAATGGTTATGAGCCAAACTATAATTTTTCCAGGGTTGAAATTTCCCTTAGGGGTGGTGGGTTGGTGGGGGCCAGCCCTAATGAAGTGGCGTGGAGTGTTTGATTTATGCACCACTGGGGACTGACAAGAATCAAATCAATGAAATCGAAGGGAAAATATTTTTCATGTACCGCTTGCAGGGGAGAACTATCGAGTACTGGTCGAAAATATGTACAGTTTTGGTAATATATACATATTTGTTTGTTCAAAATTTGAATTTATGGTTTCATTTTATTTTATGGTTTTAACTTTGTAATGTATTATAATTTGTATACTAGTACTCTTGAATTTATGTATGTTCAATTAAAAATAAAATGTACGTTGCGAAAATTCATTTTGCCTCCTTATATTTTCTGCCCGTGCACCGCACATAATTTTATCGTCGGTGGCCACAGTTCAGTGCATTTCTATGTCACTCAGTTGGCAGCTGACTGCTAAAACTAAAGTGAAATTTATGTTGGAAACTTAAAGTCAACTTCAGCTCGGCTTGCTCATCAATCAAAAGCCAAAGTCCTGTGCTTTACCTACGGCAGGGAAAAAGGAGCCGAGCAGGAGGCGGCAAAAACTAATGTCTCGTGCCACTGCCACAGGCCTTAAATGACTGACTGCCACCTGAGATGGTTCCAACCTCGAACGTGCCACCTCCACTTCCCCGACCTCTGAACTCCAACCCGCAACCTCCTTCGCCTGATTTGTATGCAAGGGGGCGTGTCGGGCCGCCTTTGGCCATCGGAGCGGTGGGTAACATCATGGCTAAAATTGCAATCAAGGCAGCGCAGTTGGCGCAGCACAATCGCCATCAAACTCAATCAAGCTCACGACAGCCCCCGGATAACAACGGATTGGATGAGGACAAGGATGAGGATGAGGCTCCGGCTCCCGGGAACTCGCAGAGCAGTCAGCCAGCCAGCCAGCCAGCCCGGTGATAAAGCTCGGCTAAACTGCGTCTATACTGGAGGCGAGGCGCCATCGGAAAATTTCATTAATTTTCGCTTAATGTCCGCCATGTGCGCAATTTCACTTCATTTGCCCGGGCTTCAGTGAGTGAGTGTGTTTGTGTATGCAAAAAAGAGTCTAGGTGAGAAGAATGGTGAATAGACAGGTGGAACGCGGAGTGGTTGAAAGCGCAGTGCGGGTGGTTTCTTATCAGGTTTGATTAGCTTTAAGACAACCAGATTTATGGTGACTCCCAGGGGGGATTTTCTAGAGGAGAAAAGATAATTGAAAGTTAAGTTGATTTTTTGGTATAATTTAAAAAAATTGAAAGTGAACCGTACTCTATATTATGAACACATTTATATAAGGTTGTTTAGTCAAAGTTGACCTGTAATTAAAATGCCAAATCTATGGTAAAAAGTAATTAATAAAACAGTAATCTTTAATGGGCGTAATAATTATAACAACACAGTATTTGCCAACGATTTTCCCCTAAAAGAAAACCATACTCTTGGCCTACATCATACTTTTGGGTAGTATATTTTTCTCATTTCATATATCCCTCGCAATCCCCAGTTGATTACGAACATTTTAATTGAGTCGCAGCTCTCATCTCTCGCCCTCTTTGCCAGTGCGTGCAAATTAATTTATTAATGTTGGTAATATTTTTCTGCCCGTCCTTCTTCTTCGCTGGAATTGGCAATTAAAGTGTCTGCGTCGGGCGGCGAAAAGCGCGGATGGGCCATGTGTCTTCGCCTAAGCCTGTCAAATGGTGTCCCCCCAGTTTTATGTGTCAACATTAGACCGGGTTTTTAAATTGCCAAGTTTATTTATCAGAAGCAGCGCGGGAAATATGACACCTGATAAAGTGCGACTTTTTACGTTCGGTGGCAACAGAAGTCATAACATTATCTTTATCTTCAACTGCCAATTTGTTGTCTGCAACGAGGCAAGGCAGATAAAGAGCCGCAGGCGGGGTCCTCTCCTCCTTTTTTTTTTATATGTTTCTTACCCATTTTCTGCAGTCTTGCATATCTTTGCATTCGAAAGCAGGCAGTTTTCCCCTCGAGCTTTCATCCTCCAGTGCGGCAGGCAAACTCGTTGTCGCACCTTGGATTCTTCACCAAGCTGCAGTTGCATGCCTCGCACCACCTGTCCAGGTGTTAACTCATTTGCGTGGCTGTTAAGTGACTCAATAATGACATCTCAAATTGAGGACTCCCCGCTGTGACAGCATCTCGTGGATACACACGCCAAAAGTTGAATTTCTTGGCTGCATCTTGCAGTGACAAATTTTAATGCATGCAAATGTGTTCATTAATCGTGAAACGGAAACTGGTTTCCAGATGTAGAGAATGCATTTTTATGAAATAAAGCGCAACAATACAGAATTGTAATATTCTATTTATAATATTTCTCTCTACAAGTTCTATCTCAAAAACTTTTTTTCCATAAAACATTTCTTTTCCTTTTGAGAACAATTTACCTTACGAAATAACCAACAGAAATATTAAATTTCTTCCTCCTACTTCACCTTCCCTTGCCAGATAAATGGTTATTTACCGAAAACGATTCATCAAGAAGTAGAAAAGAAAAATCCCTTTGTAGTTCATTATTTGGCAAAGTTTTCCTCTTGATTCATTTCCTCAACTTCAACTTGCTTTCCATCAGTTGCAGTGGGTCCCAGAATCCCTTGAGTTTGCCCAAGCCCTCCGATTCGATTATTCTCGCTCCTGTTTCCGTTTCCTCGGATCTTTGCCACTTTTCTCCAATGCAATCATGGCAGCGCCCGAAAAAGACTCCAATCCGAATTAGCTTCAGTCAATACGTATGCTCAATATTTGCCGATGGCTTTTTCTACTTTCTTGCTTGGAAGCCCCAGAATCCATTGTTAACAGCTTCATTAAGTCCACGGCAAAAGGATGGTCGTAAAAAAGAGAGAAAACTCTCGCCCCTGCATAAGGAAAATTATTACAGCAGCCATAAAAATATTTCGGGGAAAACTGCTGCTCTACATTGTACTTGTATTTCCTGCACGTATTTACCGAAGACCTTCGCCTTCGCCCTCGCAAGTTTTTCCATTGAAACCGCAGCGGAAAATCAAGAAATTCATTTGGAGTTCGCTTACCTGGATCTCGAGGCGAAGAATAAAGTTTCAACTTGACTGCATTTTAATCAAGCCGAGAGCCACGAACCGAACCGAACTGAACCGCATTTTGACCCTCTTGATTATGTCGAAAAACGCGGAGGGTGCAAATTGTTCAGCTTTTGGGAGTTTCGGGAAAGTCGAAAGGACACGGTCCCCCAACCAAAGTCATAAACGCTAAGTTGCCGTTAAATTGTGGTGAAAAATTGCGAACACTTTTCAAGCGGTCGATAAGATGTTTTGATGTTTTCATAATTTTTTGCGCGAAAAAATATGTTTTGAAGCTATTACTTTTACCACCCACATTCTCTTTGACACATAATCGTTTAATAGTAATTTTTCGAACTGTAACCCGACAAATTGTGTTTATATAGGGAAAAGTGACATTAATACGGCACGTAGCACAAGTTTCACATGCCAATTTCCCAACAAATTCAATTTTTATTCGCGCATCTCACTCAGACCGAGATTCGTTTACTTCCGCTGTTTGAAACGTGGTGAAAGGGGACTTACATGGGTGGTTTTCTGGGGTGGAACAAGGGGGAAAACTTGGAAAAGTTCAAGCTGGCACCCACTTGAAGATGGCACCACAGACGCTCAGCCGCATCCCCTGAAAATCGTCTGAGCTGTGATGAGCTGCCTTCGCCGCATCCTTTTAACTTTTATCCCTTTCTCTTTCGCTTGGGCTCCCCAAACGCCCACTTTTTTCGCTCAGTGCAGCTTCTTCCACTTTGGCTGCCATCCACTTAATCCATTGAAACAATAAGCAGCTTTGTTTGTTCTATCCACGACGACAGTCTCGCACTTTTTCTTCTGGACTTTTGTTTTGTTTCTGCACTTTGTGAAAATGGAGAGAGATAAGGAGAGGAAGAGGCAGCTTTTGTTGCAACCGCAGCAGTTTTCAGTTTTGGGAAACTTTAACCGTAGCTCACTCTTGTTTTTCTACCCTCAAAAGTGGAAACGTGTTCAGTACTCTATTAATTTGAGCAAAGATGTTATAAATTATATAAAAAGCCACATTTATTGACGTAAAAAAATAAATCTGTTTGTTTATGAATTTATTTTATAAATAACCTTAATCTTAATATTTGGTACCTAGATGCTACCACAGCAAATTCAATTTATTAAATATTTTATATAATTTTTTTTGGTGAGGGTATTTAGAACTCTCCTGCTTCACGCTTGTTATTCCTTACTGTTTTCCTGAGTTTCTTTTCCTCCATTTCTCCACCGTTTTTCCATTGTAGTCTCGAAGCGCGTCTGAAGTGCAATGCAAACGGGAATGGAGACAAAGCCGGTACAAAATCTTCGCCGTCTGCTTTCGGGCGTTTCATTTAGTGCTAACCTCTGTGTGCCCCCCTTAACCACTTCCCCTTTCTGGATGCATCCCGACCCCCCTTAAATCCCACCCCTCTGCCACTGCATCCCCTTGGCTAGCTTATGATGACAATGGGCCAAGACTCCGAGGGGAGTTATCGGAGAGGGGGAATAAGGCATCCCTTGGCAGTGATTACGAGTATTATAGTAGCTGCGAGGTTTTGACTCCTCAAGGATCTCTCCTCAGTTCGCATCGCGTGTCACAGTCACTTAATGTGCATATGTGCGGGAAAATGGCGTTTTTGATAAGAAAAAGGCTTCACCCACAGACACATACTTATATGTATACCTATATATGTATATATAGTATATCTATGGGGAAGGCACTGAAAGTGGTTTAGGGGTGTGCTGAAAAGCGGGCCAAGATGGGCCGAGAAGTTTCATTAAATTGAAACGAATGTGCGCAGGCTAAGTGGCGAAGATGATGGCTCATTATTGCTGCATTTTCCGGGTGTAAATTGTATGGTGCTTCATTAAAAGTGTGTTGCATATAGTGCTTGATATAACGATAAGCTAGAAAGTCCTGATGCCTTACGCTGCTTAAGTTTCTTTATATTTTATGAAGACATATTTAAAACTAGTTGACACTAGTTAAAGCTGGTTGTACTTACATTCATCTGACCTTTTATTTTTCCTCATTTTTATCCCAAACTATTATTAGAAATTCTTGGAATAGCGCACACTGCTGCAGCGTTTTTCCATTAAAAACTTAATCACAAATCACATTTATTCATGCTTGCTGTAGCACCCAACATAATGAAAATCTCGCTCTTCGTATTTTAATCCCACTATACACACACTATTCCACCGCTTGAATACAAAAGGCGCTTCGCCCGCTTTCCACCGACCATTTTCCAACCCATCGTGTGCATTGTCGCCACGGAAATCCGCCATGTTGGCTGCTGCCTTTTCCCCGAGAAGAAAACCCATTGCACATTAGTACCGCTCACACACAGCCATAACAATGAAACTCGCTTCGTATTATTTAAATTTCAAGTTATATATGTGTATAGAAAGTGGTAATATTTTTTTTTTGCGATTTTTTACCTGCTTGGCACTAGTACAATAAGCCATAGAAAAGCGTTACAATGCCAAGCTGGCAGGGAAATAACAAAAGTTGGCAAGAATCAGCAAATAACTCTGCCAAGTTATGCCTCAGAAAATTTACTACCCCACCACCTACTCCCACTTTTCCATCCGATTCCATGGTATTTTCTTTATGCGCTTGGCACACAGCTTTTTTCTTGCATTTTCCGTGCAATCTGTTGAGCGAAAATGCTGCTTATTTCCACCTTTTTTTTGGCAAACTCTCCGCCGCGTTGCGTCTTTGTTTCAATTGCAATATTTGCTTACACGGGTTAAGGGTTAGCCTCTGCTACCTGTTTACAATTCACTTTGCTGCTCTTGAGAAATTACACATGCTTCACCCCCATTTTGGTTCATTTCTTTCTCTCTTCTATTTTCTTCGTATTTTTTCCCCGGCTCCCCCCTTTTTTTATATGGCGCTCGAATTTCTTTGTGTTGTTTGCGGGGGCCGGTAAATCGTCTGCTTTATTTGCCCGCTACTTCAACCGACCTTCCACCACCGACATTTTCCCCTTTTTCCGCAAAAAAAAAAATACACACGCCTCTAATAAGCGTCCGTCAGCTTGGGGTTCCCCTCGTTTGCCGCTTCTTGTTTGCCCCAACCAACGAAAATACAAAAAAAAAAAAAAAAAAAAGGAGGAGCCCAACAACATGATTGGAATTTTCCGGTGCAGACATTTTTTTGCAAAGGTAGAAAAGGAACAAATGCGACCCCTGCATTTCTTTTTTACCTTTCTCTTTCCTCGGCCTTTTATTGATTTCTTTTAAGTTAACCATTTTTGGTGTGCATGTTTAGAGGGAATTATAAGTTGGGGCATTTTGTTAGCTTAAAGGAATATTAAATAATTTAAGGAGGTTCAATACCAGAAAAGTGTTGAGTCAACTAAACACATAGAATGAACGCAAATAAATAATTTAGAAAACCAATTACTTATTGAACTAAGAAGGGATTGTGGGATATTAAGAAGATAGAGGATTAAATAATTGTAAATATTTTAAAAGCATTTAAGGGATTTAGGGGGATAATAAATACTTTGATAATTGTATAAAAGTGAAACTAGTTTTGAACTTTATCATCTACAGTAATTTATTTTTATCAATTTTTTGTGCTGTTAACAAGAATGTATTTTGTGCTAGACGTTGGCCTTGCTTTCAGACTGTTTTTCCGGCTGATTGCATTTCAATGGCTTAACTGAAATCCGAGAGCCTTAAATTACAAAGGGGGCTCCCTCTCTTGTATAACCCAAACCACCGTCCATTAGTTGTAATAACAAAAGGCAAAAGTTTCGACAAACCGACCGAAAAAGCCAAAATACAAACAAACCGACAAGGAAAACAAAAATTTCTCATGCTTCCCATCTGCATTTTCTGTGTTTTAGCTGGCATCAAGTATACGGACAACCAGCGTGTAATAATCCTGGTGAAGGACGTGAACGACGAGCCGCCGTACTTCATCAACCGTCCCCTGCCCATGCAGGCGGTGGTGCAACTGAATGCACCGCCCAACACTCCGGTTTTCACCCTCCAAGCCAGAGATCCCGACACGGATCACAATATCCATTACTTCATCGTTCGCGATCGAACTGGTGGTCGTTTTGAGGTGGACGAGCGATCTGGAGTGGTGCGAACCAGGGGAACGGATCTCTTCCAGCTCGACATGGAGTACGTCCTGTACGTGAAGGCGGAGGATCAGAACGGAAAGGTCGACGACCGCAGGTTCCAAAGCACTCCGGAGGAGCGACTGTCAATCGTGGGAGGCAAACGAGCCCCGCAGTTCTATATGCCCAGCTATGAAGCCGAGATTCCAGAAAACCAGAAGAAGGACTCAGAGTAAGTCAAAACAAAATCGAAAAGAAAACACACCAAAGGTCCCTCCAAAAGAATGCTTAATTAGAACACTCAAAAAAATCTTTATTAATACTTGGAAATGTTGTAAGACTTTATAAGAAGTTAAAATTATGAACTATTTCAACCATGTCAACATTCGGTAAATATATTTTATCGACACCCATCAAAATTCAAGATCGACAATCATAACTTCACATCAGCGATTTTTCCCGAGTGTATGCAAATTTTAAGGGGCTGCCAATAAAAGTTATGCATAACAATGTGAGCTAGACGGCGGCCATGTGTGTGTGTGCGTGTGTGTTTATCCTGCACTGTGTGTGCTTGTCCTCATTGAAATTCCGATGGGAAAACAACTGTCAAAAGGCAAAAGGCATACATATACATACATACAGACACACAAGTGGCCTGTGGATGGACATAAAATATGCAAGCAAATTTCACATTTCCCTCTGCTAACTTTTCCGTATCCTTTCAGCATCATTTCGATTAAGGCCAAGTCCTTCGCAGACCGCGAAATCCGCTACACTTTGAAGGCCCAGGGCCAAGGAGCCGGCACCTTTAACATCGGACCCACGTCGGGCATTGTCAAGTTGGCCAAGGAGTTGGACTTTGAGGATCTGCGACAGCCGCACGTGTACTCGCTGATTGTGACAGCCACCGAGGACTCAGGAGGATTTTCCACCTCCGTCGATGTGAGTAGATTGGAAATCCTTGCCAGGAGATGATAGCAAAAAGCAATGTATTCTTCCTGTTTGGGTTTTTAAAGCCTTAAGCATATTTACATATGAATTAATTTCCATTCTTTAAAGTAGTAAAGAGTTGTTTAGACTAACTTCTAATTTTTTATTTCAGCTCACCATTCGCGTTACTGATGTGAATGACAATGCACCGAAATTCGAGCTGCCCGATTACCAAGCTCATAATGTGGATGAAGATATTCCTCTTGGCACAAGCATACTCCGTGTAAAAGCAATGGATTCAGATTCCGGATCGAACGCCGAAATCGAATACCTTGTATCCGACGACCACTTCGCCGTGGATTCAAATGGAATCATCGTAAACAACAAACAACTGGATGCGGATAACAATAATGCGTACTACGAGTTCATAGTCACTGCCAAGGACAAAGGAGAACCGCCAAAATCGGGAGTGGCGACCGTTCGTGTTTACACCAAAAACAAGAACGACGAGGAGCCCAAGTTCTCGCAGCAAGTGTACACACCGAATGTGGATGAGAATGCCGGTCCGAATACTTTGGTTACCACTGTGGTGGCCTCCGATAAGGATGGAGATAATGTCAGGTTTGGATTCGTGGGCGGCGGCACTTCGTCGGGTCAGTTCGTCATCGAGGACATAACCGGTGTGATCCGACTGCACAATAAGGCCATATCCTTGGACAGGGACAAGTACGAACTGAATGTGACGGCCATGGACGATGGATCCTGTTGCGTGAACGGCGATCAAACCATCCACACCTCAACCGCCGTGGTGGTGGTCTTCATCACCGATGTCAACGATAATAAGCCGGTGTTTAAGGACTGCAGCACTTACTATCCGAAAGTGGAGGAAGGAGCTCCCAACGGAAGTCCTGTCATCAAAGTTGTGGCCACTGATGAGGACAAGGGTGTGAATGGACAGGTAAGAAGTTTAAATTAATTTTAAAACAAAAATTTTTTAATGATGAAATTGTGGTCAAATGCGTCAAATTTAATTGTATTTTGTTAGATTTCCTGAGGCCGTATAAAGTAGGGACTACCAAAAAACAAAAGAACGAAACAATCAATAAATTAATAATTAGAAAAGTATCCCTAAAATAAAATACTCTGCCTAGTATCCATCTGATTTAATCTCTATTGAACACTAATAAACTTTGATAAGCTCGTGCATTAACTAGTTTAGATGTGTATACCAAGTACTTCCAATAGCAAAGCGCTCTCGAAGCCCCTTTTGGGTTATCCTTTCCCTAATTACTTTCCCCCTTTCGGTCGGCCAACCTGATTAATTATACGTTATTTGTGTTTTGAGGCCAACGCAAACATGATTACCCACACCTAATTGAATTACCTGCATGTGTGTAGAAGCGATAGGTTGATTTCATGACGAGATTTGGCCATAATTTTCTTTTCGTGCCCGCCAAGTTCAATGCACCTTGCAGTGCATGTCGTGTGTGGAGGTCGAACGCCTCAACAGCTCTAATCGCAATTTGTGTCAATCATTAAACCATTTTGCATGTTCTCGCGACAGGTGAAATACTCGATTGTTCAGCAGCCCAATCAGAAGGGTACAAAGTTCACCGTGGACGAGGAAACCGGCGAGGTGTCCACCAACAAGGTCTTCGATCGAGAGGGAGATGATGGCAAGTTTGTCTCGGTCACAGTGAAGGCCACCGATCAGGGAGATCCAAGTCTGGAGGGTGTCTGCTCCTTCACCGTGGAGATCACAGATGTCAACGATAATCCTCCTTTGTTCGATCGTCAGGTGAGTGATACAAATATTTAATACTTTCCGAAAAAGAACCACTACTTATTATCAAATCATTTATAGAAATACGTGGAAAATGTTAAGCAGGATGCCAGCATTGGCACGAATATCCTCCGTGTCTCCGCCTCCGATGAAGATGCTGACAACAATGGAGCTATAGTTTACAGCCTGACTGCCCCCTTCAATCCCAACGATCTGGAATACTTCGAAATTCAGGCCGAATCCGGTTGGATTGTGCTGAAGAAACCGCTTGACGTAAGTGTTTGCTTTTCATTTGGTCTTGCTAAGATTAAAAACATATATTACCCCAATTATGATTTACCCAAATCCCAACTAACCAAGTCTTATAATTTCTATTTCGAGTTTGATTTACCAAAATGGAAAACTCTTTATGTTTTTTACTAACTAAATCAATGACGGATGCTTAGCGTCAACCAAGTATTAGTGACTTTCAGCGGCTTGTATCTGTAACTATCTATCTTATCATTGCGTTATTCGGTTTTCTTTCAAACTGCACCTTTCGTTTATTTGTATTTCAATATTTTACAAGTCCGCAAAACAGTTGTAGGTGAAATAGAGTTTGATGTGCCATCAGTGCAATTTTTTTGCCACATCCATCGAAACCTGCGTTTAAGTCTAGCTTAAAAAATATATTTTAGTTCAGTTCAACTGTTTTGTTTAGTTTATAGTGCGAAAAAATTGGCCAAAGAAAGAAACCTAACCACTTGCAAAAAAATGCCAAGAAAGAAAATTGATTTTTAACATTTTTTGAAACAAATCAAACTAACACAAAATACGAAACAAAAACCCGAAGTATCAGAAGTTGGGAAAAATGCTTATAACAGTTCAGCTGCTTGTTTTTTTTGGTGCCAGGTTAATAGGCTTAAGAAAAGTGTATATAATGGATATTTCGAAACGAATACCCCAAAACGATCACGAATATTTTTGAGCATCGTTGTACCTATTTTTGAAGGTCCAAACCAATAAATTTTAAGGTATAGATTAACGATTACAATACTCTAATTTTGTATTGCCTTTTTATTTTTTTCCCAAAAAAGTTCCCATGAAATCCCAAAACAAAATCAAAACAAAACCTTTTTGTCGAGACTATACAATTTTTGAATGTCTCCTGCTGTAAGCTTTACCTATTTTTGCCGTAGTTCAAAATTATTTTTTTTCAAACCAATGTTTAATAAAGATTTTTGAAAAACATTTGTTTTTGCATGCCCATATAAAATGCGGCTGTTATGGATATTAATAGGATATATTAAAATCTTCTTGTTTTAACTGCACCTTTACATTATTATTTTCTTCTTTTCTGTCAATTGACAATGGAAGGTGATTGAGGCGTTTTAATTGTTTCAATTTTAATTTACCGTTTATCTTTACATATCCAAAATTATGGTACTCGAATGTTAAATCAACAATTTAGGGTTGTTATCCAGTAAGTAAACGATTACTGTTACTGTGCTAACCCCTAAATGTGTCATAAGCCAAAAATGTAAGCTAACCTGAAAAAACTAACTCAAGGATCAGGCTAAACTTCATTAAATGTAAATAGTTGTGAAATCTAAGATTCACTTCATCTTAGGGCAACTGAAAACAGATAAAGAAATAGTCTCGTCAAAAGAAACAATCCATTTATGTGAACCGACCCACCAAGCTCCCTGTAACAATGCTATCACCCAAACTAATCCTGCCCCTATCCCAAAAGTTTGAAAATATATCCCTTCTTACCAATTATTATGTTATATATTTCATTTGTTTTATGTTTCATATACTTATAACCACATTTGATTGAATAAAACATTTAAACAACGATGCCATCAAATACGTAATCGTAACGTGAACCCAATACAAAAACCAAACCAAAACGTAACCAACGCTAACACTTTGGGTTCGGTTCTCGACTACTCCTTGCAATGTTAACCCTGTTCGCTGTGACGCTAACATTTTGGCCCTAAACTGTACTACTGCTTCAATCGAAATTCACCCATTCAATCAATCAATCAAATCAACAGCGTGATCGATATCGCTTGAGGGTTAGCGCCTCCGATAAGGGCACTCCCGCCTCGGCCGCCGATGTCGACGTTGAATTAGATGTCGTCGATCGGAATAATAAGCCACCCATTTGGGATAAGAGCATTTACGGCCCGATTCACATACGCGAGAATGTCACTGTGGGTACGGTTGTAACATCGGTTAAGGCAAGGTTTGTATAGCCAATCAGAACTCAACACCTAACACTAAAACTAAACCTATCTTGAGAGTCTAACAGCTGTCGGTAACCTAGATTAGAACAATTTTTTTGAAAAAATAACAGCATTTAACGTTTGGCTAACATAACATTAAGCTTTCGTGTATTTTTAACATACGGTCTTTTTACTGTTACCGGAGCTTTGCGATGCGGAAACTTATTTTTTGGTGGGATATCGTAAAAGCTCTCAGCGAATACGGCAACCAAAAGTCCTGAAAAATTCTGTAATAAATCAAAAACAAATATGAAAAAATTGAACATTTGGAATACTTTAATCGCTGGTGTTTTGATGCGAGCAATCTGATTTTTCGAATGGTTGCCCCCAAGATCTTTTTGGATTTTGCCGACTTTTTTCCCTTTTCTCCACAAAAGACACACATTACCCATTGGAATGGCTCTTCCCTATCTGATCTTTGATCTTTACCCCTTCAACGACTCAGATTCCCTACATGAATTAATAACTGGAATATTGTGAGAATCGTAGTGAAATTTCTGGTGTTGGATTTCAATTATAAAATACGCTACTACAACAAAGTCGACCTATTTTATAAGCAAGGTTGCAGTTTAGCTGTAAGCTAGAGGAATAAAAGTAACTACACAAAGTGTTCAAAAATGTTAAAAAGCAATAGTCCAAATCGGAAACATTATAACCGCAGCAAACTGTGTTAAGTATGCTATGAAAATTGTACTTATAAAATGCACAAAGCCCTATATTAGTTCATTAAATTACATATTTTGTTGTAATTTTCATTTAAATGCTACAAATATCCAAAGAATAATGTATTACTTTTTGAAGGCTAGGGTCGAGACTATATACTATATATTGCACTGCATTTAAAAATACTTTATAGCAAAGGCCTTAAACTTTTAATAGTTTCTTTTTCCATTTTTTCCATTATGTTCTAACTTCTTTAACAAGAGGTGTTGGATTACAATTATCATTTTTGATTTTTAACCAAAAAACAAACTACAATATTATTAAACCTTTTTTAGAACTTCTTTATATAAAAGGTTCCAACTATATTATATAATTTTGTTTTTTGCCTTTTTCCTGAACGAATATCGTATTTACCAACCAATATCGACGCGTCTGTCATTTTTGCAACGCCTTGCTTGATTTTGAAAATAAAAAAACAAAACGATTTTTGAAAATATTGATCGTGAAATGTATATAAAATACAGCGCGAGACATACAAGTTAGAGGCCATGGCCCAAGACAAGGGCTATCCGCCATTATCGCGTACTGTCGAAGTACAGATCGATGTGGTCGATCGTGCAAATAATCCGCCCGTCTGGGATCATACTGTCTATGGGCCCATTTATGTCAAGGAAAACATGCCCGTTGGCGGCAAAGTCGTCTCGATCAAAGCCAGGTCTGTTCATTTTTCGTGCAAAAGAGTTTATTACAAAAAAAAAAAAAAAACATGAAATAAATTTCATTCCATTTTGATTAGTTTATTTTTAAGATTTAAATATTTTTTTTATAAAATTCTAGACGTTTTTTTCCCATATTTTATCAGTTATTGGTGTCATGTCTTGCCGTTCATTTCTGTGTGTTCTGAATGTTTGCTCTAGATGTTCCATAGATGTTGAAGAGAGTGTTTCGGATTAATTGCTTAGTGCTCTTTAACGCTCTCTACAAACATTTAGTTATTTAATGTGAATACCCAACTAGTTAAAACTTTTCCCATTTCATTATTTCCCATATAATCCTCCTCATTTATAAACGCACTCTAAACTGCACCAGTGAAATATACACATATTATATCCTTATACCGCACAAGTCACATATGTATATTAAAAGCACTTGTTATATATTTCAGTTTAGTTTTTACGCCAACGCTAGAGATTTGTTATAAAGAAATGAAAAACTGACTACTTTTATACTTCTTGTTCTATTAAAAAATCTCTGCAGATATTTTATTTTATTTTTGCCACAAAAATACTTTTCCGTCATAAAGCCACCGCAAAATCGCAGATAATATTTTGCCAAGGGTAATCGCAGCTATGGTAAAAAGTCTTTCCATTTCTCCTTTTGGTCACATGCAAGCGCTGCATAAACTTGAAATGGCATACCAGTTGGCTTTGTTGGCAACCTTTGCCGCATGATGAGCTCGGTCAGTTTCAATTACCTGCCACTTAGTGACAGCCAGGGGCAACAAAATAAAGTACACAAGTCGCCGCTTCTGCAGGAAAGAGAGATGGCGAAAAAAATGGAAAGTTTATTTTAAACAAAGTTTTGTTTTTTATAATTGCAATTAAAAAACTTGAAGCAGCGGACTTTAATGACTTTTGACCCCCCGTGACACTATTCTGCTCTGGATCTCCCCGGGCTGCGTTTTATCTTCGTGGCAAGCCAGCCACATGGCACTGGCATTTTAATTATGCGTCAGTCCAAGTCAGTTTTTATATTATCCAATCCTGTTTTTTAACCATGCACTTTCCTCTCTCTCGCTCTCTGTTTAGCCGCACTAAAAGCAAATGCACTTAAGCCAAAAGGCCACGTAGAAAGTACAAAATAAAAACAAACGTAAATAGAGTATAAGAGTACAAAAAAAATGCGAGGTTACTGCACATACGCACCTGCACACACCTGAGCCTGATTCTGAATCTGGATCTGCTGTTTAGCGCTAGTTTAGTGCCCTTAAGTACACTTCCTTTCTGTTCCCCAGCGCAATATTAAGGAAATTACAATCTATTAAACGTGCCTGGGTTCTGCTTTCTGTTTTCTTTTCTCGCCTCTGTTTTTTATGTGTTTAAATTATTTCGAATGAAAAGCGTTTTCTCCCTGAGTTTTCTTCTTCGCAATTATCTGGTCATGTCCCAGCACAGAAATTTGTTAACAATATGTATATATACATTAGACGCCATTAGGAGAGGCCCAGAGTGTTTGGGGGAGGAGAGGGTTGAAGGACTCCCTGCTGTGCGCGCATATCATAATAATTGTGTTAGCTTTTGAGGCGCCGGGAGTCCTTAAGGGCCCAAAACAACAAAGGCGACAAGGTCGAGGACAAAATATATATATATATATAGATCTCTTAGCCAGAAGTGTTGATTTCAATTCTATGATTTCTTATACTTCTTCTCTGACAATAGCAATTAGTTTAGGCATTAAGCAAACTGCAAACAACCTACAACGCATTCTAAATCTGCTCAGTGTACAGAAGCAAATAAGTACATCATTTTCGAACACAATTTTTTAGGTTTTACACACAATCAATGAAATTAAAATCTACTCACATCATCCAATCACACAAACACTACGAAACGAAACCTCCAAGAAAATTTCATGCCATCCACAAATTTCCCATCCATTTTCCCAACCACCCATTCCGCGATGAAATTTTTTGTTCGCAACAATGATTTTTTTGTGCCGTTTTTGTCCTTGGAAACATTTTGGCGCAGTCCTGACAGTTTTCATTTATTCTTAAGACCCGTTCTTAAAGCTTTTTTTTCGCCGCCCTGTTCTGTCAGCTGCAAATGTTGTACAGGCTCAACTAATGTATATTTTATATATACTGTGCGTATATATATTTCGATCTTTTTGCGCCTAATTTGTTTTTCATTATCATGTACCGAACCCATTCCCGAAACAGTCAAATGGCAATTAGAATTTTTGAAGCCATTTGGTTAATATTCGGTTGGTTTGCTTTTGGTTCTTTAATTGCACAAAAGACGCTTTAAGGAATTTTATGTGAACGAATTTTTAAAGCCCACTTGCAAATTTTTGACTGCACATAATTTAGGAGCAAAAATTCCATTCATGCGTCGTCATTTTGTATTTTGTTATGTCGCATGTGTTTAACCAAAGACATATTTTTGTGAGTGTGAATGTATGAATGTTTTTTGGAGCAGCAAAGGATGGGAAAAATTATATACCTTCCTTTTGCTCTTTTCATAATTAAACAATTGATTTTTGATAAACTTAATATATAATTAACATTTAATTTGTAGTAGAAACATAATTTCATGTAGCAAGTATTTAACAACGTACTTAAAACAAAATTCATACACATTTGCTAATGTTATCTATTTTTTACACTTGACCTTTGGCCTCCACGTCTGCAGTTCGGGCATCGAGGGCAATCCGACAGTTTTCTACCGTCTGATGCCCGGGTCGACGGCTCAAACGAATAAATTTCACACGTTCTACTTGCAACAAAGACCGGACAATGGAGACACTTGGGCCGATATAAAAGTGAATCATCCGCTGGACTACGAGAGCATCAAGGAATACAATCTTACCATACGTGTTGAGGTAAGTTGGGGCACAAGAAATAAAATTGAAGAAAACCCCAAGCGAATTCAATTTAAAG
The DNA here is from genome assembly GCF_018152265.1 of Drosophila ficusphila. Lineage (NCBI taxonomy): Eukaryota > Metazoa > Arthropoda > Insecta > Diptera > Drosophilidae > Drosophila > Drosophila ficusphila. The sequence continues at coordinate 2,925,206 of NW_025064016.1, forward strand.
TTGCAAAATGTTTGCACAATTCGCAGACGGCAGCCGAAAGTTTTCAAGTCGGTCTTAGGCCCAATTAGACATGTATTTGACTTTTGTATTTGAGAATGACTGCCAAATACGTTTGTAATTATTTGATTTGAAAAGTTTTAATTACTTGCGCGAGTTTCCTCGTCGGAAAATGCAAATGCGTGCTCCGGTTCGTTTCGAATTCATTAGAAAACTAACTGATTGAGTGAGTGACTGAATGACGGACTGACTGAATGGCAGCCCGCGGCTGAACGGTAATCAATTGCATTCGCAATCAATGTCAAGTTTCGCCATTTCCTCATTAGTTTGGCCATTCAGCGAATCGAATATACCAGACTAAAAAAACCGGCTGTTAAAATATTAATGGGAATTTCGATTCAAACCGCAATGCATCGCGACAAACTTGCCTAATGAAATGTTATAAAAATGCAATTGCGCAAAAGGATTTTCACTATTTTGCACGCGATGTGCAGGTAATTAAATATCAGAAGGCTTCAGTTTCGCTGACTGCAAATGACACACTAAAAGCTACTGGTCCCCAGTGGGCCAAATTCGTTTGACGGTCGGGGTAACGAATTCCAAATTAATTTTGAAAATTGTTTGCGGTTTAGGGAAGCCCGGAAAGTTTTTATTTCCGCATATTAGTTTGACAGTATATTCGTATTAATTTTTAATTCTTGTTTAGTGTGTTGTGGTTTGGAAACACGCCAAATATATTTTTTGTTTGAACTGCGGTTGGTGATTAAATTTAACGATGTTTATAATTTTCGCTAATTTGCGAGATGACCTTTGAATTTTTTTTTTGGAATAGAGTAAAAATAAGACTTCATTTGAAAAGGGATTTAACTGATTTATATAATCTGATAATGGTAAAAATCAATAATAAGGCTAAATATTTTCTCAGCTCGATTTGTACTCTTGCTGACAACTAATCAAGCACAGGACCATCATCCCATCATGGTAAATAACAAGTCTAATTAAGGGCCTGGCAAATCACATGTGTTTACCCAGGAAAATGAAATGAACACAAAATAAATAATTCAATTCGGCATTGCCCTCCATCAGAGTCCTTGCTGCTGTCAACAGTAGTGTAAACATGTGTTTATATGTATATACATATATAGATTTCATATGCATTGATTAATAACGTAATGCTGAAATGTGAATGCGAAATATTGTGCAAATGAAGCTATTGGCAGGAATATCAACAGGGACAAGCTTCAATCTGGCCATAAAACCAACTAATAAATGACAAGTTGGCAATGAGATTTGTGCTATTGATTGATGGCAACTGTTAATCAATCATAAGACAAAGGGTGAAATCAATATTCAGTTAAATTACCCATTAGCACAACTAAGGGATATGAATCAGTTTAGTTTGAATAAAATATACGTGCAAATTGTTCCCAGAAGCAAACATTTTTTAAGAGGGTACTGATTTTTGTAAAAAAATTATGTAACAGGTAAAAGTTAGTCGAATCTCTCGATTCTTGTTTAATCAGTCGACTTTTATTACAAAGTTATTTACAAATATTTTATCAGACGCAAAATGCGGCCAGCGGAACTCATTAAACACTCTTTACGGCTTAATTAAAAAAAAAAACACCCACCGGACTGAAAAAAAAAAGTTATGAAAAATCAAATATACACCCTTTTTAAATTGGTTTTTGCCCATTCTTTGCGCCTCTCTTTGCAGAACAACGGGGCCCAACAATTGGCGTCGGAAGCGACCGTTTACATAATGCTCGAGGATGTTAATGATGAAATACCTTTATTCACCGAACGCGAACAGGAAACGGTGCTCGAGGGCGAACCGATTGGCACCAAAGTGACACAAGTGAACGCCATCGACAAGGATGGCACATTCCCAAATAATCAGGTGAGTACGAGGACCGCCCAACGCGAAATGGAGTGAAATCGGGGGAACTCGGCGGAAATGCCAGACGATTGCTAGCAAATTAATGGCACCGAACAGAAATAAAAGAACAGCGAATGGTTGGTTGACACGGCTGAAAGGCAAAAAGAAAATGGGACGATTAACAGGTCTCTTTAAAAATTTGTAAAGGGAAATTCGAGAATACTAAAGTTTAGTTCAAATTTGTAGCAAGTATTATTCCAATTTAAATTTAAGAAATAATTAACTCAGCAAGAAAGCTATTCCCAAATCCCTTTTATTTAATCAAACTATTTTAAATAATCTGTAAATTGTCCTTCAAACAGCCCTTCAAATCAATGTTAATTTAATTTCCAAGGCAACGCCACCTTTCTATGTATCCAGAAAATTAGAAATTTGTTAAGCGCCTTCATCTTGCGATTCGCTCAAAGAAGCCTGCTTAAGTCCCTTTAAATTACCATTATCATCGCCATCTTTATGTTTTACTCAGTTTTTGACCCACCTAAATTTATCCCATCCCACGGTTACCGACCCTTTCACGCCTTTGTAATTGTTTTTTGCTCCTTCGCTGACCACGTCCTTCGCCCATTTGGCCATCAGCTGGCAGCTGGCTAATAAATGTCAAAGAGCTAACATTTTTGCACGCCTTCCAAGTGTGTGCTAAGCCCTTGGTGAAATGGGGAAAGTCCAGGCGTTGAGGAAAACTAATGCAAAATGCAGAGCGCGAACAACCGCGGGCGATGGCTTTTGTGATGAAAGGGCGGAGATGGGTCGGCTCTTTCAGACAGTCCCCTCAAGCCGCTCTCGCGATTATAATAATATGGCACTTTGGCGTTGGCCATTCCTCGCATTTTTTCCAGTCTTCAGCCAGCCACAATTTGTGTCCTCAAGCCAAGTAATTTGCATGTACGCGCGAAATGTCCGCACTAATTAGCGTTCTCATTTATAGTCCCGCATTTTCCCTCAAACAGTCTCCGGATTTGATTATCATTATCGTTCCCCTTTAATGTCCGAAGCAGTAATTAAATTTCAGTTCCACACTCTCGGGACTCGAGTTTAATTTTTAATTTGTCTCCTTTTGATGTTATATGTGCCGTGTTTTAATTAAGCAGAAAATCAGGCAGATGTAAACCAGTGTATTATATTCATTTTCAGGTCTACTACTACATCGTCGATTCACCGCGAAACGAGGGCAAAGAATTCTTCGAAATCAACCTGCAGAGCGGAGAGATTTTCACGAAAACCGTATTCGACAGGGAGAAAAAGGGCGCCTATGCCCTCGAAGTGGAGGCTCGGGATGGAGCTCCTTCGGCGCGACCCAACAGCAATGGACCCAATTCAGGTGAGTGATAAATATTGAACTCTGCCTCGCCCATTTTTATTAGCCTAGACCGAGAAAAATCAAGATAAATACTCTGGCCGCCGAAAATAGGTTTCTGTGTTTATGTGTTTACCTGTCACAAAGGCAGATAAATTCGATTTGCTGGCACTTTATTTCAATTCTAAACTGTCATCAGGGTGTGTCAGTAAATACTATTTTCTATAAAAAAAAAAACAGTTTCAAATAATTTGTATCTTCGTTTTGAAGAATGACATTCTGGTTTTATTTGGTATTGGTTTCAGCTTAATTATTTTCAAATAAAAATCTTTAAAGCTATCCCAGTTTCGTTATGTATGCGCAAAAGCCAAATGGCTTAGAGCGGAATAAAATTATGTATCTTTTTTAAACTCCAGGCTATGTAAAGTGGCAAACTTTTATCGCCAAAAGATTGCCAAATGCATAAAATCGCTTAAAAACAAATTGCTGAGTTCTTGAGTGCCAACGAAATTCGCTACAAATGACAGCAAATAAAGTTGCCTCGAAATTCCCCGAAAACCAGAAACGAATTCGCTCTCCAAATATTGACTAGCTTATCTGTGTGAGTATTTTCTGGTAGTTGTGTAGGTGGCCCTATCTGTGAGTCTGTGTGTGTGTGTGTGCGGACAAGTGTGTTTAGTCGAGTGCATTTGGGGCATTTTATTTATGCGGCATGTTGGCCAGGAATTTGCCACATTTGGCGTGGCGGACATCAAAAACATTTTACGTCATCCAGGTCTGCTGAGTTTGAATGGTTAAGCTGGTTGGAAAAATATTTGACATAGGTGCGGATTGTTGACGGGGTTAAAACAGATTGCCAGGATGTCAGTAGGATGCCGAAACTAAAAGCATTTTATCTGATGAGACCAAAAAGAATTGCTCGAATGACAATGAGTTAAGTGGTGTTATAAACTGCTTATATAAAAGGAAAATAATTTATGTTCAAGAAAAAACGATTTTAATAAATAGGTTTCATATATTTTCAACACGTTTCTCAACAAAAAAAAAAAAAAAAATATTACGCTGAATCAAAATGAGCAATTAAGCGCATGTCACAAATGCCATTTCCCAAATTTGATTTGTAACTTGTGGCATGTAGCATGTTGCTCGGTTTTTTCATTTGTTACACATTTCTATGGGTAAGCCCCGGCGTCATTGTTATTTGCTGTTCATTAAAAATTGCCCCTGAACTGGCAATCAATTTTCCCCGCCCAACCCCCTCTTCTACCACATCGTGGCTTTTTATATATTTTTCGTTGTACTGCGGCAGTCTGTGGAAATGCTTTTCAATTGTTTAATACGTCACTAAGCCGTTCATAAGCTCGTGGTAAATGGAAACGGCGAAAAAATAGACTCAGTTGCGGGCCACATTGAAAATGATGTGCAATCAACATGAGCGCAAACGAAGACAAGGGGGCTTTTGGCCATGAAAACGAAAATTAAAAAGTTTCCATGTTTGTTTGCGAGCGGAAAGGAGGCAGAGATGTGTGTAAATTACAACAGTTGCTCTCAAATATTGATATTCATGTTGAGCGAAAAAGTTGTGGAAAGGCTTTCGAATTTTCCAGGAGGCTGGACGCTTTTCGGTGGCACATTTTTAGGTCCAGGTTCTGGCAACAGCTTGTGGTTTTGCAATTAACTCGGCCAAAACAAACAGGCCTGACTGCTTGGGATTTTGTTTAGAGAAAAGGCAATAAACTATTGTTAAAAACCCAAGCCCTGCGATGATTTTTTTCCCGCTTCTATTTCGTTTCAGCTTCGTTTTCGTTTTCATTTTCTGCTGATGCAATGCAAAAGTTTTCCGGCTTTTATTTATTGTTTTTAATTGATGTTTTCTTATTTGTTTTTACACGGCAACGCCAACGGAAAATATATATTGCTTTTTGCGGGCGGCTAGAAAAATTGGTTTGGCAAGCTAAAATGCTAGTGAGTGAAATGAAATAATATTTCCCTGTCTTATCGCCTTACAAAATTTCAATTTTTACTTGCCGAATTCGTAGCTCAATAAAAAAATCTAAAGAATTTGACCTATTTACCAAGTTGCGTGAAAGGCAAATTGCGAAATCAAATTCTTATTTGACCAATTATGTTTGGAAGTAATTTAATTGAAACAAAAAACTGTAAACTCTAGAATTGAGATTTATTTGAGAGTATTTATTTTTTAAGCCATCCAAGCTTGTGTAATTTTATTTAATTTTTTTTCCTTTGCTCGCTGCTTGGAATTCCCTTTGCCGTGGTTCCTACCTTTGTTACATTTTTCCAATATTTGTCTGTCACTTTTGCCGCTTCGCATTGGCATGGCTCTGCTTTTTTTCCTTGTGGCATTGCTTGTTGATATTTACATTTGATTTTTTTTTTGCATTTATTGTGGCTTGATGTTTGTGCGATGCTTTGACTGCATTTGTGTGCAATTTCGCTTCTCTCGATGGCGGAGTTTTCCATTCGGCCATTGTGCGGTTTCCCTCGATTCCGTTTTGCATTAGTGCCGGGCAACTCATTTTATTTGGCCTTTGTTATTGTTTGGCTTTGAGCATTTCTCCTTTCCGCTGCGACCTTGTGACCCATTTAAATGCCAACAATTTTGCACAGCTGCGTTTCGGCTTGCATTTTCCGCTTCATTGGCAAACAGACCCGGAGCGAAAAATCATTTGCCTAAATAACAAACATATCTGTTATCCCACACGCACACAATAGGACAGACCCAAAAATCACACACAAACTGGGGCACTGAAAGAAATTGGGAAATTTTTAAATTAATTTTAAAGTGGACAAATCATATTGTTTATATTAATATTTTTTAAGGCACAAAATCGTTATTAAAAGGCAGACTATTGGTAAAGATTTTTACCGGCCTGTTTAATCGAATTATGAGTTTTTAAAAATAACACCAATACAATAGGAAATGGCAAGTAGGTTTACAACATTGTTGGTTTTTAATAAGACCCATTTTTTTCTCTGTACACAGTTATCGATGTCTTGTTTTTCCTGCCTGATTTTCGTGCTGCTTTGGTTGCTTTCTTTTCCGCTTGCTGTTTGGTTATCTGCGAAACGTGCTCTTTTTAGTTATGCATACTTTTAGGCTTAGCAGAGCCTTTCTGCACGTACCACATCCTTTGGCTTCTTCGGGCATAAATTGCGCCGGCGGGGAAAGCAAAACACAAGACAAACAAAACATGACAAATGTCGGAAAGTTAAATTTTAAGCATCACTGGGCAGTATAAAAGAGTAATTCAGGGAAAATAAACCCCAATGGAAATTATTATTTATCCATGGGCCGAAAATTGAGCCACTGCCGGGAGCAAATTAATCCCTTCCTTTTGACAAGCTCTCGTAAAAATCGCATTAAGTAAAATAAGCAGAATTTGCATGACATACTCGAGTGAATGGCCAAGGGCAACCTTAACAATGGCCCGATTGTTACACACATCATAAATTCACAGAGATATCGGAGAGGCGAGAGCGAAATAAAGACTCAACTTACTGGGAAACAACACCCTTTCGGGCATAAACGCTTCCCAAGCAGTTGTCTAATTTCTGGGGCGGAAATAAGTGCTCGTAAAAAATGTTCGAGCCCATAAAATTGGGCCACTCCCACCGAATATTACAGCCCCTTTTTCCCGGCCCAACCGTTTTTAGCAAAGAAAGCGGCCTGAACTTTGCTCTAAATATTCGATAAATGCTTTTATGCCACGCATTCAATTTATGACTTTCTGCGAAGGGTCCAACAATTTGTAAATAGTTTGTTTGATTTTTTGTTTTTCGCCACTTTAAAAGTGTTCCCGTCGCACATTGCGCATACGCAGTGATGTCATCGAGAGCTCAACAATAAATGGCCACCGAGTCGTGAATTTCTTTTGCCCATGGCTCCTACGGCACTCGACGGAACCATTTATCTTGATTGCCGCACTCCATCATTTATGATCGATGCTTGAACTGCGTCCCTCCGCCAGACATCGAACCCTCGGTTAAAGGCATTAAAAATAGTCTGCGATGACCATCAATATTTGCTGTAAATTGAATCTGTTTGTTAATAATGGGTTTTCATTTTTTTTTTTCGTTGCAGGTACGTGAAAAGAAGTTTGTTAACTCGTTAGTAAACATGACTGATATTATCAGATTTTTGGTATGTAGAGGTTATGCTTTAATTATTCACTGCCTAGCCGGAGACCGCTCCAATTTAATTGTGTTAGTATCTAAGCCCATAAATACAGACTCCTTCCAATTAGATAAAAGGCCAGGAGAATATCCAGATGATTTAGTTCTCTCGTTTTATCCCCAGTTGCAGCCGGTCTCCGTAGAAACATTTGCACTGTTAATATTAGCTAGAGAACGCCAAACAATTTGTCAGAAGCAAACCAAAAGAAACAAGAAACGGAGTGGAAAAAAGACATCCCAAATATACATATATCTCGGGGTGGGAGTGTGTGTGCATGGAAAAAATCATGAAAAATGGCATTTCCGCATTGCCAACTTCATTTCCGCTTTTCTTTCCGAACGGTCAGAGTGGCAACAAGTCAACAACAAGTTGGCCAAAGTGGCAGCTGCATTTACCATTGAAGAGCTGACAGCGTCTTGAGAAATGCCCCGAGCGAAGCTATAAAATAAAGGAGAGAAACGAAAAGGGACTCCTTCTCTCCCGTCCAAAGTAAACGCAAATATGTACCTTTCGACCATTAAACAAAGCTACCGGCACTTGAGCCAATTTGCTACGTTCTCTGGCTAGCCGCCGATAAACAAGGGCAACTACTTGAATGTTCCTCTTTCTCTTATCCTTTAATTTGCATAAGTCGCCTTAAATTCAGTCTAGCATATTTAAAGGCTTGCTGACAATGGCCCAAAAATAGACACCCAGTCGAGTCGAGTCAATTGCGCTTTCTAGAGCAATAAATCTTAGAGATTATTTTAATTTCATGCAAACTATTTCAAGCTGAGCTGCGTCGAGATGCCTGTCAACAACTTTTGCGACTCGAGAGCAGCAGCAGCAACAAAAGATAACAAAAAGTTACCGAACTCACGCAAAAAAAAATTAGAGAGGGTTACGCAGTTAAAATCAGCAAACTCTCGCTGATGGAAAAACGAGGTTAAAATCCACACCCAGAGATGCGAAAATAACATTTTAATTTCGGGGAACTAAAGCTCCTCCTCGGGTTTCAGGGGGCAATGGCATTTGGTGGAACCTAAAAATTCGGAAAATAAGATTTACAGAGCTCGCGAAAATGTTTCTAGACAGGAAAAGGACGAAATTCGAAAATGAAGGGGAAATAGGTAACAGCAGCAATTTTTTTGAGTCTTTGATGAAAAGCATGTTAGCAAACATATCTGCTAAAATAAATATTTGCAGCTTTAAAATAAGCTCCACATTCCCCTGAAAAATGTTAATAATAAGTCGATTTTCTGATTCCTAACATAGTTCTGTTAAAAGTAGAATAAAATTCGAAGAGAAGTAAAAACATTTTGGGAGGAGAAGAAAAAAATTAATCAAAAAGAAAAATATATAAAATATAATTTATATATCGCAAAAATATTTATTTGACAAGAAATTTTAAATTTCCAAAATTGTAAAGTGCTTTAACAGGCTTCAACCATTTTTGTAGAATTTCTAGATTGCTGTTAAATTCCTCTTTCAGCTGTAAACACTTCATAGAATACATTTTTCGAAGTGAAAGGCTTTCTCTCGCGCTCTCATTGTGGAACTCATGTTAGCCAAGTTCGTGAGCAGCTCTCGAAGTCCTTTTAACAGAGCCGGCTTTTTGGCAGGTCTTTGAACCTGTTCAACACAGTCTCAAGTCTGTGTGCGTTGTCGTGTCTGTGTGAATGGGGAAGGACTCTTAACATCCTGCCACTGCTGTTCATGGCGTTTTTCGAGGACGCTTCTGAGCATGTTGAGCAGCCATCGATGCGAATGCAATGAAATGCTTCTCATACATAGAGTAAGGATTCTGCCATCAAAAATGCGAATCTGTTGAATGGGAGTGCCGAGTGCTATTTGATGAGCAATTTTTAATGCAATTCGCCGTGACCTTGACACCCATAAAAGAGTTGCGTTCCTTTTTGATGATTTCGCTTTATCAACTTATGGGGATGCCCATGAGTTAAGTGAAAAGAACCTCAGGAAAGACCTCCAAATAAAAGTTTAAAACCGCTTTAAGCGTTTCAATTGTGGGCGTGTCTGCGCCCACTTGAGCTGATATTTATGGCGCTGCACTTTGGGTCCACGTTTCAATAAACTGCTTAGTCGCATTCGCAGGCCACAACAGCAGCGAAAGCATCGCAGAATCTGCTCCCTCATTCAGTGATTTATAAGTGTGGGGTTTCACACCCCCAACCCCAAAGACTCCACCCCGCCCCCTTTTGCCACCGCCACTGCATGCATCTTGTTGCTATCAAAGTGCAAATAAATTACCGGCAGTGCAAGAAGAACTGCCCATTTGGCATAATGCTAGCCAGCGGCAAAGGATAAAGGGAAGGATTCAGTCGACTGCCTAAGCGTTTTCTGATGAGACGGCTCACCTGTGCACTAAAGGAAAATCTATAAAAATGTAAGGTCAATGGAGTGGTTTTCGTTCTAAAATGAAGGCTAACAAAGTTGCTAATAGAATTTGAATTCTGGCTCTTGACAACTAAATGTCACTTGCTTAGAATCAGAAATAATTGACTTAAGCTACTTTACTATTATTCATTAAAGCAATGCTAATTCTGCAATTATTACGCTTTATTGCTTAGAAACCAATAACCTTTCTCTACTACTTATTAATGAAACATTTAATTAACATTCTTTAGGTGGAGAATTATTTGAATTTTGTGAAAATTCAGGTATTTTGTGACTGACTTCTAGACCAGAAACTATGCTCGGTATTTGTTGTGGCCAAATGGCCATTAACTGGCCTTGTCGTTCACTTTCATTCACTTTGACATCAGTGTTGTCGTTTTATGTCGACGCTCTCAAACGTAAATGACACGTGTCAAAAGTCAGAAGCAGCAACCATACAACAAAAAGTGCCACAAGGGCCACACCCACGCAGACAACTTTAATTGTTTGCGAAAGTCCAAGACCTTTTAGCTCCAAGTTGGAAGCAGAAAATTAGGTTAATACCGGTAGAATGTTCGGGGGAGTGTTACGCATCCGGTTTGACCAATATTTCCGTCGAAGATTAACGTCAGCCGAGCAGCTTGGCACCTTTTTCAAGCCAAATGATTAATGACAGCCATTTCGGGGGTGAAATTTCGGGTGGGGAAAAGCATTTTTCCTATTCCTGTCCAGTCGTGGGCGGCTCTCCTTTCGATGGAAATCTACTTGTTGGCGCCAGTTTTTCAGCCAATCAAATTTGTCGAGAGTAGAAGCATGGTCCACTGATTTATTTGCTCATTTTTGAGCGCTTACGATAACCTAGCTTTCGATGATAACCGAACTTTTGCTGCAAATTAATCATATCGAATGCTGAGCTCGGTGAGCTTAAAAGGAAAAACTTCCAAATAAAAAAAGGTAGTCTTACTCTGACTTGAAAGGAATGCCTTTCTGTAGGCAAAAGCTGTTTGAAAAATGTCAAATGCAAGTGAATATCTGGCAAATTAGTGGCGCACAAAGCGAAGGCCCAAACAACTCCAGGTAGCTGGCTTTTAGCCCTTCCGGCTGCAATATTGAATGCTCCGAAAGAGATACACATATTGGCCAAGGGGAAGAAGGAGGACGAATGTCGTTTGTCGGCATTTGTCACGTGCAGTGACAGTTCGTGGGGTGGGCGGCGGATGTGGGAGTGGTCGGTTGTCGGTTTGTTTGGGAATTTGTGTGCAGCGTTTGATTGAAAGGCGTTGCGATTGTCGCTCCACCACGTTGCACTGCCTAACCCCAAAAAAGCATGGTAAATCTATATATACGATATGTGTGGAGGGGAAAAATTCGTGGCATTCTGCACACAGCGGCTCTCAATCAACTCAGCCAGTCAATCAGCCAGTCAGTCACTCATGCATTCAATTATCCAATTCAATTCATTTGAACACGCGTGCACTCGAAATTATTGCACAAGCGGGTTTTGTTGAAACAGCCTGATGAGTAGTTCAAAATTTAAAAAGTACACAACGGAGGGAAAAAGCAATGGATCTATTTTTTTGGCTAGTATTTTTTTGGGTGAACGTTGAAAATTTCAACAGAGCATTTAAAAAGTGTAGAGCAAATGCAGCATACGGAAATTCATCAGTTTTATTTGTATAAACAATTTGGAAATAAATTGCCACCAATTAAAATCAGTTGCCGTATTACATTTTCCACTCGGCAGCTTTCAAAGTGAAATACTAAATGTCAATAAAGTTTAAAACCATCGTTTAAATATTCATTATTTTTGTAAAAACAAATTTATAAAATAACAAACGAATTTTTGTGGATCGCATACATAAGGGTAATTAATACTGCCAGAAAAAGTGTAAATCTGAAAAGTGGGAGAGCGGTTGGCTCCACACATGTAAGTCAATTAAATAACCTGCCTAAGTTGCTTAGTTTGGTGTTGGGCCACAAATTGCACTTCACATATGTATCAAACGCAGCCAAAAAAAAAAAAAAAAAAAAAAAAAAACAAATCTAGGTCAGCAACAGCTATTGCGTGTACGTCGCCTGTACCCAAAAAGCGTTTAATTGATTTTCTGCCCAAAAAGCATAGAAAAAACTACAGGTAAAGGCACAAAAAACGTGATAGCCAAATTGGGACTTTTTTAAATGGAATTAGAGATAAAGTACAATGTATGCAGTTCGGATTTGAGTGAATACATTTAACGCAAATAAAATGTGGTTAGATTGCATTTAATTTACCTACAATATATTTTGTCTAATAGTAAAAGTTCATATTACCTCTTTTTTAAAGATTCGCTTTAACTTTTTGAACAAAATCAAAAACTTCCAAAACGCACATGTGAGTGGAAGCTTTTCCGCAAATTCCTGCATGGCTTTTTGCATTTTCTAGCCTGAGGCTGTCGTCACTGAGCCAAAACGCATAAAGTGTCAACTTTATCATGAGACCGCAGCGAACTTGCTCTCCTTTCTCCACCCATTTTCCCACCCATTTTGGTCACCTTTTGTGGGGTGGAGAAAATATTACCGGAGAGTGCACATTTTGCACATTTATCGGCAGAGGTCAGGACTGGACGAAGGTTTCTGGCCTTTTGCTAACAAAGTCTTTCGACGTAAAGCTGCCAATATGCATGCCATAAGAATATGGAAAGAGTCAAGAAATATAAAAACTAAATTTAAAAAATTTTCCCTTATGCCACAGTCAATAAAGAACAAAAAATTAACCCAATTTCTTGACCATAAAACACCTTAAAAGTATTTAGGGTCAAAAATGCACTAAAAAATGATTGCTTTCAGTAAAATACTTAGAAAATTCCGTAAAAATATCGAACCAAATTTGTACCTCCGGCCAGGTCATGTAGCTTTTGTACACAAGAAACCCAATTTGCTCTTCTTTCACCAGCAACAACTGAAAAAAGTGTCAATGTAAAATCTAACAATTTAATTAAAAACTTTATGGCAACATGTCGCTCGATTTCATCGCTTCTCCTCCTGCTGCCACTAAAAAAAAAAAAACAAGAAAAAATACTTCATAACTTCTGTGGCTGACAATTGTGGCTGGCAAGGAGAAGCGGAAAGAAAATTAGGAAGACTGGAAAATATTTTCATGTAACCAATAAAAGCACAAAGTAGACCAAGTTCTCGAGCAATAGGAATGGAAATGGAGAGATGGAGATGATGCTCCCTTGATATATTGTCATAAACGTTGACGAAAGGCAAACATAGGAATCACAAGCTGGAAAATCATCATCATGAAAGCAAAACAAGGACCCAGACACACATACTCCTACAGTCGCAGATGCTGCTGACAGTGGGAAATCACATGAAAACAACATGTCGCTGACTTCGAGGGGGGAATGGAAAAGTGGATGGGCGGTTTTTGAATGGTTAAATTCCATCCTCTTACAGGACTTGAAAAAGTTCCCAAACACTCGATATGGCTTCATAATGTTGCGCACAAAAAAGACAACAGAAAGTTTTCACATATTTTACTTACAATTAAATCCAATTGTTACAACGGACAAAAAGGGGGCGTGGCTGTCATTTCCCGGTTGTGGGTAATAATTTATGAATTTTCACCGAGAGCAGAGCGCGTAAATTATGAAAATCCACTTAAACTTGCGCCGCGGAAAACCGCCAAGGAAAACAGGCTAACGAAGCAAAACAAAAGTCGCAATAAGGCTAGACGGCTTTCTTTTTTCTTGTACATAGTTGTTCCTGTTGTTTGCCACTTTTATAATTGTTCCGCTTTTTTTTTCTGGCTCTGTTGGCATTTTTTCAAGGAAAGCAACTTGTGCAAAGTACGCAGCTTTAGCTTCCAAAAAAGCCTGACAGTTTTTGACATATCAAACTGAAGAGTAAATAAAAAAAGCAAAGCATAAAATATATACAAAAATGAGTTTATCCACTCAGCTTTTATTAATGCATGTCATAGTAGGAAATAAAAACAAATAAATAGCTCTTATTCAATTATGATATACACTGTAACGAACTCAACAAAACACATTTTAACTTAGCTCATAACCACTTCAGATTAATGGTTTCATATGAAAAGCAAGGAAATCTTTCCCCTTCTCGTAGGAATTTTTGTTTTTTACCCGACTTTCATGCAAATTTGTTCTGTTCGTAAAAAAAAGAGCAACATACAAAGAAAAACAGAGGGAGTACATTATGAAAATACTTCGCTGTTGTTGAACAGTTGTTTGTATTCTTTATTACCCCAATTAGTTATGAAAATGTCCTCTTAATTGCGGCTATAATTAACTCTAATGAATTTTAATTGGTCCACCGCGCGCGATGATTCAAATATAATTTAATCAAAGGCAACTGCAAAATGTGGCGAACATTTTGGTTGATTGCTATCTGTCAGCATGTTTGTTTATCAGCAGCTGTCATCGCATGTGGTTTTCGTCAAAGCTCACATACAGGTGTGTAATTAAAAAACACTGATACCGGTGTTTCTGAGGTTTTGGGAAATGTGACAATGAGTTGATTGGTAAATCAAAACAACATCCAAGCTTTGACTTTTAAAAAATTATATTCAGATTAAATTTACAAATATTCAAGTTTTAAGCCCCTTCAAAAAAAAAATGTACTTCGATGCGGGTCAAAAGATGCATAAAACTGTCGTCATAATTTACAAGTTCAACTTGATGCAAAAAAGTAGAACAAAACTCGGAGAAAGTGTCGGTGCACAACTGCAATTACCAATTAGAAGTTTTCAGGGTCTACGTTGTTATTTTTTTTTTCATCTGAAAAGGAAACAATTTTATTGCGAATTTTGATTTATTTTCCATGAAGTTGCAGACAAAGAAGTATATCAAGAAAATCTGAAAAAATAGGCAACTGAAAAGAACGGCATAATAAATCAACACAGCAATGGGCAACAACTGTATTTCATGTAGAAATTTTTTTCGAAAAAAATCGATAAACTAAAGTTTTTTTAGATATTAAAGTAACAAATTTATAGATTATAGAAATCGAATAAAAACTAGGAAAGTTATGGACTTAGAAGTGCGGATTTGGTCTCTTTTATGCAAATCGGTTTTCCGAATTCCAGAAATAAAATAATGATGCAATTAGCTAGGTATTAAAATAGTATAAGTGTATTTGAATTATTAATACAAACTGATTTGGGTTGCTCTGAAAAGGCAGCATCTACCTTTGGATTATCGGCCGCCCACAGAATGTTTTTGCATTGTTGTCAACGCAAATTTTCCGTGTTGCATGCAACAAGGCAGAGAAAAATACAACTCCCTCCCTTAATAACCCTTTCAACAGTTCAACGCTTTTGACTTTTAATATGCAAGCAGCCCGAAAGCCCTCAACCCCTTATCCTTACGTATTTTTTGCTGCTCCTGAAAATTATTTCGTTGGAGCAACAGCGACGTTGAGTGTTGCTTTGTTTGAAGAGGCACGTCGCACCCGCTCTACAAATTTATGGTTGGAGCCCTCAACAAACCCCCTTACCAACACAGTCTTTTATTAAAGTTTTTGCACATTTCGTTCTTCACATACTATATGATGATTTTGTTCCCTTCGCCCATTTTCTGGCAATTTCTCATATGCAACAAAATTTGCATAAAAAATAAAACATCAGCAGCCACGCCGAAAAATTGTTGCGTTCGTATATATATTTTTTTTTACTTTATTTTTTGCTGTTTTGGGAGGGTCAGGTCGTGTTGTTATTTTTCCAGTTTGGTTACTCTTTTGGCCCTGCTCATAAAGATATATATGCAAATTGTGCTCCACTTGGCTCGCGGCCTTCTATGCGCATATGAGTTGCCCTAATCATGTGCCACTCAGTTAGGAAAAGTGGGTGGGGTGACAGGTCAGATTATCCTGGCAAATGGGTAAACAGGTTATAAGCTTCAAGCGGAAGTGTTGTCCTGGCTGAAATCGATTTTCGTGTAGGTAATTTGAAAAGCTTGTAATGGTAATTAATTGTTTTTCAATTATTTTCTTTCCCAAAAATTAAGGTAACAAATTCCTGTTCAAAATTAAGGGGAAAAACCAAACCTTAAAATCGGAAAAAGCCTTAATATGCTTTCTTTACCTTACTTGAAAAATAAAGAAAAACATTTTATTTTTACTGGCTTATGGTTAGGTTCTTATCTTATCAAATCATTCAGTAATCAATTTTTAATATTTCTCCCCTGATGGATACTGTTCTGCTGAAATCGGATGGATTTATTTTGGTTAAAATGTAAAATGAAAGCTGGCTGAAACTTTATTTACAAGCCACTTTTTTACCAAACTATTTCGATTGAAAATCAAGCCGAACCAAACTAAAAAAAACATATCGCAACTGGGTATTAATTTAAAAAGTTTTACCACCTAAGCCTGCCAATACTGATCCAACTCATGAAAGCAAACATAAGCTTTGGCTTTTGCGGCATCATCATCAATATGTTTACATTTAAGGGCCAGCAAAAACTTAATAAAAAAGCCTGGTTTAAAAAATGCATTTACTCGTGCTGCAAACTGCAAATTCATTTCAATTTTTCGGCTGTAAGCTGGTGAAAAAAAGCACACGGGCCTCACAAAGGCCGCGAAATTGCAGTCGAGCCAGGGACCACGCCCACTTCTCCAGCTGGTCCCAATAAAAAAAGCTTTGTTAGCATAAAATTGAACATGTGTGGACGGCTAAAAAAAGGATGGGGCCAAAGAGGTAGCCGGGCTTCCTGCGTTGTTGAAGCCCTTTTGTATGATTTTTTAGTGCTCCTTTTACTGTGCCGCATGGATTATCCCTTGGATTATCCTGTGCAGCATGACTGCGTTTTAGTTGCAATTTCTTGGACGCTTTTTCCTGTGAGTTGAAAAGGCAATAAAATGGTCTGCCCTCACGTCCGATGTGTCCTGGCAGTGTTTTCACTTAAATTTCGCTCAAGTTTCGCCAAACTTTTGTCTTCGGCAAAAACTTTCAATTTGACTAATTGAAAATGTTATTGCAAAGAAAGGAGAATAATTTTCATAATTTGATTTCGCCAGAGTTGCGTTCACAACAGTTTGGCGCCCGAGTAAATTTCAAATAAACAAAACCAACCAGAGCATAAAAAAAGGAAAGAAATGTTCAGAAATTAATTAAAAAAGGGCTAATAAAGGGTGGCGTTGTCGCCGCCTCTAATTGAGTTCATCAACAAAATTTGTTTTCCCCTTTTTTGGCGTGTAATAAGCTTAGGAATGGGCGGCTTAAGGGTAACTTCAATTGTTGATCGTATTTGCGTGTAATCCTACGCGCTTAGTCGCCGTGGGTTTTTCACGTGCTTGTGTGAGTGCGAAACAATGCCAGAAAGTATGCCACATAAATTTTCCGTGAGCGCTGAAGGTTCGACTGTATGTGTGGCATGTTATAACGTCAAGTTTTAATGCGGATGAATTTCAGATGAAATTTTATGCTGCAAGGAATTTATTAATTTCAAATGTTTCCACCAACAGAAAAAGTTCTTTTTTTAATACTAGAAAATGAAGGAGATATAAATCAGGGCTGTGGTTTATAAAGTTAGTTTAATTCAGAAAATACTTAAGGTAAATACACATAAGGTAGCCTAATAGCAACTTCAACCGCCTTTTCAGTTAGGTACTTGATCTATCAATTAGTGATTTTGTTAGAGCCTTTTTCAAGCCGTTTTAAAGTCCGTCGACACAATAAATAAACAGGACTTAAGTGCTGCAATGGAGTGCTCCACTCCGTATAAAAAGTAAACCCAAGGCAAACACAGCACACACACACACTCACAAACACACACTGGCCCGCAAATAAACAAATACCAATGGCAGCCGCAAACAAAACGGAAGCAAAGCGAAATCCTGTCTCGCAATGAGCAAACAATAGACGAGTGTGCGAGTGTGTGTGTGTGTGAGGGGCCAAAAGGGTTCAGGTGGGGTCAGCTGTGGTTAAATAAATGGGATGGCCGTGGAGAAATCGGGGGGCAGAGGGTAAAGGGCTATCCCGGCATGTTGGTGTCAAAACAACAAATTGTTTTATAATGCTTGGGACAGACAAAGGACTTTCTCACACACACAAATTCACACGAACACACTCAAAGACAAATCCAGAATGGAAATGGACACACAGCCACACACAAGTCATTTGGGCGTGGTCAGCGGATAGGAGATGGCATTTTTGGGCCAAAACGGAAAGTGCTGGAACTTATTGTTCACATTGTCTAAGCTTAAAAAATTTGCCAGTCAAATGTCACGACAAGGGGATCGAAAATTCACGCCACTTTTGTATTGGAGCTGTGAAAACGCCGGGAAAGTTCTTTCCACAAAGAGAAGCATAAATGATTGCTCCATACGTTGCCGTCTTTTGCTTTTATTTTTCGCTCTTTTTGTTAAAAACTTTTCCGTACTGCTGCACCTGTCGAACAATTTTGGTGCTGAAAAAGGAATTTGTTATTGGCTTTACTTTTTCTATGAAAGCGGCAGCACTTCACTTTGGCTTTTTGTTTTGCTCAGTTCACGAGCTGTTGCATATTTACGAAATTGCATTTTTCAAGCCGGAGTTGAAATTTTGACCAACTTGTTAAATCAATATTGCACTGTATTAAAGGGAAATTTATGCGGTTCTGGTTAAATGCGTTTTTAGCTAAAAAACTGCTTCCAAAAAACTTGAAATTATCACCTTTAAATTGAGCTCTTTGTTTCTATGCAAACTCAGACCCCCTCCTTCAAAGTTTCAACACGAAGAACTTGAGCATTTTATTGGGATCGGGGGAGATTCATTGAGTTGTCACCTCGGCAGTTGCAAATTGGCCTGACAAATGCGATTGGCAGGGAAGTTCGTTGGAGGCGGGGAATGTCTCGGCTCGTAAATTGGCATTCATTTGCATTACCGTAAAAAGTTATTTGCACATGCATGTGTGCACTTGGCCCGGCCACACGCTCCAACAAATTGCAGCTACTAAAGCGCTAAAACGTGACGACAGATGCCAGGGAAAAGCTGGAAAAGCTGGGAAGGCCGAGTAAGTGTGGGCCCAAGGCAAATACCCAAGTAAATTCGAGTGCAACAAGGGGCGGGGTTCGAAGGCTAAGACATGGCATTAGCCTTTTACTACTTTTATTTCACTCTGCTCAAACGCTTATTGGCTTAGTCCGAAATGCAGCTGCAACAGCAGACTCAATAAATGCCATAGCCATGCATTCATACTTCCCTGTAAGCCGATTTTCTCCAACTTTTTCCCCAAGGCTCTCACAATGCTCAATACGGTTGGCTGATTGCAAAGGATGACAGGGCGATGAGCCTTTATGCTAAGTTCGTTAACTGAAATATACTTGCCGAGGAATACAAATTAGGTTTGACTACTTAGGCAGCTAAAAATATCACTCTCAATATTTTCTTTCTTCTCTTTCAAAGTAAACTCTTACATTGACAAAAGAAAACAAAGTTTTCCAAAGAACTTTAAAATATTTAAACCCAACGTAAGACACCTAACGACTTTGCCATTTTTGGTTTTCTGATTTAATACTACGGAAATGAATTACAAAAATCCTTCACCAATGCCATTATTATTGGTTTTGTATTTCCCTTAACTTTAATAAAACACAACCCTTTCGAACGAGATTTTAGTTTTCGGCCACTTAAAGTGCCATAATATGGGGACATCAAAAGTATGGGTTGCCAAGAACATAAAAATAAACATCGAAAAGCGCACAACAATCGCTAAAGTATCCGATACAATCACCTTTATTTATTTATTTTATGCGAGCCAACTTGAGATGGCTCTTTCACTTGACGCCTTTTCTAAAATTAAATGCATACAATCATCCGATGACAGGGTGGCGGGGGGCCAGGTGGCAGTTACCTGAACAATGACAGTCCTGCCATTTACAACCTGGCTGAAATAAACGCAAAATGACAGCCAACAAGCTGCAGTTACAACAAAACCAACAATAACAACAACAACAACAACAACAGCGACAACAATCGTCCTGCGCCAGCAGTCGCGACAACAACAAAACCAACAGCAATAACAAGCGTGACGCAAGTTATGCTCAAAGTGGAAGCGCAGTTAAAGTGTCAAAAACACGCGCACACAAACACACTAAAGAAAAGGTGGGAGGTGGGAGGAATGTTGGGGGTGGGGCGAGGCGACACACCCACCTGCCGCAGGGCCGAAACCACCTGAGTTTGTCCCTTGGCATGTGTGTGTTGTGGTATGCGTGTGAGACGGTTTTATAGATTTTTTTCCCACGTGAAGCATTTTAGACGCGCCATTAATCTCAAACAGTCGCCGCGACCCTCGCTCAGGGCCACGCCTTCTTGCCAACGCCCCCAGTTCCTTTACAGATAAGAAAATATTAGATAAACTACATTAACTTAAAATCAAGAAATTTATATTTTTCAATTTAATTGAAGGGATTAATAATTTTTATATTATTTTTTTTACCTAATTTCATTTTTATTTTCAATATGACATCACATTTTTTCTCACTGCACTCATGGTCACATTTGACATAAATATCGAACAAGCAAGTGGTTGCCACTTTGCCCTTCCATTTTTCCCACGACTTTATTTTTATATGACCACACACACACTTACACTCGCACAGGCAAACACAGTCTCCGGCAGACGGAAAAGGAGGCGGTTGGTGGGCGTGGCCAGGGGCAACACATGCGATTGATTTAAAATGCACTTGAAATTATGTACGATATATTTGACAAGTGAATTTATTTAAATTTTGTTTTTGGCAGGTGTCCGGGGCCAAGGGGGCGTATGAGTGGTTTTAACTTATGCAGGAGACCGTAACAACAGCAGTGTAATTTATGATTTCGAGTGTATTCCGTTGTCTGCTTTTAGGGGTCAACTGGCCACGCGTGTGTGTGTGTGTGTGTGTGTGGGTTGTTGGCCATTGTTTATGGCCAGCGCACTTTTTGCTGCAATATGTTGCCCTGGCAAACAATGCGATCGCATGTAGCGGACCAGCTTCTGAACAAATTGCGCTACATAAATTATGCGAATGTCAAAAAGTTTTTGGCGATTCAAACACGCCTTCCCAGTGACCCCGCCCACTCCATGAACCCGCTCCAAAAACAAATTGAATTAAATTGGGTACTTGGGATTTTGCTAATACTTGGGGCGGAAATATGACATAATGTGTACATCATTAAATTGGTTTTAATTAGTTTAAAGGAGGCAGGAGGGTTTAAGGATAGGAAAAACAGAGTACAAAAAAAGATAACTTAATTTAAAAGATTTTGCTTTATATGTACAAGTAAATATTCTGTTACTAGACTGCAGATCCTTTTTAAAGATTTTATATTTAACACTTGCACAATTTCTTGTTTACTTTTGTGCGCTTGAATTCTCAAGGACTTGTTCAGCTGTTTAAAAGTCCATCAAGAAAGCTGAGCTGGAGGTTCCCTTCTTGACAAGATTTTTGCATAAGGGAGGCAAACACTCATCCAATAAATGAACTTTGCTCATCCAAATAGTTTCACGCTCAGTTTCATTAGGAGTTTTCCCAAACACAAAACTTGTGTCATCAAAAATCCCACTTTTACTTGGCAGTTGATCACCAATTTTTGCGGTGTGCATTTAATAAGCAGACTCACTTCTTTTTATGACTTTATCATGCATATAAACATTTCACAGCTCGAGTGTTTATGGCGAACTTCTCGTGCTCATCTAAACTTGCCAATTTCATCATCAATATCATCATCAGTGGCAGCAAGGCATCCGTATCAGGATCCTGTGCCTTTGATGGCTGCATTTAAGTGCCCGCTTTTGAGTATAAAACTTTAAAATATGTGCGTGTAAAAAGCAAAGCAGATTCTTTGCATCTAACAATGTACGGAAACGCGCTTTTTTGGCAACAGCTGAAGCTCAATTTTGGAAATATTCTGGCCAGCGTAATGAGCTAAAGCCAACTGGAATATTTCCTACTTAGTTGGTACCAATAAAGTTTTGCCCAAAAGCGAGACAAAGTTTCCACGTGGATTTAAGTGTCTAAAGTATGGCCTGAGATTAGCATGCTAAAAAAAGGGAGATTGTGGAGAAAATGCCAATTAGAAGGGGATGTACGGAATTTAATAAAGGAAAGTGTTGCCAACGAGCAAAAGCAGAAGAGTTTAAGTTCGGATATAGTCAAATTCTGATATGTTATAATTTTATTATAATCACATTTTTTACTTTTATTTGTGTTACATTTTAATGATGTATTTTTTACGCAGCCATTTTGGCGGCTTCAAACCTAAAGAATTCATTCGCTACATTTATTTAACTTTAGCTATAAAAACATTTATTTTTCGTTCAGTTTTACTTATAGAAGCTTACGATGAGTAGAAAGCTTTCCGAAAAGCTTTCAGGACTTATATTCTCTAGGGCTCCTTCTATAATGTTTTATAGCAACCAATAGCTAACATGGAATTTCATTTACTGGAAAGTTATAAACATATATAAAAAATATAAGTCTTTATGAACAAATATTTTCGAAGAAACTTAAAAGCTTTTCTTATACTTAAACTTTGGTAGCTTTATAGGGACTTTTATACGAATTCGAAGCCAAAATCCTCTTCGATTTCTCTTCTACGATTCGGCTAAAATATCAAGTATAAGTCGAAAACTTTAAAAGTTCCGAGAACTTTGGAAAATAAATTCCTAGTATTTTCCATACTTTTTTTATTTTATGGAATTCCGCCATTTTATAATATAACAGTTCGCCTCTGATTTATACCAAAAAGATAACTCTTAAGTAAGAGAAACTTGTTAATAGGAACACTTTAATTACTTTATCAGATTTTCAGACTTACTGACACACAATTAAAACTTTTTCCATCGGGGTACAAGAAAATTATAAAGCCACCTTTCTTGGTTCTTGACTCTTGAAACTTTTATAACCTGGACTGTATTTCTCACGTAATGGTGTCGCGGCTGTAGACTTATTACAGAGAATTATTAAAAGTTTAGCAAATTATAGCAAGAAATCCAATTGTTGTTGCTTGTTTAGGGAAGTAAGTGAATTAACCCACAGAGAGAATATAAGTTTGTTTTTAATGAGGAAGGGGCAAGGTCAAGTTGCAAAGGAATTGGAGATGTTGGGTGGCTGCCAACTGGAGTGCTTTCCCCGTTACTATTTGCCAAACAAATCGCTTAAGACCCTGATGGCAGCCAAACAACAAGAACACAAACACACATTTGTCAGTCAATTTTCAATTGGCATTTGAGCCTTTGAGCCGGCACGTAAATTTATTTGCCTTTGCTGGGCAATCAGAATGGGAATCAGTACTCGAACTCAAATCTGAATGCGAAATCACAATTGAATCATTGTGTGCGAGCTGGGAGAACAAAAAAAAAACATATGCACCTGCACAATGAGAAATCGCTGGATTTTCACAGGTGTTCGGATAAAAAGCCCCTTTGATAATGCAGTCAATTGAGTTTTCATTTCAGCGAAAATGGATCAGCATTGCACACGTTGCCTGCTGACGATTTATTAGCTTGCAAATCGAATTTTAAAATTCTATGTACACAGCCAGGTGTTTTCTGAAATTCTGTTTATTTTTTGGGTAATTTGTACGCATATTTGGTTAATACCTTAATCAGCTGCAACCATTTATCATTCAATCGAAGCCGCAATCAAATGCAAACCATTGGCGTGTACATTTTTGAATGAGTGGCTACGAAATTTTGTAATTAAATATTAATTCCTAGCCTGGGATCATGCTCAAACTATGCATAATGTAATTTCTGTGTTTGTTTCAATCATGCGCCTGCCAATCAAAATTTAAACCCTCAAGGGTGAATTTTAACCCTATATTTATAAACCGTATTGGGGTGCTAATTTAGCCCCAGCATCTTAAAGGAGCGGAAATCGCCAGTTATTAATTACATTTTGTACATTTTATGCGATTTATTATTATGCGCATTATGAAATTGTTTGATTTATGCATTTACGGGGGTAAGGTCCCATTGAATAACTTATTGTTGAACTCTTTCCTTTGACAATAAATCAAGGGGTTCCTTGTGTTATTTTATTTGCTGTCTGGGCAGCTGTCAGGCATTCCCACGGGACATTTGAGTATGTGGAAGTATTATGACATTCCTTTTCAAAAAGGATAAATTGCTTTTGGCGGAAATAAGTCGAGCGTGGGACTTTTCCTCTCCAGGGGGTTGCAATACTTTAAAGCGGTTTAATAGTTGGCAAGAGAAACTATGCAACTGCGTGTGGGGTAAAAACTTTATTTTCGCTGGGAAAACAAACAGATGCTGCACACCTTTGGGAAAGTTTTCTTAATTTTCAATTAAGCAACGCAAACAATAATTTAGATGCCAAATGAAAAAGTGTCGCGAAGATTTCGCCCTGCAGTCTCTCAGTTTCCTGTCTGCTGTCTACGCAATTAATTTGCTGCAAAAAGGCGGACAGAAATCAACTGAAAAGCATGCAAAAGTAACGCGGACAAAAAGCAATTGCAAGACAATCTCTTCGCTATTTTCCTCGGCACTTTTTTGGTGCCTTCCTTCAGCTGAATACGCATAAATTCACATCCGGCGACAAGATGGCGCAGTGTGCAATGAGTTTTGGGCTGCAATACCTCGTTCACTTAAAGCGAAGAAACTGTCAACGTTGCACTTTGTCAGAAAGAGAAAGGGCGATTACACAGCAAAAAACATTTTGTTTAATTTGCAAATTGCTTATCCGAAAAAGACAAGCTAGCTTTATAACAACAACATTTTTAATATAACAAAAAACAGTGAAAAGTGTCAGAGGTTCTAACTATATTCTTTAGATTTTAAATTTTCTGACCAAATTTAGGTTTATTTTGTTCAGTAAATGTATAGCCATCTCTTTCTGTGTTTGGCAACATGGCGTATGCGGCACTTCCGCTAAGCGAAAAAAGCGGAACGGAAATGTGCAAATGAGTGCGCCTTGAATAACTTAAACAGGCCACGGATACTCCAAGTTTCCCTTCCCCCATTTCCCCTTCACTGTCATCTCAATTATTGTTTTGTTTTGTTTTGTTTTTGCCCAAAAAGATGACAAGCTGGATAAAAATTGCGATTTAGCCTGCTTCTGTTGGAATTTTTTGTGTTATTTCGCTTAATTGGAAAGCTATATGCAGACAGTGAAAAGTGGCGGAAAAATGCTGAGCATGGCCGCCCAAAATAGGGCAGCAAAACTGGCATGCAAATAAAATCGAGCAGTAAAGGGTGATAGAAACACAAAGTGGGTAAATATTGACTGTACTGCATTTGATTTTTATAACGAAAAATATTTTTGTGAATTATGATCAATTAAATATCGTCCCTATAAACTAACAAAGATAATAAGTTCACTTTCAGTTTCGTTATCCTGAGCAATAATGTGTTTTTTGTGTTCAGCAGTCAGACCTTTAAAATCTTTTTCACTGCTTAAAAACTAGGACTAAATCGCTTTAAGCTTGTACCAACCAAAAATCATATTTACCTACATATTTGCTTCTTTTTTTGGCTTTGTTGCTTTTTCCAGCAGCAAAAACCTTTAACCCTTTGCATCCACAATAATTAATTAATCTTTTGCCGTTGCGTTGGACAGCAAAACAAGGTCGGTATGGTGGGGTATCTTGCCCAAAATGTGGCAACTATAATTAGGTTTCGATATACGGAGATCTGAAAAACAATACGTCAGTAGCACAATTCAATCAACAATTGTAACAACGCACGGACAAGGTTTGAAATCAAACTACTGGCAGGTCAGATTGTTCGGCCTAAAGGTTCAATCCTTTTACCTCCCAAATCGAATATTTCCCTTAATTGGGGAACAAAAGTTGATACGAACAAATGACATTATCCTGTGCACCAATTGGCTCTTTATCACTTCGTTAACTTTTCATCAAATTGTATTGAAGTCAAGCCTCGTCCAGATAGTGGATTGAAAATCTTGTTTGAGGCACATGGTGGAAAACTCCGGCCTCAACCGCAGAAAACGCGTTTCCATTTCCGACTCCTGTGATGAATGACAGCAGCGAGTGTGGATCATCCATCAGACCGTGTTGGAAATTCCAGCTTTTCCTCATGTGCGTGCTCGGGAGGTTGGGAAAATTGAAAAATTCATTACAATTAGTCGACGCCAGTGGATTGTCCAGACCAAAATGGTTTTCCTGTGTCCCTCCACAATGGAACTTTCCTTCAATGTATTTCTCCTTCGCCAGTTGGCTATTTAATGCTATAATTTGACAATTATCTCCATCTGAAAAGTTTTTTATACGTGACAGGCACAAAAGGTAATGTCAAGTGCAGAATGGTCCAACGAGGGTCTTAATATAAAGGTGGCAAGGTAGAATGTGTCATATATATTAGATTTGGGTTTCTCGAAGTATTTAATCTGATACCCTGGTTTTTAAAAACATTTCAGTAATATGTTCAATGATATTTCCACAATTTCTGTCACAAGCAATAAATAAATTAATCAAAACATTATTTATTAAATGCTTTACTAAGTTGTACTTAGTCATCTCCCTAACAATTTTGGTGAACCTTTTTCAAGGGTATCCCTTATTTCACCTCCCTATTAATAGGATAATTTCCAAGAGTTTTTCCCGCAATCTGTGCAAAACTTTATTAGCTTGACCAGCTGTCACACGACGACCTTTATCACACTGAAACAGACCCGGGAAAATACAACAGAAGTAGGCGAAAAAATCTCGTTATCCCGTCGGTGTGAGAAACACTTGCCAGAAACCAAAAAATCTAGCCCACCTTCCACGGACCTACGCAGACAGACCCTTTCTCGGCCTCTCGTTTCCCCTAATTGATCAAAGCGACTTGTCCAAAAACGAAAGCAGTAGGGAAACGAAAACTTCTCGAAACTTGCCTTAACAATTTTCACGCCAACTTAAAGCCGCTTAGAAGTGAACTAAGAACCAAGGAACGAAAACAGAAGTTCAGAGGGAATCTTTCTGGTTGAGTGGACTTCAGGGCTTGTACTTCCTCATCTGGCCTACCTTCCAGATAATTTTTCATATCTTCCTCTTTGCTTTTTTGGCCAACTTCCCCGCTCAACGCTCATTAAGATGCATTGCAATCTGTGTGTGCAATATGCTTTTACCTGGCGATGATGATAATAAACGGCAAAGTTTTTCCACAACTTGAGTTGATTATTATGCGCCGACAAACTTGGAATTGTTAATGCGTGTTAAAGATTTTGCATTAATTATCTGAGCGCGACGGCGGTGAAGGTGGTGGCAAAACTTTAATCAAGTCATTATGCAATTGTGCATTGCGCATACGCCAAGTGTGTCGACGACGTCTGTTGACTAAGAATCGTTGCGTGTGTGCAAACTAATTAAAACGTGCTAAAGTTGACTTTTTCTACACTTTTCCACTTTTTCGCTCTGAAAAGTAATTTATTTCAGGGGCTCTGATCACTTCAATTAAAAGCAAAATAAATGTTTTTAAAACCAACTTAATACGGCTTCTGTGCACAAACATTTGATAACTTCAATTAGAGTGAAACCAAATCGTTTTGCGGCTTGTTTTCGTTTTTTAAATATCCAGCTCAATCGCTATTGCCAAAATAGAAACATAATGCTAAAATAAAAACGAAAAAACAAGCTAATAAAATCAGTAGCAAACAAATAGAAAAGCCATAAATGCTGATACAAGCATACAAATGTCGATTGCAAAGAAATGGAAAACAAAAACTTTGGCTACGAATGCCATAAAATGGCAGGAACTGCAAAACTTCTATGGCTGCACAATTTTATGGCCTCAACCTTTATCTACATACCACAGGACACTCTCTCCCGAGGCCTTTGACTCCTGTCTAGGTTGATTCCTCTCTCTTCGAAGGAAAAAACTTTGACTCCGTGCTGATGATTTAATTGTGAGTGCAGGTGAAGGGAGAAGTCCTTAAAGTGTTTGGCAAAAGCTAACCAGAAATGTTGCCTGTCGTTATCCCTGTTTCGCCACCCACATCCCTCGACTGTAGTCGTTGTTGTCGACGCTCAGACAATTGAGCTCAAGTGTTGCCACTTGGATTGGAGTCCCCTCAGCACTGGCCTCATAACAAGTATAAATGTCCTGGCGAAGGTCCTGTTGCGACTACGGAGAGGAGACAAAAAAAAAAGAGAAAGCGGTGGGAAGCCGGGAAACTCTCGTTATGGGGCAAGACAATAAAAAATGCTGGGCCAAAAGTTTTCTTAGATAAGCCCAAGCACGTGTCGCTGAAGCCCTTATGACGCATACGCCCCGTATGCCAAGGCATTTCTTGCTTTGCAGTTCATCAGGCTTGATATTCATCTGGGCTTAGCCGTGTCATAAGAACCGTACTCTAAAATGAATTCAATATTCTAGGAACTAAAGTATTTACTTCGTATTTATCGTTGTACTTGGATGGGACTTTCCGTGACTTTAATTCCTTTTCCTTTCTTTTGTCTATGAGCAAACACTAGCTCCATTTACCAAGCAGCATTGCTTACTTTTCTCTATTATTACCACTATAATGGTCCGACTGCTTATTGTCCTTGGCGTCCTGGCTGCCACAATGCCAAGAGTGCAATTGTTGGGAGCAGCATCGTCTTCATTTTATCGCTTACCCACGGACACGTCCTCGACTCTCGTTTAGCTTTTGACCTCCTTGCGGCCTTTGTCCTCCTTGCCAAGTGTTATTTCTATTTCAGCTTCCCTTCTTTTTTTTTTGTGAGTGCCCCACAATTGAGTAGCATAATTCATAAAAGTTTATAATCAAAATAGCCGGGGAGCTAATTGAGTTTGCAGCATGAGAAAATTGAGCTTATTTTATTTGAGCAAATTTGAAGGAGGAGGGAGAATTATTATCAGCAGCTTGCCAGCTGCTTTAAAAACCTGGCCAACTGGCAACAAATTAGCAAAGAGCTTTGGCAAAGGACACGGAAAGGATTGGTTGGGTATGAAAAGCCCTGGCAGGCACATTCACGTGTATATTTTATTGAACCGACTGTGATTTTACCAGCACATTGAGCAGTAAATTCTCTAGGCGTCCACTGATTGCTACACGAACAGTCGGGCAAAGTCAGGACATTGAGGTCAGCTTCAGCAAACACGCACCCAAAGCCAAATCAAGTCGAGCTGACTTGGCCCAAACTACTGGCCACAATCCACCTTCCGTAGAATTCTTTTCACTCCGTCCTTGTGCACTATCAGCACAAATGGGCGGCGGTGGGCAAAAACCACATGACCTGTTCGGACTTGGCTGGGTTGGGATAATGAAATAAGCCACAACAGAAAACGGCTCCTCGAACATATTGAGTGGAAGCTGCACAAACAAATGAACTAAATGTGAACACGTAAGGTAAATAGCGGCTGGCAAAGATTGGAGCTGCCGGGTGGCTTCATCAGAAAGAAAATAAGTGGGAATGAGGCTCCCAGCTTAATTCAGAATTTAATCTCCTAAGCTACACTCTGCACCAAGCAAAGCTTTTGCTTTCGGGAAATTGTAGGGAATTTATCGGTAACCAAGGACAGTAACTAGGGAGATACTAATTTGAAATCCCTTGTACAAATGTAGTAAGAACTTTGTAAGGCAATTACATAGCACGGCGTTAGCCCAAAACTGCCATTATTTTCCCTCTTTCAACTGGAATTCTTAAACAAAAGTGCAATTAATCAGTGGGACGTGCCACACCCACATTCATGTTGAACACGCACACAAAATGTTGATAAAAATGTGCATTGCCACTTGCAACGTGTTGCGAGATTGTTGACTCGCTTTTATTTATATAATTTTTTGTTGGCAGTTGTTTTTTCAGCATTTCTTGCTGTTACCACATCCCAACAATGCTGCAACTATTTTGACATTTTTTATGCGCTCCGTTGGTATTTGTTAAATGCTCTGGGTTTTTTGTGCAAATTGTTTGAACAAACTGTCACCAAATGACAACGCGGCTGCTGATGATGATGGCGGCATAAGAGGATGCCACTCGTTGTTTTTAGAGTGTCGGAATTGGTCACTTTTAAAGGGGCAGGGATTGCATTCAGCGATTGTGACATTTTCGGAAATTAATTAAGTGAGGTGTGACGCTCGGTAAATGTGTTATTTTCATTAAAATTTTAAACATTTTGTCATGCAAATTGTTCACACATATTTGACAGCAGAAATGTGGTTCAGCTGCAGAGAGATTATATATTATTCTCTTTAATTTATTGTCAATTACCCTTAATAATTCAAAAACTTACAATTTCCCGACAGCTCGTTTATATTTATTGTTGCTGCTCTTCCTCACGTATTTCTCTCTTTAAGTTTTAGAATCTTAAATATGCAACCAAAAAAAAGCAGACTTTATGCATATCGAAAGGTCTTTGGTGTTGCAGGCTTGCGCAAACTGAAAACTGCAACGAAGCGTGGCAAGGGGCAGATAAGCTGCATCTTATGCAAATGTAATTAAAATGCAACAGAGAGCGCTGTTTTACAATATTTTATGCTATTTCGCTCGCTATTTTTTTAGTTGCCGTTTTTGTTGTTGCTTAGGATAAAGCTGGCTTAGCGACACAGTCGTCTATCTCTTTCGCACTCCACTCCCTATCTCATTCTGGCCATTCCGTTCAGATGAAAATGAGCGTTGTTTCTATTTGTTTTTTATGCGATAATTAAAACAAATAAAAGTTAATGAAATACAGTTGAAAGCGGGAGATGATCCTTTGGCGCACCTTAAAAGTAATCACCCGATTTCTGGGAAAAATGGTCGTTAAGACGTTAAGTAAAACACAATCCGAAAGACCGCACTAATTGGTTCACATAACAAACAAACTTGGCATAATAAAAAAAAGTCTGAGAGGTGGGGAAGGTAAATCGTTCTAACGAGGCCAAAGCTCGCTCTCTCCCACTTTTAATCTGATTACACAGCACTTTTTTGCTATCCTGCCATGTCCTCGCAGCGGGATTTCCCACTTCCTGCTTTTCATTGTCACTTTTGTCACCTTTGTTGTGATTGTTGCCAACGTCAAACTCAGATTATGCAAGAAAGGGAAACTCGCAGTTCTTTTTTGATTTATCCAACTTGACGACTTGCACAAAAAATAGAAAACGATAATTGAAACAAATGTGTGACTGAATAAACTGGATTTGAGCCAGCTTCCATGCTGCGACAAATTTAATTTGCAATACAAAGCCCACAATTTAACATCACAAAGAGTGTCCAATGTCAAGTACAGACTTCCGGTTATTTAACAAAGATAAATTGAAAATAAATGTGGTAAACAGAAATACCATTAAAAAATATTTAATTAAAACTTAATTTCACTCGTAGCTTATGTAAGTAAGTGCATCGAAATCTAAATTTCGCTGTCGGCATTTTAATTTAAGTCGCTGAAATCATTCGTTAATAGGAAGTAATCGGATACTTTGATTAGCTTATGGAAGTAATTAGGTAAATACAAACACCCTTTGAGTGACTGACGAAAGGAGCCTGGGGAGAAATAAGAAGACTTTTAATTAGGGGTGAATAGAGGAAATAAACTGAGAAGGTAAAAGGTTTAAAGAGTTCGACTCTTATAGTAACTTTATATAACCGGAAATGTTGACTACAAATGAATATACCTACCTTTCTTATTAAATCTGCCGCCTGCTGTTTAATATAGTTAAACCAATTTTCTCTTCCTACATTTCGTTGCAGGTAAACAAATAGTACTTTCTATCGCAACTCCTCCATAAAAACCGCACCCAGGTAAGGTTGGTACTTGGCTTAACCGCATCGAGCAGAAACTTTAATTACTTTGACGCCAAAGTTCAGTGCAGTTAACTTTATGTGCAATCTCCTTCAACTTTAAGCTGCTTATAAAGAAAACAACGAACGTTAAGGAAAGTGAGGGAAAGCCGGAAAACTTTCGTATACTTGGGTCAATAAAACACAATGAAAACAAACCCACCGATAGTTGGAGTAAAACGGAATAGCTAAAAATATGCATGACTGTTGTGAGCCACACCAACTCACAAGCTTTGCAAATATGAATTCTAGCCAAAAGGGAAAACATAATACACACAGAATAGAGCAGGTATTACAAACATTGCGCATACGCCAGGTGGTACAACACCCGTTGCAGGCACTTCAATTTTTACACAAAACGGTATGGTCAACGGAAAATCTAAATATCGTCCTACATACATATCTTATGTTTCCATTTCCGCGACCAAAAAGGGCCAATGAAATATAAGCCCCAGAACAGCAAGTGAGATGAAATATGAAAAACAAATATTTCAAAGGCAACTAACATTTGAACTCGTTGCCCCATTGTTTCAGTAGCAGAAATAATTTCATTGCACATATTTGAAACGCAACCGAAATGGGAATAGGTATATGTATTGGAATTGGAATAGAAAAATATTATATCTATAAATCCGTGTGTCCTAGATAAGCTATGCTTCCGTTTCAGAAGAATTTTAGTTTGCCATTGCAATCGTTTGCCATATTTATACGAAATGAATATTCTTCTATTTGATCTGATTGCATATTTGAGCCGGGATGTGAATGTGAAAATGTGGAATGTGCAGAATATCGAATAATAGCAGTTGACTTAAAAGGAAATGCGAATTCTTTATTATATTACTTAATTCAATTTCCTTACTTTATTGGGACGTCTAACAAAGTCTCAAAGCCATCTGTCGTTAAAGCTTTATTTTATTTGCCGTTTTATTATTTTTGTTGGGGTCAGACTGTTGATATTCTAGCGTAAACGCAACTCTTTAATATAATTTTATGTTTAGGTGGCGACCTAACATAAACCAGAAATTGTAGACGCAACAAACATTGTAATACGGCACCGACCACAAGGGGCATAAACAATATTTATAGTTGGCTGATGTAGATAGAGGCGGAAGCCATCGCCGCACCAACAATGAATTTGCGACCATAAAAGCCAAAACATTGTTCACCACCAGCACCAGCTGCTAGTTGAAAGTAACAGTGCCACATAGACAGGGCCAAAGTCTGGAGACGTTTTTATGAACACTCCGCACACATCCTGCATCCTGTATCCTTTATATACTGGAATGTACGCCGATGTGTCTTCCAATGTTGCCCTATCGAAGGCTTCGCCCTGCCACATTCCATCTCCATTTGAAGCACATTTCAATGGTTTTTATGGCAAGAACATCAATCAAACGGAAAATATTATTGACAAAACATGCGCACGACATTGTTGATACGATTTCTCGAAAAAAAAGTAGAGAAAATACAGGAGTGCACTCTTATAGGAAATATCCTAAGGTACTAAAATGTTTTACTACTGGTGATATTAACAGAACGTTTAAAAAAACACAACAATTTCTAAGAGTTTTATTCTAGCTTCTCATGTTTACTCAAAGCAATTTCTATTGCCTTTTAAATTTTTAAAATATTTTTCCCAGTGTATGCATTCACTGAATCCTCGACACACCCATGCCACATAAATTCAGTAAAAAACATCTAAAGTAAAATAAGCAATTTGCGGACGTGCCGCCGCAAAACTAGGCAGCAATTTAAATTGTATCGCAGCGGAATAGTTTGATAAATTGCAGCAAAAAATTGATTGATGCCGAGGTCCTTGGCTCCGGCTTTTGCGAGGACCTCTAGGAGGGAGCTTGCCACGAGGCGATGGCCGTGTCACTGCCGAGACAAGTGTCGATAAGTCAAGCGTGACTCTGGTCTCGCTTCCCTGGCCTGGCATAAATCAATGTAATTAATTTGAGTTTATCAAACGCTGAAACTCAGCTCGACCAGCCATCCAGCCACTCGATGCCTAATGGCCATTCGGGCAGGATAATTATCTCCATTTGGGTATAATATAATTGTTGCTGTTGGTGTTGCTGTCTGTCATTACCGACAGACATTCGCCATTGAGTCTCGAGAGAAAATCTGAAGAGCAGAAACAGTCGCTCGACAAAAGAGCCCAGCTTGTAATTTTTATTAATAGGATTCTAATTTGTTGGCCACTTCTCTTCATTAGACCCCCTCTCTCGTGTGTTGACTTTATTGTCTGAGCTTTGGCTGGCTTTAAAGAATTTAACTTGGTCGAAAACTTAAATTGGTTTATATCCAAGTATTCGTCCACCTGTCGCTTTTGGGTGGAATGCTTGATGAAAACGGTGCAATATTCTTGGACAGTTGCGACGAAAGTTTCGCTCGAGAGATACAATTTAATGCTTCGCTGCGATTCGGTGGAAAACTCATTTACCTCGCAACGAGATTTCTGAATGCGAGGCACGCGTTGCGGCCAACTATCGTCGGCTTTTCCCCTCGGCTTTCTGAGGGAATGGATAGTGTAGCCAATCAATGAGCATATGCCGTGATGGAGAGAACGGGCCAAAATGCCCGACATGTTTACACCGTTCGATTGGCAAGCTGTGGATGCTATTAAAAGTTTCGTGAAAGTTGCGCACATAATTTAAACTATGACACGAGGGCCGCAACTTTTCACCGCTGTCCTTTCGCCATGATTAGTCGTCCCCGGGCCCAAAAGGCAGCAGGTGTCCCGGCAAGTTTCCGGTGATATAGCACTTTGTCCACTTGACGGAGTTTAGTAACGTTTCTGAACAGCTTTTCCTGTACACTAAGGAAAACTAAAAAAAGAGTACTAACATATAGATATAAATAACTTCGATAAAAAAAAAATACCACGCATTGTTCGATACATTTTTAGTGCAATAAAATTTTAATAAGTTGAATTTTTCCATTTGTCGAAAAACAACTTAAAAATGTATATATTTAAAGTATAGTTTTCCCGCTTCATATTCTTTTCGCTGAAGTGCATCCGACATTCAGCTGATTTTCCTTAAACTCAATTGACAGCTGGCGAAGTTTTCGGGCAGTCAATTTGCCATGTCGAAACGGAGAACGAATCCCGCTCGAGCGGCGACAACTGGCAATTGAGCAGGTCCCCCAACTGGCTAACCCAATTTTGGCCATTCATTATGCAAAGGCTGCTACTGTTGTCCGCATAAATTCGCCCGAGACCGAGACCAGCATAAACAAGTCAAGTGCAAGAACAGGGTCACTAGTTTTTGGTCAGAGCAGAATTATGGCCATTTGGTAATTGTACAATCGTATGCAGCAGAAACAAGTGCAATGACAACTGTTTCTCGGGGCTGCAACATGGTTTTGTGGCCCCCTTTCTTCGACCCGCTGTCATCAGCAAAGGGAGAAATGTTTCTTATTCTCACTTTCCTTCTGCTGGCCACAAAAACCGCAACAAGGCCCCGAAGAAAACTCGTTTGCTTCTTGTCGCCATCATCGTTGCGACACAAAATGTTATTAAGGTCGGCCCGTCGCCATTTTGTATTCACTTTCGCATTTCAATTTCTTAAAGAAAAAGCGAAGGGGGATTTTTCCCTTACGATTTATCATCCACCTGGGTCCTATATATACTTTCCTTTTTTATCAATTAATGTCCTGCCAAATTTTGGGTTCATAAATTTGCCGTTTGTACGTGACGAAATTTTCTTGTTGATTTTGCGGTTCAAGAGGCGGCGTCTCCCTTGGCTGTCAATTGATTTTAATGGCTTTCTGCGGCTGTGACTGGCATTTAAACTAATTAAAAAGTGCTTCTTGATTTAAAATATTTACCGGGTGCACAAATTAGTTGGTAATTGGGTAAAAGTGTGAACACGCAAAGAGCAGTAATTTCAGAAAGAAAAACCCACACAACCGCAAACAGGACAATCATATACATATGACACGGACAGGCGAGGCGAAATATCCGAATGAACCGCAGCCACATTGTTGCAGGCCTCGCATGTGGCGTATATTGAATATTTCTTTTTTTTAGTCCGTGGTCGAAGGACGAGCGGCAGGGGAACAGATGTCAGTCAGTGGGACAGTGAGGCAAACTGACAGACAACAGACAGAGAGACCGCAATCATAAAAAAATCAGCAGCAGCCAAGCGACAAAATGCATTTGAACAAGTTTTTACGATCCCAAGCTCCAGAATTGCAATAAAATATTTTTGCAACAATTTAGATGCCACAGCTTCCCCTTCGGTGGCATTAGCTTTGGACATGCAGTTAGCCTGTCTTTATGGCCAGGCCACATTAAGCACCATTAATGGCCAACTCCCGCAAGCGGATGGTCAGTGATTTCCGTTTACATCGTACATTGTGTGTTGCCTCTGCAGAGCGGCGGTCGTAAAATGAAATGGCCGGGGTAAAACTGCATCTTGGCCAATTAGTTTTTACCTCAAGTAAGCCAAGGAAGTGCTGCCCCTTAAAATTAAAGTGATGGGAGACTTTCCGTTTTATTTGCCAATAAATAGGTCGAGGTCAGGTGGGTCTTTCTGCAAAGGTTAAGCTTATTTGAAAAAATAATGTTACAAAAACCAATAACAATAAAGTATTTCCAAAATGTAAGCTGCGCAAAACTTAAAGCCGCCATGGTGAGAGTTCCATTACAAAAGTATTTCTTCAGGCTCGTGTTATTGTTTATTTTCGTTCTCCTATTTAATATCGTTAAAATTCATTCAAGTGCGAAACTTGTCGATAAACTTTGCCGCACCGAAGAAGAGCAAAAGCGAAAAAATCGGATGGGATGGGAAAATTGTTAGGGAAAGCTGGGGAAAAAATATGGCGTCTTTGATTTTGACATTGTGCCACATCACGTAGTGCATATACATATATAAATATGTTTGGATGGCGGAACGCCTGAACAAGCGAATATAGCGCATAAATTTATGACACTCGAATTGGAGGGGGGCGTGGCATGTGGCATTTGTGCAGCTAAGCGTGGTAGCTTTTTGGGGGGAAAAAAAAAAAAAAAATCCGCATATATCGAACACTATTTATTTGGCAGTAGAGAGAGAACGAATTTGACACATTTTCCATGAGCTAAATATGTGATAAAGTTGACTTTGATTTCGCCACTCGACTGCAGTTAACCCAAATTGCTTCAATGTCAGCTTTTATGGCCGCACAAAGGACTCGGAATCCTGGAGGAACCCTCGCCAAAAGGATTCCCCGGCAGCTGTCCAAACACTGCACACACAATTCTCCATCAAATTCGCCGAATGTCAGTGGGAGCGAAAGTGTGTGTGTCAGAAAGCTCAAGAGCTCAATGGGATATCTTCTATTTGATTTCGGGCTAGTTTATGGGAGTGGTGCGGTCGGGTTCAAAAATGCAATAAAATTGGTGTTAGATAAATAGATAAAGTATCTCAAGGGTCGGGCTCCGCTTCGTAAGCCGATAAAGGCCATGGGATAAAAGCTTTCCAAATTGGGTTAACTCTTGACTTGGCCCTGACCGATTTTTTATTGTGAAATATTTCCCCCTATATATTATATTTCCGCTCATATCGCGCTTTAAATTCCACACATCCCGGCAATGTGCTTAATAAAAACTCATAAAATTTCATTTATCCGAGCCAGAACTCAAAGAAGTGCCTGGCATGCGGAAAAAAATCTGCGTCAAAATTATATATGAGGCAGGATGAAATTTTTATAACTTAAACATCAGCATTCAATATATATTGCATACACGGCGCACACTCGGCCTCATCTGCATATAGGTAAATTGATTTTTGACGCAATAAAATCAAGGAAGAAATTTCCGTGGGGATTTAATGAAAAAGTATGGGTTATTTATATATATATAAATATATACATCCATCATACACAAAACAATGCAATCAAGCGAATATTTAAGCGAGGTTAAGGACAACTCTTGCCCTGCAATTTAAATGACACTTATTAATTATTAAAGAATGCCACAATTAAAACTTAAGTTCGGATTTTTCAATTACTTCATTTGCATTCCCTTACAAATGGATGGCAATATTTTTAATGACATATCACGGGTAATTAGCATGACATGCTGAAAAAAAAGCCTTTTGCATTTTCAGAACACACAAAAATAAGGACACCAAGGAAATTTCATCTGGGAAATGCAAGGCCTTTGAGTAAAGCATAAATATTAATAAGTGCGCTGGAAATTATTTGCATTTACTGGAAGTCTAGCAGCCGGATTTAGCCAAGTTTTAATTAAAATGTCGTCACATAGAAATCTGGCTGCAGCCAAGTTGGCAATTAGCAATGTTTTGCAATAAATTTAATTCAAAATTGGTCCCAAACATTTGCTAATTTAAGCGCCCTGGTGGGAGAACAAGCAAAGGGTTAGGAACTTATCGCACATACGCCATGTGCGCCCAGTTGCAATGGAAGTTGTCAACCTGTAGCAGCGAATGTGCATAATTCTTGCACACAGATAATGCCCAGTCAAGGCAGCAAAATTATAAACCGAAACACAAACAGTGCAGGCACAAGAGAAAGTTGTCCTGCTGTCTTCGCAGGATGGCTAAGTAAATTGATAAACAGAAACAGATACATCGAAGTACTGGGAGAAAATTTGTAATTTATAAGAAAATTATAAAGCGATTTCCCCTTATTGATAACTTGTATTTTAATTCTACAAGTATATGTTGTTAATATTATATTTGAGTTGCTGTAAACCTTCTATTAGTTGTTTGCTAGAAAAATTTGCATATCCTAGAGTTTTGTTCTCTGCACTTCCCAAGTTTTTAATGGTCTGTTAAGCGGCACAAGTTTTGTCGCATCTGCTGCAATAGATTTGTGTACAGTTCTCAGGTTTTCGTTTGTAACGAATGTCCTTACATTTATTTAATTAAAACGCACTCGCTTTGTCGGCCGTTGTTATTGGTGCAATTATAAATGATATATGTAATTTACTGCCCGCCTGACATCACTCTGCTCACTGATATGTCTCATTGTCAGTGGCTTTGTTTTCCACTCCCCTCGCTTTAACTATTGTCCTATAATCGGAGTTTTCCTTGTTCCACATATTTGTGTGCTGACATATTAAATCAGCTGTGTATTTTGGCTCAACTCGGGCAGAACAAGAGACCTTTGTGGGGCAATTTGAAATTCATTTCGGTGAGTTCGAAGCAATTTCAACAGCCACAATTGGTGTGGTTTAGCATTACCAGCGTAATAATAGTTAATTATGCGACAAAATACTCGTACTCAGGACAGGAGACAAGAGGTTTAAATGGGCTGAAAATAAAATTTCGCTCGAATTCATTTGCAATCGCATTACCGCTTACTCAAGTCTGTGATCAAATGGAAAATCCATGAATATCAAATAAATTACATCATCGCACATGCAAATAAAAATCAAATGGAAAACCAAAATATCCCAGGCTGTTTAATATGCGAAACGCGTTTGAAACTCTCAGGCATAAAACGCAAAGAAAATAGGGAAAGGCCTTAAATAAAAGGCAAACAAAATGTTTGTCGCCTCAATAAGAGGCGTCGAATTGTTGCTCTGTCTGGCGAAAAAAGTTTTGCTCATTGTGTCTAGTACGTGATAATTGCGAAGTACCAACCATCTTTGAGTGTCAAATTGAAAACGAGAAATTTAACCGAGCGAAATGGTGATGTTTTCGCTCTTTTTTTCCCCATCGACAGTCACCAAATTCATACGCATCGGCATCGCCGATAAAAACGATAATCCGCCCTATTTCGACAAATCGCTGTACGAGGCCGAAGTGGACGAGAACGAGGACATCCAGCACACAGTGCTCACTGTAACGGCCAAGGATCACGACGAGTGTAAGTAGAGTGTCCCCGAGGCCAAAAAATATGCCCAGAAATTCCGCAATTATTATCTTACACACATTTTTCTCTCGCTCCTTTTTCCATCTTTTTCCTGAATTTTTTCTGTGCTTTTTCCCTCACAGCCTCACGTATCCGCTATGAAATTACAAGCGGCAACATTGGCGGCGCTTTTGCGGTTAAAAATATGACGGGTGCCATTTATGTTGCTGGCGCTTTAGATTACGAAACTCGACGCCGGGTAAGTAAAAAACCAAAGCCCTCCAAAAAAAAGAGAAATAACGAAACCGCGTACACGAAAAATGAAAAATGCAAAGTGGAAACCCGTAGAGGAGTCCTCTGTAATCGACAAACGTTCTTTCGCAGCGCAAATATATTTATGACATAAGCGTTGCGGGCTTAGTCAACTGAGAGATTTGTTTGTGTCATTGGAAAGCTGAAAATACATAAGGGACAACAGGGATTACAATTAAAATATTCAAAAAAAAAAAACATATACAAATTTTTTTAAAGCCACAAAAGTTATTGTTACCCTACTAAAGGGGACCAAAAGTAAAGCTTGAAAATAAAGCGTCATGGCCTCCTGGAAAGTATATTATAGAAAGCTTTATAAAATCCCTAGAAAAACACCCACAAATTTAATTTCACTGCCCAACCAAGCATTAAGGCCTTCTTCCTCTTGCCCAACTATAAAATTCATTAAGAAACTCGCTCTTCTTTTGAATTTCAATTTACACGCTTCGCACACCGCGAGGCTCCTTAAATATTTAAAAGTTCAAACAAGTTTTGTTACACGAGCTGTGGTCAAAAAGTCAAATACCAAAGGCAAGAAAACGAATGGCCAACCATTAATTGAATTGCAATTTGAACAATTGGCCAAAGTGCAGAGTCAGTCAGTCATTGAATTTTCGTGACTTTAATTGAAATGCGGCGAAAGAAACTTTGCCAGTTTGCGTTTGGCCTAATAAATTTGAATATGATTTTGGTTGAAGATATGAAATGTGGTAAATTATAGATTTTTATACCAGAAAAACAGAATATAAATGCTTAGGATGGACAGCGCTATCATAACAATTTTTTAAAATAATTAAGTTAATGTTTTCTCCCTGTGCGTTCAGTATGAACTTCGTTTGGCCGCCTCCGATAACTTAAAGGAGAACTACACTACTGTGATTATCCATGTCAAGGATGTGAATGATAATCCCCCCGTTTTCGAGCGACCCACTTATCGAACCCAGATTACCGAAGAGGATGATCGTAATTTACCCAAACGCGTTTTGCAGGTCAATTAATGAAACAAAATGAATCGAAATCTTAGTTCTCAACTTTTGTTATGTTTTTGGTAGAGTTTTCATTCCGCTAGAATTTATTGCATGTGTTGAGTTTTTTGTTTCCAAGTTTTGTCCTCCCCCAAAAACTGCCTGAAACACATTTTTGCACAACAAGTACAAACACATCGAATTTTAAAGTGAAATGTTTTAGAACTATTATTTTGTTAAGATATTTTCAGATGTTTTCGAAATTTATAATCTTATTTTTTATTGTTTAATTCCTTTATTCCGAAGAAGTTTAAGCTTTTCACCAGCTCTTAATTTACCCCAAATTGGTTTGATATTTACTGTGCGCGATATTAAGTTTTGTTTTTAAAAGACCTACTATAAAAAAACAAAACCATTTTTTTTTTAAATAAAAGAATACAGTATAAATATTTAAAGCCATTTGCATGTTGCTCCATTCCCCGCTTTTTCGTTTGATTAAAGGCTAGTGCAAAAAGTTACGAAAAGTAATTGAACAATTAAAAATGGCTGTTCATTCTAGAGTGGACAAATATTGTAAAATGCGGGCACAAAAAATAAAATTTATTTACAGAATACGCACAAATAAATCATTTAGTTGGGGTCAACAAAAAAAAAGTCTATGGAAAAATTATTGATTTATCATTAAGCAGGCACAGATAAAAAAAATGTATAAATACTATGAAGTATGTGAAGTATGTATGAAAGTATGTCGATTAAAATACATACTTTTAAATTACTATTCAGATAGTGACACATAATTGAATAAGTGAATTAAAATACTGCATTTTAATGAGCAAACAAGCGTGCATTTGAATATGAAAAACACAAATAAGCTGTCAAATGAATAGTGGAAAACATTTGCAAGATATTCAATGGATTCATCTTTAGAGTGTGTAAATTATCACGCTAGCTTTCATTTAATATTAATCAATAGTTTTATGTTCTTTTCGTAATTTATGTGCATTTAAAATTTATTGTTTAATTTCGTTGTTTTTTCCACTTTTTCGTTCTCTTCCCCACAAATTTTCCGTTGGCCATATATTTTATTTAATGTTTGCATAAAGTACGAACTGAAATTGGTTGCGTCGGACAGTTTGAATGAAAATCAAACAACAATCGTCATAAATGTGCGCGATGTCAACGATCTGCCACCGCGATTCCCGCAGACATCCTATGAGCGAACTCTCGACGAGGGAATGACCGACACGCCCTTTACAATCATGCAGGTCGCTATATTATTTACCATATCAGAGTCCTGTACATAAAACCATACTGAATACAAAATAGACCATAAGGCAAACAAACAAAGCAGCTCCACGTAACAATTAATTTAACCCAACAGCGGAGCCACACACAAAATCTCATTCAATCTCAGTTCCACTGTTAACTTTGTGTAAACCAGCAGCCATAACAATTCGCAAACATAATGAATAATCGTTTCGTACAAGGTGTAATGTTCGAATTTATTAAAAACCATTCAACGGTAATTGTGTAAATTGAAAAGGGAATTCCACTGGGCATTACGGTCCGCTATTAAAAGTCTATAACCCTTCGTTGTAATACAAGCACTGCAATTAGTGGGCAGTCTTTAACGAGAAATCAATTTTGAACTGAAAAAATGCCTGCAGCCTTTAATTGTCTGCGTAAATATTGTGCAAAAATTTGCGCAATTTATTTATCGTACATATTTTCCATTAGCCATTTTCTGTTTGCTTGCAAAAGCTGCTAATTAAATTCAATACGCTCTTTAAGTATTAATGCCACTCGTTTGCACGATTAAGCTTGACCCGCCCAGATTTTCTGTTGTGGTTTTACTTTGTTTCACTTGTGGCTAACTGGCGCCCAACTAATTTAATTAAAATAGACCTAGTTGGCGCTTAAGGCCAGCAAAGGGAATTAAAATCAATCAGTCAGCACATTAACTTTGTTTGTATTTACTTTTACTAACCATAAGCAAATAATATTTTATTTACCATTGATTTTGTATTTACTCACTTCTAAAAATAATATTCTTTCACTGACCAAACATAATTCCTGACAGCGTTTTTAAATAAATCATAATCCATAGAAAAAACACCAAAAAATTTGAAATTGTAATTAAAGTAAATAAATATTATTGAAAAAGTGTTATTGGTAATGTGAAAAAATATACTCCGCACTTACATTAAAACTAACCGAAGCATGAAATAGATTTGTTTTTGCATGGCATGTTTGTGTTATTTTTAACTACTTAATGAAGCACTTTTGCTCGTTTATTTTATTTGATTTTCTTTTTTCTGAATTTCCCGAGCATAAATAATAAATATCTGTTTTTATATGCCACTCTGGATGAACAGGTCACCGCCACAGATGGCGACAAGGATCGTCCCCAGAACATCGTGTACTTCCTCACGGGCCAGGGAATTGATCCGGATAATCCAGCCAATAGCAAATTCGATATTAACCGCACCACCGGCGAAATATTCGTTTTAAAGGTAAGTCATTGGAGAAAACAAAGCCGATACGCTTGGCTCGTAATTTAAGCATTAACAAATTGGCGATGGCCGGTGCGCAAAAATGCTCCCATACATAAATAAATACAAATAAAATGCGGTATTTAAAAATACATGCTGACCGAGGCCGCAGCTGGTCAGAAACTGAAAATGATGGCGAACTTTCGAAATATGCTTTCGCTGATTAAAAGCCATCAATGTGCACTTAAACCCGCCGCGAATCAATCGCAATCCCCACAAAATGCAAGCGTGCGAATCTGTCTACGTGCTCATTATTTAACATTTAAGTTGCAGTTGATGGACAAAAGGAGGGGTTCTCTTTGCAGCTTTTAAATTAAATGCTTAAATGGATTTGCTGAAGCAGAGAAAGTGACTGATGACCCTCCAGGTGTCTCTGATTTCAAAAGAAACATATCATTCGAAAAGAAAATTCACCAATAATTTAAAAACAAACGAATTGCAATGAAAGCGTTGGCTCTTTAAATTTCTCACTAAGAGCCCCCACAAAAGCTGCAATTGAAAAGTATATTAAAACTAATTACAAAATCACAATTGAAAATCCCTCGCCACATGCGAGTTTGAAAATTTCACTTAACTCTCTCGTAGTCCCAAAAACGCCAAAGCCAAATTAAATGAAATTCCCATGCGTCCTGCTGGAATAAAAATAAAACGAATAACATTCGTGCCGCACAATTCAGCCATTTTAGTCCATAGACTATCTCTCTACGTGAATATAATTTTCTGAAAGTGGCGGGGGGCTAACTTGATAAGGGATAACAAACAGCTGTACCGCATTTTAGTGGGTGGGAAGCACGGTCCGTGACCCACTCACAACTAATCCCTTAAATTGAATATGTCATAACAATGTTGGCAAATTTGTCATGCAAATTAAAGCGATGACTACGCAGGGGTTATGCGTACATATTTTTCTTTTATTATATGCTGTATAATGGGTATTTTTGGGTTATTTTAGTGAGGGATTATGTAGTAAAAAGTTAAGTTCTTACTACTCAATCTTAAAGTAGGCATCCTCAGTATTTTCCATTTAAATAGAACTAGTTTTAGAAATATTTAAATTTATTTATATATAGAGACTAGCTTTGCTAAAAAATAATAATTTTATATTTCGCTTAGATAATTTTTGACATTCGAAAATTAATATAATTGATGTATGCATTTAAGCTTACTAATAGCATTTGGGTTAGTGGACCATAGTCTTTTGGCTATAAACTCAACCGTACTTTTCCAGAGTAACCAAAGGTGTAATCCATCACCTTAAATATGTCCATGCATATTTTCTTTGTTGTTGTCGCCCCGTACACATTTTTTACGACATATCCAATGTCAGCGCCATGAAAAGCTCCTCTTGTTGTCGGTCTGCTGTGCCTGTCACATGTCGGCGAGGGTT
This sequence comes from Drosophila ficusphila, assembly GCF_018152265.1. Taxonomy (NCBI): domain Eukaryota; kingdom Metazoa; phylum Arthropoda; class Insecta; order Diptera; family Drosophilidae; genus Drosophila; species Drosophila ficusphila. The sequence continues at coordinate 2,969,720 of NW_025064016.1, forward strand.
CAGGGGTCCTTCGGGACGAGGGGTTGCGTTTTTGTTAACAAGGGTTTGGGGCATTATCCAAGGGTTGCCAGCAGCCAACAGATACAAAGTACTGATTAAAATCGCTTCGTTTTTTTCCCCTTGCGCTTTTTTATTATTTGCATATGTGTTTCTATATACCATGAGTGTGTGTGTGCGTGTGTGTGTGTGAAGGGTGGTTAAGACTAGGTAGAGTCAAAGGTGGAGCTCAGGTGGGAGCTACACATCACTCAGGCTGCCGTGAATGCATATCAAAGTCACAATCAACATCAGGGACAGGTACAGGTTTCACTTTTCTCCTCTTCGTTTTTTTTTTCTGGTTTCGCCGGCATTGTATAGGGGGATAATTTCACGGATTAAAGCTGTGCTGTGGGCGATGGAACGAGCCCTTAACCCACAACAATGTTATGTTCCCGCCAGCCGTTGTTAATCGGTTTTGCTTTTATGACAGCTAAAAAATTACACAATACCCTCGTGCATATTAACCCCGAACAGCGTTTAACACTTAAACTCACACTTTTATTTTTATGTGCTTGCAGCCATTGGATCGCGATCAACCGAACGGTCGACCCCAGTGGCGCTTCACTGTATTCGCGCAGGACGAAGGCGGCGAGGGACTCGTGGGCTACGCGGATGTTCAAGTCAATCTGAAGGACATCAACGATAATGCGCCCATTTTCCCACAGGGCGTGTACTTTGGCAATGTGACGGAGAACGGAACCGCCGGCATGGTTGTGATGACCATGACAGCCGTGGACTACGACGATCCCAATGAGGGTTCCAATGCCCGCCTGGTTTACTCCATCGAAAAGAACGTGATTGAGGAGGAAACTGGGTCGCCAATTTTCGAAATCGAACCCGATACGGGTGTGATTAAGACCGCAGTTTGCTGTCTGGATCGCGAGAGAACGCCGGATTACTCGATACAAGTCGTTGCGATGGATGGCGGGGGGTTAAAGGGGACGGGGACGGCCTCTATAAGGGTTAAAGATATCAACGATATGCCGCCGCAATTCACGAAAGACGAATGGTTTACGGAAGTGGACGAAACGGATGGCACGGCCCTGCCGGAAATGCCCATTTTAACCGTAACCGTTCACGATGAAGACGAAACGAACAAATTTCAGTACAAAGTTATCGATAACAGCGGCTATGGAGCCGATAAATTCACCATGGTGCGAAATAACGATGGCACTGGTTCCCTGAAAATTGTGCAACCCTTGGACTACGAGGATCAACTGCAGAGTAATGGCTTCCGCTTCCGGATTCAGGTGAACGACAAGGGCGAGGACAACGACAATGATAAGTACCACGTGGCCTACTCGTGGGTTGTGGTTAAACTGAGGGATATCAACGATAACAAACCGCACTTCGAGCGGGCCAACGTGGAGGTGTCCGTTTTTGAGGACACCAAAGTGGGCACGGAACTCGAGAAGTTCAAGGCAACCGATCCGGATCAGGGTGGCAAGAGTAAGGTCTCCTATTCCATCGACCGTTCTTCGGATCGTCAGCGACAGTTTGCCATCAACCAAAATGGCTCGGTAACCATTCAACGTACTTTGGATCGAGAAGTTGTTCCACGTCATCAGGTCAAAATCCTGGCCATCGACGACGGCTCTCCACCAAAAACAGCCACTGCCACACTCACAGTTATCGTTCAGGATATCAACGACAATGCTCCCAAGTTCCTTAAGGATTACAGACCAGTTTTGCCAGAGCATGTGCCACCACGTAAGGTGGTTGAAATCCTGGCCACCGATGATGACGATCGCTCGAAGAGCAATGGTCCTCCATTCCAGTTCCGTTTGGATCCCAGCGCCGATGATATTATCCGAGCTTCTTTCAAGGTGGAACAGGATCAGAGTGAGTAAAATTTGATTACTAATAAACTCATTTTATTTTACGATATTGTACCTATTTATATTCAGTTAAAACAAAAAGGAACGCTAGGAACAACTTTTAATTAAAAGCAGTAGTTCAACATTTTTAACCCATTTTAAAGTTTCAACACATTGAATATTATTTGGTTTATTAAAACTTGTATCTTTAGCTAACTTTATATTTCTGCCCCTCGATTAGGCAATCTGGCTGCCAAGCACCAGCCAATTACTTGTAAACTGCCGCACAAGCTCCACATGAAAAGGTTATAGGTAAAATATATACAAAAATAGTTTCAAGCTGACCAAACTTTGCCGTCTGCATTGAAAAAGTTACCAAATATTTGGGTCAAAGCTTAAACAATGCACTAGCGAAACATTTTCGCCTGGGTTTTTTTTTTTATTGTGTGTGCCCGTATTGAAATTTTTCTTTGTAAGTATTGAGAGAACCGGAAAAAGGGTTGTGGCCAGTGTCACAGAACGCTAACAATGGCATAAAAATGCAATTACCTCGCAGAGGATGCCCGAAAAGAATTGCCAGGAATCTTTGGCCGAAGAACGGAAACCGTAAACCACACCGCACATGAAAATTTAAATAATATAAGCAAGATAGCGAGCATAGAAGACTCACCCACCTGGGCGAAAAATAAAATGGCAAATGCACAAGTTTTCAATTAAATTACCCCCGGTCATGGCGAGTCTGCCCGCAAAATCCAAACTCCATATGTATGCATTGCAGCTCCCATGCAAAGCCAAGAATGGAAAAAGTAGAAAAAGTACCCGAGCAGTCACAATTTGTGTGGGGCGGCAATCCAATTTTGATGCCCCAGCTGGGAAATGGGAAAAGCTGCAAGTTGGGTTCTTTTGGGACTCCGCACAACTACGACTCTGTGACTTTATGCAAACGGTTTTTTGGGGGGGCGGGAGGCAAGGATGAGGAGGAGCAGGCTTTTCCAGACTCCTATTTGCATACAATTTGCCTAAAAACACACCATGGAGTGTCTTTAAAAATACATTTCTAGTGTGCGTTTTGGCTGAGCCCCTGGGGTTTTTCCCCTGTGGGGCAATGGTTTCCATTCCTCCGGTCCAGACTTAACACTTGTTGGCTCAAAGGCGTAATTACAACAAATGGGCTATTGCACAAGTTGCATCTGCAATCAGGTGGAAAACGTGCTGGCTAATAGAAGAGCTTACTTTCTGGGTTGGTTAGTTGTCAGGGCTTATGGCTAACTGGCAAATGCCTTTGAAGACTTGAATAGCAACTGGATTTGGGCAGGGCTTTCGGTAGTTTTTTGTCGAGAGTTCGTAGTTTATTCACCTGTAGGCAAATGTTTTTGTGTTCGTGTTTTTTGTTAATGAAGACTGAAAGATTTAAGTGCCCTTTCTTTATTTTAATTCTTCATTTAATGTGTTATTAAGCTGATTCCTTTTTGTTGGCATGACAGTTATGGCTTTCATTTATTTCGGATATTTTTATAACCTTTTTAATTTGTTCTTTATTTGCAGAGGGTGCCAATGGTGATGGCATGGCCGTCATTTCATCTCTGCGATCCTTCGACCGCGAACAGCAAAAGGAGTACATGATTCCTATTGTAATCAAGGATCATGGGTCGCCAGCGATGACGGGAACAAGCACTTTAACAGTGATCATTGGCGATGTGAATGACAACAAAATGCAGCCCGGCTCCAAGGACATCTTCGTTTACAACTACCAAGGACAATCGCCAGATACGCCAATCGGTCGAGTTTATGTCTACGATTTGGACGATTGGGATCTGCCCGACAAGAAGTTCTACTGGGAGGCCATGGAACATCCGCGATTCAAGTTGGACGAGGATTCTGGTATGGTAACAATGAGGGCCGGAACTCGCGAAGGAAGATATCATCTCAGGTTCAAGGTGTACGATCGGAAGCACACTCAGACCGATATCCCCGCCAATGTCACAGTTACAGTGAGAGAAATTCCTCACGAAGCAGTCATAAATTCGGGATCAGTTCGACTGTCTGGAATTTCCGATGAAGACTTCATTCGAGTGTGGAACTACAGGACCCAGAGCATGAGCCGCTCGAAAATGGATCGTTTCAGGGATAAACTGGCTGATTTACTGAATACCGAAAGGGAGAATGTGGATATATTCAGTGTTCAATTAAAGAGGAAGCATCCACCCCTAACTGATGTTAGGTTCTCCGCCCATGGCTCTCCGTACTACAAACCTGTAAGACTAAATGGAATTGTGCTGATGCACCGCGAGGAAATTGAAAAAGATGTGGGTATTAACATCACAATGGTGGGAATCGATGAGTGTTTCTACGAGAATCAAATGTGCGAGGGTAGCTGCACCAATTCCCTGGAAATTAGTCCTCTTCCTTATATGGTAAATGCCAATAAGACAGCTTTAGTTGGAGTTCGAGTGGACACCATTGCTGATTGCACTTGTGGAGCTCGTAACTTCACTAAACCGGAATCCTGCCGAACTACTCCGTGTCACAATGGTGGTCGTTGTGTGGACACCAGATTTGGTCCCCATTGCTCGTGTCCTGTGGGTTATGCAGGTCCTCGGTGTCAGCAAACCACTCGCAGTTTCCGAGGGAACGGATGGGCCTGGTATCCTCCCCTCGAAATGTGCGACGAATCGCATTTGAGTTTGGAGTTCATAACCCGGAAACCCGATGGTTTGATTATCTACAACGGACCTATTGTTCCGCCGGAAAGGGATGAAATGGTTATATCAGATTTCATTGCCTTGGAATTGGAGAGAGGTTATCCCAGACTCCTTATTGATTTCGGTTCGGGAACTTTGGAGTTGAGAGTGAAGACCAAGAAGACTTTGGATGATGGTGAATGGCACAGGATCGATCTGTTCTGGGATACCGAAAGCATTCGCATGGTTGTTGACTTTTGCAAGTCAGCTGAGATTGCCGAAATGGAGGATGGCACTCCGCCGGAGTTCGATGACATGTCCTGCCAGGCGAGAGGACAAATTCCGCCATTCAATGAGTATCTGAATGTGAATGCTCCTTTGCAAGTGGGTGGTTTGTACCGCGAACAATTTGATCAGAGCGTTTACTATTGGCACTATATGCCCACGGCCAAGGGATTCGATGGTTGCATCCGGAACTTGGTTCACAACTCAAAGCTTTATGATTTAGCTCATCCGGGACTATCGAGGAATAGTGTGGCGGGTTGTCCGCAAACCGAGGAGGTCTGTGCCCAAACGGAGACCACGGCTCGTTGCTGGGAACATGGAAACTGTGTTGGATCCTTGTCTGAGGCTCGATGCCATTGTCGACCGGGTTGGACAGGTCCTGCCTGCAATATCCCCACAATTCCCACCACCTTCAAGGCCCAAAGTTATGTGAAATATGCCCTGAGTTTCGAGCCAGATCGGTTTAGCACTCAAGTTCAGTTGAGATTCCGCACAAGAGAGGAGTACGGTGAACTTTTCCGTGTTAGCGATCAGCACAATCGGGAGTACGGAATTCTGGAGATCAAGGATGGTCATCTTCATTTCCGATACAATCTAAACTCCCTTCGCACCGAAGAAAGGGATCTCTGGCTGAATGCCATAGTGGTTAACGATGGCCAATGGCACGTGGTGAAGGTGAATCGGTATGGATCCGCTGCTACCCTGGAATTGGATGGCGGAGAAGGTCGTCGGTATAACGAGACCTTTGAGTTTGTGGGTCATCAGTGGTTGTTGGTGGACAAACAGGAGGGTGTCTATGCAGGCGGAAAAGCTGAATACACTGGCGTGAGAACTTTTGAGGTTTACGCTGATTACCAGAAGAGCTGTCTCGATGATATACGGTTAGTAATCCTATAGGGTTCTTAAACCAACAAATAATATTATAATAACTCTTAAAATGATAACACTTATTTATCTTTTTTATTTCTACCACTCTCCATCAACAGTCTTGAAGGCAAGCACCTTCCCCTTCCACCAGCGATGAATGGCACCCAATGGGGTCAGGCCACGATGGCCAGGAATCTCGAGAAGGGTTGTCCCTCAAACAAACCCTGCTCAAATGTGATCTGCCCCGATCCCTTCGAATGCGTGGATCTGTGGAATGTCTACGAGTGCACGTAAGTTCCTTAATCTCCTTTTCCCAAATCACTCCCCAAATCACTTCTTAAGGAAATCACCCATTGCTTTTCGTTTCTCATCAATCAAAAAGAAAAATTAAAACCATTTAAATAAATTGACTGTTCGGACTGTACTTTACAAACCAAAAAATAAAGGCTTAATCCCCAAAGTACTCGTAAGCCCATAAGGACGATAAGAACACCCCACAAAAAATCCACAAAACCGAAACCACATAAAAGGGAAAAAACCGAAAACAAATCTGCAGCTTTCGATAAACAAGCAGGGCTAACATTTGATAGGCTTAATCAATTAAAGGCAGGTACAGGCCAAAAAAAAAAAGGAAAAGAGAAACACAGAAGGCGGAGTGGAGTCCGGTGAAAGGCTTATTGGACGTGTCCGTCAAAGGACCTCGTGCCGGAGATTCAGCATAACACACCCATACTCGTCCACTCTTGGCACAAAAGTCAGTTGGTGATTGGCACTAAACGTTGCGTGACAAATCAATCGGCTTAGGCTTACGTTTCCGATTTCGCTTTGACTTCGGGTTAAAGTCGATTCGAGATTTGAGATTCGAATCGGGAGCAAAGAGCATTTGTCCGGCTTGTAATGGTCTTTGTACATATTCACGCTTTTGTTTCATTACACACACAGAGCAGCAGTAACCAGCTTAGCACAGGTGCTACTACCTCGCTTATTTTTGTTTAAGACACACACATCCATACTTACTTACACACTGCTGGCTTTAAGCTCCTCCATTCACTGTTGGTCGGTGGAAAATAAATGAGCCAAGTAGCTAAGAAAAAGGAGAAAATACTCTTTGGCTTACACATGACAAAATCACTTTACACCCCACAAGCTTGAAAAAAAAAAAAAAAAACAGATCAAGTAAAGAAAACTGATATCATTGGTCTACAGAACTTCTTTTATGATTCTCTGACTTAACTCGGACCTCTCTTAAATATTTTATATAATCAGTCACACAATTGGAACATCCATTCGATATTTGCATTTTCGGTTGCCCAGTTTTTGTTGTCATACTTAACCCAACAACTCAACTTATCAATATTAATTTAATGGTAATTAAAATATGAAATATGAAATAGTTGCGGCGAAGGACGCATTATGTCGCCCGATTCCAAGGGCTGTATGGATCGCAACGAGTGCCTCGATATGCCCTGCATGAACGGGGCCACTTGCATTAACCTCGAGCCCCGACTTCGATATCGTTGCATTTGCCCCGATGGTTTTTGGGGCGAGAATTGCGAATTGGTGCAGGAGGGTCAGACCTTAAAGCTCAGCATGGGCGCCCTGGCGGCGATTTTAGTCTGCCTTCTGATCATACTGAGTGAGCATCCCACCAAAGAGTCCCCCTCATGACGACAATATTTTCAAAATATGCAACAACAACTTGTAGTTTTAATTAAGCAATTAGTGCTTTAGCGAATGCTTAGCGTTTCAGTGTCTGTGTTGTTACGTTATTCCAACTTAATTAGCTGCTCACAATCATCGAATCAATTTCATGCAAATTCCATTTCATTTCCCATCAGTTCGACTCTCTCAAAGGCTCTCATGCACTTTGGTTTTATTTTATCATCTCGCTCTATCATTTATAAATCCAATCATTCGGCATCAAATTCACGGCTCACCGAATTTATATTTTTGGCATATGCCTAGTGACATTTAACCCATTCAAAAAAGGCATTTCCATATTCATCAAGCTATGATTTCATCTCCATACCATTTTGACTGTTTGTTTTTGGCACATTTTCCGTTCAGCCTTCCACTCGATGTATAGTTATTTTCGATATACTTGTGTGTGTGTGTGTAAATATTTTATTAAAACTAAACAAAGGTATGTACTCATATGTAGTGGAATATTTAACGAATACCCGTATGTGTCTTAACTTCTTTTCGCGTACTTAATTCGGACTCAGAACCCGTGATATTCACTATCCACTTAGTTTTTGTGCTTTCCTTTACCAACTTTCCGCCCTCAACACACATTTCAAAATGCACTCAGCCGAGACAAAGAACAAGACCTGAAATGCCCTTCAGGTAAGTTAACAAATGTGCAGTCAGAGATACAAGTTGGCCGTGAGAAGACAAGGGCAAGCCACCCAAAACCAAGGAAGAGCAATTGCAGTTGTTAGCTTTGGCATTTCGAGAAATCACGATGCACTGAGACCGCCCACCTCATATAAAAAACATATAAAAAACTGGAAAAATACAGAGGAGCATGAGGACAGGAAGATCAGACAGCTCAAAGAAGCAGGTTGGAAAAGTGGCACTAAGAAGCTGCCAGTCTCATTTCGGGCAATGCCTCGCGAGGATTTACTACGTTTGCATTTATTTTTCTCTCAATTCCTTACGTTAAACGCCGGGAGTGTGTGTAAAGAGCCAGAAAAATGCCAGTTTCAGGCTTAGAGTTCAGCTCCATTTATATGCCACCTTTGCTTAACGTTTAAAGGTAAATAAGTTTCCTGGAGCGTTCAGAAATTGCTTCGTGCCCAAGTCAACCTCAACTAAAACGCAATGACGTAAAGTATGGCAAACTTTATAGACGGGAAATTTCGTAAAAATTATCAAGTATCTCTCTCACTTCTGATGAGTTTAAACTACGCACTTGGGAGCTATCGAAGGCAAACGAAAAGCCGCCAAAAGTGGGAAAAAAACTATCCCCTATTCAACTTTTCGACTGGCGCTGATTTAGTGTGAAAGTTTCTGGCTGCTTCTGAGGTATTTACTCTATCCTTATCCTTTTCCAGTTATTTGCTCCTTTTTTTCCTGCTTCCCTGCTGTGCAGTATTCAATGGTCAAGCCATGGTGTTTGCCAATAATCGTCAATATATCAATAGTGTCCGGGTCTGCATTTGAAAAGTATTCAACTGTATTTGCCAAAAAAGTCACTCCAAAGCCATGAATTTTGTAAAGCAGTGAAAAAAAGAAACCAGCTGAAGTGTTAGCAAATTTTAACTCCTTTTTTTTGTATTGGCTGAACATAAAAGAGTTTCATTGAGCAATTTATAGCAATTTTAAGAGCAAAAAAACTCGCTTACTTAACTCTTTATGACAATTTTAAGTAAATAAATCAAATCCATATCAACCGTGGTGTGAATTAATTTACAATTGTATAAATCCTGTTTGTCTTTAGCTCAGAAAATTCATCTGGACAGGCATTTAGTTTATTTTTTGAGGAAAACCACATGCATCTCAATTACTTAAGTCATGACTGGCAAAAATCTCCCCTGGCCATTTCACACCTCAATTGGCCAAGCCAACTGACATTTCAAAGTTTTTATCCCTCTGCTCCTTGAAAACGAATGTGAGTGCGTTGGCCAAAACTAATCAAAACAAACTTAAGGACAAACGCAAAAAATAGTAACGAAATGTGAGACAAAATAAAATGAAATTTTACTTATCCCAAGAATGCAACTTGAGAAGAAACTTTATTCAATTCCAAGGAAGAAAACAAAAACTGTTACATAATAATCATAAAGGCAAAAAAAACGTAGAAACAGCACTTAAGATGCGTGTTAGGAAGGGAAAGTCGATGAAGGGCGAATGGAATGTTTGCACAATGCAAATGCAAAAAGTTTGCCACACGACCGAAAATGAAACTAAAAACTTACAAAGCGTAAAATAATAACTACAACAAAAAAATATGAAAAAATGCTAAAGTTGCAACGAACGTTTAAAAAGACTTTTTGACAGTTTTTAACACTCCAAGAGGATGAGAACGAGTGAGAGCAAAGGAAAATATTCCATTCTCATAACTATTCAAACGAATAAAGAGAAGCAACGAACACTGAGAGAAATGCGCTTTTTGATTTTATAAATAAAAATTCTACAATTTGTTAGTCAATATTAAATCATAACAATGGTGAAATGATAAACAATAAATTAAAAAGGCATTGCTATATTTGTTTGGAGACAATTTTTCTAGATTCAAAAACGTTGTTTTCTCAGTGTAACAATATGCAGAAACTTTATCCAAAAACCCACCCACACATCCACCCCTGCATGAAGAAACAAATTTTAAATAATTTTTTTTTTTTTTCAACACCCCACACCCGACACACACACACTTCACCCACACATCCCACATCCACTCGAACAACCGAACCAACCACGCGTATACGTAACTTTTCGGGGCTCGTCCTGCAGCTGTCCGGCGGGCTACAAGAGCTCCGGCAGCACTTGTGTTAACGACAACGAGTGCCTACTATTCCCGTGCCGCAACGGGGGTCGCTGTCGCGATCATCACCCGCCCAAGAAGTACGAGTGCCACTGCCCCATGGGCTTCACCGGCATGCACTGCGAACTGGAGTTATTGGCCTCCGGCGTATTGACGCCATCCCGTGATTTTATTGTCGCCCTGGCGCTCTGCCTCGGCACTCTGATACGTAAGTACACCGCAGACCCTGTAAGGAGATGTGGCATCAACGGTCATCTGACGTAAGCCGTAACTTTAAGGTTTGACCAGCAAAGATACTCACAACATCGGTTCAGTGAGTCTTACTTGATGGCATGCATTTTAAAATAAGTCTAAGGATTTTCAGATGCTTTTCAGTTTTCATTTTTGCCATTTGATTTTAACTTTTTAAATATCTTAAACATTTCATAGAAGCATTTAAACTTAATTTATTTTTAAAATTTAATGTACAATATCATACCCTGCAGTCTCAACGGCATTCCATTTAAATTCTTTGATTTCTCCTTGAATTTCTTATGCCAATTAAATGTTTCATCAAAAGTATATATGTTTTTAAATATTAATGCCATAGCGCGTAAGCCATAAAATTAATTAAGTATTACAATCAGCCATCTGCAATGGCCGGAAACGATGAATCCCGGCAAGCAAACATGTCAAAAGTCATTTCCGCAAATTACATGACACAACAAAAGTCCTTCCATAAATTAAAGTCAATTGAATGGTCAGCGAAAAATTTTTGCATATCAATCGGACGAAGCCGCGAAATGTTCGAGGACAAATTAAACCTTGTTCGTAAATAAGATATTTGGCATTGCAAACGCGTATTCGACCAACACAATAATTGCAATTATATGCCGACCAGCTGGCGTGAGGCAAGAATGGGAAAAAGGAAAACTTTTGGCAGACGAAGAAGCCACAGCAAATTACTTAACGTCAACTTCAAGTTTCGCTGGCAATTTCCACGACTCGGAATGCCCAAAAACTTTTTGTTTTCCTTGGGTTTTCCCGTGCAACAGATGCTGTCTGCGTTTCGCAATATGCTAGAAAACTCGCTGGAAAAATTAGAAAAGCTACACAGAGACAGTGGATTCGTGTCGTCGTCTGCAGCTTGAATTCCTATTTTCAGTTGACCAGAAAACTGGAACAATGTTTGCCAAATTTGTTTAGGTTTCTTTTCATTTTCATTTTTGCCATTTTTTTGTCCGCCCCAGTTTTTTTTTGCTATCCCTTTTGGGTTGAACAATTTAATTAAGCATTTTTTTCAAAATGATAGCGTTCAGATATTTTCATTTTCCCTTTTCCGCCGTAAAAGAGAAGTACAACTGATATTGTTCTGCATGGTAAATTAACCGTAGTAAAATGCACTTTGTAAATTTAAGGAGTTGTTGTTGTTGCATACTGATTGAGGGTAACGTTTGTGGCGAAATTGCATTTTAATATCGTTGAATTTTAACTATTCACAGTACTCGTCCTGGTCTTCGTCGTATACAATCGTCGCCGTGAGGCGCATATCAAATATCCGGGTCCCGATGACGATGTACGCGAGAATATCATTAACTACGATGATGAGGGAGGCGGCGAGGATGATATGACTGCCTTTGATATCACCCCGCTCCAGATACCAATTGGTGGGCCAATGCCACCTGAGCTGGCGCCCATGAAAATGCCAATTATGTGTAAGTATTCCTAGGAATTTTCTTTTCGAACGAATTAATTGGGGTTGAAGATAAAAGGCAATCAAATTAAGGGAACTGAAGTAAGCAGCAGCAGTAACAGCAACGTGCCAATTTAATTAACCTAAATTTTAATGTTCAAAACATTAAAGCTCACTGTGTAAAAATAATTTGAGAAAAATTGAAGTAGCCAAACTCAAAAATAGTTCAAACTTTTTGCATTAAAAACTAGGAGAGTTAGTTTAAAAAAATTGTGAAATATTTTTCCAACTCATTTTTAATAAAAACTTTTTTATTAATTTTTATTTCAGACCCCGTTATGACCTTAATGCCAGGTCAGGAACCCAATGTTGGCATGTTCATCGAGGAGCATAAAAAGCGCGCCGATGGTGATCCAAATGCGCCACCTTTCGACGACTTGAGGAACTACGCGTACGAGGGTGGCGGCAGCACAGCTGGATCGCTCAGCTCGTTGGCTTCAGGTAGGCCCATAAATACAATATTTTAGGACTAGTTATTGCACCCAATATGCAGCCGTTTAGTCACGAAGCCAGTAGCCTGCGGTGCCCCAAAAAGTAGGCTACAATTTAATAGAAAAGCACTCGTAGCGTGCTATTGCAAACTAGAGCACTCCGATTTGTTTTTGACTCATCGTTTTTTCTGACATTTCCAGGCCAACGTGTCTCAGATACAGCTGAATATTGGGTGTAAATTTAGGAGAAAATGTGTAACCATAAATGGTATATCTATCTTCTATTTCACTCTTAAATACACAGCTACAAAATATTACGAAAATGACGCTTAAAATATTTTTAAAAGAATGATGTTAAGTTTTACAAGCTATATAAGAAAATTGAGCTGACAAGACCAATAAGACATTTTCCTGTATTTTCAAATTAATATTAAATTGTTCAAATTTAATATGGATTTCCTTGTGTGTTTCATTATTAAATTGCAGGTACTGATGACGAGCAGCAGGAGTACGACTACCTCGGAGCTTGGGGGCCACGCTTCGATAAGCTGGCCAACATGTATGGACCCGAGGCGCCCAATCCCCACAATACCGAACTAGAATTGTAAGCTGGGAGGCCGAGGAAAGCCGAGGCATCGAGTGGGGAGAAGGGAAGAGACCGAATCCAAGTCCGAAGCGGATACCTAGATGAACAAACTAAAACTGTTAGTAGATACAAAGTTGCATTTAAAACGAAATGAAAACCCCACTCACGAGGGAAACTCACACACAAAGAAAGCGCAACCAAAGAAGCATCTCAATGCTGAAGTTGGCAAAACTCTCTACGTAAATGGAAACTAAAAACTAGAAAACTAGATGGGAATGGGAACTGGATATGGAAATGAAGAAAAAATCAAACACATATTAAAACACGTAAAATGACATTTGTAAAAATATTTCATCAGCATTTAAATTTAAACGATTACCATAATGAAATTAAGTTATAAGGGCAACCCGAACCGAACATTACGGTTGCACTTTTTCCAGCATTTTTTGCGGGGCAAGTTAAGAACGAATTAAAAATCGAGGAAGTGAGAATTGTAAGTTGTAGGAGAGAGCATACCAAAGTTTAGTTTAGGAGCGCTTATGAATTTATAAATTTAATTCTCGAACAGATTTGTTGTGCATATTATTTTAAGTTGTAATTATTATTTTAGACATTTTCTGTTTATAAGTTTGTGACGTATGTGAGAGTCATTTAGCGTCAGAATGAAAATTCTCAACGCCTTTTATTTAAAAATACCTTAAGTTAAACATTTATAATTTCGCATTACTTTTTAAGGATTACAATTAAACATAATTAAAAACTTATATAAAGGAATACCCAAAGACTGTTTTCGTTCCATCATAACAAGTATATACACACATTAAAAACACGAAACATATATATATTAACATATAAACATTACGAAATTTTTAACTGCAAATCGAGAGGCATTTCGCATGTTGCCGCATTGTGTATCATTCAATTTAAAGTAAACCACAATCGGCGAACCCGTGGCAAGTTGCCAGGAAGAAAATACTCCTAAAAATATATTCTAAATGCAGAAAACCTATGCTAAAATCTCTACATAAAGCGAATCTAGCCGAAGAAATGCTGGCAACGTAAAATAAAGAAAAAAAGAAAAAATTACCTTTAGATGAACTTAGCGCAATTGATATAATTAAAATGAGTATCTAAAAAAGTAATTATATATATATTAATGATGAAAAAATAAAAAAGTATTTTACATTGTATATATTATTAGTTTTAGCACGTATACAAAGAAACACACAGACACAACCACAATATTAAACCAATCGAAATTGGTATCAAGGCATAAAATCGTATAGAGTCATTTCAACAAAAGTGGTTGAATGCATTCAAATAAAAAATTCTCCATATACATAAACCCAAAACCAACAGCATTTAAAAACAAACTATTTCCACTCAACAAAGCAAACGATTTTGCAGTTTCATTTATATTTTCTCGTTTGTTCGCTGAAACTTTTATCTACAGATCGATAAAAGTCGCAAGTTTTTATTATATTCATTTGTTGTTGCATAGAGACACACATAATAAAATTGATTTTGTAAGTTGAATTCACGTTTTCGTTTTCATTTCGACTGTCAGCCAGAAAAACAAAATCAGAAACACAGTTAATCGGTTACAGATTGTAGAGAACCGTAAGTACATAATATAATAAAAATATATATATAAAGCCTAAATCATAGAGTTTTCCAGGCAGCATATGGCCACAAACATGATCCTATTGAAAATTCTGTATTAGTTCCCTAAATTCACAAATTCTCCCTTTAGGCAGGTATTAAACACAGATACAACCACGCAGAATTTTTGGTGTTCGAATTATTCCTACTACCACAAGAGAAAAGTTACAGAAAACTACTTAAGAAACACTTACCGTATACATATAACAAATGGAAATGGAGAAAAATCTAACAAAACTGCAACAAAAGTTGACTATTGAAAAGTGCAAAGATTTTAACGTAATTGTTAAACCATACAGCGAAATAAATAATAATAAACTTCTCTGCTGTACTTGTTTGAGAAAATTCATAGAAATTTTAAAGCACATTAATTGTTAAATCGAACCTTAACTCGAAGTAGCCATTTACGAATAACCGAAGCCATTTTGAAATGATTTGCCTGCGTAGCTACAGTGCGATACGGTACAGCAAGTCCGGATATCCAGAGACACACAGAACACTGCCAATATTATGGTTTAGTTTCGCAAAGACTCGAAAGGTTAATTCAACGAACTGTTCATGTTTGGCTTTCGCTTTTCTTCCGCGCATTGCACAGAGGATTCTGCATTTTTCATTTGGACTTTTTTTTTGACGCATCTGACTATGAATAAATTTTGCATTTATATATGTATAGGTCGAACAGCCAACGGAAACGAAAGAAATCCAAAAAATCACAAACCACACACTGAACAATGCAAACATTTTAAATTGAAGACATTCAGATAAACAGCAAACAAAAAGAACCGACGACGGGATGTTTTATATTTATAACAGCAGAATAACACACAGAATAAAAACCAATTAGTAGAATGGCAAGTGAATTATATACTCATTTACAAATATTTGTTATATATTTTGTAATGTAAGTTAGAAGCATATACTATCTATTGAATAATGCACAGACACATACATATATAATGCGAAATACATTTACACCAGAGGAACACACACACACACACCGACAGACTGACAGAAAGACAGACACTTACATGCGATCCAAGAATCATACTATTTGATAACTATGTATTTATAATGTATGCATTTTTTACCAACCCAAAAACGAGCGCAAACAAAATCCGAAACTCCCCTATTAAACAAAAATCCCATTAAGTCTAATAAAATGAGAACACACACTCATTCTAACAGAAAGGAAATTGCGAAACCATAAACAAAAACCGATTTGAATGCATTTTAGATAAATTTGCATATAAGTACATTATTATGTAAAATCACTTTAACATACCTACAGTAAACAGAAAAGGAAACGGAAACTAGTATTAAAAATTAAATTATGATAAATTACGAGTAATAATAATAAAACAAAGAGAAGCAAACTGCTAAAGAAAAACTTACAAATCAATTGTGTCAGTATCGAAATTGATAAAAACGCTAATTAAGTAAGCAAGAGAGGAATGGCGTGAAAAACTTTTAAGCTAATCACGCGCCACTTAAGGAAAATGGGGAAATACTTAGTTAAGGAAACCTATACACGAACATACACACAAACACATTGACATATACACACATTCACTCATAGACAACAACAACTGCAATTATATTAAAGGAAAAATTATTATAAAAGCGACAAAAACACACAAAAAGAAAAGTGGAAAGCAAACAAAAAGAAGGAATAAAAAAATAAATAAAGAATCTGTAACGTTATATGGAAAACAAAAATGAATAAACTGTTTTTCTTTTAAGGGTGGGGAGTTTTCCGTTTATTTTATAAAGTTACTATCAAACAGCAACAAAAAGTTTTCTTATTATTTATTTAAAGGGTCCATCACTTATTTCATTTTTGTAGCAAAGTGATCTTGGAATTATTTAATACAGAAAGTTTTTAATGCTTTTTATTTTAGTCTTGACTTGGACTTTAGTCGTTGAAAATGTGTTCCACTTTCTTGGATTTGACTAAAACCTTTAGTATCCACAGGGCGAATGTAAATGTTTGTACCGCCAGACAGTAATCCCTTGTTATCTTAGCATTACAATGGCCATTCCACTTCCACTACCAGGTGGCTCCGAAGCACATTGCTATTTGTTTATTTGTATATTACATATTGCATTGCAACAAATGAAACCAATATTTTGCCAATGTCAATGCTGAGCAGGAGTGCTCGAGGCCGAGGGCAGACAGTCACAGGAGCATATTATATCCTTATTTGGTTCGGGTGTGTGGCCTTTGTCTGCTGTCACACTATCGCTATCTGCAAATATAACCAGCAGTAACTATAAACACACAAAACACACAGAACAGTGAAACACTTTTGCCCCGAGAAAAGAATGTACAAACACAAACACATTCGCTCACCGATTTTGCAAAGAAACGCGCGACGTCTGTGAATGGATTTTGCTTTTGGCCCCGACTACAAAACTTTTCTTTTTTTTTTCTACTAGTCAAAGAAGTGAATGAAATCTTCACTTTGCCACAAAGGCAAATATATACAATCGAAAAGGGGCAGGGAGAGGGGACAACACTTTATCTTTGCATTTTCCAGCAAAGCATCAAATTTCCAATATTATTGCTCCCTGTTGAACATTTGTCTTGCCCTTTTCGCCGGCTCTTGGCACGTTCCAACAATTGTTTAAGGCGCCAAAACAAATTGCGCATACGCCAAGTGGTGCGGGCGAAAGGAGAAATGTATATGTATATGCAAACATTCACTTCGAGCACAATTTATAAGCCACAATTTGTGCGGACTATTTTTAGCTAAACAATTTGTTTAGCCGTCTCTTCGCAGCTGTCGATTTATTGGCCAACCCTTTCCCTCGGTATTTTCCCTCACCCTTTTTCCTTTTTCCCGGTTTGGCTACACAGTTTCGTTCGACTGATTTCATTGTCAAGCTTTCGGTTTTGTTTGCTTTTGCCCTGGCATTCGCTGGTATTTATGGCTTTTGTTTTTGGGCTTCGAAATTTATGAATTTCGCACTGACAAGAGCCGCTCGTTTATCTCATCTAATAAGTTTGGCTTGTTGCTCCTCGTCCCTCACACTATCAAACTTTCCATTTCGTTTCGGATTTTTCCTCGCTTTTGCGTGAGCTCGTGGCTTTTGCTTATTTGCAGTAAAAATTCTAGTTATGGCCTTTGTGGGGGACACTTTGAAAAATGACAAAAACTTTTCAGAAGAAACCAACACTTTTGGAAAAAAAGTGAAGAACGGCATTTAAATTTCTCGTTGATAATTTCAATTTTTAAAACATTTATCAATATAAATCTTGCATACAGCCACAACATATAGAAATATTCAACTTATTTATTAAAGCCCCCGGAAATCAATCAAATAAATTAAACTTTTCATTGCATATTTAGCCTTCATTTTTTCTGTGCATTTTTTATTTATTTTGAGCCGGGCAAGCAGTTTGTTTAGCTGCCTAAATGTTTCGATATAAGTTTCCGTTTTTCAGTTTTGCGCTTCCATCCGTGTGTGGGTTTTCTTTTATAGCCAGTTTTTGAGGCAACAGTGGCTACCAATATGTCCGGCATTTTTAGTTAAGTGGCGCAGTTTATGAAATTGCTACGGTCTGTGTATAGGCAACTTTGAATAGAATTTAACAACCGATCGATTGACGGGCGCTTTAAGTGAAAAGTGAAAAATTGCGGAATCACGTGAAACGCATTTGCGGATTTTCGGCCACTGATTTCATCTTATTCAATTGGTAATGATACTTATCGTCTTTGCACTTCAAAGGGGAATAGCAAATTCAAGGCATTTTCAAATGCGATTTTGCGCCCGAAAGCATGCAGTAAATATGCGCAATAGATAAGCACATGTCATTCACATGTGTTCGACCCGAGAGCCCAGATTCCGGCTTTGTTTTCTGCAGCCCACCCACATATTTCAATATTTTGCCAACATGTCACAGAGATGACATTCATTTCCTACAGTCAACACGCACAATTTGTCGCTCCCAAATGAAACGAAATGAAACGACACGAAACGCTCGAAGACAACAAAGCCAAATGGCGGAAAGAACAGCCAGCCAACGTGCGAGTACAAATCCCCTGACACACCGGAAAATCTTGAATATGAACCCAGAAAAATGAAAATAACAAGGGGGAAATGGGATGAGCGTAACATGTTTTAGCCCAAAAGCGAAAATCAACACATGCAAATGGGGAAAGTGAAAGCAAGAGCTGACAGCTCCAGGCCAGATGACTGCGAATAGATTTCAAAAAATGTTTTACAATACGAGTATAGGGAGTCCACAGCGGGAAATATTACCAAGTGGCCTTGATAAAACAGAAGCACGTTTGTTTACTGAATTTGGTTCTTTTATTTATTTCTTATAAAAATAGCACTCCGTTCTATAACACTGTGCGACAAAATTTAACGAAATGTTTGTTTGAGTTACTTTTTTGATTGTTTTCGGTTAAGGGGCATAAGTTATGCACAAAAATATTTATGCCACCTTCTAAGTGATAGGATTTCTTTTTTATGATAAATTTTATGAAATTATTATTATGAAAATATTTAACACAAAATATTATTTTTTTTTACTTCCAATAAACTATTATTTTTTTTAAAAGTGAAATTTTTCTGATTTTTTTGGCTTTTTCAGAGGTATCCTCGCGTAACAAGTTCCATACAAAGTCGCCCAGAGTATAGAGCTGGGAGAAAAAAATTTTAAAGCATTGTTATAAAAGCCTAACGGTATATTTGCTTAATACATTTTAATTAATAGATATTGAACTTGCATTAACGCTTATAACGGTGAAAAAATATTTTCCCAATATGTGATTATAAGGCTGTGAAATATGCAAAAACACGCGTTTTTGGGACCTTTGAGTGTGCGTAGAAGCTGATTGGCTATTGATATTAACAAATCCAAAAACTTGTATTCTTATTTTGACTAGTAGAAGTGAAAAATAAGAAAAAATCAACTCAAACATTTTTTTGTCGCACAGTGTAATTAACTTTGTTGGTGGATATTGGCAGACAACAAAAACACCAAAAATATCTGAACTTCCTATTCATTTAATTTTTATTATTTAAGGGAAAATTTTATGGCTTTTTGGTGATAAGCTTAACTTTTTTTCACGTGTAGGTATAACCCAAAAAAAATGTGTAGAAAAGAAATATGTTTAACTAGACCCACCCGTGCACATCACGGAAATACTTGAAATACACAAAAAAGTGAACCTCCGGCGAGCTCGAGCAATTTAAATCCTAATCGGGCTCAATTTGATTGTGCCCACCCTTCGTCGTTCTACGGACCTTGCGGTTGGTCGTTAAGGCCAACTTGTCAGTCAATCAAAGGTCAAAAGGGTTGCGTTAGCTAGGAAAAAAAAAAACGAAAGAAAAAAAGGACAAAGGACAACGGTCGCCGGTTGACAAGCATTAAATAAATAGCAAGGATCACTTTAGAAACATATTAAATTTTGTGGCTACAAATTACTTAATGAATGTGGGAATGCCAGCGGATTCCGTCGAGGCACGAATGGGGTTATATCCTTTCGGCCATATGCAAATACTTTGGCTCGCTGGCAGCCTCGAGCTCTTGAGTGGGGCGCCAAAAATGTTGATTGCTAGCTCTTGCCCCCCGAGGCATTTGCATAAACTGTCGTCGAGCACGTCTGTCGAGCTCCATCCGCTCCATCCATTTGAAACGATCCAAACGAGGCAAGCTTAAGCTTGTTTTAATTGCATTAGGGAACCGGACAAATAGGAGGCACAAAAACCGAAGGCTCCAGTCGAGATTTCTTCATCTCGAACAGAGCATGTCGGACGGTTAACCGCCATTTCTGAAATTAATTGGCATCTTTGGCTCCTGGACTTTTTGGGTCACACATCCCACACACATCCACTCACTGAAATTAATG
Organism: Drosophila ficusphila; assembly: GCF_018152265.1. Lineage (NCBI taxonomy): Eukaryota > Metazoa > Arthropoda > Insecta > Diptera > Drosophilidae > Drosophila > Drosophila ficusphila. The sequence continues at coordinate 2,990,167 of NW_025064016.1, forward strand.
TCGGCTTTGGTCTCCGGATCTACATTAAATGTGCCTGGGTGTCGGTGACTAGAGTGGTTATCGGATTTGGTGTTTTGGCCAGGGGATTAGTTCATTAGTATATATTAAGTGATGGCTCAATAACGACTAAGCCTCTACAGCTGCATTGCAGTTGGCAATAGCTAATCTAAGGCTAAGTGAAGGTGCACTACGAAAATTGAAATTTGGGTGGGAGATTTGGTCTCCTTTGTGCATGCATTATGTGCAATTATGGCACTAAATCTTCAAAGTATCCTTGGAAGCTATAAAAGTAGTTTTATTTTTGCAAACAACCAAATAATTTTGAGGGATTTTCTAATAAATTTGTCATAGCTGCTTATCTCCTCTTTTCGCTTCCAAAGCTTTTATGCACTTTACCGCGATTTAATAATGCAGCTTTTTTGTGTGAAGCCAAACTGAGAACCTAATGAATTCGAAGAGCTCCAGTTGTCAACGGAAATTACCTTACATTTCTGTCAATATCGAAATCCATTAAGATGTTCGGCCGAAACAGATATAAATAAGAACCTTAAGGAAAACAAGCCCACACACTGGAGATCACGTTTCTTTTTCACTTTGAGTAATTTTCAGCACAATGTCCCCATGCGACGAGGATGCCGCTCAACTCTTTCGAGTAATTTAAATGTATGTGCACATACAGCGGTAACATTTTCTGATTGCTTTCCATTTGCGGAAGAGATTTCCCCCGCCCCTTCGGGTGGTGGATGGATATTCATTTAATAAAAGCCAACAGCGAACAAATTTTAATGAAAGACTGCCAGTGGTGGGTCCTGCGTTCGGTATCCGGCATCCTGGATCCTGGGACCGTTGCATATGTCTGCGTTAGCCTTAAGCGAAGCACAGTAGAGCCCCAAGGCATGGACGGGCAACAGTCAAACCAGCAACAGTAGTTGCAACTGCAACAGCAATCGTTATATCAATGGGCAGCGGAAGAGGTAGAACAAGCGAAAACGAGGTGGAAAGTCTGGAAAAAGCGGGGAAAGAGCAAAAAATAAAAAAAAGGAGAAACAACGGAAACCCACTGCGTTACGCTTCTTGCTGATAAACTCTTTGGCGGGGCTTTTGACGTGGTCCGAGCCGCTGAAAGGACATAATAAATGCCTCAACTTTCGAGCCAGCAAGCAGGCTCACGCAACGAAAAAATTATAATAAAAGTTAATCCAAACTCCCATTACCTACTGCTTTTGAATGCCCATTAAGTATGGGTGATTTTTTTTTCGAAAAATATTCAATAGTAAAAAGGAAATCAATGAAAGTATGTGAACATGTGAATCTGTTCCGTGATTAAATGAAACATTTTAAAATGTTTTAAGCACGAAAAAAGTACAAAGCAAGCCTTTTTTAATAACCCAAATACTTAAAATAATAAAAACCCCATTTTGGTATTTAAATAAATATTATATAAAATACTTTTTCTCAGTTTACCAAATACACAGATGCAAAGGGAGGCCAATTTCATTGAAATTTCTGTGTGTGCGTGTTGTCATTGCGTATTTATGCTAAATGGACATGGTGCCGAAAGGATATGCCAAGACTCGCTTCAAAAGTGGACCATGGAAAGCAAAATTAATATTTCCCCTTTGCTATCGATTATCGTCATATAGGCAAAAAGGGGCTTATATAATTTGCACTTAAATTTCAGATCTTGTAGCAGCACCCATTTGCAGTATCTTTCGAATCCGCTGGCTTTCGAATAAAACCTTTTTTTTACCGCCTTTCTGCGCCACTGTATCGTTTTTCATTTCGTAAATTGCATTACTGCCGAGTCATAATTGCGCTGATTAATTTCCATAAAGTAGCCATGGCCAAAGGGAGTCGGTCTGAGTAGCCTCAGAACTGCCCGGCAGTCGTATTCATATATCTTGGCTATATGGCGAACTGGCGCAGTAAATGGATTGCAGCAACAAAAGTTTATTGCTGTCTGATTTTCCCCCTCTTAAATTTTATGCCCATATACGTACAGTTTCTGTTTTCTTTATGTATCGTTATTTTAAAAGCCATTTTTCTCATTAGCATAAGAAGCGGAAAAAAAATATTACGTATCAACTGAAGGTGGAGTTGCAGTGTCAGAGAAATGAAAGAAAGAAAACGCTAAGGGAAAGTGATTATTTTCTTTAATTGATTATGGTAATTCGTAATGAAGGATATGCGCCTTTATTTGTTCCTTTAATGGGTAGCCAAATTTAAATTTCTTTAAGAATATTTTGTAAAATGTTACTTTAAACATTTTGTGCTTCGTAATTGAAGTGTTATTCTATACTATATTTTTCTGCAGTCGATTCTCCCTTTCCGACCAAACGCAGTAAACTCATTTCGAAGCAAATATTTACCTGTCCACCGAGGAGCTTGTCACCTGCCGATTCGAGGATTGGATCCACCCACGCAACTGTGACAGGAAACACGTGACATTTGCGCGCATCGAAGAAGACGAAAAAGGTGAGTTTCTGATACGCGGAATAAGTTATTCTTTTTTACAGCCACCTTGCACTTTGCACTCTATAAAAATCACGTAAATTTCATTAACAGGGGAACGGAATTTCCAGGGAATGGATTGCACAATGCGAGTGCAACCGAGAAATAATAATTGCGACGAGATTCAATTGTGCATGGAGGAGTTGGCTGCCCAAAAAGATGCGGAAGTCACCCGCACACAATGTCACAATGGCTGCAAAGGTGGAAAAGGATATGCGCCATGAAATCCATGTGCTTTTAATGTTGAAAAATGAGTTTGTGAGCGCGTCGTAAGCGGCCAACTGACCCATGGGCACAATTTTCCCCACTCCCCTTTATTCCTTTTTACCCCTCTTCACCCATCCTTTTCCACGATTTTCCACCAGCTTTCCACCGCCCACCGCGGCACTCTTTGTGTGTGCAACGGAGCAATTTGGCGTGTGAAACGGGTCAGGTCAGTGGCGTCCGCACTCGGCAACATTTGCAGTCGGAATTTATACTGCACTTTCGAACAAGTGGCCGTCTTTCCCCTCCCCAGTTTACCCATTTTCCGCATTTCCCTATTTCCCCGCCAGCCGAACTGGCACTGTTGTTGCTGTTTTAGTTCAATATGTGCTGCCGCTCCAAACTGCACTTGGCCAAGTCATTAAGAGTACGTGCCGGCCTTAATGTGTGCTTGTTTGCTCCTTTAACTACATTTAATTGAAAGAAATTGTATTCCAAGGGGCTTTAATAAAATCCCAGAAGCAATTATAAGCTAGGTTTTAAAATTATATCAAAATTCAAACACAATTAGAAAAGCAGAATAAAAATGGTCAACAATTTAAAGAGAAAAAAAGTAAGTAGAAGAAGTCCAATTTAATTTCAGAACTCCAATAAATTTATATTATCTAACTAAACATAAGCTGTCCTTTCAAAAGAAATAAAATATAGGGGAATGTCGTCAAGGTTGGACAGTTGTCAGGGTCGGACACTTGCCATTTTTCTAATAAACCAACTATCGCCATCTGTGTGCGAATGTGGTATTAATTGTTCTCACTGTGGGAAACTTTTCATGCCAAGTGCCATCCCAGAACTGTTAATTTTCCTGTTTTGTTGACATAGTGTCGTGATAGTGACGAAAAAAGTATTGGAGAACGCGCAATAAAAGTGGCATAATTCAGCGGAAAATATGTCATCCGCAGGGTAAGTTTAAAAATACGTTAAGTGGTTCCCCCTTAACGAAATCCTAAAAAAATTTGTTCTAAATAAAGCGATTTGGTGGTTATGTTGTGCGGTAGGGTTATGACTCATGTTGTCAGGGTTGGACACTTTTTGTTGTCAAGGTTGGACACCCTTGGTTTTTCCCTTTTGTCAGAATATTTGAATTTTTCCAATGTTTTTTACAGACTTTTGCATAATATGCTTACAAACAATGCCACGACACTTGAAACGCAACAACTTTGTTGCATGTAGAGAATGTAAAAGAGACGTTCACCTCAAGTGTGCCAAAATGACAAAAAGTTATTTTGTTTGGCCTAATTGCGAATCTGATTAATTTTTTTTTTCATACTTGGTTGTAAAATTTCTTGTTCACAATAAAAAAGAGTCAAAAGACATAAAATATACCTGTTCCATGGATAATGTCCTCTTTTATTGCTACTTTTCTGAAGTAGCAATTCAAGTGTCCAACCCTGACTACAGTGGCCAAGCCTGACTACATTTTTTTTTTTTTTTAAATACTCGCCATTTCTATGTTTTTCATTTCACAACATAATGTTCATTGTCAGACATACCTTTTGCCTTTACCTTTCAAACTATTAACGCAAATGGTCTTGATTCTTATTAAAACGATAATTATGGGCAAGGGTCGAAAGTGTGTCCAACCTTGACGACATTCCCCTAAATTTATTGCAGAACAGCCAGTTGACTTGTATTGCATATATTCAAAAACCATTTAACTCTGCGACAATTTATAGTCGCTTGAGAGCCTCATCCGCCCTACTAATATTTCATAATCCTGTCTTTGCCAGAGAAGAAAGTTCGCTTGCGACTTTTTCAATCCTTTGAGCACAAGGCATAATCATAAATACTTGGCTTGTCATTTAGTGTGCAATTTCCGCTGCTCGCTGGGAAAACTTGCCGGTTCCGGCTGCGAGGGTCATAATTCCTTTTGAGATGACAGTAAAAGTGGCGCTAATGTGGCAAAGAGTCTCGAAGCTAATCAGCCACAAAACTGTCGATGATGATGATGGTGGTGATTATTGGGCATTGCCGCTTGCTTCTTGGCTGCAACTTTAATAAGAAAATGATTTCCGTTTGGCAAATTGGAAAAACGTTTGCGGCGTTTGCTCGCTGATTTTTCGTTTTCGTTTTTTTCTCCTATCTGCCGCACTCTATTTCCATCGCCCCTTTGCATCCCAACCATCCTGTAATCCATTTATATGGTAATTTCTGCGTCGCTCGTTGCGCATACGCCACGTGGCCTGTCATAACTATTTCAATTCGCACAACATGTGCTGCAGAAGTAGCAGTAGCTGTAGCTGTAGCAGTAGCTGTGGCAGTAGCTGTGGCACAGGCACTGGGAAAAGGCAGCCGCAGCAGAAATCAATAAGAAGCAGTAACCGCGAACGGAAACGGAAATAAACGCAGCAGGTGAATGCTAAGTTGCGGTTCCTCAACTCTATCCCATCCACTCAACCCCACCGCGAATCCCATCGTCTGGCCAAATGATTACTTACAGTTTCTTCAACTGCTCCGCTTGAATTTTATTGTCTTCAAGGAGAACCACTTTTGCGCTCGGGTTCGGTGTTGCGTTCTCTTGCCAGCTTGCCAGAATTTTACTTTTGGTTTGGTTCTCCAACCGAAAACTAGCTTAGAAATATGAGCCAAAACTTCAGTTAATTAAAAACACAAAGTTGAGCTGATAATTCGGATTTCAGTTTAGCAGATGACAAAGGATTTTAAGACAAGCCTTTAGGGAAAGTTGAATTAGGAAGGATTCTTAATTGATCTTTATGTTTTGCCAAAAAAATAAATGTTCCATGTCAGGTATGAATAAATTTGAATTTTTTTAACATTTTTTGGGCGTATTTAAATGTTGTAAATAAGTTAGCAAAAAAGCTTAAAGAAAATGTAAAATTCTTCCAATTAAACCACGTTTACACAAAATTTACCATACGAAGTTTTAATCCACCAATATTTCCTCTCCCTTTTTAAAGTCAACATTCACGAGCACAGGGTTACCAGCAGTCTGGCAACAACTGTGGCAAATATGGCAATAAATTAATAACGAATTTAATTAGTTCTGTACCACCTGAATAGACTGGGAAGCCTATCCTGCAAAAGTAAAGACACCGGCAGAGCGAACGGGCTTTGCATCCAAAAAGGATTTTTGCTGAACATGCGACACAGTTGCGATGTTTAGCTTCTGGTGCCACAGTTGCCTTTGCTGGCACAGACGAAAACTAATTTGAAAACATTTTAACACTTGTTTGGCCATTTTTGCACCGGTTTCCCTTACCCACCGCTTTAGGCATTATTAGTGGCTGGTGTTGTCGTTATTTTATTAGATTTCATTTTAGCTGCTACATTTACTTTTTGCCAGGCGTTATTAGAACGCACACAAACACCAAATTTCAGGCGGCTGCCTGGTTTTATATCGCAAAAACATTTGTTCAAATAACGAGCATAATAACAATAACAACAAGGCCGGCACCAGCAGCAACAGCATAAAATATGTATCCACTTTTATGGAGTTTTAATTTGTTTTGTCGCCGAGAACACTTCCGAAAAAGGAGGAGTGCACCGAAGTTGGTAATATCCGTTTCACGTTTTGGCGAAGCTAAAACACTCAAAAAGTGTAATTACCCAAATGGTGTTATAATTTAGATGTGTGTTGGGGGACGAATTGAAAGGGCTCGGCAAGAAAAGTTGAAGAAAGTTTGTCATGACGGCAGATTTTCCGATTTTTACCCAAAAGGGGGAAAATGCATGACAAAGTTTTGTAATGGTTGGGATTTGCGTTCTTGCATTTTAATCACAGCAATTTATTTTAATTTTTTCCCTTATTACAAATTTCACATGAAATCATGTTGGCATTTTGATTTTCTTGATTTAACATAAAAAAATAAAATTCCAATCAGTCTTTACAAGAACATTTGTTGTTTGCATTTATATGAAAGCCATTTCCAATTGCACTTACAAAAAAAAAAAGGAAAACCATTTCATTTAGTTAATATCAATTTCATTTATGAAAAATTGAGACATGATCTGTCATAATTTTATAACATATTTTTTTTAATTTGATATTGGATGTCAATTTATTTGCTCACTTAAAACAATTTCATCTGTTTTTTGTGTGAACTATCCTCTGGCAGATTTGCAAATAAATTACATTGAGGGATACGTGAGTGCAAGCTAAACTGAAATATGTTTTGTGAAATTCCGCCGAAAAATTGCGCAAACATTAAATTGGACAACATGTGCGCGCCTTTTGCTGTAGCTTTCGCAATAAATTTCACTGATTTACGAGAATGCGATGCGAACGAACAAGGGGGAAAATACGAGGAGGAAGCAAGGCACACGCTTAACTAACTATATAAATGTTGCAACTTCGCCCCATCTGGCTGCATATAAAATTATTTGTTGCACTTTAATAGTGCCAAAGTGGAGCGCTAAAACTTTGCCGCTCCCACTTTCTGGTACGCCATTTTACTTGCTATTTTTTCCCCTTTCCAAATGAATTGCACATTTGACATTTGCCAAAGCATTTGAATAATGCAACGGCCCCGGAGGCCTTTTTTTTGCAATGCCAACAGGTGTCCTCCAGCGAGTTTGTGGCCCGGTGGAAAGCTTTTAGCATCTGGAGGTATGCAAATCACCAGCTTCGCCACAAAGTTGCCAGCACTTTCAGTTTGGCGGAAGGAGAAAAGAACCTGTCATTAACCCCCCATTTTCACTCACCTCTGAAAAAGGAGCACCTTCCCAACTGAATTCTCGACCTTCTGCATTCTGGCCACGCCTTTTGTTGCAATCTTTGAAGCAAACTTTTCGCATTAGCTGCCGAGTTTGATACTCCAAAAACTATTATAGAAAAATATTTTTGTAACCCGAGTGCGGCTGCGGGTGGCAATTGGGGGGTTTTCTGTGGAAGGTTGCTATTCGATACTGCAGCTGACTAGTACATTCTATTGGTTTGCTGAGCGGTGCGTGCCGCCATGAAACAGTGGAGAAAGTTTTAAGGTCCACTAAGGAATTGGTTGCCAGAACGAGTTGATAAATATCCACAAAAAAAGAAATTGAAAGAGAAAAAATAAAAAACCCAAAAATAATAACATATAATCGAAAATAAAATTTATAAATAATAAATATAACTTATTTTGCTTGTAATCTTTAAAATGGAATTTAATATTGTATTGTGGCATTTTCTTAAAGTAAACCTTAAAACTAGGTTTCTAAAAACACAAGTATTTATGAACACAAATTTTGAAGTATATTTGCATGTACATATTCACCACTTCCTTTTTTCAAAACGCTTTCAATCCTCATGTGGAGCATGTCCTGGCAAACTTTCCTTTAAAATTGCCGAATGCTTTTCCTACTTTTCACGTCATCAGGGTATGTGCTGGATATAGTGTGTGTGTGTTTGGGTTGCATTATGTGTGCAGGAGCCGTCGTCGTCGACATCGTCTAGATTGGCACTCGATATTCGCAACTGCATTCCTGCAACGTCACCAGGCTTCCCCACTCTCCAAAACCTTTTTGTATTTTCAGCTTAGTTAACACAAAGGCATATTTACTCTACCCCCACAACCCGAAGCCAAAAAAAAATGAAAACCCGAAAAACTTACTTGCATAAAATTTGATAAATTCCGGCTGAGACTTTAGCATCTCCCGACTGAAGGCAAATCTAATAAAAAATACCATTCAAGGCTCGCCCTGTCTGTTGTGCCTCAGGCTTGACTGCGGTCAAAAGTTAAAAACTTTGAGTGCCATAGCTCTTGCTCGTCCAACTCTTTTCGGCCAACCGAGCAGAGTTCAAGTGGAGCATCCCAGCCTTTTGGCATTTTCTGGTAATTCCCAACATTTTGCATATGTTCATTGACCCCTTCTCCGTTCGTTCAATTACCTTTTAGGCTTCAAAATTCCTGTACATCTGGCCAAACATTTGCTTTTTGCTCTGCACCTTTATGCTGAAGGCTCACGACTGCCTTCCTGCTGAACCTGAACCAACTGTTGCCGTTCCCGTTTTCTGCGTTCTGTGTTCTGTGATATGTAACTTGTCAGAAGTTTGCTGACGTGCAGATTAAACGGCGAGTAGTCTGCCAGTAGCAGTGGAAACGCTACTGGAGCTTCTGGGATCATTTATCATAAGCTGCGTACTCGAAACATTTTGTTGACACTCCTGACGGCTTGCAGTTCATGGATAACGAATTTCGTGGGCGGCGAAAGGGCTAAGCCAACTTGTGAAATATTATTCAATTTTTTTCTCAGTCCTTAATTGGCACTGCGAAATATAAGAAATTGTCGAAGGGAAAAAGGTAACAATGTGGCACAATGTAGAATAGCTTTAACATTTAAATCATTTACCAAATAGTCATGAAAAGTTTTAAAATCCTACCATGGCTTCTGACCAAACTTAATACAACCATTTAACCACCAACCAGATCGACGCCCATTGTGGCTTACCACAGCTGCTGTGTTGGCCCATTTAGATCCATCTACGCGACCGCAACATGAAATGGTGGGAAGGATTAGTAAGTCTGTCCCTGCCGATGAACAGGGACATACATATGAGGCAGGACACCGGCTGTTCAACAGAGCATTACAAATCACAACAATCATGCGCGTTCAATTGCGCATATTGATTGTGAATATAACGCCCGCTGCTCGTGTTGATTGTGCACACAGGTCACATAACAGAGGTTGTGACCCATGGGGCAAATGCCACCGCTGCCGCCTCTCCTTTGGTTAACTAGCTCAAGTCCCCGGACGAGAGGCGTACTTTTGCCACTGACTGTGTCTTGTCATTTGTCTGCGTCGGCATCTGTGCGCTGGAGCTTGTGTTTTCTCCGTGGACACAAGGACAAGGGGTTCATCCGTCGCAGCTTGTTGCGCGGTTGTCCTAAGGTCGACCTTAGCCACATTCACCCGTCGTGCCACTCAGCGCTACAGAGACAAAAATACCACAAAAATATTTAATTGAATTGTTGATTTATAACAAAAAAGTACCTTTAAATATGAGTTCCTTTTCAAAGAAGTTTCCAATATATTTTGGATTTTAGCTGAAAATTTATTTTGGACCTAAACAACATCCTTAATTAATGTACTTTATCAAAAATAGATTAAGAGGATGATTTAACG